>NC_073699.1:66096922-66744744 GCF_023634085.1 Falco cherrug
CAGGACATAACAGTTACAAAAAAGAAGTATTTTTCAATGACAGTAAATTAAAAGGTTTTCTTAAAGATTTTAAGGGAAACAGGTCTAATTACCAGTGAAGACATTTGGTGAATCGTTAAGCCTAGAAACTTTTTCTGCCTTTGGGTGAAAAAAATCTTTCTGCAGGTCATACTTCCTTCATCCTTAGCAATACTTGCTCTGGGTTTAGCTGGGATAGCATTAATTTTCTTCATAGTAGCTAGCATAACGCTATGTTTTGAATTTATGCTGGAAACAGTGTTGGTAATACAGAGATGCTTTAGTTACTGCTGAGCAGTGCTTACCCAGAGCCAAGGTATTTTCTGCATCTCACGCTACCCCATCAGAGAGCAGGTGCACAAGGAGCCGGGAGGGGGACACAGCTGGGACAGTTGACCCTAACTGACCAAAGGGATATCCCATACCATACAGCATCATGCTCAGCATATAAAGCTGGAGGAAGAAGAGGGAAGGAAGGTGGGGACCATATGGAGTTACAACATTTGTCTTCCCAAGTAACCTTTAAGAGTGATGTAGCCCGGCTTTCCTGGGGATGGCTGAACACCTGCCTGCCCATGGGAAAGTGATGAATGAATTCCTTGCTTTGCTTTGCTTGCATGTGTGCTTTTTGCTTTACCTATTAAACTGTCTTTATCTCAACCTGTGAGGTTTCTTTTTTACTCTTCTGATTCTCTCCCCTACCCTGCCATGGGGGGGAGTATGCGAGTGGCTGCGTGCTGCTTAGTTGCTGGCTGGGGTTAAACCATGCTGATACCATCAAACTACATCATCAAATAGAAGGGGGGGGGGGGGCGGGACGGGGGAAGAATTTCTATAAGCAAAGAGAAAAAATGCTTATTAATGAGAGTTTATTTTCTAAAGACACCTTCCATATGGGAGGTCTGCAAACGATAAAGGGAGTTACCTTCTTTTACACAGGGCAACAAATAGGTTCTTCAACTTGTATATCCAGCTGCAAAGATTTTAATATGTCTAATTCTTTAAAACAGATTTCCAGAGTCACTAATAACTATAATTTGAATAGACTTACACCAAATGCATTACTGCAGAAAATAGCAGCATTTTAATTGGGTTGTTCATAGGAAAATTATCAATTTCTTTAAGTATCAGTAAGCTCATATTTGAGGATGAGAAACATATACCATCCTTCTAAGCAAATTAATTTATGAACTCTTATACTGATAGGTGACCAGATCATGAAATAAAGAAAATTTGTTATAGTTTCTGTTGTTTGTTTGGGGGATTTTTAGGTGTTTGTGTTTTTTTTTTTTTTTAAATCAAATTAGAAAACAAGATAAAATATTTGAAAATAAAGAAAGAGAATCCACATCTTAAAATCTCAAGAATATGTTTTGGGATTTTTTTGTTGGGTTGGTGGTGGGGGATTTTTTTGTTTGGTTTGGTTTGATTTGCATTACCCCCACCTCCTAGTCTGGTTTGCTTTAAATACAACACCTGCAATTCTGGCATCCTTTTTTACTACCTCACTTCTGATGCATGTTCTGTATGAAAACCAAATGATACAGTTGCCCTCCTTTCTTTTACTCTTCCAAAATGAAGACATAGCCAACATTCAGTCTTGATTCAAGAGTGAATGAATGTCCATTTCCTACCCAAGAATGAACTAGATTAGCAGCATAAATTGATTATCCCTCACCATGTATTTGTGCATAGGTATGAAGTCTGATGTTTAGAAATATTCTGGCTCTTTAGAGCTAGCTGTACTGCCTGGAGGCTTTTGAGACTCCCACTTGGAACATGAAAGTGCATATTTAAACCTTTCCATTTCCTTTGAGCTCAGTCTTTCTTAACAGTACAATGACACCAATAAAACAAACAAGAACCTGTGGAACATATTGATGACACACATTATTTAATACACAAGTATTCATGAAACCTCACTGAATTTTGTAGATTTTGCCATATTTTAGCTACGGGTAATTTTAGCACATTCCTGAGCAGTAAATATTTCTTTTTCCACCCTTTTCTCCCTCAAATTTCTGTAAAATCCTGATCACCTTCTTGAAAGAGAATTGTAAGAGATTACATTTTAGGGGATCAGATTTCAGGTATTTAGGACCTCAGTAAGGAATTACGACACAATTCAGAACCGAGCAAAAAGACAAATTGGTTCAGAACATAGTTGGTCTTTGATCAAGCCCATATGTTTTTTTTCCTAGAAGGTTCTTGATTACTTTCTAATATCACTTATTGTTGCTGTACTCTTTACAAGACAAAATAGCTCTGCTCCAGCTAAAATAAGGAGACTTACCAGATATCCGACTCTGCTTATTCAGGTGGGGTGTGTATGTGTCTCAGTTTTATTCTGAATGGTCCCTGGTGAGAATGGCTAATGCCATCTGGCCTGTTCACCACAAAATCCTTTTAAATCTGAGTTTTATTTAAGAGTTCTTTAAAAAAAAATATATATATATATAATCTAGCTTTCTATATTTGTGAAAATTGAAGACAATCATTAATATTTTGTTGGGTAGAGGGTGAGCAAGTGACCTTCAGAAAGTGGTAAACTTTGGTTTAATGTATTTTGTATTAATAATTTACATTAATCATTTTGTCCAAATGTACTTATGAGAGAAAGCAATTGAGAATTTACTTACTGGAGTTAAGTCACACTGCCTACAGAATCATTCTACTAAGAGAGACAAGTCTCACGTACTTACTTTTAACATCCTTTTAATGTAATTTTAATCCTCAGTTTTTTTCCTATTACTATCCATTTCTGGGCAGTTTTCCCATTTACTCACAAACTGCAGGAAGGATTTCTTTTTGCAACAGGAAGTGAAATGGGTTTCAATGCTAAAACTAAGCACACCGTAAAGTTTCCAAGATGTAGGTACAAATGGGGGTGGGCAAGCAGGTGAACTCTGAACAGTGACACTGACTTGCAGAAACTACCTTTACAACCTGTGAAAGGTTATAAAGCAGGCATGTTTATTGCATCACTGGGTGCAAGGGGGATCATTCCTCCTAACTTGCACGCCATTTCAACAAGAGCTGGATATTTATTACACAAAGTCATGCATATTTCCTGCTTTTTGCACACCTTGTCACACGAAGCTACTGCCATCAATATACTAGGAGTCTTCCTCATCTTCTAGAGCAGGGGTCCTCAAACTACAGCGCACCGGCTGAATACGACCCCCCAGGGTCCTCAATATGGCCCCTGGTATTTATAGAAACCCCCTGCCCCCTGCCGGGGGTTGGTGGGGGAAACCAAGCAGCCACAGATGACTGCCTGCCACTTCATCCGCACGCCGGCCCCCTGTTTAAAAAGTTTGAGGACCCCTGTTCTAGAGGTTCTTCCTTCAAGTCTGGCTGACTGGAATACGTAGCCTCAATGGTTTCCAAGCAGTCATGAGATACTGGCTTTCCAGAAGTTCCGCTGACAATGTTAGTAACCATTATTTCAACATCATCTTGTTCCACTAGGATAGCTTGATATTTAAGGAATCTCTGTGGTGAGAGACAATTGCCTCCCTTTGCTTCTAGTATAGCACGCTATATGTGACACCAGTACTGTAATCTTCTGGCCCAGAGTGGACTTCAGTGCTTCTTCTATGCTAAGCACTACTGCCGCCACTGCTCCCAAACAACTGGGCCACCCTTTATCTGCTCCGTCTAATTGTTTGGAGAGGTATGCCACTGCTTTCCAATATGGTCCCAGGTTTTGAGCAAGGATACCTAGGGCTATACCATGTTTTTCGTGGGGGAAATGGCCAAAAGAATTTGGTAGTGTCTGGCAGGTCTAAGGCAGGGGCTCTCATCAACACCTATTTCAATTTTTGAAATGTTACTTAGCTTCCCCATTCCAAATGATGTTTTTCTGGTTTGTCTTTAATTCATAATTTGGTCTTACCAGTAGTCCATAATTATAGATCCACAGGTGACACCACCCCATCATACCTAGGAACGTGCGAAGTTCCTTAGTCATTTGCAGCCTGGGAGTTTGGCAGATGACTTCTTTCCAGGCAGTTCCAAGGGTGCATTGCCCAGTGGTGAGTTCATATCCCAGGTAAGTTATTCGTTGCTGAGCTACTTCTACTTTTTGTGGAGACACTCAATAGCCATTTAGTCCAAGAAAATTCAACAGGCTAACTGTCCATTGTATACACTTTTCTTCTGTTCCAGTGGCTATTAACAAATCATCTACTTATTGCAACACCACTCCAGCTCCTTGAGGGCATTTCCATTGCTGTGAAGTCCTTTGCCAGCTGGCTCCTGAGTAAAGTAGGGCTGTTTTTAAATCCTTGAGGTAACACTGTCCAAGTGAGTTGCACCCTTCTTGGGATAAGAAGATACCTTGCGGTATCTGGGTTTTCCAATTAAAAAGTGAGTAATAATTGGCTTTCTAGGTTCAAGGACAAATGAAAATGCATCCTTTAGGTCCAATACAGTAAACCAAGCCAATTCAGGTACTAATTTGGTTAGCAAGGTATACAGATTTGCCACTACTGGGTATAAATCTTTGTTATTTTGTTTAAAACCCTAAGATCTTGTAGGATTCGATAGCTTCCATTTGGCTTTTTAACAGGTAAAATGGGAGTATTGTATTCTGACCTACATTTAACTAGTAACCCAAATTTAATAAACTGTTCTATTATTGGTTGAATTCCTTTTCTGTCTTCCAATTTCAGAGGATATTGCTTGACTTTTACCGGCTGTGCCCCTATTTTGAGTTTAAAAATTATTGGGAGTGCAGCTTTGGTTTTCCCAGACACTTCTGTTGCCCATACTCCTCAATAAACCTGATCCTTAATCTCCTGGGGTACTCCCCGTTCCACAGGGACATTTATTAGGGCCAAACAAGATTTCAATAAGTTGTTAATTTCCTACTTCCACTTCTATTTTGCCATTCTTAAATGTAACTCTTGCTTCCAATTGTTCTAATAGATCTCGCCCCAACAAAGGTTTTGGTGAGCTAGGCATATACAAAAATGTATGTATCCCTACTGTTGCAGCACAATCAAACTAGTAGGTTGCAACAAGGCTTTACCGTTGGTCAGATTCTACTGTCTGTGATGTATTTCCTTCCTCCAGAGGTCAGACCACACTGGTCCTCCTCCATCTGAACCCCTTTCTCACAATCCTCAGGGCTATTTAACCACTTAGCGGGGGAATGAGCTACAGCTGCACATCATCCCTGTCAATCAACCCACTGCCTCTGAGGCAAGGCCACAGCTGCATACCATCAGTGACAATCAACCCACTGCCTTCATTCCTCTACACCCTATCTGTTTTCCTAATTTGTATTTTAGGAATCTTAAGAAGAATGCCTTTTCACTCTGGCCGGTAGCACCCTTAACTGTTACAAAGTCATCACCTACAGGCGTTAAGGCTTGGTTTAAAACCAAAAAGGTTGCTCCCATATCTACTAAAAATTCTATTCCCTGTTGTTGTTTCCCTAGCTTAAGTATAACCAATGATCTGCTAGGGTAGATTTCCAGGTTCCTGTCAATCGTTCCCTACAGAAGCCTGTATTCTGTTTCTGCCCCTCCTTTATAGGCACTCGTTCTTCCAATACCCCTTCTGATAACACCATGTACACTGTTCCCTTCCCAAAGGCATCCTAGGTCCTGTATTTCCAAGTCCCCTATTTCTAAGTCACTGACTTTCCTGTAATGCCATTACCAATGCTCTTTTATCTTTCCTTCGTTCCTCCTCTTCTCTATTGCTAAATACCCTCCATGCCTCATCTAGTAAGGTTTCCAAATTCCTGCTTTCTGCTGGTTTCATCTTCTGCAACTTTCTCCAAATGTCACTTGCTGACTGTCCTATGAATAGAGACGCCAACTGATGTATCCCTACTTCCAGCCCCGGGTCTAGTGGAGTATTTCACCTCATAGTGTCCTGTAATCTATAAAAAAATTCTGACAGAGTTTCTTTTGGACTTTGTTGAGCAGCGTATAGGGCCAACCAGTTAATTGTTTTTGGAATGGCCTGTTCCATTCCTCTTATGACCCATTCCCTGTATCTATTTAACAGCTTCAGGTGAGCTCCTCTATTAGGGTCCCAGTGTGGGTCTTGTAAGGGAAAGTGATCTTTTATGTCCTCCCTGGTACTTTTAAGTTGGTTGCTAGCCAGATCCTGGGCATTTTCAATATTAGCTGTTTCTCAGTTTCCGTCATTTGATCTAGTCGTAATTGAGTATCACTCCAATCAGGATTATGTTGTTTTATCAGAAATTGAAAATGCTTAGTTACTCCTACAGAATTGCGCCAGGAACTTTTTGCTACATTTTTCCAGGTTTCCAGATCAAAGGAGGAGAACTGGATTTTCATCAAAATCAGCCCCCCCTTCCAACCCCACTATTTCCCTCCAAGAGACATGAACTACTATTTGCTCTTTTCTCCCCCAGGTCTGGGAAGATAATGGACTATCAAGGGGCTCCCCAGGATTGTCAGAATAGTCTTTGTCCTTTTCCTGATCAGTTATTGGTGGTCGGTAAAGTTCCGGCAACTCTTCTGGTTTACGCATTCTTTCAAGCCTGGTGCATCTTTGTCCTATACTACATGCTGAATAAGACCTTTTGAACTGTCCTTTCCCCTCCCTCTTATTTTCCTTTTCCAAAGCCAACACCATAGGGTCCTAAGTGAGTACTAGTCCACAACTCCTTTGCCACTCAGGGTGGTTACAGAGAGTTAAAAACATATCAGCGTATGATACCTCATCTCATTTCCCTTCCCTCCTTAGGAACAACATTAGTTGTAACATGGTATTACAATTAAGGATTCCGTTAAAAGGTCATTTTTCTCCATCTTCCAGCTTATAAAGAGGCCACCATTGATTACAGTATTTTATAAGAGTCTTTCTGCTCGTGAACCCTCCAGGTACACCCCCTATTTCTTTCCAGTGGGCTAGGATATGCCTCAGGGGGCTTTTCTTTACAGTTCCCCCACTTTGTCCTCCTCCTGTTTCAACTTTATACAGTAAATATTAAAAATAGTTACAAGTTGCAGGTTGCAGCTCTGCTGCATCTCAGTTGCTCACCACCCACATCCATTCCATTGGAACTGCAGATGTGGACTCCACACTCATCGGTCCTTCACCACTCAGATACCAACAGTACCACCTCGTAATGGAAATTCCAGACTCCAACACTGTTACGCCATTCCAGAACATCAAATATAAACAAGAGGTCTCCTATTATTAACAAATGATACACGGTACCAAATTTTACAACAGATGACAAAGTGGCCAAAACACACCACTCTGGAGAAAACCTAAGCTACCCCTCGAGGGCCCCCTTCCCGCTACTACAGGGAAGAGAAAACCCAAATTACCATACCCAGGGGCAAGCACCAGCACTTTTTACCTCATGTAGGACATCTCATGACTTACAGGTATCCCCAACCCAATCACAACATACTTGGTCTGCCGGACATGGTCCTGGTCTGTCCCTGTGGTGACCTGGGTGAGTAGGGGAGTCCTCCCGAGAAATCTTGGGGGGCCCTGGAGGAGTCCCATCCTCAGCAGCTCCCGCAGCTGGACAGAGAGGGTCCCACCTGGGTGGCCAAAATTGCCTTGTGGAATCAGACTTCACAACCGGTGGAAGGCTATAAAGCAGGTATGTTTATAGCAGCGCTGGAGGCAAGAAGGATAGCTCCTCCTAACTTGCACGCTATTTCAACAGGCAGCTGGATATTTGTTATACAAAGTTATGCATATACATAAGGTTCATTATCATAAATCTCCCTCTGGTGCCTCTTCACTATGTAGTTTTCACTTTTGTATAGAATGCTGCAAAACTGGTTTCTTCTTGGGTAATTACCTAAAGTTCCTGCTTATCTTTTCATACATTAGCAGTCTTCGTTGTTTAGTTTCCGTTATCTACTAGAGTTCTTTTTTCTATCTACATAAACGTTATCCATTACCTAACTTTTGTTCAAGTGTAAAACATCTGCTAGCGGAAGATTGGCCCTTCCTTATTGCCCACTCTAAACATGTCAAGCTAATACTTGCCCACTGGACTGGTTTCAATCTAGATCAACACTGTGAGGTAAGGAAAATACACACAAAAAAATATCTTCAGGCAAAACTACTTGCAAAGAAATATATGCTTTTGGAGGCCAGCAATGTGAGTATATGTTTAATTAAATAAGACATATATACCATGCTACCAATTTCAACTCTTCACCCAGTAGCTCTAGGTCACTTTCAAAAAATGCATAGATCAGAAGGGAAAGTACTTGTGACACTATATTTAATGTAATTTTGTTTTGCTTTAAGAATTACATTTTTTTCCCAGTCTGAAAATTATTAACCAAAACCATTTCCACATTCTGTTACCATTGACACTGATGTGATTTCACAAATAAAGAAGTGAATGGAAGCTCCATGTTAAGCAAGTTTAATAGAGCCCAGCTAGCGTAAATAAGTATTGCCTACTGTTTTCTATATTTCCTGACATCATCAGGATCAGTGGATCACTAATAATAGATACTGTCAGACAATCTAATTCTGTTTTTTAAGCAGATGTTAGCTATCCAGAAATAATGAAAAAGGAAATTACCAGAAATAGTTGGCTGAATACACAACAGAAAGCTTTTAATGTAAAATAGAAATTATGTGTAAATTAAAATTTTCATTGTTGGACCCATAAGAATCGCTGCATTCAATGAGCTACACTAGAGCTATTTAATCAGAGACTTTCTCCTTCTTTCTCTTCCAGACCTGCACCCCAGTAAAGTGAGAAGGAAAAACTAAAGAGGAAAACTGAGATTAAAATAAGTAAGCACCTAAAGGAAACAACAATCAAACCAGAAAAAAGCCCATCTAAAATAATTAGAAGACACATGACTTACTAGATGCCAGAGGAAACTGGTGGAGGTCCATAGCTTTCCTGACATGCAAACTGGTCAGCTAACCTGGGTCTAGGGGTGAAAGACTAACCAAACCATCTAGTAGCTGGTTCCCTCTGAAGTTTCCCTTGGGATAGCTGGCCCTCAACAATGGGCAGGTTTAGCCAGTCAAGCAAATGATCCAACGATTAGAGAGGCCTTGGGGCTGAAACAATCTCAACCTATCCTCAACCTTTCAATGGGTAAGGGGGCCAGCCTGCTGGCGTGGAGGCATGCCCTGGAATGGGAGTATTCAGTGGGACACTTTTCATAAGCAGAACTGATGTTGCAGAATGGTTCCATAAAACCTTCAGAAGTTCATTTGAGATCAAAAGGAATTTCAATTAAGACATGGTTTTCAAAAATGACATGCTGAGTTGAAGACAACTCCTAACAAGTGGTATAGCCACTAGCCGGGGGGGGGGGGGGGGGGGGGTCGGGTGGGTGGCAAATAATCAATTTCTTTAGAATCTAATTCCAACAAGTTCAGATTGACAGAAAACGAGGAAATGGAATGAAGCTGTCACCAAAAACTGGAAATAATACTCCTTAACACTGCTGTAGCATTAAGAAGCAGGCATGCTATATTGCAGCACCAGATGCATGGAGGATCCCTCCATCTAACATGCATGTCCAACTGTTTCAAAGGTCCCATTTTATGTTAAGCAGTTATATATAATTCGTTACATTTCTCAGAAACATTTGCATGTGTATGAATCTTCACTCCTGGGCAGTTATGCCTCCAGGTGGCGGTTACCTCCTCTTCATCCTGTTGTTTGCCCCATTACTTCACCTAAGTACTTGCAGATATCCTTTACTTAGCACTCCTTCACAAACCCCAGAACCAGCTCTTCCTGCTTTTTCTGCTGCAGACCCTCCCTTGTCATTACCTGCTCTTTGTTTCCCGAGAGACTGACTCCCTTGATTAAAAGTCCTTTCAGTCATCAGTTTTGAGGACTTGAAATTGAGGTGCTTGAGCATTAACGACTGGAGAGGGTAGGTCACTTTGACCTAAAGGTGCACATTTTTGTTTAACTAAATCAGAGTTTGGTAACTGGGGAGTTTAGGCAACAAAGCTGTCAGGGGAAGTTCAGATTGGACATTAGGAAAAAGTTCTTCACTGAGGGGGTGGTCAGTCAGTGGAACAGGGTCCCCAGGGAAGTGGTTGTGGCACCAAGCTTGTCATAGTTTGAGGAGTCTCTGGACAACAGTCTTAGTCACATGGTTTCATTTTAGGCAGTCTTGTGAGGAGCAGGGAGCTGGACTCAGTGATCCTTATGTGTCCCTTCCAACTTGAGATATTCTATGATTCTATGATAGTGGCCCTTTAAAAAAGGCTCCAGAGAAAGGGATGAAAAATCACATACTTTGAAGGGTATAAAAAAAATTACTATTTTTATGAAGTACTGTACGAATTGTCATACTGTAGCACATCTCAGCAAACTGTTTTGCAATATACCAGCTATTGATAGGAATTCTTTGGCCTTACAGAGGGCTTTTGTTTAAGTGCATATGCATTTGCTACACAATCTGCAGTGGAAAAACACTTTCCGCAAAATGTTCTCATCCACTTTTTCATGCTATTATCACAGGTCCTGGTAGCTCTTTGCAACAAATACTGTAGAACAACAAAAAGACTGACTTGAAAAACAGCTGTTAAAGGCAAGTAGGCAGAAAGATTGGGCAAAGGAAAGGACTCTTTTTTTAAAAAAATATTTTATATTACCCTCAGCCCAGAACCACATGCAGCATCTTACTAGTCATATATTATGCAGCCATCTCTGATAAATCTGTCTACCAATGCTGCTGATTTGCAAAGCAAGTAGATCCATGCATTAATTACCCAAACTTTTGTTCAGGCTTTTAGAAAGTGGAGGCAGAGGAGATGGCAGTCAGGAAGAAGGAACAGTGGAAGAGCTACAAGTAAGCTTCTTGTGCTGGAGACTTGCAGGATGCAGAAAAGTTCCAGGTGCTCTGAACCAAAATGAAAGATGACCAAATTCACATTCCTACCTGGTGGGATTTCTGGACCAGGTAAGCACATTGCCAGAAGTCAGGCTTTATGACAGCAATGAGTTGGTGGAGGTTATCCTCACCTAAGGGATCAGCACAGAACATGTTCAATGCCATAATCCTGCACAGAGATGCTAAAAACGCTTTGCATGATGAAAGTAGTCTAGTTATACTGGCATAGTGCTTTACCTGAATAACATACTTAACTACTCAGCAGGCTAACAAACCCAGGCAGAATGCCACACTAGCATGACCAGTCTACTCCCGATACTGAAATGACTTGGCTCAGAGCTTGCTCTGCTACCTCCAGATGGCACTGCCTTGTGACGTGTAGTTGCACTTGAATGGCACAGAAGATTACAATGAAATTTATGAACCATATTATCTGCTGTTTGTGTTTCAGGCACCAGAACTAGGTTGACACTGCCTGACAAAACACATTAACATATTTTGAAAAAAATGAAACTGTTTTCCTGTAAGAGGGTCTGTTACCTGGTGCGCAGTACCAATTCACACATGGATTCAAATATTCCTTATCTCTTTGCTCTAGTTTGCACAAAGTAGGGAACTGGGTGGTAACCCACAAATGACCAGCTCCCTGATTGTCAAAACTTTACATTATTTATACAGTTTAGCGTACAAAGGCATCACCCCTCATTGGTTACAAGTTACTCAACTACTTCATTACTTAGTACTCCGTCAAATAATTCTCTCGTTTCTCATATTAATTAATTTGCATGCTCAGTCTCAACTTCTTTGGGGTCTAGGGTATTACTCGAGTCGGTGGTCACGATCTCCCCCCCGACAGAATTACCTTTCCCCTGGTTTTGCTGAGCTGGTTGCCCGCGAGGATCTGCCTACCAACCCACCCATTCCGTGGGGGTGCTACCTTTGTGAAGTTCCTTTTCGGGAACAAAAGGATTTGCTGGTGCTTAACGAAGCACTTAGCAGGACGTGCAAAGTGCTTGTAACCCGAATTAACCCTTTTAACAACTTATTCGCTTCAACTGTCTCAAAGCTAAACCGCCAACAACACGTTCAGTTCCATCAACTCGATGTCAAGGCCACAAATGAAAATAAGGGAAAAGAACTTAAAGGCACAAAGCAGCTATAATGCAATTTAAAAAGAAAAAGAAAAATCACTATTATTATTGACAAAACCACCACCACCACCAACAACAACAATCTTTCTTGGGGGTAAGCTAGATAAACCATTCCTTCTTTCTTCCTCTGAAGGGACCTTCTTCCAGCCCTCCCCTAGCAATTAATTCAAAAGGGCGGTTATTAGTAAAATTGCAGGAGCAAGAATGCTTTTCAATTTTGGTGCTGCAGTCATTCACTGAAACATTTATTGATTGAAAAAGCCCCATGAGAATTCTGATTATCCTAACATTTTTCCCTTGGAATGAAAGGGGCAGGCTTTCATATTTCATTTATGCAAAATTACATTAATTGGTATCTGACCTTTTTGGAATAGACTGTTAAGCTTTACACTGATGGATTTTTTTCATTGAATCTGTTATTTAAATTATGGCTATCTTAAAAGGAGCGACAGGGTGCAAACAAGAATAGAATTTTTAAATGAAACTGAAAACCGATTCTCTACCAGAACCCTGTTAACACAAAACATGCTATTAGCTGAAAATCCAGCCTCTGGAGGCTTCTAACACTTGGATTAAAATTTAGCTTTTAGATAATTAAACTCAACCAGCATAAAGACAAATTACATATCCAGACACTTAAAAAATGTGTGCATGAAAATACAATGTTGGATAAAAGCAAAAGCTACATCAATATGTGAAGATAGATCTCAGAGAAATAGGTCCTTTTTAAAGGTCTAAAACAAGTTACTTGTTCCAAGCACTCATCTTTTTTAAAAAATAAAAATAGAAAAATAGAGGGCAGCTCAGCAAACTGACTGCAAGCTCAAATGCTTTCCAGAACAGTCACCAGTAAATTCATTCCCAATCGGTATCACAGAAACAGTGTCCTTCTTTCCTAGTGTAGATAATCAAAACAAGAGAAAGGCAAATGATTTGCAAGTCATATGGTAAATCCATCAGAATCTATCCTGGGCACAATTCTGTAGAAGCTAATTTAAGGCAAACCGCTATTTAAAACTATTCAAATACATCTATTTGGCCCACAGTTGTTTAAAAATATTAGCAGCCGAAATCACCATTTTTAGAGATGAAGTTATATTAGATTCAGGACAGGATAATTTCAAAATTATCTAGTGAAAGATCAGACAGTCACCATAAATTAGTGTTTTCAGTTTCTTCAGACAGTCTCTTCTGGCTTGAAGATTTGTTGTGAAGTCTCTACTTATGCCTTGTGAGACTTTCACTCCTATAATTAAGCCCTTCTTCAGCCTCCATGCAAGAGCCACCACTACTTCAGGAGGTGCTGAAAAGGCAACCCTCCTCCTTGGGAAATGACAGGTAACCATTGTCAGCTTCCTGTATGACTAATTTAGAAAAACTGTATTTAGGGAAAAATTACTTATAAGACGGCACTCATGTTGTTTATCAATCTGCATTACAGGGCTTGGCATAATTATCTTCTTAAAGTCAGAAACAACTTTCCTCCCCAGCTCCTGGGAGAGTTTCCCCATTTCCTTTAGAATCCAATACACAAATTCTCACTTTCCCACCCCCACCACCCCCCACCTCCCGTACTTTCCTTAGGAAAAAAGGTATAACACCCCCAGAGACCATTGTTCTGCAAGCTTAGGCATGAGTTCAGGAGAGAAAGTGTTTATATTAAGATTTTGATGTCAAACTGTAATTTCTTTAGCCAGAAGTACCACTTTTCCACCTTTATCCCCAAGCATTGCCTTCTTCCTGTTCCTTTACTTCTCAACCTTTTGAAGCCAAATCAATTATAATAGTCTTTTCAGCTGCTTTGTTTATAATTACAAAGAGTTATTTTTTATTAGTTGGAAGAATGTTGTCTATCATCCAGAACAACGGTGACTATGAATAGGACCCTTCCATCAACCACATCTAAATATTTAGATTTTTAAACTACATATTGGATATGACTAGGAAGACATTGAATTTCTTCATGGAAACCCATATGGTGCTGTGTTTTGGATTTGTGGCTAAACTGGCATTGATAACACACCACTGCTACCTACTGCTGAACGGTGTTTACACAACATCAAATGTTTCTCTTTTTCTCCCTCCTGCCCAGTAATGAGGGTGCTGGTGGGCAAGAATTTGGGAGGAAACACAAATGGGACAGCTGACATGAATTGGCCAAAGGGACATTCCACACCTTATAACATCATGCTCAACAATTAAAAAGCAAACCACCCAAAAGAAGAGCAGGAGTGGTCTTCCAAAGCAGGCACTGCTCAGAGACTGGCTGGGAACTGGTCTGCTCATGGGGGATGGTGAGAGATTTCCTTTGCATCCGTTGTTTCTTTCCTTCTGTTATGAAACTGTCCTTACCTTGACCCAAAACTTTTCTTGCTTTTGTTCTTCCTGTTCTCTCCTCCATCCCACTCCTGAGGGCGGTGAGTACACAGCCATGTGTGTGGGCTTACCTTCTCTCTGGGGTCAACCCACCACAAGCAAAAATATAGTCCTTAGCTGATTGTACTGAGAATGTAAACAAAAATATAACATCACTAGAAGATACATGCACTGCAACTTTGTAATTTACTGTAATGTTTTTACTCTGCTACAATAATACTGTTCTTTCTGCTTCTAATGATATGCCTATCTTTAGTAATCATGCTGTTATAAGAAGGTCCTTCAAGAATTTCAGATAAGGTTGCCATTATCATTCTGTTTCATAGCCTTGCAATTAAGTTCTCAGCAAGAAGTTTTCATAGCACTCATGCAGTGTAATGCTGGCAAATCACAATTTACATGGAAGATATTTTCTTACAGCATCACATTATTCAGCAATCTACCTGTTTGGGCACAATCTCCAAATAATGAAGTCATGGAGTTTATGTGAAATCATTGCATTACCTAAAGCTCCTTTGTTATCACATGCTGAAGCACCTAAGAAAGAAGTATAGGAAATAAAATGCCTGTCACTTGCTACTACAGTAATGAAAAAAAAGTAATAATAATCAGATGCCAAAAATGAGACAGTGGCCCAAGATTTTGTTCATAATGGAAAAAAGTAGTTTTGTCACAATCACTTCCATTCTGCTTTGTAAGAATTCACTATCGGTCTGTATACAGACACTCATAATTTATAGCAAATCCCAAAAGAGCTGGTATTCTGTGACAAGGTATTACAAATGATACACAAAACCCAGGTGAAACCTGGAGAGACAAACACTTTCCATCTGACTGAATCTCCAGTCCAGCGGAATGTATTTCTCTTGCTATCCAAGTACACATCAAATTTAAACACAAAAGTTAGTAAAACATATTTTCAGCATATATAAAAAACTTAATTCCTTTCTGTGGAAAGTCTAAATAACCTTCAGATTAACTTTGTACATTGCAAATTCAATTCATTATCTTCTTTATGATTTATCAGATACACATCTTCATAACAGCATGAAACATTTCCTTTGAGGAAATAAATTAAAATTTTTTTGTGGGATCAGTGATAAATAGCCTCTGCAACTTAGAAATTATGTTAGCCCTGATAATTTATTTCACTCTGCATGCGTGAGATAAAAACTAGATTGTTTGTAATACCATTTTTTGTTCAATTGACAATTTAACAACAACAACAAAAAAATGAATTAATGTCTTTAATATAACTTTTAAATAAAGTGTGGTGTCAACATTTATTTAGTCTCTCTCTTATATACTAACTGCATGTCTCTCCATGCATTTTGATTTATAGTTTCTTCTATGGTTTAAATCTTTTCCAACATTCTGTCACTGGAAATCTTCTCTGAGAGTTTCTTAGACAAAATAGTGTAAATTATACATTTCTTAAGACTGATCACTAGGTTGCTGTCACAGCACTTTCCAAACTAACCAGCTACAACAAGGTCTTTTACCATCTCATACCAGCATACTCTTCACACCAGTCCCTCTGCTGCTTCTCCTCTTCTCTCCTCATCCAGAGCCCACTCTCTCTTCTTTTGCTTCTTCCTTTTTCTGCTTCTTCCTCAGCTACTCTCTCTTCATTGCTCTCAAGCAATAAACTTAACCAGCCACAGCTGCACCTTATCTACATTGGCCAACCCACCCCCGGAAGACAACCCACCGCTCCTGAAGCCAACCCAGAGCTGTATATTATCAATGATAATTAACCCAGCTTCATTCCACTACAGGTTGTTTCAAAACAAACAATTCAGCTTTATACACAACACAACTCTTTTCTTACCCTTCATTGACTGATATTTTTCCTTCTGTAAGAAAGTCCTGGATGTTTTTGTTTAAAAGTCTAAGCATTGCATAATTGCATAATTAATTGTAATTGCACAACTCAAGTTCTCAGCTACTATTTTCTTAAAATTGTAAAAGTAAAACTTAAAGTTATTAGTTGAATAAAAAAAACTTTCTCCCATTTGACAGAACTACCATAAAACTGAATTTAAATATTATGAAATTAGTCACATTCGCAGTATTTGTATTTTTCACTATTGCTACTGAATTATGTTAAAGATGGTCTAGCAAAACAAAGTAACCTACTTACTGCTATAAGACGCTTGTAATGTTTTAGATAATTGAATAGCATGCTACTGATTCTTATGATTTATTAAAAGTGCTCATTTCCATTATCTTAAATCTTTAAAAACAGTAAATCAAACGTTGTCTTAATTACATTTTATGTTCAAGAATTTCATACTAAATTGTTGTTTTGGCGATGCCTCATTCACTTGTTCGTTCTTTTTAAACATTGCACCTAATTCATCATCTTTTGGGGATCTTGAGTTCATTTTCACTGCTTATTAGTTCAACTAGTAAAGTTGAATAGAACTTACAACATATGCTACAAGTGTAATTTTTTGGTTAAAAAAACCCACAGTTTCCTTCTTGTGGTATGTCTCACTGCTTGACAAATACTATATCAGACTATGGGGATTATTACTATAACAAACAGTAATCAGTAGTGTAAATTTAAATATTCTGTAGCTGGTATAATGACAATCCACTAATAATTGTTAATCACTAACAATCACATGTAAATACATTTAATCCCAGGTACCATTTTCTTCCTATCTATCCTGTTGGTTACTTGGCACTCCATATCTTTGAAAGATAACTTTAAATACCTCAAACCAGATTGATCCAGACAAGTAGGTGACTAAAGACAGGTCACTTTAGCGACAGACTTTAAGTGACAAGCTTCAATTTAACTACATTAATCTACTAGGTGTATCATAATGGGTTTAATTCCCTCTGTTTACTCAGGTCAACTCGGAAGCTAGTCTCCTTGTTGTGACAAGAAAACTACAAGGCAATCTTCCATATGAGAAAAATCACAGCTACCAAACCCCGCACCCCCCAAGGAAACCTCACATCCTCCAAAAACCAAAACACCCTTTAAGTCACCTTAACTTTTTGAAGACTTGACACTTTTCACCAACTATAACTAATTAATGGTTATTATTAGCAGGGAGAAAGAAGTCATTTTGAAGGAAGAGACTCTCTCCTACATTCCCTTTCCCTTTTCATTTGTAAGCATACTGAGCTTTCTGCTCAGACACACATATTTAGCTCATTATCCTGAGCTTACTGACGCGAGTTTCATGTTAGTATAGTTTTGCTCTTTAGTGAAGTTACATTTAATTCAAACAGTGTAAGTAAGAACAGACTAGATTCAGCTGAGGAGCATTCATTTTCATCTTCAGCTTAATTTGCTTTTGTTTGTAGAAGTCCAGACTATCGGACAACAACAATTTAAAGCCACATTTTGTTGTGCATACCCAGCTGTGTGTACAGGAGCACTGATCTACACCTCCTGAATTACATCAGTTCTTGTATTGCACTAACTCATTTTAAGCAAATGAGATACAAGCTTGTGAGACTCATAGCTGGAAGGCTTGTTACAGATGCTTCAGTCTACAGTATGAGCGTGCTTATATTAATTCAGGTAGTTCCCAGGGCCAGTGCAGGATGGAACAGCAAAAGGTTGTTTGGGGTGGGGGTGGGGTGATGGGGAGAGATAAAAAGAAATCCTTATGCATGGCATCGCATCATCATCTTTATTTACTTTTTCCTCTTAATACTTTGGAAATGCTGTTATATTCATTTCACAGGTGAGAACTGAGGAAATGAGAAAGAAATATGTGGAATTAGTCAGACAGTAAGTAATTATTTAGCTCCTGAAAGCAGTTTTCCTTAATCAGGCCTGAGTCAGTTGTTCAGTTCATTTGAAATGCTTAAGCACTTTTCAAAATAGCATAATATTCCAACTTTCCATTCCTAAAATGCTCATGACAGAATTAGATTTGGTTCTGTATTTCCCATAGATTAGGCTAACTTCTCTCTTTAAAAGGAGAAAACTTCAGAAAACAGAAATAATAGACCCATGTTAGAACTAATATGAAAAGGAGAGGAATTATCATTCCTGTTATGAAAAAGCACATTTCAATATGCATTGAGACATACAGCAGCGAAAACATGAGATGAGTAATAGTTGTGCGTCAAACACAGTACTCAGGATCTTCTGTACCTGAAGCAGCGTCTGGATGCAGACACCTCCAATGGCTGGCTGGATAAGTATTTAGACTTGCTCATCCTTATGCTGTCTGTAACACTAAATTTTTCCAAACTGCTGCCTCCTTGTTTATGACAGGTAAAGGAAAACACTAGCACATAAGCAGGTAACAACACAAACAAACAACAATAAAGTCCAACTATAGATAGATTCTCGTCTTACCAATATTGATGTTGCTTTCATCTTTGCCTTAGTCTTTTCTTTACATATTAAATCTGTTTTAGTTCTTAATTTCTGTTCACCTGAGATTGTGCACTTCTCTATTAAAAGACTTCACTTGCTTTTCTTGTTTTTTTTTTAATCCATGCACTAGAAAAATCTCTGCATCAAAAATTGAAACAAAAAAAAACACCACACAACAAAAAACACCAAACCAAAACCCCATGAACAATGCCACTCGTAGAAATCACACTTATTTGTTCAAGCATAGCTATTAGAGAAGAATAGAAACAAGAAAAACTGCTCCTTGCTTTATAGCTTTCCTTTTTGGTCTAATCTGCATATTCACCACACTAGTCTGCTGGTTCAGAACAGATGCAGTATGTTGATTTGCAAGTTGAAAGTATGTTATGTAACTTTTCTTATGCCTCCAATACCAAATGCCATCTGAACTTGGAGATGACCATGTTCATCATTCCAAAGGGACTATGTTTCCTTTACCATAATGCACTTATTCTCATTGATTACTTGCTAAAACATCATTTTCCTATTAGTCAGTATCACATGAAGTTCAGAAAATGAAAATTTGGGAATTTTTCTAATGTGAATCCTTTACTAGTAGAAATATATATAAACCTTTCTCAATTATGCCCAGACATCAGGACTGCTTTGAGGCTAAACATTTTTATTTTCTTCTCTGCAAAACATTAAGATACACAGAATCAAATTGCTAACTTTGATAGTCTAAGACTTTTAGTTTCATACTTTAAGATCTCATTTTACAAATAGTAAATTTTACAAGGAGTAAATGAAGGCTCTCTGGAAGCAGTAGAAGAGTAAAAATGTAAATAAATAAAGATATATTAAAAAAAAAGAACCACAACCCACATAAAAACTAAAACCCAATGCTGCTAAATACCATCTTGAAAACACCATGGTATTTACACTCACTCATACTTTAAGTCACAGTACTTATGATTTTTCTATGTAAATTTAAGTAAATTAAGAACTACATTGATGTTGATTCTATATGATACTACTTAAATCTTTTCCTTCTTCCACTACAACTATATTGGAATATTTTATCCTTCCCAAACCAAACCCTGAATTTTTAAGCTCTCATTGACTTTGCCTCTCTGGTTGTCTAGTCACAGAGAATAATACATCTGACATACTTTTTCTTAATGCCATTTCAAATAATGGACTGAAAGCAAGAACAGATATTGAATTAAACAGAATATCTTCTTTGAACAAAAGATAGCTGCCCACAAGGACTTAAAACGACAAAACAAAACACGCATGCCCCTTCCCCCCTACAAAACCCCAAAACCCCACATACCAGCACCAGAAAAACCCACACAAATCACAATACTTGTTTTTATTCAGGGGGAAATCATGCTTCTTTTTACTGTATGAAAAAATGTTCTATAATCCACTGAAACTGCTGTTTGAGCAGGCAGGGCAGTATGGCTATTTTGACTACCAATGTTATCACTGAAAGGGTGAAAGATTGACCACATTAAAACAAAGACACAGTTATGTGCTGCATAATGTTCTGTTCAAAAGCCTTGCTGAAAAGGGGCTGAAATATCAGAGTATACATTCGACAGTCCCCTCAGATTGATAGATGTTAGCAGTGCTTTCCCTATCACAGATATTTTTCTTACTGTAAAATACTGATGAAAAATTCCCTGAAAACACTGATAAGTCTTTTCTTCCTCTCCCCAGTTCCCTTTTCCTATTTTCCCTAGCAATGTTTAACCAAAGTTATTGTTCAGCACATCTCTTGTTTTAATGTTTATTTACATAACCAGTATTTGTGTTTTAAATGGAAGTGCAACATTATACATCAACAGCAAAAGGGAGCTAATTAAATATAAAATTCTGATTAGACAGTAATTTTATCCCTAGAATCCACATATTGCTCAGGGTTTTTTTTTTAAATATGCAAGTATTAGTACAGAATACATTCTCAGCATTCAGTAGTAGAAGAGACAAACTCCCTCACTTTTGTATCTAAATTAGTGCTTTTCTCTGACATAAAATAAGCACTATATTTAAAATTACAAAAATTGCAAACTTTTCTTTTGCCCTGGGGATAAACCACATATATCTTATTGTAAAAATCTATTTCATGTTTCTTTTAAATAATAATGAAGTTGCAATGTTAGGAATATCATCCCCCTGTTAGGAACATCCCAATGTTAGGAAAATCAGTTCAGTACTAGTGAACAGTAAAACAAGTAAGCAGAAATTCAGAACAAAGGACACTGCCTGGTATCATTGTTAGAATAATTTTCTAACCTTCTGTATACATGTTCCATATGCATCAGTGTCATCTCCACAAGCTGGCATGAACTGTTCGGTTGCAAGAGAGAATTCTCTGCCTTCAGTTTCAGCAACCAAAACTGAATTCAAGAGAGGTGGCTTCTGTCCTGGCAAATTTAACCAGTGAAATAACCTGTGGAGAACCACTTCTGAAATACAGAATTATTGTCAGCTGCAGCTTGAAGAAGAAACTAAACCCCCCCCAACAGTTACTCTCAATGCTAATTCTTACTTTTGCATGAGACATGCTATTCAAAGCTGAATTGTCACAGTCAAGAATGTTATTAATCAATTTACGAAAGTTATGTAAAAAGATTTTTTTGAAATGGAAACCCAGATAATTGAAAAATAATATCTTGCTAGAATGACTAAAACTATAAGAAAGGCTTCTTTAAAAAATTAAAGAAGAACACAGTACTTGAAACCATTTTCATTACTCAAGAGGTGGTCATGTTGTAAAGGTGACAAGCCATTAATGGGTAAAGCCATGACTATTTATCCACAAAATTTTGGGATCATTAAGAGGATATCTATGCAGAGTGTAATTGGGTTTTTGAATGTCATTGCAATAATTAGAGGAGATAGATATGTCCTAATTTAGTCATCTAAAGGATAAACACCAGTTTCTAATTAATTGAAAAATTCTTAGACAACGTCTGAAGAGAACGCAATTTAACCTTAAAAATAAAATAAATCAAACACTAGTATTGGCAGAGGATATAAGGATGTTGACCCACTTCTCCCCCCTCCTTTCTATTTTTTAGTAACTAAGACATAACCTAGTTTGGTTTGTTTTTTAAAAAAGTGTAATCAACCTAGTTTATAAGATGTATTAAAGACCAACTTGGAACTTGAATATTTGAAACTCTTACTCTCAAATAAAAAACCTCACACAAACAAATACAAAACAATAAAAGAACCAAAGGAAAAGAAGCATTTTAATTAAACTATTAAAAATATTAAGATAATGTTGAGAAAGAAAACCTTTGAAATATAAATATATTCTTATATTAACTGTTTCAGAGGAAACAAAAATAGAGTGGTTTGTAGAAACTGTCACAAAGCAGTTGGTCCTGGTAATATATTTATAGCGGTACAGTTCATGTTTTCACTAACTTCATAAAGGCCATGCATAATTTATTAGAAACTAATTTGTTCATGAATACAAATTTTCTGACAGTTGGGGGAAAAAATCTTTATTATGCATATTTAGCAGCTCAGCTTCCTCCTTTCCTTGTTAAAATGTGCTGTTATGGTATTTTTTACATTAACTTCTGACTGTATAAATTATAAACCTGAAGGGACCATTAAAAAAAGTCTCACAAGACACATGCTTGTGATACTTATCTACAATGATGTCTTATTTATAACACAATAATATATTGTACTAAAATTATAAAATTTTCCTTTATATTCCTTCTTGATATCTAATTTTTTTTTCACCAGAGATGCAGTTTTGTGGCTTGCTGTGAAAATTAGAAAAAATCTTTTCAAAATAAAAGCTTACAGAAAATGTGGTTATAGTTCACAATTACTTTAGCCATCCATTATTACATGCTAGGGAAAACAAAACAAAATAGTAAACCACCCAAACAAACAAAAAGCAAACCAAGAAATATCTTCTTATTGACAGCTCTCTGCCCCACCCCCCTTTTTTAACAAAAAAATTATCAGAATATTACAATGGTTTGACAGCATGATTTGGGGCAACACCATATACCATCTACAGCTTTCAATATGCCTTAGAAGCAGGGAAAGGGAATACTTTGTGAGTGTTAATCAGTGATCGTGTTTCTGAAAACAGGGGTGGAGAAAGCGTTATTTGGGGGGTGGGGTGGTGAAATCCTTATAGAACTGTGCCATGATGGCATTCAGAGGTTCAGTTTGATCTCAGTGGTCTAAGCAGCTACATAAGCCAGGAAAAAGTGAGAGCAGGAAAATGCAAACAGATGAGCAGGTGTCTGTTCCCAAACATCCAGATGAAAATCTGTGTGTAATGTTATAACCATACAAATGCACTTTTCACTTTCTTAGTTCACTATCCTGTGCAATATTATTGCTCTATCACATGTATAATTTAAAAAAAAAAAAAAAAAAAAAGCCGTTTCACTATAGTTATATAAATATTTTTAAAAAGCAGAGGGCTAACAGTGGTAAGGAGAATCAGGAACCTACTTTCTCAATACACTGAAAGCTCTTGCTTAGTCCACAAAAAGATGAATGAGAGGGAATATGATTACTGCTTTATAAGTGCATCAGCTGAGAACACACAAGGGCTACAGGGGAGAGAAACAACAATATTGGCACAGAAACAAATGTATATAGATTGACAATATATAAATATAAGCTGACAAGACTTCTTACAGGCTTACAAAAGACAGCAGAGATGGTAAAAAGTACAACAAAACCCTGTAATTTTAAATTGAATTTGATAAAGTGATGCTGTGTTTTACATAAAGGAGTTCTCATGACAATCTATGGCTAGACTTCAGCTCACTCAAAATCCTTTCCAATCCAATATCTACTTCTCTTTTACACAGATAAGAGAAAAGAAAAACAAAACACGAAATCCAAGACTTAGTCTTAAGAAGCAAATAGTACAACGCCTCTTGACTTCTTACAGCACATAAATAAAATGGATGAAAAGAGACTTTAAAGCCAAACAAACAAACAAAAATGTTTCTAAATTGAAGATGTCTGGTTTTACAACAGGAGAGGTGTCTAAGCCACCATTGTTAGCCTTTTGAGAAACCTGATAAATAGAGCAACTTTTGTGCCATGGCAATTTTCTTGAGATCCCTTTCTCTCTCTTTTATTTTTGCTTTAACTTCAAGTGCGCACAATGTGCTGGAAAGAAAGGTCAATATATTCTGATCCACAAAATATATACATACAGAATGAAAAAAAAAAATATATCAAAGTTCTGAGAGGCTTTTTACTTTTTGAAGGCAAATCTTTTCACTGAGAACTCTGTTACATTTTTCATTCCATCACTAGGCACTGCACAACCAACATGCCAGATGTGAACACAGCCTTAATGAGTAGTATACTAATGGTTTTACTTAAAGCACTTCAGAGCATCAATCCTGAAGTGAATGAGGTCATGTTAAATCTAGAAGAGCATAATTTGTTTTGATAAAAGAAAAATGTTAAGATTCCTTTAAAACCTCACGCAAAGGTGGAAATGTAAGCAATATAAGAAATTGGGTTAAGCTTCCCTATTTTAAAAGCAGAAAGGAAAGCTTGTGTTTTCTGTTACATTTCCCTTTTATGCTACTGTAAAACAAAATATTCTCATTCAAGTTAAGGACTAAGCATTTGCTATTCTGAAAACTGTGACATAAAATATTCAAAATAGAAAAAGAGGTCAAATGTGTGATGACTATGAAAGCAGAACAAAGGCACATTTTGTGCTGAAGCATAAAGCCCAGCCATTTTAATACTCACTTATTTCCAGTTCCCATCAATCTGTTTCTTTTGCATAAAGCTGGGGAGTGTTAGACTTTGCTCTTTACTTTGATTGAAGTCTTTGATCCATTTACAATCAGAGATAGAGTCACTAGCACAAATGCCAATCATCACACAAATAATCACACATGCTGTTAGCCAAGTGTTCCTTTGCTCTTCAGTTCTGTATGCTACGTTACTAAACGCTGTCATGGAAAGTAACTTAAAAACCAACTTGTATCAACAGGTCATTGCTCTCTAAGGTGTCATAAAAATCTGCCTGTATTTCCAGCATCATCCACCAACCTTCAGAAAGATTTTCTGAATAAAAAAGGTGTTCAGTGTCTTTATGCAAACATAAATCTAGGTCACACTTTATTTGCATATAGGTTTCAAATGGCTTAAAATACTAATGACTTTAGACATCCATTCGAGAGACACATTATGTTCACAGGGCATTGTAACCACAGAACTATGCTCTGCATTGTAATAACCAATCTCTTTATATAAACTATTTATCTTTTATGTAATAGTACATTATGTATATTTTGGTTACTTGACTGCGTAAACTATCAAATAGAGTTCATAAAAGTTCGCATTTTACATAAGGCTCTAGCCATCAACCAAATGCTAGAAAACATATAAACAGAATAATCTTTTGAGACAGTAGTTTTAAACATGTTGCTACCTGACTTTATGTTTGACTAGGCAAATTATTTATTTTATAACTATAAACTATATGAACCCCACAATCAAGGAACTTGCTTAAGAAGTTTATACATGCAGCACTCCCTCATTATTTGCTATTGTAGTAAACCCCACAATGATCTGCACTACTCAGAAACCAACTGATATATCTAACACTGATATATAAAAATATATTTAAGCTTGCATGATACAATGTTATATAAAATTTGTTTTCTGTGCATGTCCTTAGCCTTCAGTGATTTCAAATATCAGGGAAAGAAAAGAGGCAAAAAAAAAAAAAAAGTGTCAGGAACACCAGTTATGAAAGCTTCTGAAGTAATTTATATCACCTGTTCTACCAACAGATCAAATATCTTCCTCTCAGAATAATAATAAAAAAAAATATGTCCTTGACTAGATAAGAATAAATAAAACTCTTCTATTAGGTAAAGCATGCCAGGAAGAGGTAGGCTGCAGATATTTGCATGAAAATTGAATTAATATTGTGCATATTTTAAGGAACAACGTATTACCTCTTTAAGAGGAAAGATAAAACACAGACTATAAAAGGGTTGATAGTTTTTACTTATTTTACTTATTTTTTGCATTTTGATAAGTGACTAGGTAAATGTTTAATGAAATCTTATGAGTGCTGGTGAATGGTGATAGCTCCTCTTTCAGAATAAATAATTTTATTTTTTGAGTCAGAGATCCAAGCAGAAAGCACATTAGTTCCAAGTCAATCATGTTGCTGTCATGAAAAACTAGGAAGATAAAGCAGAATGGATGCCTTCTAACACCCATTTCTATAACTGAATTTACTGCAAAACTAAATCCAAACTTGATTCAAGCCACCAGGATACAGCTAACAATCTGCCTGACCTGGCCAGAGCAGTACTAAGAAAGAGAAAGCGATGAGACCCAAAATGACCTGTGAAGATTTGTATTCAAAGAATCCTGCGATAAAGCATTAAGAAGCCAATTCTATATGCTGACATGAAGTTGCAGCTCTCATGCAAAATGTGATAATGAATATTTAAAATATTCCTGGAGATGAGGGAAACAAACATTGAAGTTTACCAGAAAAGGAAGCAGCAGTTAATAAATAGGCAGAAATGGATTATCAAAGATATTACAAATGTATCTGTGGATCCAATCCATATCATTGAAAATGAAATTGTAGTTCATTTGACGTAAAAAAGAGTGTCAACACAGTGCATTCAGTTTATAAAACTAAAAGAAAATAATGCAAAGATTAAGGAAAACAATTAACTTAAATACAGTATTGTTACTGAAATCTCGGAATGAAGAACTTATCGACACCAATGTGATGTAGATAAGCAGACACTTCTTTATTGACGGCCGGGTGTGTGAGTGAGTCTTCTCACGATCAACTCACACCAAGTTTCAAAATCAGACACCATATATAGAACTTATTCATACATATTCATTAAGTATTCATGCATAACCATGATATTTCCCGTAAATCATTAACATATTCTCCTCCTATATCCGATTCTGTGCAGTAGAGCTTAGAAAGGTCTAGAAATGGGTCTGGGGTATGATTTGGGTAGGTGGTATATGAGTCGGTGGTCGCGATCTCCCCCTGCCGGAATTACCTTTTACTAAAGTTCACAGTTTCTTGGCAGGTATCTACGAGCTGTTCCAGTCAACTCTCCCCAGTTTTCCATTAATCTTATATTCTGACATTTCAATACACTTTCTACATACAGAAGACTAGTCAAATACAAAGAAACCTTTCAAACCGTAAATTTATTACCTAAGTTTTAACAATGATTCTAGCCCATTCTTCTGGCCTTGGTACGGGATGTACAGAGGATCTCATAGCAGCTTTTACTATATAACTATAAGTTTCATTAAAATATATTTCTTATCCTTCTATATTTCTATTTTATAAAATGATTTTATAAAATCAAATAATCAATCCAATAAAGTCAATCAATCTTAACTTATTAGCAAGTCTGTAACAGTATCATACATTGACCAAGTAAATAATAATTGCTATAAAAACACTGCATGAAAGAACAAAGAATTGTAAATGTCTCAGAGAAGCACCTGACATAGACTGTGAAATAGAAACAGTGATCTGAAAGACTAGCAGAAATGCAGAGGGACCTGCCCAACTAAATCCAGGTAGCAGAGCACTCCTGAGTTGAGTATTTAGGTATTGAATCATCAGTGAAGAAAAATGCAAAGAACAGAGACAAAAATAAAAGAACCAATAGTTAAGCCAATCCATTCCCAGGAAATTACTGAGCTGACTGAGCTTTAAGAGGAAGAATAAGGATGACTGGGATGCAGCCTCTGTGAAGCTGCACAGAAGTTGTATATATAACACCTTGAGAAAATCACTTGGTTAAGTCTCAAGCTGCTGAAGGCAATTCTTTATATGCTCTCTGAAGGAACAGACATATATGAACAGGTTCTACCACATCAACATGCATTGATCAAATTATTTACTCCAGACCCACTTAATTCAGACTCAATCCATAGCATAAGCCACCACTTCAAGAGTACTATCAGGAGATGGGCTGAATGTAAATTGAAGCCACAACCACAGTGACAGCGCAGGACTAATCAAAGAAGCGTCATTTCACACACACCAGCAGTCCCATCCTTCCACCATGTTGACATCTACATTGACAAAGCCCTACCAGCAGATATAGAAGGAGGTGTAACTAGTGGAAGAACTGGATTATTGAAGAATATTACAATAAAACATATATATATATATACACAGAGACACATGCCCCTATCAAATTTCAGGGTGGATTGAATGTGAAACCTGAGAAAGCTTTCAGTGCTTATACTGATTTTTTTCCACCCCTGATGTTTATGTTTCTTACTTTTGTGCAGAGAATATAAAACAAACAAAAGCAAAGCCCTTTCTCTCTAAAAACCCCAATTGGGTAATTAGTCAATGCAGTTAGCAATATCATGATTACCTCCAGCATAC
This sequence comes from Falco cherrug, assembly GCF_023634085.1. Classification (NCBI taxonomy): domain Eukaryota; kingdom Metazoa; phylum Chordata; class Aves; order Falconiformes; family Falconidae; genus Falco; species Falco cherrug. Next base: position 66,125,081 of record NC_073699.1, read on the forward strand.
AGCAGTGTTAAAATTAGATTAGCCTGATAATGTACTGTCACATTTGAATTGATTCAAACATAATCATTAAACTAATACTTAGTAATAACACTGTTCTCTTCCAATAAAATATGCATAATTCCATACATGTTGTGGTTTTTAGAAAAATATTCAAAGCAAATAATTTTTTTTTGTTTCAATGTTCATACAGTGTTTTGACTGCATGTCCATCTATGATGGGCAAATTAAAAGGACTGTGAAATACACAGAGCTGAAAGATCATATTAGCTTACAAACAGTACTTACTGAGCAAGGCACATATGAGGAAAGTAAAAACAATTAGAGATTGCAGTTAGACCGCAGGCTGGTCTGTGCTCTGCTGAGTGAGATGCTGGGTCAAATTCATCCTTAATGTAACACCCTAATGATTTTATTATCATTGAAGTTACCCAAGAGATTATCTGACTAGTGAAAGACAACGTGAGTATGCTCAGAAGCAGCAGTTTGCAGATGAGCACTCAGAAAAGAAGCATCCCAGCATAAGTCAAGCAACATTACCTAAACATGTTCTTAAAATTTTATTTCAGGCTTGTGAATGCAAAGTATTTGGTCACAAACAATAACTTTGCTAATGCCTCCTGCTCTCCAGAAATGTTGATAAGGACAGAGAAGCATGAAGCAGCCTGCATTAGAAGGGCAAGACTGTTTTCTGCACTTGTGTCAGAAAATTGGTTCCAGCCAAGATCTCTGCCTCTGAAGAGTGACAGTGACACTTTAGGAAAGCCTAGGTGAGCTGCCAGGACTATATTCCTCTTTCCAGTTCTTAATTTTGAGGGTATTAATACCAGTATGCCTTTCTCCACTCCTTTACAAATAGCAAGTTATGTTTTCCAATTAGTGAGTGCTTGGCACGTCTACCTCTTCAGTAGGTCCCGCAGCTGCTAAACTACCAAACTCAATTTAGAGGGAGTTGAAACCTCCAATCTGATTGCAATGAAAAAAATCTGCCCCTGCTGGGCTCTAAGCTGCAAACCTTCAGCACAGAAGCAGGATATATGCTATTTGAGTTGAGGAAGTTTAAGGGAGCTAGGTGCAGCCAAAAGAAAAGAAAAATATCTATAGCATAAAAAGCTGTCTCAGGTGTTATCCTAGAGGGCAGTAAAAGCATAGGTCAAAGCTTTTCTGAGTATCAGTAGTTTTTAACTGGGTAATGAGATCAATAGTTGCAGGGTGAATGATCAGCACTAACTGTAAATAAATCCTGTTAGAAGGTGCACCTGTTGTAAGAAATTTATAGCTTAAAGAACGTGTTGCAGATTCTGAAAAGCAAATACTGCTTTGATGCTAAGAAGCAACAGAACTCTAAAACACCTAACGTTAGGATAAATAATTTGTACATGAGAACTGTATTCTGGGTACATTTTTAATTCTTACTTAAGGAGCTTAACTTTGTGAGCATCCCACTAATATATATATCTCTAACTAGTATGACAGAAAGAAATTCTACTTAAAAAAATTCTTATAAATACAGCAAAAACCCCTGCAAAACACATTGCTGCCTTGAAAACACTGCAGCACAACTACTTTCAGTTGTCATTCCTTGCTGCCACTACAATAAGCGAAACAGGGATCTTTTCTCTCTTCATCAGTTTCCTGCAAGTTGTTCACATTGCTCAGGGGCAATGCAGATGCAGAAGTTTTCTAAATTACTTTCTTGGCTTGCAGCACAGAAACAGCTGTAATGTCTGCAAAATGCTCGTATTTTCATCAATGTTTTGTACGTGTGTGTCTGAGAGAGAGATGGACAAATACAGATTTCTTACACATTTAAGGGAAACGTCTCCTAAACACAAGATTAGGTCAAGACACTAGACACCATCTGAAAAAGCACACAGTGGTTTTATTCTTTCATCTGCCTCGGTTATATTCAGGCCCTTATTTAACTATGACTAATTATGTTTCACCATAGGACAAAGTGTGCGGCAGTAATCTTGTTTTGACACATAACTTCAATATGATAAAAATTTCAGTTTATTATTTAGTGGGGTGGTTTTTGTTGGGTGGTTTGTTGTTGTTGTTTTGGGTTTTTTTTAATAGAATTATTAGGAGAACCAGATATTTCCTATAGTTAACAACATAATTTTTCTCCAGTAAAGAGAGATTATCTGTTTGCTTATCGTTTGATTCACGTAACTTCAGTCTACAATTTAAAATGTACTGCAACTATCTCAATAATCATTAAGATATTTTCTTTGTATTTAAATGTATATAAGCATATATGAAAACAGTCAATGGGCTTTAGTAGCACATGCAGTATTAGGCATTTGTTCTGAGGTTTGGAGGGCACTGGAATAAAGTGAATGTAACAGGCAGTAGCTGGGAAAAGTAAGGGGAGGAAATTAAAGTGATAATACAAAACAAAAAAGAGAAATTAACCCAAATTAAATAGACTAATTGAAGGCATAAAGTAACTGGGTAATTCAAAGTATAATCAGTCAAGTAACCAAGTCTTCTGAGACAAAGATTTGTGGAAGGGTGCTTTGAAGGTGAATTTGAATTTACAGCTGAGTTTACAATGATATCTGAATATATATGGACAAGAAATATTAAGTAAATCCAATCAGGAGGTATCGATATACCCTTTTTTGGATCAGTAATAACAAGGCAAAATGTGTTAAACATTTGGGATAATTCACCTTTATCTTAACATTTTTTTAAACATCCATTAAGCTGTCAAGGTGTTTTGTACCTTGTAATGAAGCTTGTGAGAGATGAATGGCAGGCATTAACCACCATTTCACTATCACAGAGTGAGAGGGAGAGTCTGGAGGGGTGATTTGCACCTTGTGTGTCTTCAGAATACTGACAAGGACATTTGTTCATTATTAGTAGTACTTGAATACTAAAAATCTGCTAAAAGCCTCACAGGGTAAAGACAAAAAGAAAGAAAAAAACCCTTCACTTGAGTCAAGAACCAAAGGTATTACTATACTGAATTTTGAGTATTAGCTGTGACCACTACATTAAAGTTTCCTATTCTGCCATGCAAATTCCCAAACAATCTCTGAAGAAGCTTCTCCATGAGGATGATCCAGGCAGAAAAACAAAACAAAATGACCCTCCTAAAACCCTCCCTGACCCCCAAATGCATGGTATTAGATGTATACATGGTTATTTATATATAAAATATTATTTTATGATGTGAAATCTTTCAAAATACATTTAGTGATGACACAGAAATAAGTCTATTACATGGCAGGGGGTTATGTAAAAACTTAAATGCTGACATCATTGATTATTTCATTGCTATGCCTACAGCACCATTACTACTAAAAGCTTTAATTAACCTGCAGATACAATAGCATATGTAACTATTTTTTCAGTTCAGGAATACAAACCACAGAATATTTCTCAACTGGTAAAGATGTAATTAATTATACTTATTTTATCCAAATGAAAACTTTCAACATAACAACACCCTAATGTTAACGATTGCTAGATAAGTGACCAATTAAAAAAACAGTACAGCTGCCATACAGATTATCTGTCTTGGTAGACACAGGGAATAGCCAAGCGGTTTACTTACCAAAACATAAAAATTATTTATCCAAAAGAGAGATGATATTTTAAAAAACTTACTCAAATTTAAAATTTGTCTTTAAAAATCAAATATAAAGACAGTAATGAGAGTCACAGTATCATTTAATAACAACATCTGTACTTCCCTGCAACAGAATTTAAATTGATAATAATGCTAAATGAAACATGAAGCAAATTTCAGAAAATGGGTTAGAAAAGTGAAAAATTAAAGAACATTAACTGCAGAGACTGTCTGGGAATGTTCAGCCACATAATGAACACTGCTATAAGTAGCTGAACACATACCAAGGAGACAGTATATTTATGAAAATGTTACACAGACTAGCTCACTGTAGAGTTAAAGTAGCAAATTTCAAATACATTACACCTGAGATGGGTATTATGAAAAGTTTTTGAAAGACTTCTAAATTGAATAGTCTGTTCTATTCACCTTTAAAATTAATTTTATTTATCTATATCAGTAGCAGCCAGACAGGTAAAAATACAGAGAACAAAATGCAACATGCAGAATCAGTGAGCGTTCAGGGCAGTTTCTATAAAATATGCCATCACTAAGAATCATTATTTTAAGGGAAGATGATATCTGTGTGAACTTGCCACACACAAGACAGACACAACCACAGAGGATTTTTTTCTTGTAGTTTTATAATTGGGATACAAAAATGCTGTTGTAATTTACATTACAAATACCTTCCATCATAAAGTGCAAACCTATACAGACCTTAAATGAGACAATCATGCAATTAACCTAGGTTTAAGGTTCCTGATTCTTCCAGAATAGCTTGTCTTGAGATAATATTCTGAATACATTTTTACAAATAACTTTTTTTGTAAAACATACCTTTTGGTTTTAAAGTAGCCTTGGTTAAGCTTACTTATATTTGCTCACATATATATCCTTCACTAAAATTTAATTATGCATCTATAAGCTGTTCTGCTTAATTAAAAAAAATTTAGAAATTTTAAAGCTTTTTTAAAAAAATTTTGTAGTCCCACCCTCACTTTAAGAATAAAAGTTATAATTAATAATTTTCAGTTTGGGATGTCTTTTGGTGTGACATTCCCATATAGGGGAAAAAGCACAAATAGGTAAAATATTGCATGAGAAAATGACATGATCGTCATTCCAGACAACACAATAATGGAAATGACTGAACGGAAAAGCTAATGGCAGGATGGGATGGTCACTGCACTGAGTAGCATTGGGGGTGGGAGTTTTGCACATTTGGATGCTGAGTAGGAAGAACCTCATATACATCTGATTTGCTGGAGGCAACCTTCAAGAGGTTAACATTCACAGATTTCCCCTTCCTTTACCAGCTACCGGTGTAAAAGGGGATGTTAAATCCTATGCTATTTTTTGCTAACCCTTATGATCCTCATTTTTTTGTTGCAATAATGTTTTGCTGATTTATTCTACTATTCAGCTTTTAAAGTTACACTCGTTTCTAGGCAGTAGAAACAGTAGCTCCCTTCATGAATACAAAATCTATTGTGATGTGCACTAAGCACAGAAAACAGTTCCTATCTAGGTTATCACTCACTACAAACAAAAAGGGAACACACACATAGGGACATTTAGGCAGAGTACATCACAAGAGAGATGAGATATTGAATAGTTTTCTGCTTATTACCAATGCATATTTTATTGATTTTCTTCTAGAAGCTCAGCTCTTCAGTTGTTCTCTCTCCAGTATTATTTTAGTTTTCTGGTGTTTCTCTGATCATATGTACTAGTATCTAGGAAGTGAATATTACAACCTTATTCAGCTATCCTGATCAATTTGTTTAAACTCTATGCAATGTGTTAGATATATTTTTAATATTATGCACATTATATGAGCAATTAAATGCATGGAATTATAAAAAAAAAAAAAGAGAGAAAAAATATACTAACTTTTCTCATGTGTGGGAAACAATGTATACATACTGAAAGCCAAACAGTGTTAAATCCAAGCTGCTAACTAAAATATATTGAGCCAGTTCAACCCAAGTGTGTGCATATAAAGAGTATGGTATCTGCCTATTTATCTCTGTATTGTAACATATGGCTAAAAATTTTAAAACTGGTTCTTTTCCAAACTATCTTATTTGTCAAAAAAATACATACTTTCATTCTTTATACTCCTTACAAATTTATGACCTGTATTCTATGGATATGTTGGGTAGATGTGTGCAATTGTGCTGCTACTGCATGATTGCTATGATTATAATTCCCCAGACACAATGCTTTATTTCCTAAGCAGCTTGTTGGATTGCAAAGCCCAACAGAACTGTCAAACAGTATTGTATTGTTTGGTGGCTCAGAAGTTCTTGACAGACTTGCAATGGTCCTCAGTTTCAGAGGTAGCATAACTCAGGTGCATGGGATATTTCCCATGATTATTATAAAATCAAGGAAAAACCTAATGATATTAACAAGTGGTTTGCTATTGTGTTTTTATGTAATTTCTTTCTAGAAACTGTGGCTTGTGTAGCTTGAGGTCTGAGTACTGCATTATTGTTGGAGTGTGCACGACTGAGTATATTGTGAGTATATGTGATTATAAATACCTAAGGAATATTTGTTTCCTTCCTTCAACTTACATGTATTTACTTAGTTATCTCTCTAAACAGTTATTATTGTTCATATGTCTTTTTCTTCTTAAGGATTAGCCAAACCCACCAAAACCTAACAGTGAAGCTAGACACCAAAATCATTGCTAGAACTCCTCCTTTCCCAAAAAACTCTGACAAGTCTGAATACATAGTTTTCTCGACTGAGAACAACAACAGAAGAATAAGAACTCTTCTGATGGGGTCTTAGGATGTTAGCATTTGCACAGACCTTTATAGTTATTTATTACTGATGAATCAGTTGATAAGCCCTGTTGCTGTTACCCCCGTGTAGTTTAGCCCTCAGAGATATATAGTCTGCATGGATAGAGACACAGTTATTAAGAACATGTAGATGGTAATGTTGCACCATTCTTACAAGATTAGAGATGGTCAGATTTGGGCTGTAAAGACAGAAGAACATGTGAAACCATCTGACATTTTTCTATGGTGTACAGTTTGGAAGAATTCGGTTTCTCAGCTTTTCCTCCAATAGCACATCTTCCAGTAACTTGTACTTTTTTCATGCACACAGGCAGAACATAGATGGAATCCTTTGTCTTGGCTTGTACTTAGAGTAAAAAGTATTTTTTATGATTCTTCATAAAGTCTTTGGAATATATAGGAAGTGGTATCTTTTAACTAGCAGAATCACAGCTAGGGAAAATCAGTTTGGGCAAAGCAGAATTTCTATTATAGACAGTTATGCAGCATAAGGTACAGGTCAAGCATGACAATATAAACTTTCAAAAAAAGAAAAAATACAAAATTCCCTATAGTCAGTGACTTCTTTCTATAACTTTTCTATTTAACTAAATATAGATTAGAAGTGTATACTACCTCCTTTGTGGGGAAAAAAACCCTAGAAGTTCAATGCTAACTCTTCCACCTGCAGTAAACAAAAGTAGAATTTTCCTTGCATACTACTAAATGCAATACATTGCTTACTTGCTCATTAGAAGTCAAATATTTGAAGTGCTCATCCAACAAATGTTAGAATTTAATAAAAAATTGAAATACATAGACTGATAATTTTATTTTTTTTTCAGATATGATCCTGAAATTACAGAATGAGGTAACATAAATGAATGAAAATTACTTTTTTCCAATACTGTATTATAATCTAAACACTTGAACTATGTTGTGGTGTCACAAAGTATACGAGCTTTCATATAGTCTGATATATTCCAAAACTGTCATAGTTGCAAGAACCTAACTAGCTAGGCATTCAGAATCTTGTATACCACAGTAACTTCAAAATCCAATTAAGCAAGTGTTTCCATATCCACTCTATACTTGTAAAGCTTCTAGCATGTTTGTGGGATAAAAGTACAAGTTCTTATACAATAGCAAACCAGCATCTTGACAGTAGAAATGAAAATTTAACAGCAGTAATCCTGCAAGTTCTTTCTGGCCACCACAGAAGTGTTACAAGTCATAAGCTATAAATAGAAAAAAATGTGTACATATTTCTTTTCCACAAGTACAAAAGCATATTCTCCAAAAGCCATGCAAATTTATCTAATTTGTGAATGAATATTATATTTGTCATTACTGGAGTAAAAATGAACAAATCAAAATAAAGAAGTTTGGGTTTGGTGTTTTGCTTCCTGCGCCCTCCCCCCCCCCCCCCCCCAACCACTCCCCCTCCACCCCCACATGTATGCATTTTGAAAGGATTTCCTACATTTAAACATAATTACAATGCTTTAAAAACTATGAACATGGCAAACATTTCATACTGCATGACATGAAACCTCTTATTTTTATTGAGTGGATTAATCTAATCTAACATTAGATATATAAAGTACTGATGTGTCATGGTTTTGTCCTGAATGGAGTTAATTTTCTTAGTAGCTGGTACAGCGCTGTGTTTTGCTTTTGGTAACAACCTGACAGCACACTGATGGTTTTAGTAGTTGCAAGAACTTCTTTCCTAGGCTGTGCCAGTGAAAGGACTGGAGTGATACAAGAAATTGCTGCTAATGACTTGAGACTGCTGCTGTCTTTCCATAGGAAGAGCAGAACACTGGATACTACCAATGCCTTAAAATAAAGATAAATATATATATGTATAGTTTTAATGATTTAATTGGACTCTGGGTAAAATGGTTTAGCCTTGCTACCATTTTCTCTGGCAGTTTAGTAATGGCAATTCTGTTCAGAAATTTGGATTCAACTACATACTGCCCTTTGCACATCTGTAACAATGTCTCATAGCTTTATCTAGTATACTGTTGCATTTACATTTTATTTAAACCTCATATTTTTTAACCATTAAGGATTTTTTATAATTACAAAATTGGCTAATGCTAAGAAACTGTGGTGTAGCCTCTGAAATTCTAAAAGCTGTCTCTGCTTTGGTGCCTTTCAAAGCCTTAAAAGCAAAATACAATTTGAATGTGACATCTGGTAGAGTTATTAAATCTAGCAGCAGCTGAGAAAACATAAAAGGGTTCTTCTTTTAAATAGAAAACAAGCTGACATTTTACAAATACTTACTATTTCAGCTACTGGTATATGTTAGAGAAGACTACAAAAATCAGAAAGAATTCGAATGATCTACAAAACAAAAGTATCTACTAAATTACAAAGACAGCAGATGTTTCAACATTTATTTCTCTTTAAACCCTCTGCTTTCATACATTTCCAGGTCAAAGATTCAGTGCATATATCTTTTCTCCTATTAATTTTCAGCTGCATATTCCACTCCATAGCACATATGACATTTTGTTACTTTATCCTTAAACAACATCTCAGCCAGATCAGACAGATATGATATAATTACTGACCCATTATAACATAATTTTTACTTGATCCCCCACCCCCACTATAGGTAGCTCCTTGAACTTCAGGTATCCAATTTGCATGCTAACAGGTGTCTTCATTGTGAAATCATTATTATTTTTACTGTGTGCATATCTTTACCCAGGCATGACTAATTGGTGTAGAATAAAGTCTTTTCTCAACAGTATACAGCACACATAATTTCACAGCTAACATATGGTATGAGCAGTCTGGTTTCAGGCAGAGATAAGAATAACAATTGACTAACCAAGCTCTGTTTACACAGGGAAGTATCTTAGGTTTCAAAACTATGTCCATTGACTTCGGATGAGAAACTGACCCTCAAAGCGTAAGTTTCCACTAAGATTTTTTTTTTTTTTTTTTTTTGTCCTATGGTCTTGAATTTGCTTGCAGTTATATTAGTTTTCAGTCATGTCATACTTACTTTTCCTCACAAAATCTTTTTTCTAATATTACTTTCCCAATATTTATTTAAGGGTTTAGAGAGACAGGAAAGATACGTAAACACTATACTATATCCCCCAAAACAAACAAACAAAAAAAATGCAAAAAACCCCCCACCCAAACCCACAAACAATGAATTCATTTTTTCAAGGAAAATTATAATTGACTTGAGAAGAATGAGATCTTGCTCGCCAAGGCCTGATAACTCATTCTCCCACAATTTTCTTACAACTAATGATGAACTGCCACTTTTTGATACGCAGCATTTGAGATAAAGCACCTAAGGAGTCATTCTATCCAGTTCTAATGGGCCCCCAATCATAAAGCTAACAGAAATAGCCACATGTGACTGAAGATGGTTGGTGGTACCGGGGAGACTGACTCACAGTTGCTCTCTGTTCTGGAAAACAGCAAAGGTGAAAAAAAATACATGGTGTGGTTTTTGTTTTTTGGTTTGGTTTTGTTCTGTTTTTTCTCTTTTTTTTTCTGTTCTAGAAAAAAAATGATGCTACAGAGTGGCTTTAACAACTGGTACTGCTCAGACCATTTTGACAATGAAAAAAATATCTACAAAAAGAAAAAAGACATAATGGCTAGAAACCTATCTAGAACGTCCAAAGCCTCAGAATCCAATAAACTATACCAATTTGCCATTGTTGGAAACATTATATTTCTTTTATGTTCATTGCCAAATATTCAAATTAATTAACATGCTAGTAACTTCCTTACTTAGAAGTCTAAGGCCTAAATTCTGTCTGTAACATCTATTTTTCATAAAAGTAATGTGCGAAAGAAAAATATTCTCAAGTCCTAAGAGTACTGAATAACTCAAGCTGTTACATCAGAGTTTTGTTCTATGAAAAAGCTTGTTTGGCAGCCACTCCCAACCACTCCCATTTCTTTTCTTGCCTTGAGCCTGTCACTTCTCAGCTGTGCCAATGCAACCATTTAGGCAACTGCACTTTAAACTGAATCAACAAAATATTCCTGTGAGTCATTCACATCACAACAAAGTCAGGAATAAACTTTTAAATCACCTTTCTGCTGCCTTGGATACCACTTCGAATAACAGCTATGTGAAATGTGGCCCAGCCAACTCTACGCTGATCAATTAAATCAACAATAATGTAAGGAAACAGTTTTACCAAGATTTAAGGGACAGAAGGAAACCTTACAGTCCTCACAGAAAGCAAATAGGCCTAGACCTAAAAAGGACTGAATTGTTGAGCAGAATTTAGTTGAGAGCTGGATGTTTAGTTCCAAAATATAGTTATTCTGACATTTCAGACACTCAGTAACTCGCAAACATGGACATTTTTATTCATTGAAGCTCCCTGCATGCATATACACTCTTCTGTTATAAATCCCTCTATGCCTATTTATACTTGCAAGTGTCTTTAGGTTAAACAGCAGGAGTAGTACTTGTTTGTCAGGTATGTCAAAGAAATAACTAACTCTTGTATAGTAGAAGTTACATGTCCAAGAAAACCCACCATAAACTATTTCAGTTCTCCAGGAAAGTTTTAAGTTTTACAGCATTAAAACCACTGCCTAGAAAATCTCATTTTCTGTACCCAAAGTGAACTCCCTTAAATTTACTTTTATAACGAGAGATTATAAAAAACCAACTTTGATAATACTTGAAAGTAGGTCTAGTGATATACTATGTTGTGTTCATTTATTTTGAATTTTACTGTACTGAAATGTTACAAAACAGCATTAGTTTTACTATAAGATGATTGAAAACTGGAAGAAAATAGCCATTTCGTAAACAGTGAATTCTGCCATACCAGAATTCATCACCAAATTTCTTTTGTGAGCTTGCCATTGGCTTTAATCAAGGTATACCTGTTAAAGTTTTGTTTTCTCCTACATTTATTGCTCCTCTCCTTTAAGCAGTGCTTCAAAAGGTTGTCATATGTATAACTGTGGTTACCCCAAGATGACACAGCACTGTGCTGACCAGTATGGTTCCACTGTTTCTCTGTAGTGTATCTCCACCATCCTTCTTTAACAGTTGTTGTGTTATATTTATATGACTGTGTTATAGTGCTTGAGGCAAAGATCATATTTCCATTACGCATGTGAATGATGTTTAACAGAAGAGAAATCTCAAATTCTAGAACCCTGCAGTTATAAGGAAACTAACCATAATCATGTTAACTATGATGAAGAATTTCTGGATGGGTTAGGCCATGCTTTATGCAACCCACCTTTTGAAATCACTGCAATTATCACAAACCTATTTTTTGAGTTTTAAAATTTATGCTGTATGAATTTATACATTTCTATTTATCTCTCTTTTTGTTTGAATATAACACAAGTCTGAGGGAGATCTAGTTTCTTCTGATTCCTATGTAAAGGAAGACTTAAGCAGGACATTCAGACAAATCTTTTAGATTTTATTTTCCTTATCCTTGAAAGTGATATTTTTTAATTCTTTAAATAAAACTTTAGAATAGCTAAAAATTCTTAAGCAAGCTAAGGACATAAAAAGTTCAGTTTTGCAAAGAACTTCATGAATCAAAGTTGTTGCTTTGTTCTAATTTTGGGGAAAAAAGGATTATTAAACTCTTTATCAAGGAAGATACTTAAAAATATCTTCACTGATTACAACGTTTCCTTTTACACAGTCATAATGTGATCTTTTTTGTAGCTGCCAAAATAATTTCAAATGGAAAATTGAAGTACTTTATTTAAAATAAAGTTATAAAATTTCTCCAAACAGATACCTTAGTAAAATCTAAACAATTTTGTTAAGTGTGTCATTTTTGTATCAGCTCAGCTGCTGGTGGAAAATTCTTCACAGTTTTTGCAGAAAGCTTTAAGATACTTTATATAATTATCCTGTTAAATTTAGAATTTTAAGCTTGCATGGTTATCTGTTGATGCATTCCTAATTTGCACCTCCAATCTTTTGCAGCTTTTATTAAAGCCAGTATAAAAACTATATAAAGACCATACATGATATCTAAAGGATTACCCTAAACTTTGGTTTAGACTTCATGATGGGACTGCATTTATATTTTTGCATGAGAGGAGACAATAAAACATTGTTTCCCAAAGCATTTGAATTAGCTTTTAAGAATAGTCACAGAAGTAAAAAAAAACCAACCCCAAAATGTTGTCTTTCATTCAGACTGTTCAATCTTCAGAAAGGTCTCTCGAGCCTTTTGTACCATCAATGTGTTTCTGTTGGATATCTGTATAGCAAGTAATGGCAATAGTGGCAATAGATTGCTGCTTTTATGAAAACTGAAAATCATTCCAGTCAGATGATTCTAAGCGATTCTAAGCAAAATGACCTTGGAGACTATCTGTTCAGAAGAAAGGGATTTATAGCAGAAATCTCCCAATGCAGTAAAGAACTTTTGCACATGAGTCAGAAGCTGCAACAGTACTTTACAGACTTGAAACTCAATCAACATTTGAATATGAAAAATCATTGGGAAGAAGTATAACCTTCTTCTAAATGTTTTCTTAAGAATTTATTCTCAGAATTTAAACTCAGAGGGGGGGAAAAGAAAAAAAAAAACCAACAAAACACAACCAAAAATCCAGATATAAGGCCCATCAGGAATGATGAAATAAGTATCTGTTCATTTCCCTACATCTTTTTCATCTTTTCAGGGAAAAATAAGCTTAAATGTTTACAGCATTGTTATCAAATGTTAAATCTTCCCTGGCCTCCTAAACAGTTAACTAAGGAAAGGTGGGATTCACGTTGCCTTGTCAATTTGAGTTTTGAAAGTTTTCTCATATTTCAAAAGGAGAAAGCAACACCAGATTTTGAAAGCTTTCATTAGAAGTTGGTGTGTCTCCTCTTTATTAAAAAAAAATCCATTATTAATTCTTAAAGATTAGCTGTGTAACTGAAAAATGTTTGCGTATTGTGGCAGCTTCTGAGGAAATACCTCATATCTTCTTATGGTTAATAATTATAGAAATATTAGAAATGTAGGAAGTAGACCACCTCCACCAAGATGAACTCAGACTCTGTCTATTCAGGACTCAAACACCTTTTCAGCCAGAGACCTCATTCAGAAATTCAGAGACTAAAGCAATACAGGGAATAGTGTGATTCTGCAGAGTGATTACAATATGTCAGGAAAAGTAAATATCAGCTCTTGTTTTGTCACTATTTCAGGACCTATTATTCAAAATAATGAGGATCTCATCAGGTACAGTTATGTTTTCTCCTGTGTTCATCTGAACCCTGGCAGGTAGCAGATGTGTGAACCCCCTAGAATGAAGAAAGATTTTAAAAGATTTTACTTCCTGACTCAGAGTTCCATTTTTTGTTCCCTTTGGGAGGGGTGGTGCTTGCTCACCCTTTCAAATGCTGCATCTTGCTGCGTTCAGGTCAGGATTTTGAATGGATGCAAGCATTTTCTGAAATGCATTGAGCATCTAAATTTCAAAGAAGATTGAATCTTAGGATGTAAACCCACACACCACTTTTTCTGTTGAACAGTTTTGCATGACTCCCAGTACATGTGCAGGGTATTATTTGGCTCGCCAGTCTAAGTCAACTAAACTACTTAAAGAGCTGGAGTGCACTATGCAGAATTCTGTACGTGGCTTCAAAGTCAAAATACCCCAAATTTATTTGCTGCTGTACTTACCTCCTGGGCATCAGACACCTTCATCTGATCTAGGCTTAGCTAGTTTTTCATTTTAGCATAACCTTTTTGATAATAAAGTGCATAGCATGTCAGCTGAGTGTTAATGTAGGAATCAGAATTTTATTCAAGTCAGAATGTCTTTTTAAAGACATAGGTCAAAATAGAAGTTATGGACTGAAACACTCTGACAGCACTGTGTACAAGGTCAAACAATGCTAGCTGTCCATTTTGTCATTATTGCTTAAAAATCCAGTTAAAACAGATGATATTTTCCTCAAACATCCCTTCAGAGGGAGAAAAATTCTACATTTTCAAAAAACTGCATATGAGGGACCTTAATTCAGTCCATCAAGCACTCTTCTGATATTCAACATTTATTTGACCTTGAAATATATGAATTCATGACTCCACAAAATAACTATGTATTCTACTCCTCACTGACTGCATAGACCTTACTGTTTTCCAGAAGCCAGAAAAACACATTCCTCTTGAGTAAACAAATCATCTTTTCTATCTTTAGCTACTCCACATGTTAGAAGAATTTATTTAAGGTAGTCAATCAGGATAAAAAAGCCCTAGAATCAGCTTTGTGAAGAGACTGTATCTAGATTTATTTTTTTTAATAAAGTCCTGTTTGGATCTTATAGTCTTGATACTGATATAACATGCATAAAATGGTGGCACAAAATAGAATCTTTTTTCAATGATCACTCTGAGAATTTGTGCAACACAGAAAATGCCTGCATCATTACCATTAAGTAAATGTTGTTGGTAAATATGAAAAAGTTTAACTTGGTATAATTAAAAATAGTAATTGAAAGTGGATTTGCTCTAAATATGCTTATTCTTATTTGCTGTGGTGGGTTGACCTTGGCTGGCTGCCAGATGCCCACCCAGATGTTTTCTCACTCCCCCTCCTTGACAGAGCAGGGGAGAATATAACCCACAAAAGCTTATGGGATGAGATGAAGACGGGGAGATTGCTCACCTGTTACTGGCCTGAGCAAAACAATTTCAACTTGGGAAAAAATAGTTTGATTTATTATCAAATAAAAATAGAGTAGAATGATGAGAAATAAAGACAAAAAATAAAACACCTTCCCTCCACTCACCCTCTTCTTCCCAGGTTCAACTTCACCTCTTCATTCCTGACTCCTCTATCTGGCCTGACCCTGAGCAGCACAGAGGAGGGTGGGAATGGCAGGTTCCACTCAGTTCATAACAGTTACTATCTGCCACTCCTTTCTCCTCACACTTTTCCGTGCTCCAGCTTGGGTCCTTTTCACAGCCTTCAGGGAAATACTTCATGGGCTGCAGGGGAATCTCTGCTCTGGTGCCTGGAGCCCCTCCTGCCCCTCCTTCTATACTGACATGGGGATCTGCAAGGCTATTTCTCTCACATAGTCTCACTCCTTTCTCTGGCTGCAGTTGCTGTTACACAGGTTTCCCCCCTCCCTTCTTAAGTATGTTATCCCAGAGGTGCTACCACCACCACTGATGGGGTTGGCCTTCCTTGGCCAGTGGTGGGTCCATGGCATTGGTTTTGTCAAACATAGGGGAGGCTTGTAGCAAATTCTCACAGAAGCCACCCCTGTAGCCCCACTGGTACCAAAACCTTGCTGTGCAAACCCAATACAGCAAGGCAGGGGAATAATTTCATTACGTAAAGTTTTAAATATATAATTTTTTACTAATTATGGAATGGTAGTCCCTTGATTGAAATATTTAAACTAGGCAATCCCTCTCCTGAAGCTCTACTTAATTCCACAATTTCAACTTGAAAGACAAAAATGTATTTTGTGGAAGGAAAATACTACTATTATTTGGGAAATCAAATGGTATTACTGATGCAAAACTACAGAACAATTTCCCCACATTTTTAAATAATAGCAGTAGAATATTGGGAAAATTGTTTTTTCTCAAAGGTTCTCTCTTTAGAGGTTAAAAACGTATGTTAAAAAAAATATTTTTTTTAAATTAAGATATTTCAAAGCACAGCTGAAACAACAATATAGGTTTTCATCACACAAACATTATCTTAGTTTCTCTGTTAGCTTCTTTTTCTTCTATGATGGAAAATACATGGGAAGTGGCAACTTTTCACATGACTTCTGTCTACTGGCAGTAATATTTTTTCCAAGGCTCAAGTGCAAATTCTGATGATATAGTTATGCCATGCAAAGAAAATCTTAAACTCCTTTAGTTATTTTAACAAAATTAGAAGAAAGCTTATTCTTGAACCTACATTATGGGAAAAAATAAAGTGGTGGTTTGCACTTGAAATTGTTCAGTCAACCAGTTTCAGGGCTGAAATCCATTCTGATTTCCCATTACACATCCAATATATAAGAAACTTTAAAGTACTCTGGAAGTGTATTAGAATATTGGAAAAGTACTTTATGTTAGCTAAGAGCCTAGAAATCTACATCCTCTGGAGTTCAAGTCTTCCATTTAATCATTAAAAATGCCTGGGAACAGTTTAAAGCTTGAGTCAATTCAGTACTTAAAAAATATGAAAATATCTTATAAGAAAAGAATGGCATAATTTTATGTTTTACTAATGTTGGAGAAGATATTCAAATACAAGTCTCTTAAGGGAATTAACTTATTCATTAACTAAATAGGCAGGTATGATTCTAAGACTGTAAAAATATTTACAATAGCTTTATCATTTCAGTTGTATTTAATATTCACAGTCTGGCCAAAAATACTGAACATAAATGTAAAATTAAGGAAGGTTAATGTCTAAATACAGTATGTACTTAAAAGGAAGACCAGAATGACTGCATGTCTCTGGTATTATCTTTTTAAGTGCTATATGAAATCAATTTACCTTAAATAAAATACATACTACACTTTAATGACAGCAAAACAGAAGATAATTTTTTGTTAACAACAAAAATATGATCTCAGAAAACGTTAACTAAGCCAGCCTTACAATAACATCTGTGACAAAGTTAATGTCGCTGTGGGCTATTTTTCCTTGATTACATAATGGACTTTACGTACAAATACACAAAAATATAACATGATTTTTAACATCATCTGCCAGAAGAAATGAGACATGATTTAACTACTCAGTGCTCCCAGATAATGCCTCTTGCCTACAGGCATCTTCAGTTTCACAGTAAGATGCTGTATATGGATAGGTATAGGATGAGGTAATGTTGGAAACATACTCAGATCTTCATGCAACCAGTTTATGCTTTTACAGTTCTTCCTTATATATCACATAGGTAAAATTAATTTTTGAGCCAGAAAATAATAATTAATAGAAAATCTCATATCAGTGATAGAAGTTCTACTTCTTGTTTAGTCTACACATCTTCAGTTGTCTTGATGAAAACATCTGCAGCTTCATTTTGTTTTTTTGCCAGAAGGCTACAGTATAACAGTAATTAGCACTAAAATTATTACCTCAAATCTATATCTGCAAGCAAAAAACCCCAGAGTGTTACCTTTTTTCTTTGATTAATTTATTTCAAGCCTCAAATAAACATTTTCTGAAATTATTCTGGATTTTCTTATGCCAGTCCTAATATGAAAAGGTAATTTTTAAAACTGTGGAAAATCATAATGAAGAGGAAAAAGTCTTCAGTAAAGCTCTTGAGATTTCTGAGAGATAATTTTAGTCTTCCAAAGTGATCAGAGTAAGGAGGAAGGAATACAAAAAAGCCATCTGAAAACAATTATTTGGGGACTGTAAACCAGCATGTATTCCATTTTAATATTGTCTTAATAATTATAGCTACAATGTTCTTGCTTAGTACATAATCAAAGTATAAAACTGCACAGTAAAATTTATCAAACCTCTGTCTGTTGATTATCAAAAGAGAAGAGTTTGTATTTTAGTATTACCTGTCTGAGTTTGTATTTTAGTATTACCTGTCTTTCCAGCATGGATACTTTATTTTAGAAAGCCATCATGTTGATTATCATCATCTCAGTATATTTTGAATTAAAATTTCTGGGTTTAGTTTCTTATCTGAGAGATACTTTGATTCAATCTGCAATTATTTCTGAATAGTAGAACCCGACTAAAGACTAAGTTTATCATACAAAACAGATATAAGATCCTTTCAACATTATAATGATGCCTTATTTAGAAATCTCTTTAGTATTACCATATCAAAGTCCTCAGGGAAGGCTGACATGAAAACTTACTTGGAGTGAACAGAATTTCTAGCTTTCACCACAGAGTATGAAAGCCATGAAGATTGCTCACACAATAAAAAGAGAAATCCACTGAATCAAAGCTTGTATTGAGAGCATGCATCCTTAAAAACATTCTGATTTTTCCAACACTCCTCTCAACTTTAAACCAAGAGATCCAATTCAGCCTTTATTTTATCTGATGAAGTAATGATATTAAGGTTAGTGTAACTGTTATCAGTTTACAAACAGGATAGGCCTATTAGCTACTCTTTTGAACACCGTGTTTTGGAAAATACAGCAGTATCTGTGGGAAACAAATGCCAAGGAACCATATGCACAAAACTTAATTATTCATCTAATGCAGCTAGTTGTATTGATTTTATATAGACATGAAATTTCTTTTCAAGCAGGGTTTATGTTCGGTTTTCACTTGTAGAGTTTTGTACATAAGGGGTGCAACTCCAGCAATGTTCAAGTTCAGAATGCACTTTTGAATCATACTTGACAATCATCTCTGATTTGCTACCCATTGATTTGTGATGTGAACTGGATTCTTTATGGATAAAGCTAAAATGGAAAACGCACTGCAGGAATCCATTTAATGCAGTGTAAATACAAAAGGATATTTATACTAAAACTAATCCAAAGTAAAAAAACCTGAAATGTGTGTTACAAATAGCACTTAACTAATGCAGGAAGTGAAGACAACCACAATGTCCAGTTCAAATCAGAACTTTTTCTATGAAAAAATTAAGTTTTCATGGGAGATCAAGTAAATCAAACATTATTGAGAGTCTTTGTGAGGGAGGAGAATAAAGGGGGCAAAAAAGACTGACTTTCTACCTTGAGGTTTTGTGCTTTTATCCAAAACAAGCAACAACTGAATTCCAATCCCTGTTCTGTTGAATATTTAATTACTCATATGAAGTGAAAACATTTCAAAAGTAGGACTGAGAGTAATCTTTTCCTCAATTATCATGAGATTCCACTAGAAATTAAAATCTTCTTACAAATATGTAGCAATTGAGTTCAATTTTCCCACCAGTGTGTTTTTGTGCAAAGATCCAAAATTTAATCCTAAAGATTTTTTTCTGGCTAAAGTTGCTTGACAAATTCTACTCCATTTTGAATACAACATCTAGATTATCATAGTAATTTATTTACTTGTCTTATGTGTGTGTGTGAAGGGAGGGGAATGGAACTTCATTTGGGTTACTGTTGGATATCCCACGGTTCTGCCAGTTCATGCTGTAGAAAGGTACACTGCTGCTACAGCTGATAAGAAATCAAATGCTACTGTGAGCATGTGTCTGCCTGAGCATTTTAGTTCAGATCAGGAATGCACTCTTGAACTGAATCCTGATTTTTCCCAGCTCTGTGGTTCACATCAGAGAACAATCTTGAAGAATATAAACAGGTTTCCTTTCAGAGGGAACTGGAAGATACACTACAGAAATGAACTCAATGTACTTCAACTGCTGGTAAATCACTCTACAGCTTTGCTCCTATTACTCCATAATATTTATTAACAAGGGTACAGCCAGAGTCACAAGTATCCCTTTCTTTTAAAAACAAGGTCTCATCTCTGCCATCTACTATCGGCTTTACTTGAAGGCTTTTAGTTTCTAATTAACACTGAATTTAAAAAGTCAAGTTTATGGCTTATGCATAGTAGCAAACAAAAATCTACACTGATACCACATACCCAAGTTTTGCTGTTGGAATTAAACTTAAGTGATTACTGACTTTTCCTCAGCCCAGAAAACTTCTGTCTTGCAAGTACTTTTCCTTTTGAAAGCTTAATCAACATATTTATTGCTACTTACTTCTAGCTGAGCTTTTTTTTTTTTTTAAAAAAAAAAAAAAAAGAAGAAACCCAGAAAAGATAATGCTTTTAGGAAGCTAAAGAATGTCAAGATCATAAAGTGGCATCTAAGTAAAGAAGTAGCAGAGCCATAAAAACTGGTGACACTATAAGGAAAACATTTCAGTTTACTTTTTCCAAATAAATGTAAATAATAGTTCAAATTTCACCTTTATTAAGTGCTTTCTGCATGCTTGAAAGCCTTTCTTATTTAACATTTGCCAAAAGTAACTTTTTCCCCTCAAGCTACTGTGCTTACAGTTTGCTTTCTGGAATTATGAGACTGCTATTTTTCCTGAAAACCTTTTATTTTCTTTCCTGAAATGAACACAAAGCCATTTCCATCCTGATTGACATTTAACACTGATAACACCTACTTATTTTACACTCTAGGACAGCTATTTTATTTTATTTTATAATTGTGTTCTTAATAATGAATTGGACAAAAATGTCCTGAATGATTTGTATCAATATAGTCCTGATTCACAACCCAGACAAGCAAGGTCAAGCACTAACCCTCAAATAATGAAAAGAAACAGCTGAGGACAAAAGTCCATTTGAAAGCACAAACCTTAGGCTAACATATTAGTTTCTCTTCAAAGGGAATTTTATAGGTTTTAAAATTGCTGTGTAGCAGGGTCTAGTTGCTTGTAAATCCAAGCCTCAGAGACAAGGCATGTCAAAAGAAAGGAATTTCCAGTATGGGGACAATAAGTAGATGTCAACCTATGCCTTTTTTTTTTTTTTTTCCCCAAATGTATTTCTGAAAGAAGATAATAAATCCTTTGAAGTTTAGGCCGATTTGAAAATTTAAGCTGTCAAAGTTCAAACTCCTACTTAATTTTGCAAACCTTACTATTGCATAACCTTAAACACTTTGATCTTTTTTAGCTGCTTTACACTGGGACTTTGAGCTTCTAGTTCTTTTTATATAGCAAAAATGTCATATAAAAGTACATGATGGAAAACTGTTTTTCTAATTGCATACATACAAAAGTATAGGACAGATCCACATTTCCACAATGCAACATTTTGTCAGGTTTTTTTATGTGTGGGTGTTTGTGCTCTGGATTACACTCATTTTAACAGTTCTTCACACTACCTAAGAAAACCACAATCAGGGCTGCTTTTTCAGACAAATTGATGTCCTGGCCATTATGGTCATTGCATGTCCCATAGCATATTTTCAGCTGGATGCTCTGTACTTCATATACTCAAATAGAATGTTCCTAACTGCATTGTGCCACTTATTATTATCTCTCTGCATAATTTTCTAATAGCGAAGGGAATATTTTGCCACTAAAGTGGTTGTGTATTACTGCTATGTTGTTGTGCACAATTAAACAGCTGTTGCATAAGTAATGTTGCAAAGGTGACTGCATTTTATTATGCTCAGTGAATACATTTTCTTGTATGCATCTATGATAAGGATAGCCATGAGACAAATTGTGTTCATAATGTATGTCTCCTAACTTTCACTCTGCCCACGAACCCATCTCCCTTAGAGCTATCCCTAGTTTATGTAAACTTTCTAACAAGTCTCAAAAAACATCTTTTGGAGAGGCATTCCTGAACACAAAAACTTACTCTGCACAATGTTATATGAGGAGCACAGTGAACAGACAGAATTCAACTGATTTTCAATCTAGCTTCTGAAGCCACACTAAACCGAAGGACACATACTCAACCTCCCCCCCCCCCAACCAAACACAACAAGACGACCTAAATTCAGTTGTATGTATCTTTTTCTGGCTAAAACACTTCTTCCTTTACTAAGTTGTGTATGCCATGAAAAATACAAATACACTTGGGGCTTCTGCAAGGCAAAAAAACCCCATAGATTTCTGGAGGAGGAGCAATCTCTCCCTCATCCAATAACGCACTAGTCCTCCTCTTAGTGATGAATTGTACAGGAATAAAAATTCTTATAAATCATTAGTTAAGATAATCACCCAAGACTATGTCAAAGGGAGAATTAAAATCAAGGATGCTCGGGTGAGCATCTCGAATACCAACTCTATAGGAGATGGATTAGTGTGCAGAATGAATATGAAAATAACTATATGATAAATGTAATTTGTTCCAGGGCTATCCCTATCATATATACAATACAAAGGTATATTCACTGAGCATAATAAATGCCCTCAACTGAGCTTCACAGACGAAGTGTTCTGTTTGGAAAAATCCTCTCTATATATAATATAGAAATACTCATTAAAAAAGCTAGAACAATCCTACAGCTCAGTAAAATTATTTTGAAGAAATTGTTTAACTGTTCTTTAACAAAAGATGAAATTACATTTAAGTTTCCTTTTTCCTAGATGAGGACTCTCACCTCCTCCTGGAGTTAGCAGATAAAAACCATGTATCAACATAAATTCCAACAATTTTGTGAGTATAGTCCTAAAGAACATTTTTATCTATCTTTATAATTCAAATGTTGAGTTTCCAGCTCCAATCACTAGTAAATCATTGGCAACAAAGCTTACAGAAACTCATAAATGTTCTTTTGGATATTTAAGTCTTGTTGTAACACAAGGTCAAGAGTCCTGAGACATTAGTTTGGGTGGCAAAGCCATCAGAAGAGTGTCTCAAATGAAGAACTATATTTCTCCAGTCAACCTGTGCACTGTTTCAGAAGTTGAATATTACAAATAAAGAGACTGAAATAAAAACCCTAACTCCTCCTCTAAACAATAATATTATTTCAATCTATTAAATATTTTCCAAGTGACACATTCGCTTTCTTTGCAAAATGTGTCATAACTGGAATACATGATGGTGCAGTTTATGAGTTTGGTAGTTGTCTGGCGTAAGCCAATAAGCCATTGGCTGTATGTCACTGAAAGAGGATCAAAAGTCTTCATGACTTCCAGTACATTAAGAATGGAGGCTTATTGAATTATATATGCAAATGAGTAAAATAACCAGTATTGTGCTTGATTTATTTTTTTATTAAATTCTACTTACTATAGACTGTCCCCAAACTCTTGCTTTTGATGTGTTGCATAATTTTCCACTGCAAATGCTTACTACTCTGTTAAGATTGTTAAGGGGCAATTTATCACTCAGAATAGTCACTGCAGCTTCCGAGAGACATCCTGTGTGAAACATCTTTAGGAAATGATCGGCGATGTGATAGGTGAAATGCATGCACAACTGATCCCTAATAATGAGACATATTAGGGGGCAGCATCTATTGTAAAGGAGTTTCTACATTCCACAACAGTAGCTCTTCCTAAGTTGGCCATGCCAAGGACTGAAGCAATGAGTTACACTAAAGGAGTTTATTGATGTTGAGGAACCCCAAAAAGTGTGTCTCTGCCTTCCGCTCTGTTATAGGCATATATTGGGTTTATGCACATAAATGGCCTGGCATTCTGGGGGCTCAAGTGTGACCAAGGTATAAATATTCTTTCCATAAAACTTTGCCTCCCTAATAAATGTCCTGTCTCATAAGAGAAGTGCTAACTAGGTCTGAAAGGCTCTTGGAAAAATGAGAGTCATGCAATGTAAGTGAAATAATGGTAACACAACTACCACTTTATTTAAAATGTATCAGAAATATTTTTATAGGCTTGTAATTTAGATCTCTCTCCCTCAAAATATTTTTTTTGATCCCAAGAACAGAACATTGTTGGCTGAATCATAATAAGCCATTTTCTGGTTGTCTACAAACATTTTGAAAAGACTAGTTTGTCTTTGTGATTTAAAACCTGTCTGCTTTCTTTGTGGTTGTTTTTGTTTGGGGTTTTTTTGTTGTTTTTTTGTTGGTTTGGGGTTTTTTTGTTTTTTGTTTTTTGTTTTTTTTAACTTAGTATTGTGCTAAAAAACACATGACTACTTAAGAAACAGAAGTATTGGCAGATGGAAGGACTTGCCAGTAAGACACTTCTAAGAACTCTTTCTTCAACAACATTGAAACATACTGTTTTATTGAGTAAGCTTCCAATCTCCTAATGAATCACAAGTGAAAACAGAGCTTAGTATTT
This sequence comes from Falco cherrug, assembly GCF_023634085.1. Lineage (NCBI taxonomy): Eukaryota > Metazoa > Chordata > Aves > Falconiformes > Falconidae > Falco > Falco cherrug. Next base: position 66,149,143 of record NC_073699.1, read on the forward strand.
CAAGAGCTGGCCAGTTTATGAAATCACCTAAATAAAATAAAATAAAATAAAACCCATATACATTAAGAGACTGCAATTATCATAAATCTAGATGTATGATGTTGATACAAAAAAAAATCAACAAACTCTGCAAGTAAAACTTGGGTATATTATATTGTACTTTATGATATCACAGCAATCAGTCCAAAATAATCAATACAAATTCTCATCCACCAATAAACACTGTTCAGCTCAAGAATCATAGGACAAAAGAGAATATTTCGGTTAAAAATAAGGATGTACTAGCTACTAAGAAGAAAGTTAACTCCATCCCAGCCGAAACCAGGAGAGCCACTTATGACATGAGGCAAGCATACTGTCAGAAAATATAAAATGCTAGTTTGTGTTCTCCAGGCTAAACAGGCCCAGCTGTCTCAGCCTTTCCTCATAAGGGAGATGCTCCAATCCCCTCATCATCTTTGTAGCCCTCTGCTGGACCCTCTCCAGCAGTTCCCTGTCTCTCTCTAACTGGGGAGCCCAAAACTGGATACAACACTCCAGATGCAGCCTCACCAGGGCAGAGTAGTGGGGGGAGGATCACCTCCCTCCACCTGCTGGCCATGCTCCTCCTAATGCACCCCAGGATCCCATTGCCCTTCTTGGCCACTAGGGCACACTGCTGGCCCATGGGCAATTTGGTGCCCACCAGCACTCCCAGGTCCTTCTCCTCAGAGCTGCCTTCTAGCAGGCCAGCCCCAGCCTGTGCTGGTGCATAGAGTTGTTTCCCCCCAGGGGCAGGACCCTACACTGGCCTTTGTTGAACTTCATGAGGTTTCTCTCTGCCCAGCTCTCCTGCCTGTCCACGTCTGGCTGAATGGCAGCACAGCCACCTGGTGTGTCAGCCACTCCTCCCAGGTTTGTATCGTCAGCAAACTTGCGGAGGGCACACTCTGTCCCTTCGTCCAGGTCATTGATGAATAAGTTGAACGGGACTGGACCCGGCACTGACCGCTGGGGAGCACTGTTAGCTTCAGGCCTCCAGCTCAACTGTGACACTGATCACAACCTTCTAAGCTCTGCCATTCAGCCAGTTCCCAATCCACCTCACTGTCCACTCACCTAACCCACACTGCCTGAGCTTACCTATGGGGATGTCATGGGAGACAGTGTCAACTGCCTTGCTAAGGTCAAGGTAGACAACATCCACCACTCTACCCAGTCAGTCATTCCATCGCAGGAGCCTATCAGGTTGGTCAGACATGCTTTCCCCTTGGTGAATCCATGTTGACTGGTGCTGATGACCTTCTTTTCCTCCACATACTTCGAGATGACCTCCAGGGTGACCTGTTCTATTACCTTTCCAGGGATAGAGGTGAGGGTGACCAGCCTGTAGTTTCCTGGGTCCTTGTTCTTGCTCTTTTTGAAGACTGGAGTGACACTGGCTTTCCTCCAGTCCTCAGGCACCTGTCCCCTCCTCCATGACCTTTCAAATATGATGGCTTAGCAATAACATCTGCCAGCTCCTTCAGCCCTCAGGGGCGCATCCCATCAGGGTCCATGGATTTGTGAGTGTCAGTTTTGCTTAATATGATCCTCCTCAACCAAGAGAAAGCCTTTCTTTCTCCAGACTTCCTCTCTTGCCTCCAGGGTCTGGGAAACTGGAGAACCAACATTGGCAGTGAAGACTGAAGCAAAAAATGCATTCGGCAACGCTATCTTCTCTGTGTCCTTTGTCACCAGGGCACCCACCTTATTCAGCAGTGGGCCCACATTTTTCCTAGTCATATTGATATATTCCTGAATACAGTAGAATAATCAAAAGGACTACATTAATAATGAGGTTTAATATACGATATGTATATCTATAAAACATATGTTTGCATATTGAACTTATAACTAAAATTATTGTTCCATAACAAATGTTTATTTTGCACAGATATCCATTATATTTTAAAAATAAATAAGCTTATTTTTTCCCTTCTGTCTTTGAATGTAAATAACATTATAGCTATGTATGTCATTCACAGAAACAAAGGATATCTACAGAGATAGATATGAAACCTCTAAAAATAATAAAACTAGATTTTCCATTAACAAAATTAACCTAGCCTATAAAAGTTATTCATGAACCAACCATACTCCTTACCTCTGATACTAGAGTGTCCAACCAACCAGAAATTCGATGAAATACTGTATCATTCTGTGCCATTGTCCCTTCAGTTTACCCTGTAGCTTCAAAAAGGTTCACTGCAAAAGGCTTTTTTATGATTGTCCGTTCTTTCCAAGATATATATCAATTTCTGCAAACTCAGTCCAATTTGATCTAAATTATAAAATGAACTAAAATAATTTACAAATTGCCCAACTTTCAAACCACCTATGCTTCTGCATGTTTTTGGCTGGAGGTCCAGTGGTCTACATTTGACACACGTCTGCATATACTTTTGAGGTGCAACTAAGTGTTACTTGTTAAAGAAGGAAACCCACACATCGTCCAGAAATATGATAAGAACACAAAACTTTTACTAGAATATATGTAATCTAAGTGCCACGTGGCTGATAGGTTATTTAAATGTATTAGCACACTTTCAGATCGCTGTTGTCTAGTATAACAGTATATTTGTATACTCCATTTAAATCAATTGTAGAAATGCATTTTGTAAAATAACAGGATATCTCAATAGGAATTGTCAGTACCTTGCTTAATTCAAAAAGGGCATGGGAAAAAATGTTTCTCAAATATTATCACGATGTATCAGCACCTCAGTTTGTAAATTTTTATTTTATTTTCACATAAAAAAGGATTAAAAGCTATGGAAAAAAACCACCTGTTCTTCTTGTCACCAACAAGCTATTTTCCTGTACAGTGTAGATGACCACAGGGAAGAAAAAATAATTTAGATTTTATGACAAAACCATGGTTCCAGACACAATATAAATGGGAAAAAGACAAAACATTTCTGAAAAGGCTACATATGTTCATTGAGATCTTCCAAACCAGTGTTATCTGGCCACATGATGCTTTACGTTACTTTTTCATGACCAGTGTCAATTAGAGGAAATACCAGCAAATTATTGCCCGATGAGGAGCAATTTCAAACCAGGGCTGTAGGAAATGAACTGACATGAGCAGCAAGGGAAAACTACCTCCATATCTCATACAGTCCCTGGAATATACACAAACAGTTTTGCTGAAGTTTATCCAATATAAAGCTGTTGCTGCAATTCAGCACTAAAAATGTTTTGTGCTGTTGGGACAATTGTCAGTAAAAAATCACTTAAAATTTTTCTTGTGCTCTCCATACTGCAAAATTTAGTAGACATCAAACAAATCATAGCAGGAATTTAAGCATGTATATGTAGGCATAACTGAATATTTCTGTTTCACTTTCCACCTCATTCCTGATATTGCCCAGTTAGTAATTCTTAAGTCTGTATCATGCTTTTGGCTTATTTACTCTGAAATTTCAAGGAGGAGTTAATTTCAGAAATACTAATGAATGTAATCCAGTACTGCTGCAGACAGTAAGATTGTTGGGGTATTTAGAAAGTATATTTATGTTTAGAAATAAGAAAGTAGAAATCTGAGAGCTTTCTTTAAATCTATTGTGTACAATATAAGTGTTGACAAGAAGAGAAAGTTAATTGATTTTATGAGTCAACATAATTATCTGTGCTTTGCAACAGGTCATCACTCCTAAAGGATAACCACACACAAAAAAAAAAAAAAAAAAAAAAAATCCCTGATATGCCATATTTAGAAAAAAACCAAGCAGTTGCCAAAAGTCTTTATTTTCCAGATTAAAAATATAGTAACTTGAGCATCATTTATGTGTTTGCAGATAATTTAGGGCAACTGTTAAGTTTCTGTAACTCAGTGGGTAGTCATGTAAAGGCTGTTTCATGGAAACTGTTATTATGAAGCACTGAGCAACATTTTATTTGTGCCTGCTACTTTTTTGATTATTGCCATTCTCCTCCTAAAGTAAGCAGCAGCAAACAACCCTTGAAAAGCATGCCTTATTCAAGGAAACATAGGGTTTAAGAAGTTTCAACACCTGTCCGTTTTGAAATTTCCACAGCTTGCTTTGAAACCCACTGAAAGTAAGTATGCTGAGGAAAAAAATGCCTAAGATTTTATGTACCCATTTCAGGGTCTTAAGGACCAACAGCAGCATCTTAGACACTGATATTTCTTTCATCTTAGATATTTCTTCCATCTTAACAGCCATCTATACACCTCTGCTGCACTATCCTCTAGTAAAAAGCAGTATTTACCACACTAACCCCAAGCCAACTGTATCATAAGAGGTAGCCATATTTCACAATCTAATGCTGAAAACTGAAAATTATTAAAAAAAAAAAAAAAGGCAGACCTTTTATATATATATATATATATATATAAGTTATCAATAACCTCCATGTGTAACATTGGCTTGTTGAGATTTAGAAAACTGGTTTGGCCCGATAATTCTCAACTATGTCCTTTAGTCCATTCATAAATTACAGTGTTGCTAAAACTCAATAAATGCAACTGGTTAAAACAACAGGACTTGAATGTCATGCCACTACTGGTTATACTGTCCAACTAACTAAACCTCTCTATTAGGACAGCCTCACCCTGCCATCATGATCAAGCATCAGAGTAATAAGAAACGGGTCTTTGTGCAGGGAAAGTAATGTAAACACTTAGCTTTGTTGCTCAGTGTCCAGACAAAATATGTAAACTGTTTTGAGGGCTTTGAATGACTTATTCTCATTATGTAAATGATAAGTCATATATGCATATGAATCAGATGAAGAAGATGCTTACAGCTTTGATGACTTTCGCTGAAATGTTCATAACATATTTTTTCTAAGGCTAAGTCCATAACATCACTGTCCATAAAAGAAGTGCTGGATGATATTTTAGAAAGTATCGTATCTGGTCCTATGCTTTGGTCTACATACTCTCAAAGACTTAAGGCTCCTGGAAAGAGTGGAGACTTGATGCTGGCTGTAAATCCTGGTTAGAGAATCTTCTCTTATCTGCAACTCTGTCTGAACACTGTAAAAAAAGGAGAGGCTGTTATGATAGATTGCTCCCTAGATTCCCTACACTTAAGGCTTAGCTTAAAAATTCATCTGCTTTCTTCTTCAGTTTGGTCATCCATATTTAAATCCTGCCTCAGTGCTTCACTAGATCATTCAACTTTTTAACAAGTACATTAATAACATGAATATGCTGCAAGGATATAAAAAACATTTTTTGTTGGCCCTTGTTTCTTTCAGATACCTTCTTTCTTTGTAGACTAATGGTATCATACATTTGTGTTATTCACAGGCAAAAAGTGAAATGAAGTGCCGTTCCCTTTCCTGACATATACTAGAGAAGTGGCTTTTACTGCATCAAGTTTTGGGACTAATGTAATAAAAAGCCCACGTTTGGACTAACCTATTCAAATTGGCCCTCAGAGCTTCTAGATATATTCTTGACATTTGTAGCTATAGCCTTTCCACCCTTACCTTCTAAATAAAATGTAAAATAAAACTGGTTTAATTCAGTTGAAGGTAAATTTAATGCTGCAAAATTATTGACCTGAGAATTTAAATTTAAACCCTCTCATCAGTGAAGAAGTACAAGCTTTTTAGCAAAATTCTGCCTGTGGGTGTAACACATGATAAATGGGGCAGAGTGTACCAGTCCCTTTTTATTTTATGTGGATAATAATTCTGTATGATCAATTTCCACTCATTTATCTTTGTCTCCCTAATATGCGCATCATGACTACTTCTTTTCTTGCATCTTTTGTCTAGATTTTCCATCTTCTCTATAGCACTTGGTTTCAGCGTTGTTAAAATTTATGAACTATAGAAAATTACTTCAGACTACACCCTTTCCTCAGTTTGCCACAACGATGTGGATGAATATACATTCAAATGATTTATACTAACAGGCTTCCTAAAATATCAGATTATGTTCCCTATTCGGAAACATTCATTCCCATTAATTTTTAAGAGGGGTTTCTGCTGAAGGTGTGACTACAATGTAACATTTGCTTTACTAAAGTCAAATGTACGATATTAAAAAGAAAATAATTCATTATGGTAACAAAGCTATGAAGACAAGGAAGAAAGAGAAGTCAGAAGATACAGATTTACTAAACTCACATACCTGTATCATTCATTATTAACAATGGAGGAGAAACTTAAACATATCTTAAATGATGATTAATAAAACTGTTATAATTCCATAGAAAATATAGGTCTTTACAAGCTTGCTTATTCCCTAGCTGAAGTATGCTGTATTACAAATATTTCTACGCTTTAGAAAGCTGGAGAATATTTTGCTTACCTTTATGGTCAGATAAATTAATCACAGGAATTTGTATCTTCTGTAATCCAAGGACAGCAAACCATTTGGAGTGGGATACATATATGAACCAGGGTATCAGATATATGACTAAGAAACCTGTTTGGTTCCACTTTGCTCTGACACTGTCCTTCAAAGTAAGTGCAACCCACCCCACAACAGAATCATCAGCTAATTTTATAAGGCTACACCCTATTCCATTATCCAGTCATTAACCAAAAATACTCTAAAACTTGAAGACGTCTTCAGAATAGGTTATCTCCTTGTTTGGTACTACAACAATGCTGTTTAAATTTTGTAATCACTTGTGCATTTGTTTCCTGGTTACACCGAAACTGTACGGTGACCTGTTTATAAGTGGGTTAATAAAAAAATAAAAATAAAAATAAATACTTAAACTATATACAGTGAGGTTTAAGCAGTCACTTTGGACTCTTTCCTGGGGACTCAAGCATGTGGCTCCTTACAAAATTAATTTTGAAAAGTCACCAAAGTATTACCTGTACAATAATCAGTTGTTTTGTGAGTATCTGTACTCCTGTTATGAGTAGAAAAAAATGTTTTATGAATGTTAAGCAGCTTTGCAATACAAGAACTTGTACCTGCATTAACTAATAAAGCATTCATCAACTTGTCTTGGGCCAGGTATAGAGAACAATTTACCATTTGGCTTCAGATTTTGATATTCAGTCATGGCTTCATGACATGAATTATTAATGTACTAAGTCTCAGCATATATGTAAAGGACTCTACTAAGAATGAAAGTAACGTTGCTAGAAGGTTACAGAAAAAAAAACACTAAGAGAGCATGAGTTTAATGAAAATATTCTAGTACAAGTGAAAAACATGTTCGTTTTATAAACACAAATTACTGTAATTTCTTATTTGAAAAAAACAACAAACAACATATAACGACATACAATGGCACCAATAGATACAACAGCATTTAGCACAATATTCTTCATAGACTGAGATGTTCATTGTGAGTGCTATGTCCTTACCTCACAGCAAGGAAAAGACAGTGTAAAACAACCAGTCAGATATGAACAGGCTGGACTTTGCTTCAAAAATTAATTTACTTCAATTAATAGTGAAATTACCCATGATACAGGAATTACTGGAAAGCATACTGAAATTTAACAAATTCATTAGGCGATCAAGTGTTCACTAACATATCTAGTTATGCTTCTTTATAGTTTTTAGGAAAGACTTATGGGATAACTTTGTTCAGACCTACTGCAGTTACTCCACTTTTGTGGTATGTTTTCAAATTTTCTTTCTCCGTTTTCTTTTTTAAGTAGAATTTTTATCACCAAGTATAATGGATGCTCGGTCTGATTGGATGTTCACAGAATAAACTCAAATTTTGTTACCTTTATTTACCATTGAACTACATTATCTTACTTCATGAGCAGGATAGCTGATACATTTCATTTCTCATGGGTAATAATAAAAATCTAGCCCAAAATGCAATATCTATTTGCCAAAATTTGTTTGTTTCTTGATATGTGTATGTGTGTTTCAGTTTCTTTGCTGTTTTTTTGATTTATTTTTTCTCCCTCTATTGGACAGTATAGCTGCCCAAACACAAGTTTTTTCAGTTGAATTGCAGCTAATTTTCAGTGACTCAATAGCAGAAGCATACTCTGTGGTAGTGCTTCATTCTCAGTCTTGTTCTTATTGCTTGCTACTACAAAAGATGTTTTATGACAGATTAAGGGAGCTTTTTCTTCCTCACATACATTGAAGCTTTAAAGCTTCGCTTTTGAAATTGCAGCTGTCTCCTTGATCTCGAACACTTTGGCAGGTGCTTTCATACTTTTTATTAAGTCAACCTTAGGATTACTTTTCCCTTCAAAGTTTTGAAACTTTTACAGAGAAAGAAGGCAGCCCACTTTTGAACTCTGCAATGGAAGACAGAAAGCAGGAGCAAAATCATTTAAAAATTGTCACTGAGAAGCTTAAAGGAAGGCATTATTCCAGTTTCATAACAAACAATGACATCAAGTAAATGCCATGTTTCTTTAGAAAGACAGATGATGATCAGGCACCAAAAGACCATCTGAAGATGAAACCCATTACTCTTCAAAAGATATTTTTAAAAATGTAAACTTCTACAGCATAACAGCTAATCAAAAAATTAAAACCTTCAGATTTAAAAAAACCCCACATTTATTACCTTCCTAAATAATTATGTTTAATTTATAATGATGTACACACATGAACATACATTAGTATTTACAATACATTTACATTTTACAACAAGTAATTCTGTCATTTTCTGTTACTTTGAAGTCCCTAACTGATGTCCTAAGTGCTAAATACAAAGAAGGAATACCAGAAATAAGTCGATCAAGTTATATGGGGCAATGTTTTTTCTGAAGCACCTAAGGGTACTTGCATGTTATTGCCATTTGGTCCATATTCAGAATCACCATTTAGCTGTAGAAGCCAATATTTGGAAGTGAAAGTGTAGTATCTGTATATAAAGGACAGCTGTAATTTTCAAAGTGGAAGAAGGGGTATAGGACCATCTTCTTACTGGAAGTTAACAGAAGACAAAATCTAACTCCATTTGGCCCTTTAAAAGCCTAAAATTTAAGGCATATAAAGCATTTCCAAAATTAATAGATTGAATAAATTATGCAGCCAGGAGGTCCTGTTACTATTACCTTTGATTACCACCTGCATAACACCAGGCAACAGGAAATTCCTGAATTAGTTTCTTCTGCAATTCCAATGGACAAGGTTCAATTGGAGTATGTATTTTCCAGAATATATCCAAACAAACTGTTCTTAACAGTTTTTAGTTCATTAAGCATGTATTTGACTCTGTGGTACTGTATCATCCAATTTTCCAGATCAAGATGTTATGCAGTACCAATATTTGTGGAAATCTCTGTGGATTTATCAGTTGGTTTTCATCATCAGTTTACATGAATTCCCATAGTAAAGATACCAGTTAGTTTTACAACATTTATTTTATATAAAATGTATAATGCTAGTTATGTTTTTCTCCTTAAGTCTTTTTTAACTTTATTTCTTGATAGCCATTCCATTTCTTTGTGAGTCATCATTGACAGTGCAGCCGAGACATTCCGCTACGCACTTTCAAAATTCTGGCAAAATACGTGTGTTTTTTCTACCTCTCTCAAGTGTCTTTATTCTTCCACAATTCCTTAGATCTGCCCAAATAATTGAGAGAATTCCAAGCAATTTTTTTAACGTTTTGATATGTGCTGATATATATATACCATTATTTGCATATATATATGTATACATAAACATATATATATACACACAGACACATATATATACACACACATACACATACATACACACACACACATATAATCATGTGGTCTGCTGATTTAGGAAAAGACAGATTTAAGACTTAGTCCTGACATCCTATTATATTTTATCTAGAACAGAAACTGTTTCTCTGTCACTGGCACCATTATTAATAGAAATACATTACCTGGCAATTTTCCAGGAGAATATGAATAATTCCACTTTTTCTGCAATATTGGCAACTCTGTAACTCTATCATTTATTTATGGTCCAAAACCTACTGAGCATACCCTTTCAACCAGACACACTTCAGATATTCATTCTTAGAGACCTTAATTCTCCTGGTCACATATTTCCACCGTCCACTTAAAATCCTCCACTATTTTATATTTTGCATTTTCCAGTACCCAGGGTATAATTATTAATTGTCTTCTTCACATATGTGGTGGTTTAACCCTGGTAAGGCAGCTCAGCCTCACACAGCCACTTGCTCCCTCCTTCCCAGCAGGACTGGGGAGACACTCAGAAGGTTAAAAGAGATAACTCGTGGGTTAAGATAAAGACAGATTAATAGGTAAAGCAAAAGCCTCACACGCAAGCAAAGCAAAACAAGGAATTCATTCACCGCTTCCCATGGTCAGGCAGGTGTTTGGCCATCTCCAGGAAAGCCGGGCTACATCATATATAATGGTTACTTGGGAAGACAAATGCTATAACTCTGAAAGTCCCCCCCCTTCCTTCTTCTTCCCCCAGCCTTTATAGCTGACCATGCCATCATATGATACAGGATATCACTTTGGTCAGTTGGGGTCACCTGTCCCAGCTGTGTTCCCTCCCAGCTTCTTGCGCACCCCCAGCCTGCTCTCTGGTGAGTCAGCTTGAAAAACAGAAAAGGCCTTGACCCTGTGTCAGCACTGCTCACCAATAACCAAAATATCCCTGTGTTCACTGGTCACAAGTGGTGTTCCCCAGGGCTCAGTACTGGAGATAGTTATATTTAATATTAAATAATAATTAATATTAATAATACTAATAAAATTACTGACAATCTGGATGAGGGGATTGACCACACCCTCAGGAAGTTTGCACATAAAAACTAAGCTGGGTGGAGTTTTGATCTGCTTGAGGGCAGGAAGGCTTTGCAGAGGGATCTGGACAGGATGGATGGATGGGCCCAGGCCAGTTGTATGAGGTTCAACACAGAGAAGTAATGGGTCCTGCACATGGGTCACAACAACCCCATGCAATGCTACAGGGTTGGGGAAGAGTGGCAAGAAAGCTGCCCAGTGGAAAAGGACTTGGGGGTGCTGGTTGACAGCTGGCTGAACATGAGCCAGCAGTGTGTCCAGGTGGCCAAGAAGGCCAATAGCACCCTGGCTTGTATCAGAAATAGTGTGGCCAGCAGGAAAAGTGATTGTCTCCCTGTACTCGGTATTGGTGAGGCTGCACCTCAAATATTGCGTTCCATTTTGGGCCCTCACTTCAAGAGGGATGTAGAGGTGCTGGAGTGTGTCCAGAGAAGGGCAATGAAGCTGGTGAAGGGTCTGGAGCACAGTTCTTATAAGGAGCAGCTGAGGGAACTGGGGGTGTTTAGTCTGGAGAAAAGGAGGCTCAGGGGGGACCTTATTGCTCTCTACAACTACCTGAAAGAAAATTACAGTGAGATGGGTGCCAGTCTCTTCTCCCATGTAACAAGCAACAGGACAAAAAGAAACGGCCTTGAGTTGTGCTAGGGGAGGTTTAGACAGGGTATTAGGAAAAATTTATTCCCTGAAAGTGTTGTCCAGCCTTGGAAGAGGCTGCCCAGGAAAGTGGTGGAGTCACCATCCCTGGAGGTATTTAAGAGACGCATAGATGTGGCACTTAGGGGCTCGGTTTAGTGATGAACTTGGCAATACTAGGTTAACAGTTGGACTTGATGATCTTAAAGGTCTTTTCTAACCCAAATGATGCTATGAATCTATGATTCTGTGATTCTGTTATGAACACTGTCTTCCTCACAGATCCAAAAGAGCATCATTCAAGCTGCTATGAAGAAAATTATCTTAGCCAAAACCAGTACAACATATTACTTTAATTTTATTTTTATTATTTATGGCCACTTGTCTTTAAAAATAGCCCAAGTTTTAAAGCCAGTATGGAAGCTCTTTTAACATGGTATTGCCATTTTTCTGTTCAACAGTTAATGTTGTTAGGTCTTTCTCAATTATAATTACTACTAGTTAGCTTCAGCTTTTTCTCCTAGTTGATATGTATCAAAATAATTTAACTTCTGAAGTGCAAAAATTGTGCCTTTCTGTGTTGGACTTTGCTCGCTACATATAATGAATGTCATCAATCCATTGCTGCCCGAGACAGCAATTGTAAGTTTTATAGTTCTGTGATGAACTCACCTTTATCGTTCTAAAATACAGAGTAAAGCAAATTCTACTGTGATGTATGCAGCTCTTTCTAAAGTTAGGAAAATGTTATCTCTAAGTTCAGCAGGCGGTACAGGCCTTGTAAGTAAGAGGTGTTAACCAAGCAATCCAGACTGAAGTCTCAGTAATAACATAGTTCTGTCCCTACCACTATATTTTATAAATCAGTGCATAGGGGTGTAACTTGCAACCCTCTCTAGCAGGATATGATGATCTGTAGTAGATGTAGTCTCTGTCAGATTAGAGACATGTATTTTGTTTCATTTGCTAAGATGTAGAACCATAATAAAGTAATATCATTTATTTCTGAGCTGTCAATGTTCTAGAAACACATGTCATTTTTCACTCCATTTGACTCCCCCAAACCTTTTGCTCACTCATTCTAAATAGATTATGAACAACTATTTTACTATGCAGATGATATGAATATTCCTACCTGGTAGGTATTTCCTCCTGTTTATTACTCAACTGCCCATTACATTTAAATTATTTCTCCTATTCGCATTTCTTATGGTCTTGATTAATAGTTCTTGGCATCTTGATTTTGTGCTGGATATTTCCATTATAATTTAATGTTTTTCACCACTCATAACTGTCGTAGATTTATTAGACTGCACAAGTAAGATGTCTTCCATATCTTTCTCCATTTTCTGCTCAGTCAGATATACATTTGATGTGGGTGCCAATGGACTTCAAATAACTGTTCTCCTAAGAAAGGTGAAAAATCTGCTTTTTCAGTTTTATAACTTTACTGAATCATGACTTATACTGTTTTTGAAGAAAATTATTTTGATATTTCCATTTTCCCCTTAATAACAAATTTAATAATATAATACTGGATATCTTTGCTTTCAACATAATCCGCAATCAGAGTGAAATTAATGCCACCACTCTATGTGCCCAGTGCACTAAGGAACAGATACAGTAGAGCTTTAATTTAAAAAACAAAACCAATAAAACCAAAACCAAATGAAAACTACCACCCCCCAAAAAAAACACCCAAGAAACAAAACACACACCAACCTACATAAAAATTGATTTTCTTCAGATTGAAGCCTTTTTAGATCCACTGTAACACTGTAAATAACAATACAAAATAGGAATTTCTGACATAACACGCAAGTGAAATAACCAGTACTTTTAAGTCACACTTTTCCATTTGGATCTAGAAATGCCTGCAAGGTGTAAGACTGAGAAGGAAGAGCAAGTGAGCAAGAGGGTGCACAACTGAAAGAACAAACGAGTGAAAGAAGGGTAGAGAAACTGAGATCAGCTTCAGACCATGGTCAGAGAATCTTGATCTGTGCTTCTGTCTTCTCTCAGAAAATCTACAAGAGAAATTTGATTTTAAATAGTCCTCAGCTTTCTGAGTCCAAAGGACCCAGAATCTTCATTAACAGTTCTCTTTTATTCCCTAGTCCTGAACTTTCAAGGACTAATAATATCCTACTCCCAATTGTTAACTTTTAAAGTACAAATGAATCTGAAATGTGTCTATACACACAACTCTAAATCTAGCAAACCAGATTTCTATTTACTTCCAGACGTCTTAGGATTTATATTGCAGTCCATTGCAGAGGAATGAGGAATTCAAGCTATAAAATGGAAAGCTGCAACAGGAGCAGCCACCTTGAACCACTGTAACATTATGGCATAAACAGAGGTGCTTGAGAAATTTCTGCCTGGTTTTTTGGTTTTGTTTTGCTTTGTTTTTTAAGAGAAGGATAATTTTAATGAAATAACATTAAAATTTTTAAATGAAAAAGTAAAACTAATATAATTTCAAGGTAAGTACTTAATATCTCTGTATCGGTGAAACTTTTCATTTTTGTTCAATTACACATCACCTGACCCAAATGACTGCAAAATTTCAAAGGAATCACAGTTATCTTTTATCCCTGCATTTTATTCTATGGGCTTAGTGGACTGTACATCTCAAGAAGTATCAAAATATTCTCTTGCTTAGATTTCTGTAATGTACTAGTAAAGTATGACATTTGGAAAAAAGAAATACAGTGAGGTGGTAATATTTTGCTAAGCATTATGACCTCCTCAGTCAGTTATGCTTTCTGAAATCTGGAAGAGTAATACTTCAGTAATTACTGCAATGTTAAAAAAATGCACAACAAAAAAAGGATGTATGGAATCATTTCCTCCATTCACTATAAAATACACCACAAATACAGATAAGATTCACAGAAATTCCTGTCTTAATATTTTCTGCATCTAAATTAGGCTGCAGTCATATATATGTTTATATATGTTCTGAACATTGTTAGAGTGCTTTAAACATCATGCTAATTATAGTACTTGTGGTCCTCAAAAATTCCTTAAATAACTATGCATACACTATATATATATGTTAAGGAATCTGTGAGATTCCTTATCTCATATATCAGTTCTCATAAGAAACTTTAAAACGTGCCTTTTCTCCAGAAGAAAACAACAATGTAAAGTTAAATTATGTTTTTCTGCTTCAAGCTTTTCAGTTGTAAAGCTGTTTAAAACAGTGTTGAAAAAATACTTATATTCTTGGGAGAGTAATAAGATTGCTAAACTTCCCACCAAGTGAAAGGAATAGGAGTGCATTTAGTGATTATCTACTCTTGAAGGGACCTAAGTCATCCTGTGTAAGCACCACACAAGCATAGTTTTATAAGTGAATGAAAAACTGAACCTATACACTCATTAAACCTGATTCTGTCAAAGCTAGGAAATAGAGCATGACTTTTTGTTGGGTTTTGGTTTTGCAATGAAGAAACCTATTTAGGTATCTAATGGATTCCTTGTTGCTTGAACTCTTACATTCAGAACAGTGCATCTTCCTTGTAAATATCCTATTGCTGCAGCAAAAATTCAAAGCTTATAATTAACTAGTAAAGTTATGTGTGCTGTAGGATGCAAAAGCAGATGATCTCTTCAGGCTGAGTATCTGTACCCAAAGCTAAAGGCACATAATCAGACCAGCCAATTCAGTAAAAAAGGAACAGGGGAAAAGTATGTGTTATATTGCTTTCCTCATGGAAAACACTAACATATAAATGCATAACATTAATAGATGTGTTTCTTTATCAGATTTTGAACTAATCTGTCATAAAAATGAAATATTACTATTAAAAAATGTTTCCTGATGTATTACTGTGATTGTATTCTTCACACTCCTCCTTCATTCGTATCTACCGCTGCTCAGACTCTGCTTCTTTTCTTGTACTGACATCCTTTCCTGGACCACAGCAGTGATGCAGTACAAGAGCTGTTACTTGGGACCCCCTTCACCAACTAATAGTCCTAGCATTTCCGCTGCATCTTTACTTTTCTCCCATAGGTTTTCAAGTAAATCATGTTGGGTCTATTCATTTTATTTCATTTATTCTTAATATTATTTTACAGCAGTGTTTGGATTGTTCTTTCTTCTCAGAAGCCCAAGAGCAAAGAGAGTGATTTAGCTTAATTTTATTGCAATTCTTGCACATAAAAAAAAAGAAAAAAAAGAAATCTTTGCTTAGCCAAATTAGAGATGAGAAGTCTTTTCTCCAATGTCTAGCAACTATAATCCAATTAAATATCTTGAGAAAGTTTGATTACTCTACAATTTAATTCTATGACAACAAAAATCTTTATTGAAACATTTTTATGTTATGACAGGTAGCTGCAATGAGAGAATCAAGAAATTAATTGGTGAAGGTAAATTAGTTCTGAAAAGCAAATCAGGCCAAAATTTTCATCAACCTCTAATGTTTCTCAGGATTAAATGTAGACTTGGATATTTCTTATCTCCCAGTGTGACAGTAGACTTGGGACAGACATCCTGCAGGTGCCTCACTTCCCTTTTGCTGATCTGCAATTAGATTCAAAGAACATTGCCAATATTCATACTTACAGAGTCTTATTTTTCTCCAGCTTGATAAAACCCTAATTAACAGCCTTTTCCTGCCTTTCTATGTACTTCTGAAGGTCCTTTTCCTACTTGCTGCTCTGTTGAACTCTCTGTTCAGTCTCAATAGTGAACTTAAAATCTCTGGTATACTTTGGCACACAGCACAGAATGTCCTCAGTGACCTTTCATTTTCCGGACAATTATAACAGCCAACAAAAAAAACAACAAGAAGGAAAGAGCAGTGGAGAAGCTAGCTTTCTTTAAATAAACATAAATAAGAAATCAGATCAGAAAAACCCAAACAAAAATGTTGACATTCTTTTTTCAGGAAGGTTGGATAGCTGATGAACCAGCAATTTCATGTTTCCTTCAGGAGAAAAATAATACTAAATAAATCAAATTTTCAAGCATACACCCTCCAATATTATTTAAAAACATGCTGAGCCAGCCTACTGGCAAAGACATGGGCTGTGCACGCTGTTACCATAAGATTTTGGACGTTCTCACCATACATGACATAGCAACAATGTCGAAGTCCTGCAAGGTCTAGCCTTGCTGTAGCCACTGTATTTGAGCCTGGACTACCACCTCCCTCCATCTCTTCTATCCCTCCCAGGAGCCTGGCATCTGCCTTCTCTGTTTCCCCAGGACCCCACATGCATCTCCTTTTCAGCTTGGGCAGAAAGCACCTGAGAAGCCTGCTTGATGTTCAAAACCCAAGAGCAAAGCAGCACACCCTGCTTGCATGTCAGCAACAGCAGCCATTGTGAGCCAAACTGTGCCACAGGGACGGCATAGATCTGGTGTCCAGGCACTGACAAATCTGCTGAGATCACAGGCGGTCTATATGTATGGGCTTCTTGTATTAGCTCTCCTACAAATAAACTGCTCCTTTCTTGATGACTCACTGTTGAAGACATAGGATGTTAATAGTAAAAGGCACACCTTTCTATGGCCAATGATATTTTCCTAGATTTGTTTTCCATAAGGAAAAAATCAAAACAAATGAAACCACTGTAACTACACATTATTTCCAGTAGAAATACGTCTTAGTGGAGACAGAGGATGGAGATCCATGCAGCAGCAAAGACACAAGGGTTATTGATGTGTTAGAGACTATGAAAGCACCTGAGAATGATCACGTAGGGATTAGGGCTTCTCCCCTGCAAAAAAGGTGATGGAATCAATAGCCCAGCTGAAGTGCCTCTACACCAGTGCGTGCAGCATGGGCAACAAACAGGAGAAGCTGGAAACCATTGCGCAGCAGGAAAACTGTGACATAGTTGCCATCATGGAAACATGGTGGGATGACTTGCACAACTGCAGTGCTGCAATGGATGGCTACAAACACTTCAGAAGGGGTAGGCAAGGAAGGGGAGGTGGTGGGGTAGTCCGGTATGTTAGGGAGTGATTTGATTGTCCAAAGCTCAATGATGGTGACAATAGTGTTGAGTGTTTATGGGTAAGAATCAGAGGGAAGGCCAACAAGCCAGATACCATGGTGGCAGTGTGTTACAGGCTACCTGACCAGGATGAAGAGGCAGATTAAATGTTCTGTAAGCAGCTGGGAGAAGTCTCACAGTTGCTAGCCCTTGTTCTCATGGGGGACTTCAACTTCCCAGATGTCTGCTGGAAATACAAAACAGCAGAGAGGAAACACTCTAGGAGGTTCCTGGACTTCCTAACAGAGCTGGTGAATGAGCTGACTAGGGAAGGCACCCTGATGGACCTGTTTTTTGTAAACAGAGAAGGACTTGTTGATGGCTGGAGGCTATCTTTGGCATAGAGATCATGAAATGATAGAGTTTTTGATTCTCAGAGAAGTAAGGAGTGGGGTCAGCAGAACTGCTGCCTTTGACATCTGAAGGGCAGATTTTGACCTCTTTAGGAGACTGGTTGGCAGAGGCCCTTAGGAGGCAGTCCCTGAAGGGAAAAGGAGTCCAGGAAGGGTGGACATTCTTCAAGAAGGAAATCTTAATGTTGCAGGAGTAGGCCGTCCCCATACATGGAAAGACAAGGCAGCAGAGCAGAGGATGGCCTGGCTGAACAGAGAGCTTTGGATGGAACTCAGATAAAAAAGGAGAGTTTATGGCCTTTGGAAGAAAGGGCAGGCAACTCAGTGGGACTACAAAGATGTCATGAGGTTATGCAGGAAGAAAATCAGAAGGGACAAAGCCCAACTACAACTTAATGTGGCTATTGCCATAAAAGACAATAAAAAATGTTATTAGCAACAAAAGAAGGGGCAAGGTTAATCTCCATCCCTTATTGAATGTGAAGGAAACGTAGTGACAGAGGATGAGGAAAAGGCTGAGGTACTTAATGCCTTCTTTGCCCCAGCATTTAACAGAAAGACCAGTTGTTCTCGGGGTACCCAGCCCCCTCAGCTGGAAGATGGGGATGGGGAGAAGAATGAAGCCCTCATAATCCAAGGGAAATGGTCAGCGACCTGGTACACTGCTTAGACACAAACAAGTCTATGGGGCCAGATGGGATCTAACCAAGGGTGCTGAGGGAGATGGCAGAAGTGTTCACTAAGCCACTTTCAATCATTTATCAGCAGTCCTGGCCAAGTGAGAAGGTCCCAGCTGACTGGAAGCTAGCAAATGTGATACCCACCCACAAGAAGGGAAGGAAGGAGGGTCTGAGGAACTAGAGGCCTGTCAGTCTGACCTCAGTGCTGGGGAAGATTATGGAGCAGATGATCTTGAGTGCCACCATGTGGCACGTACAGGGCAACCAGGTTGATCAGGCCCAGTCAGCGTGAGGTTATGAAATGCAGGTCCTGCTTACTGAACCTGATTTCCTCCTATGACAAGCTGACCTGCTTAGTGGATGACAGAAAGGTTGTGGATAGCCTTTGATACTCCTCCTGGAGAAACTGGCTGCTCATGGCTTGGATGGGTGTACTGTTCACTGGGTAAAACCCATCTGGATAGCTGACCCCAAACAGTAAAAATAAATGGAGTTATATCCAGCTGGCAGCCAGTCACAAGTGGTGTTCCCCAGGGCTCACTACTGGAGATAGTTCTGTTTAATAGTTTTATTAACAATTTGGAGGAGCGGGTTATGTGCACCAGTAAGCTTGCAGATGACACCAAGATGGGTGGGAGTGTTGATCTGCTTGAGGGCAGGAAGGCTTTGCAGAGGGATCTGGACAGGATGGATGGATGGGCCCAGGCCAGTTGTATGAGGTTCAACACGGAGAAGTAATGGGTCCTGCACATGGGTCACAACAACCCCATGCAATGCTACAGGGTTGGGGAAGAGTGGCAAGAAAGCTGCCCAGTGGAAAAGGACTTGGGGGTGCTGGTTGACAGCTGGCTGAATATAAGCTACCAATGACTGAGAAGGCCAGTAACATCCCAGCTTATATCAGAAATAGCATGACCAGCAGGACTAAGGAAGTGATTGTCCCCTGTACTTGGCACTGGTGAGGCTGCACCTCGAACACTGTGTTCAATTTTGGGCCCTCACTTCAAGAGGGATGTAGAGGTGCTGGAGTGTGTCCAGAGAAAGGCAATGAGGCTGGTGAAGGGTCTGGAGCACAGTTCTTATGAGGAGCAGCTGAGGGAACTGGGGGTGTTTAGTCTGGAGAAAAGGAGGCTCAGGGGGGACCTTATTGCTCTCTACAACTACCTGAAAGAAAATTACAGTGAGATGGGTGCCAGTCTCTTCTCCCATGTAACAAGCAATAGGACAAAAAGAAACGGCCTTGAGTTGTGCTAGGGGAGGTTTAGACAGGGTATTAGGAAAAATTTATTCCCTGAAAGTGTTGTCCAGCCTTGGAAGAGGCTGCCCAGGAAAGTGGTGGAGTCACCATCCCTGGAGGTGTTTAAGAGACGCATAGATGTGGCACTTAGGGGCTCGGTTTAGTGATGAACTTGGCAATACTAGGTTAACAGTTGGACTTGATGATCTTAAAGGTCTTTACCAACCTAAACTATTCTATGATGCTATGATAAATGTCTGCAAAACTTTCTCCTATTCTCCCTCTCCCTCTCTTCCCTACAGAGGTTTCCTATTGCCATTTCCAAAGCTGTCAAGCTTCTTAGGAAATAATCAGGCTGAACAGTTCTGGGGTTAAGAATAATATCTTGTTGTCTTACATCCCAGCAGACATGCACCGAGCAATTTATCACAGTCCAAACAGCAGGGGTTTACTATCTCATATTAAATGCAAAAGCCTTATCTAAAAATGTGATCCTGTGTGTGGTCAGTGAATTTGGTTTGAAATACCATGTATTTATTCAGATCTTTGTTTCATTGTTAATCCTCCATCTGACAGCACCTCAGATCTCTTTGCTAAACATTGCTGTACAAATGCCACTTTATGCTAATTAAAATGAAATATTTCAGTTATGGTTTATTTATTAATTCAACCAAGATACTTGTAAATAAGACAGAACCAGGGCAGGGGGATGGGAAGGAGGAAAAAAAGAACCACAACCCACAAGGCTTGCATTAGAATTGCAAATTATATCTGTAGAGTGTTAACTTTGGTCCATGAAAATTAATGGTTTGTAACAGAGCTAGTTATTTCCTTTTATATTACATCATTTATTATAGATCAATTATAAACAAACAGTAACTTTTATACAATTACAGTTGTAATAAATACATGAAAATATAACATTCTTTCGTGGATCACAAAACAAAATAAAAAAGCATAACCTGTGGAAAGGATTTTCCAAAATTTCACTGGTTTGTGTAGTATCATAGTATCTTGTAGTGACTTGACTGTTGTTATTAGGATATGTAGTTAATGATGTATTGTCTTTAATGTGTGTAGATCCTAAGGGATTTTCCCTGTCTCTTGCTTTTCATTTCCATCACCCTCTCTCTTTATGTACATATAGATGACATGTGTATGTATATATATACAGAAACACACACACTCCTGATCTGCAGAATTTGTCTCTATAGAGCTTATACAAAAGGTTTGGTACAGATTCATCCTGCCCACATGCACCTGACTAGAGCAGCATTTCATGTGTTTCTTCTCTGTTGCATTGTGCTCATCTTTCAAGACAAATATCAGGAGGGAATGATGAGGAAAGCACAGAGCTGACAGCAAAAGATTGCTCAGCTTTGACCAGAGCAGGCTCAGAGAAAAAGATGACTATCCAGCAGAGCAAACCAATTCTATTTTTTTGCTGTGTACTCCAAGGAGACTACTAACAGTCAGATCACTACAACATAGATTGTCATTAACTATTGTAGAGAAAAAGAGGACAATGAAAACCATCTTGAAGCCTGAGCATGAAACATTATGGTATGAAAAAAGTCATTTACAGGAGGGGGATTTACAAGGCCTTCAAAGACCAACCTAACTTTAAGAAACATTCAAATACAGCAAAGAAATCCAGACAGAAAACAAGCGGAGCAATCTGAGTCCCTTTAACTTCCTACCAACCAGGACTACTCAGTATCACAGCCACATCAGTAAAATAATTCTCTGTTCTTAGTCTAATGAAAAGAAAGGACATGTCCACCTAATGAGCAAGGGAAAAACTAGTTAAAAACCCCTCTGTATCCTAGTAAGGCATGCAACATTATCCACCCATGTATTTAAAAAAACAACCCACCTTTATACCTGGTAAGTACATTGCATTCCTAACCATTTTTGAGGAACTTCTCCCTGAAAATAAGACTCAGTTTGTTCTTCCTCTTTTCTGGATTGCAAATCTATTTAAATTTATCAGCCTTCCTTTGAGCTACTTGGCTGTTTTGTAGCTTCTAAACTAGCTTCTGCAAGAATGCCAGTTATTAAGACGGGTGGGTCCTATTTAATGATGTCCTTAATTACACAAGGTGGTAGCAGAAATCCTTTGTCTTACTTACACAAATAAAGAAGCAGTATAATGATAGTCCCACAGCAAGGATTTTATTTCAGGTAACTGCCTTCACCAAATGAAGCTACATCATAATCCTAAAAAAAAAAGATTTTTTAAAGAAGAACCAAACCATGTAGCAATTTTGTATTAGTATACATGCACCAATCTATGAGAATTCGACTCATAACTTTTCTGCATTTTTACCTGTAGCCAGAACATCATACTTACAAGGAGGATTGATCACTCCCCTGAGCTAGCTGTCACTATGTTTTTTTTCTATCCTTGTGACTCTTCTTTCATCTGAGTTTCTCAGTTTGTTACAGTTCTGTGCAGAAACTATTGAAAACGGCAAACTGTGGGTTTTTGCATGAGCCAGGAAAACTTCAGATATGTTTCCTTTAGGCACTGCTGGTCTCTAAAGTGTTAATGCATTTGACTCTTTGTAGTGAAGAAGTCACTAATCAGAATGCCTTTACTTTATTGTTTTGTATTCTATTGGTATTTCATATTTAAAAAAATGTCCTATATTCAAGTATATTTTATCACAGGGTGCCTTCAAGCCAAGTCCTCCAGACTAGAGCAGCATTCTGTTGTTAATGTACTCATTTGGAAGAGAGGATTAAGGAAATTTTTATGAGAAAAGACTGAACAATGAAGGGATCAATAAAGTGACTAAATGTTGAGAATACTGAAAGGGACAAATCAGTCACATCTTGCATGAAGCCAGGGTGAGCAAAGAGGGACTATAACAACAGCACTGAGAAACAGGAGACTGGAAAGGAGTCCCCAGTCTTGCCATCAGGGCTTCACAGGAGAAAACTCTTCTTACGACTGCTTTTAGTCTAGGCGTCTACAGCTTAGCTCTGACTGAATACTTGAAGTAATGGGACCACCGTGACCATCTTTTTCTTCAATGTTCATACTTTTTTTAAAGTTTGACATTTTAACACTGTTTTTACTAGTTCTATTTGTGTTAGCTATCTTAACACCCTTTTCCATCTGTGACCTTAACAGAGAACACTGCCCTAAGGCCTGTCTTAGATACATGCAGCCTGCAGAGAGTGATATGCACAAATTATTGTATCTGTAGCTGTCCCCTGCATAGAGTGAAATGAACACCGATTCAGCTCTATAGCGTAAGATTTCATTGAAGCCGTGAAGCAAATTCTGCCCATGTGGAGTAATTTTTATACAGGAGTTTAAATAACTGGCAAGGATTTTCAGTATCATTGAAAACGAAGAGTTAAACATGTTTCTAACAACAGGCTAAATGTAGAATAGGAAGCAGAAAGCAAGGATCTAAAAATAACAAGAGTAAGAGACACAGAGTTGCCAACTACAGTAGAGACTATAGAGAGACTCAGATAAAAAGGTTAGTAGTCAGTTACTGTTTAAAATACTCTCTTGACCTACAATGAAAATAAAGGTGATTAAAGCATTCACAGCTCTGATTTAATGTGTTATACTTCCTTGGGAATGTAGATCAGAGCTTCCATATCCCTTTTCAACTGCTTTCAAGTAGAGAAAATGTTTAGTGGCATACCAAGCTATCTATCAGAATTAAAGGAATACTGGGGCAGTGGGGGGGTGGATCTGAACCAAAATGCAGTGTATTTTCAAGGTTTTGTCTGAACTGCTATCAAAATATTTTTATAGACAACAACATTCACTGTAGTGAACAAAATTAATGTTGTAACAAATATGAACTGAACCAAAGTTTCATGAACTGGCAGAAGGGAAGGGAAGTAACAAATGGAAATATTTCCAAGATTTTATAGACCTTGTGGTTTTCAACAACTACAATCAGAAAGAAGAAAAATAGCAATTTAAAAATATGTATTTAGAGGCCATAATGTTCACATGAATATACCTGAATTCAGATGTTGGTAATTCTGATTTTTTTAACTATTAACACCTAATTTCAGAATCTACTGTTTAGTGTTCATATCTTCTCAAAATTAGACCCTATATTTATGTCTGTGTGTGAGCAGATTCCTACTTCCACCACTGAAATAGATTTTTGAAGGGAGTCAGAAATCTTCTCACAAAAGGGTTCTCTCTGTACGTTCTTATACGAGGAACTTGAACAACTGTATCCCACACCTTAAGTGAAAAAAAGGGTGAACTAAGAAATGAGATGCTAGCCTGGACTTAGGAGCTCTTTGGCCACTTTGCTGTGCTTGAAGATTTGTGTGAGGAGCTCAAGTCCGTGGTGATGAATAGAAATGTATCAATATTTCAGACAGAGTGCTAGCAGATGTTTTCGTCTGAAACTCTACCACCAAATTTTCTCGATAAAAGTCTTTTAGGTGTCTTGCTTTCTGGAGTTTCCTTGCAAATTTTTTGTCTTATTTTAAAACAATGGGGAAGCAGGATTAACTTGTGTCCTCTGTCCTGAGACAGAAACTTCATATCTTTTTTCCAGAAGTAGTAGAATCTGACCTATAACTTGTTCAAGATTAGGGTCATTCAGACACAATTTTGTTTCAACATAGTTTAGAAAAGAAGATGACCTCATCTGACCCAGTAATTTTTAGAAAAATGCAAAGTGATTTCTAAAACTGATGCAAAGACATTCTGGAAGAAATTCTGTTATTTTTATCTTGAAAATAAGTCTGATCCTGTATGCTTTTCTCAGGCTAGAATCCCAGTGACTTCAGTAGATTGCATGGCTTAATACTCAGTGCTACAAATATCACACACAAGTAATTTTACTTATGTCATTTCCTCAAGGGAAATTTGATAACTACATTGATATGTGAGACTAATGAGCACACACAGTTCTGAGTATTCAAGCCATTTTTACAGTCATCTACTCAAAACAAGAGACACTAAATTAATAGGACACTACTAACGAACTGAGGCAAAGTATCCAGTCCATCAGCAAATGGAAATAAACAGCAAGATGTTTCTTATGGAGTACATACATTAACCAATATCAATACTGAAATCTTAACTCCAGTATCCACAAACACCAAACCCATAGCATTTAAATGAACAATTTATGTTATGAAGCATTTATGTTATGCAAATGCAAAGGAGTTTGTATTCTGTACTTCAATCTTTTTTTTTAAGAAAAAAGGTGAAGCTAAAAATCCAATACATGAATGAATTAAAATAAATAGGGGCAAAAAAGGTGTTTACAAGTTTCTGTAGTTGGTGTTGGCTTTATTTAAGTTCAATTGTTATTTAATCAAGACAACTTCTGAGTCAGTCATATATTTGAGTATTGAACCAACTTTTCATGTGTATATAGTTCAACAATCTTTTAATGGCTATCTGTAGATCAGAAATAGCTTGAGGTGAAACCTCAGTACACAATATTCAGAAAGAATAGCTACTAAGATAAATATTATTCTCCACTTAAATCACTCATCTGTATGTTCCATATTTTAGCTTTAAGCACTTTTTCTTAAAAAAAACAAGTTTAATTTCATAGAAACAGTGCTTCTGGAATTGATCTGGGAAAATAGTAAGGAACTTTGCTGTGACATGATTTTGAGAAATTCTGCAAGGTTATAATGGATTCAATATTTTTTATGGCCAGTAGCCTGTGTATAAGGAACGCTGTAAAGAAAAAACAGTTCTCCCTAAGACCAAGGTCCAAGGGAACTGATTTTTGGGTAAAAAAGTTTATGCCCTGAGGCCCCTGAATAATCACCAAGCAAATATTTAATTCCATAAATTAATTCCTGTCTCCTGGTTTCTTAGAATTTACCAGCTATTTTATACTGTTTGCGACTTCCACATCAGCAACATGTTTTGGATTATAGTCTTCCTAAAGATTTGAGCTAACTGAAACATGGCAAAACTAAGGAGCATGTGTCTTAGGATAACTTAAAATAACTGTGACACCTTCTGTATCAAGTCCTTCAACTTGTGTCTTCTACAAATAATTTCTGGAGCCAATAATGTCATGGCTGATTAAATAGCTGGATTTGCAGGAGTGAATTTAAGATCTCAAAGAAGGAAGCTGCATACACACTACACTTCTGGTTGTATATGTGGCTGAGTACCCACACAGGCAAACCACAGTCTTCATTTTTATACTATATATATTATACTGTATCTCTGCAGTATATTTCCTCCTTTTTGATCTCCTGATTGTAGTTACTTCTACACTATTTAAACTTGACCTTTGATAAGAAAAACATTTTGGACTTGACTAGACTTTAAAAAAAATGGTAAAAAGAAATAGAAGGTATTTTTACTATTGTTTGTTTAAATAGATGGAATACTGCCTCCTCTTGCAGGTTAATACAAGTATGAGTTAATATGTGGTTTAGCTTATTACATATATATATATTTCACAAAAGATATACATAAATGACAGTGACAATGGGATTTCCAGTGACAATACCATTTCTAATTGTCTCTGACAAAATCTCTAATTTTGAAACAATTGGTCACTGTCAAGATAAGCTTACAGATCTGAACTCTTCTCCCTCAGTGTTTTTTGAAAAGTAGTCTCTATAGAGGAAGGAAGGAAGGAAGGACACCTTCAAAATCCCAATTTCTAATTTGATTTTCAATTCCATAAAAAGGTTTCTTTTCATTATTCATTTCTGTAGGCTCCTGAGACTGCTTTTCAAATTTCCAGAGAAGCAGTGCTGAAATTCAAAAAAGACTATACAGCCTCTAAAAATAATAGGAAACATTCAGTTTTACAATAATTGCAGTAATTAAGTAACCATTTTGCCAGCCTCGATTTAAATGAGATTACTTATGGATGAGTTTTTTTCTTCCCCATGGTCCTATCAAAATAAACCCCATGTTTCTTTAAATTAAGCTTGCTGATAATACATACCTGTCATGCCATTCCCTTTGAGTGCTTGGGGAAATAAAAATTCATAGCAATTGATTGCCCTGTGTAGCCATGTATCCAGATGCCCTTTCAAATATTCATAAAGATCTTAAAGGGGTCCCTGTGGATCCTATTTGTCTGCTGTATATTTATATATCCCTCCAGTCTTCACGAAAATTGTCAAACAAAAGTCACTTGTGCAGCTAGATATTATTGACTCTTTCTACCTTGTAGATTTTTGTATTCTCATGCTGTGTATTGTGAGTGAAAAATGGAACAAGATGAAGAAATGTTTATGAATATCATATACCAAGTGTTAGAAGTTCTTCATTAAAGCTGGGGGCTTGAAAGCTGTTACTGATCATAAATGGATGAAAGAAAAGGACAAAAGTGTTAAAATTGGAGTCAAGTGGAGCAAAATTTGAGATAAAAATAAAGGACAAAAATGTCACATTTGCACTCAAAGTCAGACAACTACATTCAGAGCTACATGCCTACAGAGCATTCAAAACCTCTCACTGAGATCAATGTAAAGATTAAGTATAAAGCAATTTTTTTTAAGTTTAACTCTTAGAAAATATTTCCATGGTATTAGGTACATGAAACATATCTTACTCAACTGGCAATTTATAAGGATCTTCCTTCCCCCTCCCTCTTCTTAGTAAGTTATCCATTTGCAGAATCCCAAGAATGCTGGGAACAACCTTTAAGCCCTTCTGTAAATGATTTGACTTATCTGTTCTATTCAAAAAGTCACAGAACCGAAGGTGCTCATCCAACCTCATAAAAAAATCCATACCAGTCTGCAGGATAAATTCTGGCCACATAATAATTTAGGAGTTCGCAGCCAGTTTCCATTTCCATCTTCCATACTTATTGGGATTTTCAACTTCTATTTGTTTCTTTTCTTAAGAGACTATTCCAAAGCTATGCTCAAAAAATGTTCTAAACAGAAGACAGT
The DNA here is from genome assembly GCF_023634085.1 of Falco cherrug. Classification (NCBI taxonomy): domain Eukaryota; kingdom Metazoa; phylum Chordata; class Aves; order Falconiformes; family Falconidae; genus Falco; species Falco cherrug. The sequence continues at coordinate 66,176,664 of NC_073699.1, forward strand.
GGAAATGCAGAGTGCTCCCTGAACTCTTCAATCCTTACCCTGTTCTCAGCAGCTGCAATTAACTTGAAGAGGCCATCACTATTGACACTGCTCCTGTATCCTTGCTCCAACAGAGCATGACAACAGGAGTGCAAGAGAGCCAGAACCTGGTCAGGAAATGAGTCTTGTCTGTCACCAGTCATTTCCATGCTGCTGCTTAGGTAATAATTGCAGTTCAGAGTCCAGGAGTTTAGAAACGTAGCAGTTGTTATATCACCTATGAAGTAAAGACATAAGCTAATTTAATGTCTGTAATGCAAATACTAGTGAAAGACAATTATGTATCATTGAATTCACACCACTTAGAGCTATGAGTTGAGACTCATTACCATCAGTATATGTTACGATAGGCATTAGGCAATTTATTTTGAGACATAGTATTGTTACCAATCAGATTCTACAGGCTTTTGTCAAGTGATTTTTTAGTTTTCAAAAATACACTGACTGACATATGAAACAGACTTCAACAAACCTCTATAGAAGGGATGTAGTGATTTTTGCTGTTTTAATTAAAAAAAAAAACAAACATGAAAAGAAGTGATTTGAAGTGACTAGAAATAAACAGTGTATATGAGTAAGTTTCATTATATTCTGCAAAAAGAACCAATGACACAATCAATATGTAAAGTAAATGTGCTATGCACTTATTTTCCACTTAAAAAGCAGCTGTTTGCTTATGTAGTATCTTTCCCAGATGAAATCAGGATGCAAGCCAATATGTAGTGAACATTCACTGTGGATTTCCTTCTGCTTTTGGTGGATTGGATGGATCCACAACATCAAGAGGTTGGTCCCATCCCACATACCCAAGAAAACTCACAGAAAAAATGGAGAAAACAAATGTAACAATGTGGGGCTAATTTAAACCTGTAAAACAGGGAAACGAAGACACCATTCTCTCCCCATAGTGTATGAAAAAGAGCAAGGGCTCACCATATGGACTGTAAAACATTTTGCAGAATGGTTCTATTAGAATTAAAATATCTCCTCTACATGATATTGTTTTTGTGAGTTTTTTCAGATAGTCTGCATAGTCTTAGCAAAGAGATGTAAGACAAAAGGCTAACAGTAGGTGCTAGCCATTCTGTGTTGAGTGTGCTAAGGTCCCCTTTTGTTACCTTAGTGGGCAAAATCCATTTGCTGAAGCTAAGGAAGACTTTCTTTCTTAAGATTAATAAATATGAATGAAGAGAAAGTAGAAAGCATGTCCTAAATGTATGGCATTACATCAAGGGCTTGGAAATTCTCTTGCAAGTGGTACTTCTAGTACTGAAAGTTTTAGTAAAGAATCTGGGATATACACTGCAGCAGTTGCTCTTTATGGTCCAGTTCACAATCCAATATGAAGTCCAGTGGAACAATTGTCTCTTCCTAATGCAAATTTCAGTGGAATTGTCTCTTAGTTTCAACAAGTTGTCAATGATTCTTTGCAATGTGTGCACCTGCCAAACAATTATTTGTTTCCTCATGCTAATAATTGTGAAGCAAATATATTAAATATATGGCAAAAAAAAGAGAAAATATGGAAAAAATCCAGCCTTCTGAATTTTAGGTTGTAGCTCCCCTTTTTTCTATTTCTCACTTTTTATATTGTAGAAATGAAAATACTTTTATTGAAATATTTGTTATGTGTTTGGCTGACATTTTCTGGCTGCCACATGCCCTCCAAGCTGCTCTTATCACCCCTTTCTCTACAGGACAGGGGGAGCAAATACTATGAAAAGCTTATGGGTCTAGATAAGGATAAGGAGATCACTTACCAATTACTGTCATGGCAAAACAGACCCGATTTGGGGAAGATTTGGGGAAACTGGTTGCCCAGAGAGGTGGTAGATGCTCCATCCCTGAAAAAATTCAAGGTGAAGTTGGCCAGGGCTCTGAGTAACCTGATCTAGTTGAAGATGTCCCTGCTCATTGCAGGGGCGGGGAGGGGGTGGTGGTGGTGGTGGTGGTGGATTAGATGACCTTTAAAGGTCCCTTCCAACCCAAACTATTCTATTCTATGGTTTTATCATTCTAGATAAGATTATTTTAATTTATTGCCAAATAAAGAGTATGATAATAAGAACTAAGAAAAAATCTAAAAGACCTTCCCCCAATCTTCCCTTCTTCCCAGGCTTAATCTCACTCCCAACTTCTCTACCTCCTCCCACCAAGCAGTGCAGGGTCATGGGGAATGCGGGTTGTGGTCAGTTCATAATGCTTTCTCTGCCACTCCTTCTTCCTCACACTCTTCCCCTGCTGCATTGTGGGATCCCGCCCACAGGAGACAGTTCTTCACAAACTGCTTCAGTGTGGGTCCTCTCTGTGGGGTACAGCCCCTCAGAAACAGACTGCTCCAAAAGGTCTTTCCCACAGGGTCACAGGTCCTGACAGAAAATCTGCTGCTCCATGAGCTCCTCTCCATGGACTGTGTTTCCTGCCAGGAACCTGCTCCAGCATGGCTTTTCTACAGGCTATCAGTTAGGGCATCTCCACCTGGTCTAGTATAGGGTTCTCCATGGGCTGCAGGTGAATATCTGCTCCACCATGGGCCTCCATGGGCTGAGGGGCACAGCCTGCCTCACCACGGGCTTCACCACGGGCTGCAGGGGAATCTCTGCTCTGGCACCTGGAGCCCCCCTGCCCCTCCTGCACTGACCTGGGGGGCTTGCAGGGATGTTTCTTTAACATATTCTCATCCCTCTTTCCCATCTGCTGCTGTACAGCAGTTTTTACCCTTTCTGCAGTGTTATCTCAGAGGCACTACCAATGTCACTGATGGCTCAGCTTTGGCCAGCAGTAAGCCTGTCTTCGAGATGGAACCAACTAGAACAGGCTCTGTCCAACATGAAGGCAGCTCCTGGTGTCTTCTCACAGAAGCCACTCCTGCAACCACCAAACCTTTGCCACATAAACCCAGTATAATTAATTTGATGCCACATTGTGACACTAATCAGCTGGAGGGAAACTGAATTTTCATTCAGATTAAAACATTTAGACAAAAATCTTTACAGAGAATCTTCTGGAGGTCAGAGACTCAGTACATGTGTAAATATACTCCACATTGAAATACATTCTTAATAAATTTCTAAACTACTGACTTCCAAAACAGAGACAATATTTAGATAAAGTTTTCTACAAACAAGTCATGAGAGGAAAAAAAGAAGTATTAAATTGGTCATTAAAATTCTTTTGTTTCTACTGAAAATTTTCAGATGGATCAATATTCTCTGAAATCAGATTTGGTTATTGTATGACAAAATATTGCCCAGTCCAAAAATAGGAGAAAAAATAAAAATTGCATATATCTTTTATGTATAAAGAGTGTCAGAATCAGATAATCTAACATTATCTTGAGACACTAGGCAAGAAAAAAATAATGTTTAATCAATTAATGTGATTTTTTCTATTTAATTGCATCACTGGTGGTGTTCAACAGCACCTGCAGTGCTGCTACTGTCATTTGAGACATGCTCCATGAAATCAATGAAAGGAATATATGGTTATGGTGAGTTCATCAGGAGCCCTCATACCTTTGGTTTGGTGTGACTCATTCCTTTGTAACTATATAATTAGTTTGGAATGGTGTGTAAAAATCTACTGCTTTTGCTAACCAAACTGATTTAAAGTATTTCCTAGCAGTAGAAAGATCCTATAAGGAAACCGGGGGGGGGGGGGGGGGGGGAGCAGGAATGGCATGCCAAGAAAGTCTTTCTTTTTAAAAGCTTTCATCAAAGACATTTTGTTTGGCAGCACGTGTGCCAAGGAGAGTACGAAAATATGTGAAACTGAATTTAAGATCCCCTATACATAACAATGAAAGACAAAGAATAGGCATGTTCCTTCACTCCAGAAACAATGTTTCAGAGGAAATTTTTAAAAAGCATCTTTTTAAATTAGTTGAAAATTAGAAATGTTTGCAAATGCATTTTCTATGCAGTCAAAATTAAGTGTACTTGATTTCATACCGCTCCAGTTTTTATGTGCTCACATATTAATTTTCCAGAAGCCATGATCAATGCTTCATTCAACACACAGTTTGTACTGTGCCTTGGGGTGGAATAATTTATCACCAAAGGTGGCAAGAGCATGTAGAACAAAGCAGGGGTTACAAGAAAAGAAACCACAGTCTTACACATTAGTAAGTTAAGTGCTGCCCTGCAAAATTGCATGTTTTTCTCTGAATCTGTTACCGAGCTACAGTGTATTATTAGAGAAAAATCACCTAAAATTAAACTTTCCCTGGATGTCGTAATTGTATGGTTCTGTATGCTGAGAATTCTGAACCTGAGCCGCTAAAATATTTGTGCATTGAGAAGAAAAATGCTCTAAATTTTTACTTTCCAAAAGCTGATTTTGGATTCTTTAAATTAGGCCAAGTTAATGGGTACTTTCGATTTTAGTCTCTTTTTGATTTACTATTTGTAAAAATGGTGATGTATCATAGAATCATAGAATTGTTCAGGTTGGAAAAACCCTTTAAGATCATCAAGTCCAACTGTTAACCTAGCACTGCCAAGTCCACCACTAATCCATGGCCCTAAGTACCACATCTACGTATTTTTTAAACACTTCCAGGGATGGTGATTCTACCACCTCCCTGGGCAGCCTGTTCCAATGCTTCACCACCCTTTCAGGGAATAAATTTTTCCTGATAGCCAATATAAACCTCACCTGGCACAACTTGAGGTCGTTTCCTTTTGTCCTATTGCTTGTTATCTGGGAAAAGAGACCTATGCCCCCCTGCTTACAGCCTCCTTTCAGGTAGCTGTAGAGAGCAATAAGGTCCCCCCTGAGCCTCCTTTTCTCCAGACTAAATAACCCCAGTTCCCTCAGCCGCTCCTCACAAGACTTGTGCTCCAGATCCTTCACCAGCCTCATTGACCTTCTCTGGACACACTCCATCACCTCAATGGTCTCTTGTTGTAAGGGGCCCAAAACTGAACACAGCATTCGAGGTGCAGCCTCACCAGTGCTGAGTACAGGGGGACAATCACTTCCCTTGCCTTGCTGGCCACACTGTTTTGGATACACACCAGGATGCTGTTGGTCTTCTTGGCCACCTGGGCACACTGCTGGCTCTGGTTCAGCTGGATGTCAACCAGCACCCCCAGGTCCTTTTCAATATATGTGATACACAATGGAAATTGTGAAAATAAAGTCATCCGCCCATGAAGTATGGCAGTATAATCCAATATCTCCTTATTTCTTGTGGAAAATTCATGCCTAATCTTAGACCTGTCATCTCCATACTTGATACCATTGTGTTTATCACATTGAAGCATCTACCTCCTTGGACAGAGAAGCAAACACCTCGTTACCACCATCTGACAGCAAAAATTTCAGTGTGAAGTATGTACTTGTGTCACTGAAAAAAACCTGTTTTCTTTTGCTAAGGTGGCAGCTGTAATCCTACTCAGTTTATCAGGGTACTATCCACAATCTTATTTACATCTTCAGCCCTTGGTTACTGACTCTGAAGAACTATATATCACTCTCATCTGGGATTTCTGATTTGTGACTTCACAATGTTAACAGTCTGAGACAGTAGTAGCTATGGTGATCTGTGCTTTTTGCTATATATTAAAGTCTTGCTACTGTGAAGTGTTTAGAGCAAGACTTTTACAAATACCCTGGTATCTATCACATTTCAACACTTAAAAGCCTTGTTTTATTCACAATATGAATAAGAAAACTGCACAGAGAAAGGTGGAAATACGCGTTTAAATTTTACAAACTTTGTAAGAGGTAACACAGAATAGAAAAGCAGATTTTCTTAGTTTCAGTACGATGAGTCTACTACTGACTACAGTTATCAGATTTTACTGTCAGCTTTTTATGTGTGAGTATATAAATGGATTTTGTGCAACCTCGTTCATTTTATTTCTTATTCCAATGTTACTAAGACTTTTTGTACAAATGCTAAAACACTAAAAAAGATGTAATTTCTGTTGGATGGGTAAATATTTACTGTGACATGCCAGGATCTTCAGAGCTCCTGAAAGAGTTAAAAAAAGGTCTGATGTTGGAGAAGACAACAACATTAATAGGAGAGATTGAATATTTGAAATAAAAAAACTGAAACAGGAATTCTTGCACTTTGTCAGTGTTTAAATCTGTAGACATTTTCCAAACACATTAACACCTTTGGTATTTTATGTTCCAAATGCCTGAGAAAACAATAAATTGATTTGGTGTTTTATTGTCGCTGCTCATCTTTAGGGGATGACATTAAATCTTACTAAAGTCAGAATAAAATCGAAGTAATCTGTTTAAAGTGTAGACCACTACAGACCAAAGGGGAAAGAAAAATATGTCCTAGAAGGCCATGATGTCAAACACAAATCCCGTACCAAGCATTTTACTATAAATATGATGTTGATGTAAACAATCTCTTTCCCAAGCTGTTCAGTTGGAAAATTATATTCTAGGTCCAGTGAGATAGAAGTATGCTTCTTAGTCAACCATTTCAGTGAAGGAAACAGGGCATCCATATTCAGACCCTGACATACTGATTTCTGCACACACTGAGCAGAAATAGAACTACTATTTCCATATTTGTTCCAGTACTGTTCACAGGTAAATACAATGTCCATTGTAATGAATTGCTTTGGAACAACTACCATGCCTCTGAATCTATATTTCACAGTTGCATTGATGATATGTTTTGAGATTAAGTCCATCTGAGACAAAAATTTTCAATCTTATTTTTAATTTCATCATAAAGCAGAAAAGGCCAATACTAACACCAATATAAGGTTCTGGTTCTTCATTATAAACAAGACAAAAGTATAGACACTTGGAACTTCTGTTTTGAAATATTAACTATTACTTGGAGGAAGAACCTCAACTGACCTTCAGTGCCTTAGAATAACAACTTTCATATGCAATCTGCCATGGACCAGTTCTATTTAGTACTTTATTAACAACTTAGGTAATGGAACAAAATGTCTGTGGACAAAAAAATAGGACATCATCAAAATTCAATGTGGTTTTGATACACAATACTGTGATCAATGAGATGATCTTAGACAAAGAGTGCTGCATTTTACTTTAGATAGGATATGAAAACCAAAGCACAAATACAGCAACAATGGCATAGCAGGAAAGACTCTGTTGGTGTAATTAATAACAGACAAGGGAAAGTCATTATTCTACCCTGTTCTACACCTGCTAATTAAAACTTTAGCATGACAACTACACCAAGTCTTTGACATCTATTTAAGGGAAGATCTAGAGGTTCTGAGAAAAATCTAAATGAGCAGCAAAAAGATAAGAGATTTTTCGAACTAAGCATAGGGAAATTATCAGATTCTTTGCTGTTGTTTTGATGGTTATTTCACAATTTGTCTAGTAAAGGGAAAAGAGAGAAAGATGATTTCACAAAAAAAGCAAAAAAAAGTTGATTGAAAAAGTTACTAATTTTGTTTGATATCTCCATCGATATGTCCAGTAGGACTAAATGAATTTCACAAAAGGTAATTTTATAGTAAAAATTTCACCAGATATTGCAACTTTTTAATTATTATGGTAAGAAGAAATAAGAGAGAAGTTATGGAATTTAATTTACTGCAGATTTTTCTGAACACAGAGATTTTGCATAATCTTGTCTCAAACAATTGATAAAGAGTAAATAATCCCTCTCTAATGATAATACTATATCTGGCCTTATGAAGACAATCTATTCTTTCAGTTTGGACTTTCTCTGTTCTTTGAAAGCATTGTTAAGTAACGTCAGCAAACTAAAAAAAAAAAAAAAAGCAAAGAAAAAAAAAAAGCAGTACATTCACAAGATATTGAATTTACACTATGCAGATAACAAAAATTAAGAAGGTTAAGCGCTAATTCATTTCCTTTAACTATGCCAAAGCAGTAGTGGAATTCATTTTTAAAGATAATGTGGTAGGAATCTCATTTACTTTGGAATGAGTCAGTTAATTCACATTATCCATATTCTTTATATCAAGCAAGTGCTGACCATGTTTTCAGCAATCGTTACCAGAATATTTTCTATTTTAGTTCTCAAAGTGGATGCTCAAAGCTTGATGCAAAGAAAGATTATCTTGCTTTGCTCATACTTGTGGACATTAAATTTGTTTGGATTTACTTCTAGCTAGCTAGTTTCCCAGTGATTAAGAGATTGAAGCATCTGTCATATGAGGAGAAGCTGAGGAAGCTGGGACTGTTCAACCCAGAGAAAAGGATGCTCAGAGATGATCTCATTAATGTATATATATACCTGACAGAAGTGAGTAAAAAATAAAAAGAGCAAAACTCTTCTTAGTTGTGCCCAAAGACAAGGCAAGAGGCAATGAGCACAATATGAAATACAGGAATTTCCATTTAAAAATGAGAAGAAACTTTTTCACTACAAAGGCAGTCAAATGCTAGAATAGTTTGTCCAGAGAAGTTGTGCCACTGGGGATAATTAAAAAATGACTGGGTATCACCTTGAGCATCCTGCTCAAGTTGACCATGATCTAAGCAGGGGGACTGGACTAAATCTCCAGAGGTCTCTTCCAACCTCAGCTATTTTGTGATTCTAAATCACACATAACTGGTACTAAAATAAATGAAGGAATTAAAAAGGATGGGTAGATAGCTAGAAGGAAAGTAAAATAATTTATATTTTTACCAAGACAAAAAAATTTATTTTAGAAGAAAAAAAGTGAATTATTTTGTAAAACAGAACCCAACAGACAATTATATCAGCAATTTTGCATTATGCATCATTTATTAAACTTTTTTCACTTTTAATAACACTAGCTTTTTTATTTTGTATTATATCTGTTAATGGTAAAATGGCACAGAGCTGTTCTTTTTCACAGCCCAGTTTTTGGTAGTTTTGCCGCTTCATGCCTCTTATTTCTTTTTCTTTTTTGACAGAAATATTTAAATATAGATATTGATAATTATTAAAATGTGATTGCTTTTTGAAAAGCAACATCTTGTGTATTTGAAGGGCTTAATTATAAGCTATTCAGGCAAATTTAACAAAGCTTCTGCTCATTCCTGACACAATATATTTTCTAAACATAGACAAGCCACGTGAGGGCAAGTTCACCAGGGAAGGTAAATCTCCCTTCCTTGCGCTCACTGCATTTTAACATCTCAGGCTACAGAGCCCCTGTTGCTGCAAACCTATGAGTACCCCCTGTAGCCTCTGAAATAATGCCAAGCTTCTCAATAGTGAAAATCATAATCTGAGAAGTAACAGACTATTCTGTTTAATCTGAGCACTAGATACCTGTAAAGCTAGTCTTTGTGGACAAAGACATGCATTTCATACATTTGATTTGATTAATTGACTCTATTGTAAGAGAAAGTAGGACTTGGCATAACATCTAAGAATAATTTTTTGTTACTTGCAAACATTTTCAAGATGAAAGTTAAGTGAAGCTATGCACAAAAGCAAAGCAAAATAAGGCGTTTATTCACCACTTCACATCAGCAGGAAGTTGCCCAGCCGCCTCCTGGAAAGCAGGGCCTCAGCACCTGTAATGGTTACTGGGGAAGGCAAAATGCACAGCCACAAATGCCTCCACTTCTTTCTTTGGTGAAGCTTCTATGGATTTTATGGATTTTTACCATACACCATATGGTATGGAATAACCCTTTGGTCACTTTAGGTCACCTGTTCTGGGCACACTTCCAGCCTCCTTGCTGATGAGGAAGAATTAGGAAAAAAACCCAAAATGAACAAAAAAACCCTTGACACTGTGCAAGAACTGTTCAGCAAGAGCCAAAACATTGGTGCGTTATCAATACTGTATTAGTCACAGACCCAAAACACAGCACCATACATACTGCTGTGAAGAAAATCAACTCCATCCCAGACAGACCCAGTACACTATAACAAACAATTTTGAGAGCATTAGGGCTTTCAAATGCACAAAGGATATCTGGAATTTCATCATGAGATGGTATTTTTAAAATTTCAATTAAAGAAAATAAAATGAACAAAAATCTCAAATTTCCACAAACAATCTGAGCAAAATTAACAAATTAAGTCAAATGCTCAGCTCATGTAAAAGGGTGCCTCTGACTCATTCCAACCAGGACATGGAATTAATTTGCTCCTAAAAATATCAGGCTCCAAGCATGGAACTGCTGCACAATATATTAAACATTTTGAGGAAGAGGCATAGGTGAAATCCAGCAGTAAAAAGTATCTCACAGCAAGGACCATTGTGAGTTAGATTTTCAATATTAATATTCATCACGTGCTTTTCTGGATAAAATAACTCATTAGCAGTGTGGCTGTGCATGAACGGTCTACAGCAACCTGTGCAAGGTCTTGTTGGTCGTATTTCAGTAGTGTACACTGGTGGTGAGATTATAATGTGCCCTGTGCATTTCCATATCCTCTACAAATTGTGTTCTTATCCATGATCAGAAACATTTGTTTTCCTCATCATTAAAGTGAAAGATTGCCTCTTTACCAGGGAAAAGGGAAATGATGGTCTGGTATGTAGTCCAGATTTAATTCTCTTGCTAAATATTTAGGAGTTAATGTCTATAATTTTAAATCTATAGGATTCACCACAAACAAACATAGACATGTGCATATACACACACACACACAAAAAAAAATACTTTCAGGAAGAAAAAGGGCTCCCCTTAGTAGTATCTGTAGTATCTATACACACAAGAAGTAGTTAGTCTGGATTACAACCGATATGAAGTTGATTTAAGGGAGAAAACCAGCATAAGCATATAATCGTAGATTTATAGAATCATTTAGGTTGGAAAAAACCTTTGAGATCATCGAGTCCAAGAGAGAAAACCAGCAGAATCAGAACTCTTAATATTCTTTTGTTAAATAAAACACAAATTATTCACTACTGTGCATTGTATGCCATAACATAGCTCCTTTTCTATTCTATAGTTTCATCTAAATTTAAGCTGCTTTTTTTTTCTGTGGGGTTTTTTTTTTGGTTGTTGGTTTTTTTGACAATGCTAAATTCAGATCTATGGAAAGGGAATTGTTCTGTTAAAAGTTCGCTTTATCACAAGAACATATTTGACAATATACCGTCTGCTGCAATTGCTATAAACATCATTTCTTACCACATACATTGAACTCCAGTATTCCCTGCAATAGACTGATACTTAAGAAGGAGAATAATAATCAGAGAACAACAACAAATTAGTAGAACAGCAAAAGTGAAATAACGTGGTAAGTTACAATGATCATGTTTACTGTTTTCTTACCAGCTATTCTTTTGGAAATCTCAGATTGTTGTCATTTTGTGAAGAGCTGACCCATCAAGCTACAAGATGTGAAACATAATTCAGGTTCACTTATCCTGAAAAAGTGTTATTAATTATTGTTTTTAAATTAGTGCCCAAACTAAAACTATACAATTTTTTAACTCTAAACCAAAAAGTTATAAAATGACAATTGCTTATATTTTGCTTTTTCTTGATCTAGCATTTGCCTTCCGGGTTTGTTGGTTCTTTTACAGTGACTTTAATTGTCAGTTCTCTCACCTCAGAACGTTCTCATAATTCAGAAAATTGCTCTTCCCTATAGTGGCAATGATTCTTCTCTGGGTGATTTCTTGGCATTTTAGAAAATGTTGGTAGATCAGCAAAGTTTCAAGTTTCAGAAATTATGAATCATATAAACATCATTTGTTATTGTCGTATTTGAAGACAGTGACTCATCCAGGCAGGAGCAATGCTTCAAGTGACCAACATACAGTGTGAACAGCAACTACACAATAATGGAGTAAGCAGCTCACAAACACAATAAAGCTCAGAAATAATTCCTCTAAACTACTTTGCGTGTACCTTGAAAGCCTGTATTTTTACATATTAGGTCTGCTTGTTAATCAATTAAAATATAAATATGTAAATTACAAATTATTAAAAACAATATCATAGGAAAAAACTATTTTTTTTATTTTCAGAAACATCATTTAAAACACTTCAGCAAAGGAAAGAATTCCTTTTAAGTAAACATCATAAAAAGCATTCTGTATGTTCAACAGTTTCATGATATACCTCTCAACCTTCTGATATACAGCAATTTTATTGTCACTTCCAATGATTGTTTGTAGCTGTGCTTATCTCATACTTAAACAGAGTATGATCCTTACTTCTTCATGCTTTGCTTCAATATCCAAATTCTGATCATATGAGAATCTTTCAGTTTTTGCCTTGGAAACCATCTAGTTTCTGTATACTTGCTTTTTATATGCATATTTACTTTTCATCTGGTGATATTATATGAATATTATTTATGAATGTACAAATATTTATCTTTATTATATTGAATATACATTTGTGCAAGTGTTTAAATGAAAATATAAAGTACTAGACCAATGTTGAATTCCTTCAAAATTTCACATGACCTCACATCAATGATGATACTCAGTCATGCTTTATCATCTTGCTGGTGGAAGCACTTAATAGAAAATCCAAGGAAAGAGTAGTCATCTGCTGACCAAACCTGGTGCCACAAGAACAGAAGACAGAAAGATCATGGTTGACTATGTATTTTGGAAACTAAGTGCACAGAACTTGGTTCTATTGCATCCAACTGTTAAACCATAGTTTTACTTTAAAATGGAATAAACCTACTCTGAGATATTAATCTCCTCTTTTCACTTTGAGAAATATCATAATTATCTGTTGTGCTGTTGTAGGGGATAAGTGTAAGTTCTCATAAGGTAGTATAAAGGCATAAATATCTACAAGCCATAGCTGATACCATGTCTTGCAGTCTTCCCCATGCCACCATTTTTTTTTCTTTAATAGTTATATTTCCACTATATTAAGATCACAAAGCCCCATTTTGGAGACACAGCTACTTATATCTGTAACTATCAATACAGAGGCCATAACATATATGTGGCAAAGCCACAATCATGCCTATAGTGGACTTGCTTGTCCCAAGCTACAATGCAGCTACTAGAACACATGAACTTCAAGACTCTACAGTGTTAGGGTACACCTGTGTTGAACATCACATGCAGAAAGATCTCAAATATTTCTCTTTTCATCTAGATATCCAGATCTACTGATAGACATAGCAAGTAAATGAACCAATGTGTTCTTATTTTAAATCACTACTTTTTCAAGATCTAAAATGTCCTCCCTGCAGATATGGTTGTAAATGCAATCCATTGTGAACTGCAGACACTGGTTTGTATCTGTGGAATTAATTTCCATATTCTGAAAGTTCTAGATTACTATTTCTACCAGAATGATGGATCCCAGCATGAAGGAATGGCTTACCTAACTCAATTTCAAAGAATGAGGCACAACAAAAATCACGTCATGTCTTCCTGAGCACAACAGAAAGAAGTCAGGAGCACTCGAGGTGTTAGTGTTATATGAGATGTGGGTTCATATGGAGCCTGTTGCTTTGCAGTCCCATGAGAAGGAGGCTGGAAAGGCCTTTGACTGGTTCATAAACATTGAAGATGACAATTCCATCCCATATAGCTCATAAATCGACCACTTCCTTACATTAGTATGGGCTAAAACTGAAGTGGCAATGAAATAGGTAACATTTGGGTGTGTTCTGTGTGGAACACATGTTGGTCGGTGCATTCCAGAAATGGCTACCCTAGAGCAACATAGATGCAAAGACTACATCAAAGACTAGGATTGTAATTCTAAAGCACAGGCATCATAAGATGAACCCAATACAGGTCATGAAATCGCTTGCAGCTGTGTCTAAAGTGAGCTGAGTTGGCTTTGTTTGCAGTAAGTCTAAAGATGACAACCTCAAGTGCCTAAGGAAGATTTAAGAGACTACAAACAAGCTAAAAAGCTCAGTCAAACAATATTTCTAACAATATTGGAATTAGAAAGAGTGGAATGGAACTGCCCTGAAGGCTGTAAAATAATGAGATTTTTAGATATCAACAGATGTTAGAACATGTAATGGCTCTTTTATGATGCATTCTCTGGCACACATTAAATACCTCTGCATACTATTCAATTAAAACAATGGAAAACTGACTATGCCAAATCAGGGGGTAATCACCCTGATATATCCAAATAAAGTCTTTATTCTGTTAGTAATAACTTTGAAATTAACACAGATATGAAAAAAAGTTAGTAAAAACTTGGTTGTGACTCTTTTTCATTTAGTAAAACCGGTTTAAAATGATACTTTTTGTTCTCAAAAACTGACATAATGACAACACACATTTGTAACCTATTATTTATTATATGACTAAGACAGAAGTGGTAGAGCCTAATAATAACCCAGGATGAGACAATAACAGATAACAATGGGATTTGTGATATATAAATTACATGAATGACTGGAGCTAAGATGTTTGCTCAAGCCAGCACTCAGATTTTTTAAAGAGAGATAGCATAGCAGTATCTTACAGGTAATCAACATAGACATAGAAGTAATTTGTAACAGAGAAAGTAAATTCCTACAAATGAAAAAGTAATACAGGTAGCCTCTGGCCTAGATAAGATATGACAACTGTTGCAGTATTTTTAAAAGTAAGAAACAGAGATACTTCCGTAATATATTTCAGGTGGCAGGAAGCACACCGTAGTACGTCATTAATATAACATCAGAAAAGACAGCTTGGATTAGAAGGCAACTTCCGTTTCTTTGCACACTTATAATTAATCTTTTGTCAATCAAAGAACAATACCTGTAATAGCAATGCCATATGGGACATGTCAAATACCTACTGGTTTAATTTTTTCCTCAAACCAGGTAACTCAGAGCTCAGTAGCAAAAAGGAAAATAAAAGCTTGGTGCATCAAATAAAAACTAGTTATAAGACACCAGAGTTATGTCGTGAGCTAGCAAGGAAAACAAATTTACAGTGTGTTTACTACAAGAAAACAAACACATACCCCAAAGAAATAAAATCAACCCTCCCTCCACCCACCCCACCCCCCCCCCAAAAAAAAGGGAAGAAAAAGGATGATGGTAATAGATCTGTAAGTCCTGAGGTTTTTATGGGGTATTTTAGAGTTTTCATCTAGTTTCTGGTGGAAGAACTGACAAAAAATGCAAAGGGGGAAGAAGACTGAAGGATTGGTAGCAGCAAGAGGATAGGGAAAAGATTGAGCGTGGCAAGGTACTGAAACAGATGGGGTAGGAAGAGAAGAGAAACTTCAAGGATATTAAGAAACTTACTGGATTTAAAAAATTATTTGTCACTGAATAGGGCTTTCAGGATTCTGACCCACAGGATCTGACCCGTTCAGTGTTCATCAGAAAGTGTTCTTTATATAGAATTTTAGAAAGAGTTTTACTTTAAGAGATAAAGCTAGAAACAGGCCTTCAGTCCCACTAGGTTTTTTTTGGAGGAAAACCTGCATTGTTTTTGAAAAAGGAAGGAGAGGGTGAAGCTCTTAAAACTGAGGTCCTGACTGTGCAAAAATTTGTGCATCCACTAAATGGTATTCATTTGAAATTCAATGGCATGTCTAGGAGTCATAAATATATAAAAGGTTGGAGTAAGATATGGCTTCTTCATGTAGATCTTGTACGGAAAAAATCCTCACGTCTAAATATGAAGTATTCTGAGCAAAGTGCTATTCCTTTCTTCTGGCCAATATTGTAAAAAATTCAGCACAGTCAAAGTAACATCACTTACATTTTTCATTACATTTTCTGTTGTAAAACCAAATGCCAGCATCTGTTAATTATTTTATACAGCTTATTCCACTATAGAAATAGACCTTGAACTCAGGAAATGACAGAGAGAGAAATTTCAAAACTGCATGCCAGGATGCTATAATGTCAGGTTTTTTGTACAGTTATTTATATAGCAAATAAAACTTTTTTTTTTTTTTTTTTGTAAAAAGATTATAGGTGAACTATCTTTATCCCTTCCCTAGAAAAATCAATTACAGAGGCCCTATTGATGTGTGAGATTTTTTTATATTTCTCTGTTGCTAAGAGACTATGTCATCCTGATGTTATTTAATTAATGATTGCCCTAATGTCTCAAATTAAGAATAGCAAATTCAGCTGAGATTTCAACTCTGAAGTATCAGCTGGCCACAACTGAGCAAAACTACTTCAATTTTTTAGAGAAGCAGCAAATAAGGTAATATCCATCAAGTCAATTCATTGATTGCTCTACTGGTCAGAAGGGACCCAGGCAGTGTGCCTTCTATACAGGAAGGGTTGGATACTGATATTCTCATGCACCCATGACACCAAAATGAACAGTTGCAGCTACACCGTTTAATATTTCCAGTTGATGCTATGAGTTCTAGGTTCAAAAAGTGAGCAGTCTGTGTTAGTTATCTATACGTCAACAGATTTTACTGTGAAACAGGTAAACCAGAAAACGAAGAAAAAGGACCTGCTGACTAGATTAGAAAATGACAGAAACAGTGAGCTGGGTGTGTTGTCATAGGAACTGCGAGAGGCAGAAATCTCAGACTCTGTGATGCTGAATGGCCAAAATAGGAATTTGTATTTTACAGTAATACGGAGAGTAATAGCTAAAAAAGATAAAAAATAATGTAAGCTTCAAAATTCAGACATTATTTAAGACTTGTCAGAACTGATGAGGCTAGAGCTCTTATTTTCGTGTGTTTTGGTATCATTTGCAACCATAGCTTGATATGCTATTTTTCACATTTGTTATTTTCTTCCATCATTCAATATTATTTTTGCCCTAGTTTAATATGTAGCTCCAGACTAATTAAATGTAGTATTTAAACCTTGAGCTGAACCTTTAATTGTTAATTTCTTCACACATATTTTTCCTGTATTCTCACCATAGGAACTAACCATTTTACAAGCATTAATATATTTCTCTGTACAGTATATGTGAGATAAAATTCCAGATTTATTAAATAAGGAACTGAGTCAAAAAGAAGTTAAGGACAAAATAATTTAAACTATCCAAGAATTCATGGTACTGAGTTGGAAGCACCTAGGACTTGATATTTCAAAGACCTTGACACTTGTACATTATTTGCTATGCAGCTGCATTAATGTAACAGTTTCACACAGTGTGCATAAGCGTCCTCTCTTGAAAACTCAGAAAATGGTTAGTGGCCAATCCCAAAAAGGTTGTTTCACATTAACTGAGGAGCCACCTACAGGAATACTGCACAAAAAGAAGAAACAAAATCAAAGTTTAACCACAAGACTAGACTTTATGTTTCTTCAGTTGTATGAAATACATTTAATAATACATAAAACGTATTACATAACATATACTTCTACCACAAATGAGCATAGTTCATAAAATAGCCTCTTTCACAACATGCTTGAACTTAGTCCCAAAATATCTCATTTTGAGTACTGAACTACACAAGGATATTTGTAAAATAAAAAATAATCGGATCTTTATTACAAAAAGTAATAAAGGTTTGAGCAAATCAAACTAAATTCATGGATCATCTTTTAAAAGCAATTTTAAAAGCCTTTTTCTTTTTATAGACTCTCCCATAAAATGGAGGAGGGCATAAATCTCATCATCAGACCTCACAAATATGTACTAGCAGCAGTTAAATGTAGATATAAGCAGTCTTGCATTCAGTTCTCAAAGGCAAATTTTCTTCAGTGATCAACAACCATTCAGTCTATCCCACAGCCTTCTACATTGCCCTTTCTCCCTGTTCTGTCTCTATTTTTTGCCTTACACAGCATGTTTACTTACCTCCTAGAACCCCACCCCACGATCCTAATCTTCTCACCTTTTGGTCTTGTCAGTTCTCAGCCTTGTCCTGATTTATATTGTGCTCCATCATTTACCCTTGCTTACTTTCCAACTCTTGCCCTTGCAACTTCTTCCTCTTGTTACCTCCAAATCTGTCTATTACTTCTTTCTCACCTTTCCCATTACATCCTTTCTCTTATTCTTCATGCTCACTAGCTACCAATAGTGATGTAACAATAAATGAAGACAGAGATTCTTCCCAAATCTTTTCAGCTCTTTTACCCCAAAACTTGGACAATAACAGCTTAGAGGAACAACTGGAAGAAAAAGGCACGAAGAGAAAGGCCTGCAAATAGCATGCATGTCTTACACAGTCCTATCAACACTTACAAAATTTTATTTTCTTCTTGGTTAGCTAAGATATAAAAACATCTCTGTGTCGGCAATAAATGATTTCTGTACCTTTTATAATGTGACTACAGCTGGGTAAGTCACATTGCTGCTATTAAAACACTTTAATTTCAGGTTAAAAAAAATGAAAAGCTTTTCAATGTAAAATTGAACTAATTTTATCCAACATGCATATAAGAATGCTTTTTTCCTGACCTGGTTCTCAGAAACATCGATTTTTTAACCTGAACTATTCCTTGAAACAGCAAATCATAAATTTTATCAAAAAAAAATTTGGCACATTAAGCATCTATTAAAACTGAGCTTTTCATCAGCTGAGATGGGAAAATAAATGTCTCTGTGGTATTTCAGTGTTGTCTATATACACTTCTTATGAAAGTAGTGCAACACTTGAGAATGTAGTAAGGCTGAAGAAAGTAGACTGCAATAATATCTTTCAAATCTGAACCAGGTCCATCAATGATCTATACCTTTTACACTGACAACAGGAGAGTAGCAAATGTTTGCACTGCCATAGATTAAGATTGTAAATTATTAGCTAAATCTCAATGTATACAGTTATGTAGATGCCCTGTCATCGTTCTTATTTGATATTGATTATTTTCCTATTGTTTCCCTCTCTGGGGTTACTACTGCAGCTCTGACTGTGACTTTATTCGGTTCCTCTCCCCGCTCCAGCTCAGCCCTAGACTTTCATATATTCAGGAAGAACAAAATAGGTGACGCTTAAAAGATTTAATTGGACAGATTATCCTCTTCATTTGCTGAGGGCCAGAGAGCTGCATCTTCATATCTCACAGATTTGGAGTTGTTCTGTTTCTGAATGCAGAGTCCAGAGCAGGAAATAAAATGCTCTGAGCAGAGTTACCACAGAAGCCTATGCTCATCCCACTCATTCTCTGAAAGTAACCAAGCTATTACCCAGAGTGCTGCATTTTTCAACAGCTTTCAGAATGATCAGAAGTGATAAGAAAAAGTCACATAGCAACATGATGATTCAGGAACATGTCTCACTTCAGACTACATAAATGATTACCAATACACAGACATCATCTACTTCTTGTCTAGGTTCATTTAGCTAATGAAATGGTTTGGCATCTAGTCATAGATTTACCATGAAAAACCTACTAACAGAAGATTTATTATGAAATGGGACATTTTAGCACATAGATCAGCTGTACATCGTGTTTAATACACAGGGGTTTCTTTTAACTATAATCTCATCTTATTGAAAGGGAGTGGGTTTTATAAATATCTAAATGTCATCACTGCTAACTCTTATTGACAACAACTTCACTAAGAAACACCACAGGTATTTCTAAATTAATTTTCAAAATAGCAAATGCCAGAGACACTGAGTGGTATTGATAATGCAGTGTTATGAAAGCAGAACAAGTTTGATTTGTTTAGTAGGTGAAAAGCTTGCAGTGATAAGCAACTTTTGCAAACAAGAACCACAGAAAAATGCTAGTTTAAGTCATGGAAATTTTAAGGAAACATAGCTCCTATAAAGTTTGGCCCTTCTGGTGCTTAAATTTGTTAAACTAAAAAAAACCCCACAAAACAACCTGTAATCACAGGGAAAATAGAAGATGAAATAATAGAAATCCCTGTCCTGTTTCTGACTTTCTAATCCCCCTCTGTATCCATGAAAGGGACCACAGGAAAAAGAAAAGATCTTCAGGAATCTGTAGTAGACTTGCTTCAGAGTTATTCTGTGAAAGCATGGTAGTTGGTCTTCATATGAGGAATGAATTACAGTCTCCTCCTGAACCTATGCAGCAGGTCAACTCCCCTTCTAAAGCTGTCCACCCTTTTAGGTGATGTTTATCAGTTTTAACAGTCCTGGAGTCAGGAGCTGTATTAACAAGCTAATATAAAGCAAAGGAGGCTTTCAGAGAGTCAATGGAGAAAGTGGGCCATGGAGATGGTAGTTTGGATCAGAAACTTAATCTAGATGTTGTCAGTCTCCTTATGGATAAAATTACCATGGGACACTTCTTCACTGAAAATCGCTCTGACCTGTGCCATTATCCAGTGCTTATTTGTGTCTGTCAACAAGTCTCAGCAAGTCTCAACAACCTTTAAAGGACGGTGCATTCTGATTTCTGAAGAGGTAGAGCATGAATTTATGTTTTAGACATTCATCCCAGAAACTGAAGGGGCAGAGGGGTACATGTAGCCAAAGCAGGTTTTATTAAACACTTGCCACCTGTAGAGGTACTGATAATTATTAAAAGGATTAATGATGAACATATCCTTCTTACATGCATCATTTTGAGTTGCTAAGTATTGTATCGATTACATGTGAGGTATCGGGCACTGAATACTCTGAAACATAGCATTGTAGTTAATATTAAACATCAGTCTAGGTGTTTGATTTCTGCAGTGAAAGAATTTGAGATTTACCATCAGCTTTAAAAAGAGTGTAAGGTTCCTAAGTAAGGTCCCTTTTGTAATGCCCATAACTGAGCAAGTGAGGTGAATCTGAGACCAACATTTGACAATTTCATCCAGAATTTCTGAAAAAATATCAATCACTCTACTACTTAGATATAATCCTTCTTCCTATCCACCATATTTTTGATACACCTATCAGTACTATGTATACCATGCAAGTACTACATTTAGTGCTATGTACATCAAGTAAGATTCTGTTGTAGTCCTTTGAGAAAATAAATACCAATGCAATTAAAAAATACAAATAAAGCTGTATGTCTTACAAAAATGTTGCCTTTCTCTGAGGAATCTGAAAACCAAACCAAACCAGCTGCCTGATACAGTTATTCAGGATACATAGTATATTTTAAGTACTTCACTTGAGTACTTACAGTGAAAATAGAACTCAATCAGCACCACATGGAAATATTATTGGTTGCATTTAGATTTATGTGAGAATTAGCGTTGTGTCAACTAACCATATTTTTGAAAAAATCTCTTTTTTGATTGTCAGAATGTTACTGTACAAGGAACTACGTAGTATTTTAAAGGGCACTGGCAAGTTAACATCTGTTTCTGGAGGAATACTTTAATGAAGTGAAACTAGTGTCTGAGAAAATAATTGAGTGTCCTAACATATTTCTTAAAGTGTTTTACCAGAACGTGTGTCCTTAAAACTGTGGTTAATAGTTACTTCTGTTACACAGGCTTTGTTTTCAAATGGTCAACGAGTGTGCCTGTCTCCTACTGGGAGGGACTGAAGGTTCCTGCATCCTTGTTAATGGCTCTGAAACTCAGAATAATGCTAGAGGTATCTTGTATTTACTTGACAATTCAAATGTCTCACACCAATTTAAAATTATCTATTACACCTATCATATCCAAAATATTTTATTACTTTTTCTCATATAGTTGTTTTAACAAGATATTAGATAATGCCGAAAAACAAATCAAAGAAAAATTGCTAGAGTATTACCAGACAGATATATGGTGGACTTTAGGTAAAAGGCTTTAGGTAAGATTCAATTTGTCATAACATATAGGTCATCTTTAAAATGAGATATTAATGCCCTCCGTGGCCTCGATAATGTGCATTTATATGTGATGAATGAATTGGGCTCTGCAGATGCAGAAGAATTGAAATGTACCTATCACAAAAATATATTTATAATTATAAAATATATTGAAATAACTTTTCATTAAGTTATTGTGCCACCTAAGTAGACTTCAGCTATTTCTAAACTGTTGGGGACGCTGAATCCTTGTTGCATTGTAATAAGAAGCACAATCTCAGCAGCCTGTCCTTTTATTATCTTCACCACATGGGAACTCACAATATCTTGGATGAAATCCAGGTTAAAGCTAGTGAAATCTGTAGGGTTTCATACCTGAAGTTTATATTTCTCCAAGTGAAGTCCCCATTGATTATTTTCCTTGTTCAGAAGTTAAATCCTTGCAAGGAATATATGAGCTAAGCCATCATACTCAGCCTTCTGAAACCAAGTTAGATTAGCAAGTTTAATATTAAATATAAATTCACAAAAAGAATAAATATAAACCAATTCAGAAAAAAAGTACGTGTAGAGAGTTTGTTCACAGAGGGCACAATTAATTCAGTATGACTGCTAAAGTGAATTACAATATTCAAATACATATAATCACAAAATCAGTAGCATGGATTTGAAAATCATGGGTCAATCCCTGACCTCAGATAAGAACATGTTAGTGCTAGTGTTATCCATTAAAGCAGCTGTTACTGAGGGCAGATTCTGGACACTGAATCTCCAGAATAACCACATTCATGTCACTCTATGTACAGTGGTCCAGCCTCTAGGAAAACAAGTTCAGGTGTTATCCACTGAATTATCCCTTCCAGTTAAATTGTAATATTAAAAAAACCCAAACACTTCTATTGCTCCCATAGTCAAAAACAACTTTAAAAAAAAAGATCTTGTCCCACCTTTCCAGAATACCATTTTTTTTTTTTCCAGATATCAAAACCTGTTGTAACTTAGTATTAGGTCACCTTAAAGAAAAATGTTTGTTTCATGTCTTAGTTTGTTTCTTTATGTTTCATCTCACTTGCAAGTTAATTAAGTATTATTCCAAGCAAAAATCTTGTTTTTATTCCTGAAAGAACAAAACTGGGTATTGTTTATGCGATGATCCAACTTTGAATACATTGTAAGATTCCCATGTTTCTGAGAAGATAAAATTAAATCTAACCCCAGATTTAGAGTCCAAAATACTTTGAAATGCAAATGACTGGGTACCAATTTAAAATATTTTGTCTCATGCAGTTCTGTGGAGTAAATGGAGTTGTCCCCTTATTTTCTATTAATTATATGGAGGAAAATGAAAATAGGGAGTGAGACAGCCATCCAGAATTCTGCAATATTTGCAAGGCAACACTTTAAATTGTACTGATCTTTTTGCCAGCTGTAATCATATGATCTTTGAAGTAGCATTTAAAATTTCAAAGGTTAAACAAGATCAGAGAAACTTTTATTTTTTCCAGAAATGGATATCAAATCTGATTTAGCATAGGTTCCAGGAAGTGGGACAAAACATCTAAGGAGCTCTATTTGTATACTAGCAGAACTGTTTGAAGGACAGTGTGACAGCATGAATAAGGATTTTTTTTGGATGCCAGACACAAAGACAGAAAGTCCGTGCTGTGGTAGAAGCTGATTAAGAGATTGTATTTGAGGCAAAAATTAACATTCTGCACGCAATTCTCCACATAACTATGTGAAAATCACTTGAGAGAAGTAAAATATTTCTGTTGGTGGAGAGGAAGCCTCTGAACCTATATTCCTTGTAGTCTTTTCTCTATCTCATTCTTTGGTTAAAGAACATTCTACTATTTTTATATCTGTACTGACACAACTCTCTTCCAATTTTAACCAGCTTCAAATCCTGATTTTCATCTGTGATTAAAGAAATAAGATACATTCCTGTTGTACTTTAGATTGAGTTAACAATATTTGGCCTACCTTGGTTAACCACACTTCTCATGGACTTGGCTATGTGATCTATCACTTATTTTAGAATGGTAATATCAAGCAATTGCTCTATTTTTTGTCATAACAGTATGGTTCCGTCGTAATAAATAAATAATTATTTTGTTTATTTCCTGGCATTGTGAAATCAGTTAGAGGCAAAAAAACCAAAAAAATTTAAAAAAATAGTATCTTAGGAAGCCACACAAACCTTCTTCATACTTTGAAAACAGCAAAAGGGTTTTTGCAAAGTTCATAATAAATTTTAAGTTTTTATTTATTACATAGAAACACCAAATAAATGTAACGTTGAAATCACTTATTGTGTAGCTACGGCCTTGACTATCCTAATTTAACTTTGAAGTTAGACAAGTTTGGGCTTAATGATCTACAATGTCTCTTTTCCCTTTTGGACCTGTTTTTTCCTATGAATATAAGTAGGAGAGAATATAACCATGGAGAGAAGAAAACACTCAAATTCACATCTGAAGCAATTCTAATCTCTAAATGTCACTTACATTGCATAGATGACTTAATAGAGTAAGGTTACCTTTTTCACAGAATCACAGAATGGTCAGAGTTGGAAGGGACCTCTGGAGATCAGCTAGTCCAAACTGCTGCTAAAGCAAATTCACCTACAACACAGAGTAACGTCCAGGTGCGTTTTGAATGGCTCCAGAGAAGGACATACCTGTTCTCGTGCTCTGTCACCCTCAAGGTGAAGAAGTCCTTCCTCACATTGAGAAGGAACTTCTTGTGTTGCAGTTTGTGCCTGTTGCCCCTTGTCTTGTCACAGGGCACTACTGAAAAGAGCCTGGCCCCATCCTCTTGACACTCACCCTTAAGATATTTGTACACTTTGGTAAGATACAATCTCAGCCTGCTCCTCTCCAGGGTAAACAGGCCCAGCTGTCTCAGCTTTTCCTCATAAGGGAGATGCTCCAATCCCCTCATCATCTTTGTAGCCCTCTGCTGGACCCTCTCCAGCAGTTCCCTGTCTCTCTCTAACTGGGGAGCCCAGAACTGGATACAACACTCCAGATGCAGCCTCACCAGGGCAGAGTAGTGGGGGGAGGATCACCTCCCTCCACCTGCTGGCCATGCTCCTCCTAATGCACCCCAGGATCCCATTGCCCTTCTTGGCCACTAGGGCACACTGCTGGCCCATGGGCAATTTGGTGCCCACCAGCACTCCCAGGTCCTTCTCCTCAGAGCTGCCTTCTAGCAGGCCAGCCCCAGCCTGTGCTGGTGCATAGAGTTGTTTCCCCCCAGGGGCAGGACCCTACACTGGCCTTTGTTGAACTTCATGAGGTTTCTCTCTGCCCAGCTCTCCTGCCTGTCCACGTCTGGCTGAATGGCAGCACAGCCACCTGGTGTGTCAGCCACTCCTCCCAGGTTTGTATCGTCAGCAAACTTGCGGAGGGCACACTCTGTCCCTTCGTCCAGGTCATTGATGAATAAGTTGAACGGGACTGGACCCGGCACTGACCGCTGGGGAGCACTGTTAGCTTCAGGCCTCCAGCTCAACTGTGACACTGATCACAACCTTCTAAGCTCTGCCATTCAGCCAGTTCCCAATCCACCTCACTGTCCACTCACCTAACCCACACTGCCTGAGCTTACCTATGGGGATGTCATGGGAGACAGTGTCAACTGCCTTGCTAAGGTCAAGGTAGACAACATCCACCACTCTACCCAGTCAGTCATTCCATCGCAGGAGCCTATCAGGTTGGTCAGACATGCTTTCCCCTTGGTGAATCCATGTTGACTGGTGCTGATGACCTTCTTTTCCTCCACATACTTCGAGATGACCTCCAGGGTGACCTGTTCTATCACCTTTCCAGGGATGGAGGTGAGGGTGACCAGCCTGTAGTTTCCTGGGTCCTTGTTCTTGCTCTTTTTGAAGACTGGAGTGACACTGGCTTTCCTCCAGTCCTCAGGCACCTGTCCCCTCCTCCATGACCTTTCAAATATGATGGCTTAGCAATAACATCTGCCAGCTCCTTCAGCCCTCAGGGGCGCATCCCATCAGGGTCCATGGATTTGTGAGTGTCAGTTTTGCTTAATATGATCCTCCTCAACCAAGAGAAAGCCTTTCTTTCTCCAGACTTCCTCTCTTGCCTCCAGGGTCTGGGAAACTGGAGAACCAACATTAGCAGTAAAGACTGAAACAAAGAAGACGTTCAGTAACTCCACCTTCTCTGTGTCCTTTGTCACCAGGGCACCCACCTTATTCAGCAGTGGGCCCACATTTTCCCCAGTCATCATTTTCCTGCTGATGTACTTGAATAAGCCCTTCTTGGTGCCCTTGACCTCCCTCACCACATTTAATTCCAAACAGACTTTAGCTTTCCTCATCATCTCCCTGTGTATTCTGACGATGTATCCCTATATTCCTCCCAAGTGGCCTGTCCCTTTTTCCACATCCTGTAAACTTCCTTCTTTTGTTTGAGGTTTGCCATAAGCTTCTTGGTCATCCATGCAGGCATCCTGCCCCCTTTGCTTGATTTCTTACTCATGGAGATGCACCTATCTTGAGCTTGGAGGAAGTGATGCTTGAATATTAGCCAGCTCTCTTTGATTCCACTACCTTCTAGAGCCCTAACCCAAAATATCGTTCTCTCTTACCAAAAGAGTACATGACCTACCCTTTCCCAAACCATTAGTCTTTCTGATGCTCAGCACATCAATATGACCAACACCACCTTATTTTTGTGCACAAAATATCAAGTATCTCATTCGACTTTGTACATTTTAAACCATTTCTAGCTTTTCTTGATTAATGTTAATAAGCAGGTACATTATCAACTGAGTTCGGCATGTTCTCCTTCTGGAAACTTTCAAATGTATTCACGGCTGTTAACTAAACTACTCTAAGAAATTTCAACATTATTTTAGATGTAATTCCAAATTTCACTGTATCCTTGAAATTTACGATGACATTTTTTCACTTGAGCTATATACAATAGATTTACATTAAAAATTCCCAAAATGTGTTTCAGAAGACCTCTTCTTCTTCTTCCATCTAGTATACAGGTGACACAGAGAGATTAGATCTTTAACTATATTTCCTTAAATTTTGGTAGTGGTCTTTTTGATGGATTTATTCCTTCATTATTTTCAGAGTGTCTGTAATCATGATCTCAGATTAATGAGGAATAATCATTGCCACCTTGTAGATCATCAATAGTAGGGCCAGTGTGGGAGATCTCTCTGATTCTAAAAACACAAGCTTTCAAATATCAGATGGGAGAATTTCAGCTACACTTCTGAGATGGAGACTTGCTCAGCACAGTATTCAGTCTATGTAAACATTCAGTTCCAAATAACTACAAGCAAATCTTAACTGAAGAAACTTCATGAGATTCAAAATTGTGGGATTTAGTAAGTTTTACGAGTTCTGCCTGCTGAACTACACATTCAGATATGATGTCCTTCATATTTAACTCAAAAGTATTAGAAGCTCCCTTCTAAATATGTATTTAAAGCAGTGAATAAAATTGAACAGGTGGTAAAATCCTTTGTGCAATATCAGCACAGATGAATAACACATCAGAATGCTTGGTTGTTAATGGCCACCAGATGTCCAGCCAAAGAAAAAGAGACAGAAAAGTATTTTACCAGCCTTGTTGTACTGCAGTTCTGTAAACAATTTACTGCTGTAACGAAGAATACTAGCATCAATCTGAAAGCAAAACCAAAACAAACAATAGAAAAAAAAAAGAAATCCAATTTCTAACAAGATCATAACAGTTGATCAGTCTCACAGATTTTTAATTAGGAGAATCTTCCAAAGCTGTAAGTAATAAACATTTATACATAGAGAGATATATTGGACTCATAATCAGAAGCAAATAATCTGAAGTTAGTCTGGTGGGCAATGAACCTTTGAAAGGGAGAAAATTCATTTTTATTTACTAGTCTTTCTAAATGTCTAAGTCGTACATGCAATATTAAACAGATGTAGATAAAATATGTAACTTCTTAATTATATCAGACACAAATATTCTAAACAAACCATTGATTTTCATATAAAGCATCCAGGTTTCACGATAACATTTCAAGAAATGTATGGGATACACTGATAACAACTAAATTAAAGCAAGTTTGAAAAAGAAATCCCTTGTCACTCTTCCCTCTCTTTCTCTGTCCTTTCATATCTAATTAAAAATCTTTCGCATAAATATCTTTTATTTGTGAATGTAGTTTGACTTTGACACTACAAGGATTTCACTTGTTGACTTCAAAGGGCTTTACAAGCTGACTTGTAATGTAAATGCTAGTTTTATGCATAAGCTATTAATATATTTCAGCATTTGCCTTCCACTGAACTTTTAGGATTTACTCTTCCTTATATTTTGTTATACAAACAGTTGTTTTTGAAATGCAACAGGAGCTGTGTTAGATTCATCCCATGGTTACATTATGGACTAATTTTAAGGGACTTCAAGGGCCCAGTTTCTTAGCAGCTTAAAATTACAGAGATTTCAATCAAACTATGCAAATTTTAAAGATATATGATTATAGCTATATGTATAGCAAAATCTGTAGTTCATAAGTCTGTTTCTAGAGTTAGATATTTTACAAATGTTTTAAAAATAGAACAGAGTTAAAAGTTCTTACCAAAATAAATAGAGAAAATTTAATTTGCCAAATATGATATAAATTAGAAAATATTTATCTCAACATTTATATAGGTTTTTATATTCCAAACTGGAATTGTATTAGATTGCTCTTCTGTGTGTTTAATGTTAACTACTGGAACAAACTTCACCTTGAATTAAGCTTATGTAGAAAAGCTACATGCAGTAATAAAACCAGAAGTATTTCTTACAAGTAAACATAAGTTAAAGTTGGAAAAGTACATTTTGCTTGTTCATTTTCAGAGGTTTTTTTGTGTGCACTTTCTTATCAGTTTCCAAAATTCTGTAAATCTGGGGGTAACAGAATAATTAATATAAATGACTTGTTTCTACTTGTCCATGAGGTTGATATACCTCTGCATAGGATATCATACTCTTGCAAAAAGACTTTTCTATTCCCTGAGACTGTACAGAATAATTTGCAGTAAGGACTAACTATGGTATTTAGAGACAAATACTTATATACATAAAAGGCTGCAAATATTAGCTAATCTATTTTCAGACTGTTGTTGTATTTCGCTACGAATTTATGTCTTTTGAAAGGTGAAATGAAGCTTGGATTTAAGAGCAGCTAAAATATATTTAGGAGTAAACATTTTCCTGAGCAGCGTTGTTATTTTTAGAAAGACTAAAGAATTGCAGCTAACTAAGGTTTAATTAAATTACAATTTATATTTTTACTATATAACGGAGCAAAAGTGTAAGATAAATACTCAGAATATGGTGAATTCTCTTTTGAAGGGTTTAAAGTTTACCACTATATTAGAATAACAGAACTGCAGAATATCCTGAGCTGGAAGGGACCCACAAGGATGATCAAGTCCAGTTTTTGACTCCACACAGGGCAACCTAAAAGTTAAACCATATGTCTAAGAGCATTGTTCAAACACTTCTTGAACACTGACAGGCTTGGTGCCATGACCACTTCCCTAGGGAGCTTGTTCTAGTGCTTGACCATCCTCTCAGTAAAAACATTTTTTCTAATATCCAACGTGAACTTCCCCAATGAAGCTTTAAGCCATTCCTTCATGTCCTATCACCAGACACCAAAGAGAAGAGCTCAGCACCTCCCTCTCCACTCCCCTTCATGAGGAAGTTGCAGAAAGCAGTGAGGTCACCCCTCAGTCTCCAAGCTGAACAAACCCAGTATCCTCACCCACTCCTCATAAGTCATGCCCTCTACTGCTTTCACCATCTTTGTTACTTGCCCTTGGACACATTCTGGTTTTATATCCTGCTTATACTGCGAAGCCCAAAACTGCAGAAAGAACTCCAGCTGAGGTCACACCAATGCTGAGGTATAGTGGGACAATCACTTCTTTCAACTAGTTAGCTATACTGTGCTTAATGCACCCGAGGATATAGTTGGCCCTTTTGGTTTCCAGGACATATTGTTGGCTCATACTGGGTGAATTTAGCATCAGTCAAATCCCCAATTCCATTTCTGCAGGGCTACACTCCAGCCTATTGTCCCCCAATCTATCGGTACATCCAGGATTACACTGTTCCAGGTGCAGAATCCAGCATTTATCCTTCTTTCATGTGGTTATACTCAGAGGAAAAAGCTACGCTGCAATTAAGGAGAAACCTGAGACAGAAGTGTTTTTAATTACAGGTCATACAAAACTATTATTAGGGAGCAATTAAAAGCAAATTCTTTGAGTTATTTCAAGCACATATTAATGGGAAAATATTTTAGTCAGCTTATTTCTCCACTGAAATCAAAACTGAGAGGACTGCATTATTTTGTCAGCCAGACAGCTTCCTCTCCCAAAGGAAAAATTAGTAGCAGGCAAACAGGAGGTGATGACACAGAATAGATGGCTGCTTACCATGGGAAGCCTTCAGAAAAGTTTAGAGGCATTCCTCATGCAATGCAATGAGCGTTGTCTTGTGCACCAAGCCCTCATTACTCCTGTGGATAGATTAGGAACTTGGGGCATGCTCTGGCTGCACTTAACCATCCTACTTCCTGGCAGCAAAACAACTAATCCAAGACACATTTTATACTACTCTCAAGTGATATTTTTAAAGGAGCTAGTTAATGAACTGTCATGAAAAATAGTCTGAAAATTGCTGTGAGTTAAAACCCAAACTGAACTAACCAACCAACCAAAGGAAAAAAAAAATCCCATAGAAAACATAAGGAGCTGAGAAATTCCTTGTGTTCTTGGCTGAAACACTTACTTTCACCATCCTTGTGAGGAAATGGCTACCAATTTATGTAACACCTGTGTCTGTATGTGTCAGTAAATGTGGCAGGGGTTACTTACTGTTGAGAACCATTTGCTCAGTATCTAAAAGCAACAGGGTCTATAGGGGCTCAACTCCAAATAAGTCTTTAAACTACAGTATAAGCATTGCAAAAATAATAACAGAACAATGAGTTACGTTTCCACTGGGGTAAAAATGGGTTTTAGGGTTAACATCTTGCTGCAAAATTCAACTCAGTGAAGAAAATATAAAATGATAACATTCTGGCTGCTGTAAGCTGAAATGGCTCTTGGTCCCATGGATGTGGCTTCTGTCAGCACTGAGCTCCAAGATCAGCCAAGCCAGATACAGGTGGAGACAGCACGTTACTCCTTACACCTACTTTAGGAAAAGCTCTTTCTAGCAATTCATTAAGGTGTTTAATAAAACTGAACAAGAAATGTAAAGCATAATGCAAGGATTTGGAAGACCTTCAGATGTCAAATATGACAGAAAGACCACAACACAATTTTATTTTCATTTTTAAACTATTATTATTTACCGGGTTTTAAAGACAAAAAAAGGCTCTATGCTACAACTGTAAGGTGAAATTCACAATTTCATTTTTTATGTTGACTGTATTAATTCCATATTTAATGTTGGGAAAAGTTATGCACCTCAGGGAAGGATTTAACAGACATTAGATCTAGACATTAAAAAACACTGAAGAAAGTGAAGTGTCTTGCAATTCTACCCTTTTTTAGGAAGAAGGTGAGGGCTTCATGCACGCTTTTAATATTCACAAACACCTAGTTGTTGTTGCTGAATAAAATGTCTTTTTGGGCAGTAGAGATGGGATTATACCTTTATTCTAAAAAAGGTTGAGAGGAGTGGTTGATGGTAATAGTGCAATACCTCACAAACACTCTCCTGGTCAGTGTTATTCTCAGTCCAAAGGCATTCAAACCCATATTGTCATCCTCCAGTGAATGTCCTAGACACTTGGTTGCAGACAATTCTGTATTCCTCTTGCCATTCAAATTTTGCTGTACTGCAAAAAAAACCAAACAACTGAAGAATTTTTGTATGAGAGAAAAGGAGCATAAGGGCTATCAATCCCCTATTAAGGGCTATCAATCCCCTATTATCATCTATCCTGCTCACTTACAGGGCTGAGAACCAGATTCTGGTAGAGTATGTCCATGTTAGCACATAGCATTGTATTGGGGTTATGGCTGTGAAGTGAAACCCTCCACTGCCTCCCTTACCATGCTGTGGTTCACATCCTGGAGCTGTCTCTGGCACACGAACTGGGTTCATTTTGCCTCACTGTACAGATCTGCTCTTGTTCTGCTGCACTGCTTGCTAATGAAGACATATCCAAATGCAACTCAAAAGTCAGATTAAATATTTATTTGGAGAACAGGTTTAATTCCAGCCTGTTTGGGAGGAAATTCCCTTAGAGATGGAAGGTGTGTGTTTGAAATCCTCAGAATGAGGCAGTGCTTAATCTGAGTTCCTTTACAACCTTATGCACTCTTGCACCTTATAAAAGAAGAGCAACACTTCAAAGTAAAGCAGTAGTGGATACTGACTGTGTTTCAGTGGAATTTAATTCTGTCAGTTCACCCTGGTACTATACTCCTCCCTCCATGACAGACACAGCAGAGCCAAAGCACAGCCACACTAGGCCACATCAAAGGTCCACATAGCCCAGCATCCTGTCCCCAACAGAAGCACATAGGAAATGCCTTGGGAAGAGTATAATTATAGGACAGAAGAATACTAGATCTTCACTCACTTGAAGCTATTTCATACCTTTGATCGTTCTTTCTTCCCTTCCCTGGACACTTTGAAGGTGTAATACTTTTGAGGAGAAAAACACAAGAATGGTACAGAGTATAACAGATGTTAGTGTGCTGTGATTTTAAATAAAGACATAGGGGTATTCCTACCATGTTTCTCTTCCTAATAATTTCTAATAACCTCTCTGCTTCCAACTGCTACTGGGCATGGAGTTCATATTTTTTCACACGCTATTTATTACAATAATAAATATACAAGATCTCATTCCTGAATCGCTGGTTAAGCTGCATCGCTGCATAGGTAAAGTTAGGTTTTGGGGTCGGAGTTCTCTATACATCATTTCACATTCATCTACATTGACTTTCTTCTGCCATTTTGTCCTCAGCTGACTCAGACAACCCTTTTGCATTTTCTCACAGGTGTTTTCTTACTTTGAACACCTTACATTGTGAGGACCTGTTTCCACCTTACTTCCCAAATCATAATTGAATATTCTGAAAAACACAGGTTCATTGCAAATCTCTGTTACAAAACATGAACATTTATTCCTATGCTTATTTTACAGGCTTTATTATATTACTTATCCATGTAAGGGGACCTTCCCTTTTATTCCAAGAAGCTTAGATTCTTAGCTGTCAGTTGCTCCCTGTGAGACAACATTCAGTTGCTTTATCTTCTTTCTTAAGATTAATCCAGTCTTAAGCTTTATGCACAGAGGCAGAATTTCAGGCATTGAAAATACTTTCAGGGCTGGCTCTAGACATAGTTGAAGCAAGGAAGTGTGTTTGTCAACCCACTCAACTCATTCTTACTAATGGCAAAAACCTGGAAGCAAAGCAGGTGGCTGCTGCTGTTACAGGGTACTCAGGGAGTGAAGAGGCAGAGCAGAAGCTGTATTGGGGTAAGAGCGAGTGACGTTGCCTCTCAGTGATGGTCTCCATTATGCCAGGGATACAAATGAAAGCCTGATTCTGCTCTGAGTTTTCTCCTGATTCACAATCTCCTGTTAGAGGTCACACAAGCTATTGGACTAGGTGATCATTGTAGGTCCCTTCCAATTGAAATACTTTATCCTATTCTACTCTATTCTTTTCTATTCTGTTCTCTTCTGTTCCGTTCCATTCTTTCACCCTTGGTGGTCACACCACGCTTTCTTTTTTGACAATGTAGCAAAGCACTGAGGCCTAATTCTTAGGTATAAAAAATTAATTTTACTCACACTTCCTATGATTTTCAAGCTACTCTTGTGTCCATAGAAAAAAAAGAAAGTTTGACTCTGGGTGCACTTTAAGCATTTGTATAAACTTGTCTGTCTAGATGTCTCATGTCAGCCTTTTGCAAAAGACTAACAGCATCTCTCACTTTATCTAGACAGCTCAGTATTATCGCTGCAAATTCCATTTCCTATCTGTGTTTCTGAAATTCCTTTTTTCTTGACCAGAAATCCTTTTACACAAAAGTATACATCTGAGAATAGAAGGGTCAAGAACAGCCAGAATCCTTGGAGAATTCAGTCTGGTTCAAGTATCAGATAATGGTTTGGATCTTAACATTGTTTTAAACCAAAAATGATTTTTCAGTCCTCAGTGCAGGTAGGATTTGTTTTATTTCAGAGAGAAATACAGTTTATTTTGACATGTAATCTTCTAGAGCATCCTGATTCATCAGTAGTAGAGTCTGTTAGTATCTGACTTGCTTGTCAGTCTGTATCATTATCAGCAGCAGCATCTGCTTCCAAAATGCATAAAGAACACTACGGATTTAATGAATAGGTGTTTATTTAATACTGAATTTATTTTAAAGGTGTTCTGTTATCAATTGATATGCTTCCAGCAACACCAAGATGCTTCAGGAATAAAAATATCAGAAACTTAATGAGAATTCTGTCTATAATGGGTGAAAAGACTACGAAACAGGTCAAATTCACTCCTTGGCAACACTGGTTAAAAAAGTTTTCCTAGCAAATACATAAAACAAAGGCAACGAGAGTTCTAGATGCTAATAATAATAACACTTCATTACACACTGTCTCAATACAACTCAAGCACTAAGAATGCAAGGGGAAAATCTGAACTCTTTCAAGGATGTAGAAGAGCTACAGAAAGACAAAATTGTTGTTTTTATTATTATTATACCTTGTGTAACACTTCTTTGTGACTGACAGGAGAGAATATGCAAGTACATTAACTAAGCTGTATAACTGGGTGAAATTTGCAGGTTAAACATCTACAAAACAAAAAGAGAAAACATATAAATTGTCTACATGAAATTTTGAAGCAGGTAGTAGCTCCAGCCTCATCAGACTCCCATGTGCTTATGGTCTGCCTTTTCAAGCCAGAGTTTATTTTATACCTTTCTTGGCCTGGTCAAATAATAATATGCATCTCATGTAATACAATTACAATGAAATGCGTGTTTACCAGCAGGATGATAAGAAAACTGCTTCTTTTTAGAACTGCAGTTCATGTCTTAAGGAATGATATACGAAATAAGTGGAATATTATTCCATCTTTTGCATATACTGGAGAGCACAAATCTACAGAATTAACCTATGAGATATCTCCACCTTATATGGATCTATGCAGAAAGCTGCAATCATGGTAATACACAAAGATTCTGAATTAAAGGTAAGAATAATAATCTTCTTTCATTTAAATTTCCTTTGATTAGTAAAAGAATAGCCTTTTTTTTTCTGCTGGCAAAAGAGAAGACTGATAAACATGTATGTTAATGACTGTGGTAGTGACAAGATAGGAGGTTACTACAGCTGATAGAATCTCATGGAATTCTTGAACATTTTTTCTATTAAAATATGGACACAAAAGTCTGTAGTTAAATATAACTGTAATGAATATCTATTCCAAAAAATTCCCGTTGTACTCAGAGTATGCCACAGGAAAATTTACTCATTAGTGAAGTACCTGAGAATGTATTTGTAACAGAGCAGAGGTAAGGAGGAAAGCAGAGACAGAAATATTTTTAAGGTGCCTAATTTTTGCATCTTCCTCTTTTTCTAACAGTATTTCATCCTCAGCTTTTCTTTCCCTCACACCCATTTCCTTATACAGTTTTCTGAATGCCAGCCTAGAATATAAGCAGTAACTAGCTTTCTTGCAATGGGAATATTGCTCATAATTTATAAAGTATTGACACTGAAAGATACAGGGAGAAAGAGAAAAGGAAGAGGAGAGAGAGAAGAGCAGAGAAACATAGAAAAGTAAACAGTAGCCTACAACAAAACAGTCATTCTTCTCAAGCTAATGGAAAAAAACATGGCCATGAAATAATGATGGCTCTTGTAGCCCATTTGTTAACATTTTGAAGACATAACAAGCATTAGTGGGCTAGTGTGAAGTATTAATTGTAAATTGGAGCTTGAAGCAGAGGAGAGGGTGGAGGCGAGAAACAGGTTCAGGACCCAGTGGTGGTATTGACAGCTGAGATGGGGACTGGGAACTATCTCAGCCACAGCAGTGCAGCCAGCCCTGAAATGAAACTCCTGTCAACTTCACTATCTCCACCACTGTCAGCACTGTGCTCCCTCCATTATACAGTAGCCTCCTATTCTCTCTCTCTTTTCTGATTGTTATAGAAGTTTACACCTCAGGGAATAATGCCACATTACACTTTGTGGGTAATCACCTGCCTCTTTAAATCAACATCAGGTGACAGCTCAGGACCTTTACACCAAAAACCTCTTACTGACTTGGTGGAAAGATACATCCCAGTGCTTAATCAGGTTTTTTAGCAGCTGCTTTATGAGAGAGCAGCCTCACAGAAGACTCCTACTGTCACCTGTTTCTCTCACCCTGACACCATTATCTTCTGTGTGGAATCATGCTCCTCTGGCTTAATTTGCTTTACTAGCACACAGTGCACTGGGTTTTATACCTTTGTTACTGACTTGTAAAACAATTACTTGCAATGACAGCAGTGCCATAGTTCTGTGGGTTTTTCTTTCCTCCTAGGATTCATGGATAATTCAGGTTGGGAAAATCCAAGATCTTATTATTGAATATATCTAATCAGGAAAAAAAATAAAATAAGGATAGATGAAAATTATGTCATTCCATTAAAAATGTTCTTATCGGGCTTTTATTCCTTCTTAGAAAAAGGGAGGACCAGGAAGCTGAAGTCTGACCATTAAGGAAATACAAAATGAAACTCTGTAGATGCAGCTAGGTAATAAGCAGGCAGACAGGAACCAGTTTCTGCTGGTTTTAAACTGTTAGGCTTCATGCACTGCCCCTGCCTGAGGCAACCCAGTGAGTCCCAACAACTGCCCACAGTAACAACAGTTCAGCCAAGACAACAAATATTGATGCCAAGTAACTATTCAATGGCAAGATGCATATTTTCTCCAGGCAGACAGTGGAACCTCCTCTAGATCTGTATTGCATGTCATTTTTCCATGTGATGTCACTAGCTGACTGGTATTTTACATATTAAGACAATTTTAGGCAACCTCCAGAGAGGTAATAAAGGTGAAAGAGTGTGTTTTCTGCCTTTATTTCTCTAGAAATCCCAGATGTTCATCTGGACAAAGAAAAAGAAAGAGAAAGGAAAGAGAGTAAGAAGCAAGAAAAAAGTAATAAAATCAGGTGCAGCAATCTGTATCCCTTTTGAATGGCTTGTGATGAGGTGTATCTTGTCCCTGTTTGCAGCTAAGGAGTATCTGAGGTGTCTGAGAAGAGGAAAAGATTGAGAATGAAAGTAATTTAACAACAAAAAAACCCGTAGCATCATTTCTGCAGATAAGGCAGAGAGGAACTGGTGGTAAGGCTGAGAAAGGAGGGAACAGAAGGGTTATAGCTGATACAGATCAAGGGGAAGAAGTGTGCAGATAGAGAAGAGAATTAATGATAAAAACCATGGAAAGTAAGAAGTGCCAGAGGAAATAAGCTAAGTGGTGAAATATGAGAAAGGAGTAGCAAAATGGGAGGATTATGGAGCAACATGCCTTTGCTGAAACGGGAAACATCTGTTGAATTAATCAGAGCAGTCATTGACCACAGACACCCTGTTCTGTCTGAGGTGCTGGGCTGTGTCCATGGCACCTGTGGTGACATAAAAGGGGCTGGTGAGGGTCAAAGTGCAGAAGTCATACTTCTTGAAGCATGCTAGATCTTGCTTCATTGCACAGTGACAGATAAAACTGAGCAAATTAACTATACTCGTTTTAGGGAGAGATTATTGGCATCTTTTGTGGCCACCTTTCTTCGGGCCATATCTTTTTTTTTGGTGTCATGGCCAAACAGTATGAACTCAGGGAATTTTATTTAGTTTACTGATAGTTAAAACAAACTTGTTTATGACTGATTTGGGTATTGAGAAAAAAAACCCCACCCAAACATAAATGATTAAACAAACACTTAGGAAAACACCCTCTACCCCCCTTCCCCAGGATAACTTCAGTCCAACACCTCTCCCCCCCACTCCCTGTTCTCACCTCCTCTCATTTTTGCCACTTGTTACACTCAGTCCTTTGGTGAGGCAAGGGCCAGAGCAGGACGTTGGGGCTGTGCGTGACACGGTTTCTTTCTGCTATGCTTTACTTCATTTTCCTTCACTGCTCATGGCTTCTTCCTTTTTTCCCTCTCCCCCAGTGCGGGTCACCTGTGGCTGCAGTCCCTCAGGAGCATCCCGTCCTTAGCATGGGTCACCCACAGCCAATGGTCCCTCAGTGGACCCTTTTCTAGCAGGGAGCACATCCTTCCCAGTGTCTTCAGCCGTGGCCCCAGCCATGACCCCAGCAGTGGCCCATCTATTTCTCCTCACCTATTTCCTCATATGTCCCCTCCCCACAGTGGCTGTGGCTCTTTTTTAGATATGTCAGGGTCAGGGCACCGGGGTACCCTGACGGCCTGCAGGCCTCTTCCCATTGGCATAGGAGCCGGCTGGCACTGTTCATGAGTGGCACATGTGGATCATGGCCCTCCACACAGGACAGCTGCAGCCCCCTGCCCAAATCCTGCCAGGTGTGTCCAGCGCAGGCCTGGCACAGAGCAGCGCGTGGAATAACAAGGATGCTCAGTGAAGGACAGACCTGTCCTAGCACACAGAGGCATTCACATATAACTCAACTGATCTCCGAAGGTGTTTATAAACAAGAACCCATATTCATGGGGAGTAAAATCCAAGGAGAATAATTGACTGAGCCCCCCAAAACCGGTAGTCATTACAAAAATTACCTACTTTTCACAGTCACGTTTGAAATCACGAGGTTTTTTATACTCCTATAGGTAGTCTGCTGTTAATTACAAGCCTAACAGTGTTATCAATGAAAAGACTCATTCATTTCAACAATAAATAAAGACTAAATTGCAGGTTTTGCTGCATAAACAGTAAATACATATTGTTGCGGTCTCAAACTACCTCTGTCCTGTGTTTAAGCTGCCAATTAGCTACAGTAATTTTGACTGATTTCAGCACCTACCTTTCCTCTACAACTAGAATTAATCCTTCTACTCTATGTTCCTTAGTGAATAACCTTCCCAGTATGCTTGAAAATATTTCCCTGTTTCCTTGCTGTATCTTCTTGATAGTGAAGAAGGGGATTCCCTGTACCATTTTTTTAAATATAACACTATGCTGTTGCCCGTATAGGTTAGTATCAGAGGCAGCGCTTTGGGCAATTAAGACACCGCCATCAAACACCACTTGGCACAAACAGCCTTGAAGATAGTTTAGATCTCTCACCTCAGCATTTATTTTTCAGAGATTTAGGACCAGTTATTGAAGTAATGAGAAACTAGAGGTTTATCTAAGATATATTTAAGAAACAAATGTCCAAACTGCTGACTTGAATTTATACACTAACTAAATAAAAAGAGGAGAATCTAATACAATGCCCACAAGAGCATTTCCCCCAAGAAGAAACGAAGAGATGGTTTTGAGCATGAAAGTCTTTAAGGGAACAAAATATTGTCTAAGCAGATAACACACTGCCTTCAAACCAGCCTTGACCACAGGACCACAAATGTAAGCAGCAGTTAAGGTGTTATGCTCTCCAAATGTCATATGAAATGTTGCATTTCACTGAATCGGCCTAACTTGTCTCTCTTTACTTTCTGAATTTATTTCCATAGGAAATGTATGTTTACATACAACAAGAAGGGGCAGGGGTGAAAAGGAAGAGTGTGCTATGCCAAAGTAATTTCTGAGGAAACATTTTAAAATCTAATTGTTTATGCTGTGCAGTGCAGTTCGGTGTAATGTACACGCTTGTTTTCTTATCCAGAAAATAAAAGATATCTGAATATTAACACAAAAGTAGAAAAAACAAACAGACAAGAAACAAACCTACACTCTGCTGCCATGGAGTATTGCTAGGGTTTGGAAGAAATAGATTTCTTTGCAAAAAATGTTGATGAGCTTCCTTGGAAGCAGACATTTGATCCAAGAGGGAAGGAATTATGCAGAAACCAGAGCAAAGGAGGTGAAGGAGAAGGAATACCAGAACTGACCGTAACTGCAGGGATGTGTTTTATCCTTTGGTTGTCTAAAGCAAGTTACTCCTTTCTGATTTTACTTGGAGCTACTTAAATAAGAAACATTATTGTACTAACATTTGAGCCTTAAAGGGACAAGATGTGCTTTTAAGTTAAAGCACTTAAAACTCCTGTTTGCCAAACTATTTCTGTTTAACCAATTTGCTCACAACATCACACTGAAAGTGAAATAAGTAACTGACTGAAGTACATGCGCTGTCAAGAGCACAGTTACACATTCCCCAGATGTAACCAACACAACCTTGGCTATAGAACCATATTAGTAGTCTTTTCAGTTCCAGAGTTTTCCTTGATGCATTGTTTTGAAAAGGCATATTTGTCTACAGACAGAACATGGAGTTTAAAAATTAAAAAAAAGCTTAAAAAAGTTCCTGATGTGCTGCTGACAAACAGCACAAGTCATTCTTACTTGCTAAATGACCAGGTTATTTGTTGAATGACCAGACGATAGAATTAGTTATAATCCTGCTTTAAAACCTGACAAGTCACCATTGCCCTTTAATTGTCCTGACACAAATTGCAGACGTTTTAATTACAAATTTCTTAACAGTTGCCCTTCCCCTTGGCTGTCTTACACTACATGTTCATTCCACAAATGTATACTCCTTGCAACATAACTTTACTTGAACATCTGCAGCCACTCAGTAGTGAAATTCCTCACCGCCCTCATTGATTTCCTCATTCTTACAGTTTGTTCCAGTCCTCCAATTCTCTGTTAACAGTCACTTAAAATGAATCCATGTTTTGCATATTCATATGTAACAACTAATTTATAATAACATGTCCCCTTCTGCATGAGTGTAAGTCTTCCCTTTGTATTTAGAGTATAATTAACAAAGCTAAACATATACTCCTCCGTGTTGATAATCGGGACAAAAAGGAGCCAAATAAGAATAGTTTCTCTTGAATATATTTTTTTTTTTTTTCCTTTTAGTATTTTTGTAGGGTGTTACATATTGTGCTAGGTATTTATTACCTGAAAACCGATGAATAACAAAATTGAAAACAGATGCAAACCACCACACATACACACACACATACGGATAGAGTCACACCCAGTTTTAATAACAGATGCCTCCTGCCCCCACCCATTGCCCCTGGCTTTTTTTAATGAACAGCATTGACTGTCCATCTATGTCATTCTGAGCAAGAAATAATAGAGCTTCTTTTTATTTGGCATAGAAGGTCTTGCCAAATGAAAATGGAAAGATCATCTGAAAGTCTTTTGGAGTCTGCAGTGCTATTTTCAGAGAGCCTTTGTAAGTGTTTTCACAGACAACAATGATCTAGGCTCTGATTCCTCATCCTTACAGCAGCAGGGAAATTCATAACTCTCTTCTCAGGCTTCCTGAGCACCTGCATGCCTGGCTTTCACAAAGTGTGGTATATTTTAGAAATTTCAGCTGTTAAAAAAACCCAACAAAACACTACAGAAAGAAATATTGTGTTCCAGGTCTGCCTACCGAGCTACCTTCAGTCCACTATGCCCAATTCTGACGAAGTTTTAAAAGTACTGGAGAAATTTAAAATGTTGGGGTTTTTTTTCAGCTCAGTTTTTTAGCACAAGCACATTTAATGGCAAGAAGAACTGGTGCAGTCACACTTCTAATAAGCACTGAAATCTAGGTTTTGAAGTGACTAATGTCTGATTTAAGATTATCAACTTGAGAGTCAGGAAACATATTTTTTCATTTCTGACTTAAAAACTGTTCCTTAAAGTTGTTTAAAGATAGGAAGTCAACTATTTGGAGTTCCAGATGGGCTTATAAAAAATTAAGCTGCAGAATGTTATATTGGTATTACACACGATATTATACTTCATCACTATTTTTTCTGCTTTAATATACCTATATATTTCAAAATGGTGAAATAATATCTGTTACTGTGGTATGAATATCCTCAAAACCCATGTATTAACAGAAATAATGGAGTTCTGAGAGGAACTCATGCAACACAGACCTTTCTCCCTTTTTTAAAGTAAAAAAAATCTGCTTAGCATACTGTTTATTGATTAGTTTTTAAAAATACTCTGAGTAAAACTATTTATGTATTTTTATATGGCTTATTTTTCTAAGACTTTTCATATTCAGCACAGGCAGAACATTTTAAATGTTTCCAAAACTGTTCTTGTGATTTGTTCTATAAATCACATAAATAGAATAACAATTTTTCTTTAGTTTTGTTCTCTGTATGCCTGCTTAAAGTTATGCTGTATTTCATTTATCTTAACAGAGTTTTTTTTAAAGAACAATAGCAGTTTACATATATCTTCCATAGAGACTTACTATAATGAGACCAAAATTACTTAAACCTCCTTCTCAGGTGAATTACAAATAAAGTATGCAAAATAATTTTGTTATCTGTTGGTATTTTATTTTCTTGAAGGCATGTACCTACCTACTTTTCTTGTGGTAGTTTCTGCTGAAGCTTGATTTCTGCAAAAAACATCAGACTTAAACCAAGCACACATACATTCACAAAATTCAGTAGCTGACAAAGTTTTGCCTCATTACAAAGGACCATCCAGATGCCAAAGCAATGGAACATAGTCTACTAGAGGCAGCATCTGGCACTTTGGCAAACTCAGCTGGCAGTCAGTTTTACATTTGCTTCTCCTGCTATTCCTTTTACTGACATATTCTTGGGGTTTTTTCTTGACACAATTTCATCCTAGAAAACTAGCCTCTGATCATGTAACTGTTCTGCTCTATACAAACATGTTCATCCTAGAAAACTAGCCTCTGATCATGTAACTGTTCTGTTCTATACAAACATGTCATTACTTTTAAATAAATACTAAAAATAAAAGACTAGAATAAAATAATAAAAAAGTTGTTTCTGCAGCTGTATTGCAATCACAGTGAACTTCTCCATGTAGTATGCATTTAGTTATGTATAGACATTTAATTCTGAATTCAGATATCCTGTTGATTTTTTTAAGCATATGTGTTATCTTACACAGTTCACACTCCACCTCACAATAAGTTTATATCTGTCTAAAATAGGGTAAGTTTATAAACTTCTGGATTTTCGTACACTTATAAATAAAACCCCCACTTTTATCTTCATTTTTAAGAATGAGCTCATTTATACCTATCATGAACAACTCTAAACCAATGAGTTTGCTTTTGTCCAGCATTTTAGAGGGAAAATACTACATACCTGATACTTCTGTTGTTGTTCCTGGGCAGAAAGTTCAGGCCTTGCCACTCACTATGAAAAGAGGTAAATAGTGGGCCTGGATTTCAAATCCAAAGCTACATAATCAAATTCTACCACTTCCAAGGAAGGAACAGCTAAGACAGACCCCAGTGATGGAACAAGTCTATATATAGTTTAAATGATTCCAGACCTACCTCAATATCCAAACTAAACAGCTGAACACTGAGGTTTGAAAGCATCTTTAATACTAATCAAAAACTAATAGTGGTTTACATCTGCAAAGTGGTGTGGTATTTGCTGATCTACATTGATTCATCAAAAGTAATGTAATGATGCCTAAATATGCAACCTTACTACCTAAATAATTTTGAGTTCGAACGTTTATGCCATTATATGTATGTGTCTCTACTGCCACCTACTTGTGGCAGCACTAGGAAAGGTTTTCAACCTTTGAAAATCTGTGAAGAGAATATCATGAATTGCAGATGGGTTTTCTAAGCTTTCTATTTAAATTTCATCTCTGTTTTCTAAAAATATATAATCTTAACAAAACCTATAGAACCAATGAAGGCAGCAATAAAGGAAATGCCAGAGATCCTCCAAAACTGTACAAAAAGGCAATGTTTTTCTACTTCTTGCCAGGCAGAAAAGACCTGCATCTAATCATATTGTTGCAAAAAGGTAAAATTTTCTGCCCTGGCTTACCATGGTCCTTCAGTGGTACATCTCATCTACTTCTCAGTCTTTCAGCAAACTTGTAGCGGTATGCATAGAAAAGTTATTTATACATGTACTCATACATATGAATAAAAGGTGATCTTATATAGAAAGGTAACAAAAATTTTAATAAAGAAACTGCGATGAATGATTAATCACATCAAAGGGGTAAGCAATCTTATCCTTTCTTAAAAGCAGAAAGTTTGAAAGAATGTAGTGAACTGTTACAGCAAGGGCACTACTGAGAAGGAAGAAAAGTGAGGAGATAAAGTAAAATTCATGAGACAATGTGACACACAAGTGGGGAAAACAAGTTATGAAGCCCTCTAGATTTGAAAGGAATTATTGCCATGGTAATGATATGACTTGGATTCACTACAAGTGTTGTCAAATACATGCTGATTCACTTTGACTCATGAAATCAATGGCATGAGCCCAAGCACCTGAGAAGTGCGGTCAGAATTACATGGTCAGGTGTACAGATACTGAGTGGTCCTTTGCCAAAGCCAGTGCCAGCACATTATTTCTGTTCAATATGTTTGCAGCATAGACTTTTGACTGCCTTCAGAATTTTAACTTTTCTGTACATAGAGGAGTTCTGGGGTCTGAAAAGCTGAATATCTTTGAGAGTTTTACCATCACTGTACAAACGTGATGACTGCTCTACTGAGGCTTCTGTTAATACCTTTTTTGTAAATAGCTGAAAGAAAATGTGTAATTTCAAAACACAGCTAGAACAAACTGCAGTAAATAAAAAGGTTCTTTCTGCACAAAGCTTTTTTTCAGTGTTTTCCCATTTCAGTGGGAAATTCATTCAATGACTGTACTAAGGAACAAAGAAAACATGAGAGAAACCATAA
The DNA here is from genome assembly GCF_023634085.1 of Falco cherrug. Taxonomy (NCBI): domain Eukaryota; kingdom Metazoa; phylum Chordata; class Aves; order Falconiformes; family Falconidae; genus Falco; species Falco cherrug. The sequence goes on from NC_073699.1 coordinate 66,221,050, forward strand.
CAGGCCCTGAGAAGGTTGCAACTGGCTGCAGACATTTCTATACAACTATAAGACCCTATGATCTTTATGTCATTAGATAGGTGTTACGTTTAAAATAATATTTCTATATTACTCAACATGCTAAAATAATGTTGGCTGTAATTTACTTCTCTAACACACTTGTAATGCTGGTGTGAAAGGCTGGACCCCTAGCAACTGCTGTTTGACAGATGTTAAAATAATACCATGATTATACACAAAGTATTTGCATGTGCAAGCTAACGTCCACATTTTGTCTAAGAAAACCCTGACAAAGAAGGGAAAGAAAGGCTCTTGGTCTCACCTGGAACTTGTTGACAGTGAATGCTAGTGACAGTAAGAGCTGTGAGCTTTTATTGTCACAAATTAATGACGGGACACAAACAGCCTCTCTTAGCCAGGACAGCACCACTGCTTGGCACAGACCACTGCAAGGCACTGTAAGAAGCTTCTGAGGGCAAATCAACTGACATGGACCTGGAATAGAGCCCTCTTACTCACAGGAGAAACACTCAGAAAGAAGGTGGCTGGTCCCTGTGCAAAACTGAGTAGCTGCTAGAGGTTATCTGTAGAGGAATGAAGCTGGGTTGATTAACATTGATAATATACAGCTGTGGGCTGGCTTCAGTGGTGGCAGGTTGGCTGATAAGGTGCAGCTGTGGCTGGTTCTGTTAAGGGGTTAAATAGCTCTAAGAGGAACAGTCAATGAAGGTGGGCTTGTAGGGGGAGGTACTAGAAGGCAGTAGAGGGACTGGCTGGAAGAGTATGAAGAAGCAGCATGAGCAGTAGATGGACCTTTGAGACCTTGTGGGGGATTTGTGGCTGTGCCAGGGCAAGGTGTGCTAACTATTTAGTGAAGTTAACTTGATATGTGATGGTAAAAGACATTGTTGCAGCTGACTAGTTTTGAGAGTGCTGCAACAGTTATCCCCATGGGTTGTAGGCAGTCAGTAGCTCAGCCAAACTGGATGAAGAGAAATAAGTGCTGCCTTTCTAGGAGACATGTTCCCAGGGTTAGGCCAGAGCTGACCCATATCCATGGATATATTGGGTTTGTATGGCAAGGTTTTGGTAGCATGGGGGCTACAGGGATGGCTTCTGTGAGAAGCTGCTAGAAGCTTCCCATTTATCCAATATAGCTAGTGTCAGCTGGCTCCAAAACAAACCCAATTATGGCCAAGGTTAAGCCCAGGTAATGTTGTAGTGTCTCTGGGATAACATCTTTAAGAAAGAAGGGGAAAACCCTCTTTTTCCAGCAATTGCAGCCAGGAGAGAGGGATGAGAATATGTGAAAGAAACAGCCCTGCAGGCACCCAGGTCAGTGCAGATGGAGGGGCTCCAGGTGCTGGAGCAGATATTCCCCTGCAGCCCATGCAGGCAGGCTGTGCCCCTTATCCCATGGAGGTCTGTGATGGAGCACATATTCACCTGCAGCCTGTAGAGAACCCCATGCTGGACCAGGTGGATACCCAAAGGAGGTTGTGACCCCATGGGAAGCCAGCGCTGGAGTGAGCTCCTGGCAGGACCTGCAGCTGTGTGGAGACATGAGCCCATGCTGGAGCAGGTTTGCTGGCAGGGCTTGTGGGGGACCCATGCTGGATAAGCCTGTTCCTAAAAGGCTGCACCCTGTGGAAGGAACCTGTATTGGAGCAGTTCATGAAGAGCCTCAGCCCAGGGGAAGGATGTGCATTGGAGAAGTTTGTAAAGGACTGTCTTCCATGGGAGGGACCCCACTCTGGAGCAGGAAAACACTGTGATGAGTCCTTACTTCCTCCTTAAGGTAACAGCAGAAATAATGTGTGATGAATTAACCAGAACCTCCATTTCCCCATCCCCCTGTGCTACTTGAGGGAGAAGGCAGAGAGAATCAGAGGTAAAGTTAAGCCTGGGAAGAAAGGAGGCGGGAGGGAAAGGTGGTTTTTAAGACTTGGTTTATTTCTCATTATCCTATTCTGATGTGGTAGGTAATAAAATTAGTTTTGCCCAAGTCTGATTTGCCTGTAATGGTAATTGTTGAGTGATCCCCCCCTATCCTTATCTTGACCCATGAGTTTTTCATTATATTTTCCTCTACCCTGTCCAGCTGAGGAGTGCTAGAGCAGCTTTGGTGAGGACCTGGCATCCAGCCAGGGTCAACCCACTGCAGTACTTGATGAGGGGGAAAACAGCACAGGCACACAACAGCAATCATCTCATCTTGGTGTAGACAGGGTTTGCCTGATGTATTGCAGTCTGGGCTCCAGGACAACTTTCTGGGACACTGACTTCACAAAAACCAAACAGGGAATGGGAATGCTCCTGAGGCCTGAATACTATTTGTTCCTCCTAGGGATGCTGCAGGTATCCAGCTCCTCAACCTGACAAAGATGAATCGGGGAGCAGCAAGGGTGGGTGGCTTTGAAAGGGAATGTGAAAAAGGAGTCAAAGATGACAGCAGGGCTGGCAGGGCAGGGACCTCACTCACCAGAGATGAGCCTTCCCACAGATCTTTCTCCCAAATTGAGTGTTTTCATAGTAATCTGGTGCTCCAAGGTCACAGTGCAACATCTCTGAGCAAAGCTTGCATACAGGCTGCAAATTCCTTAGGGAGTGGGGAGGAGGTTGTGGAGATGTGTTTGCAAAAAAAATGACATTGCAGATCAATCCAGGCAATTAGAGCCTGTCGTTGCCTCCAGAACCCTGAGAGTTTGGGTAGGACCTTATATATTTACAAGAAAGCATTGGGAGGGAGGTGGAAGTCATGAGATGTGAGCAGCACAGACAAGGTGCCATGAACCAATTGCTGTGAGAGCTTTGGTGGTATAAATAGGTCTCTGCACAGTCAGGTGCCAGGTGACACTCTCTCTAGGGTGAACCCAGGATATTTAGGATGTTGCAATTTGGGCACAAAAGCGTTTTCTGGAATGAGTTTCTACTGGCAGAACCATTTGGGAAACACAGTGGCATAATAGGTGAAGCAGTTCATTACAGAGGTATAAGGTAAGCTAGGCTTTTTTGGGAAAAAAAAAAACAAAATAAAACATAAAACCCAACATACAACTATGCTTCCGTGTTGTTTAAAAGCTCTCATTTGAAATTTGAAATACAGCATATGAATTCATAAAAGTTTATTTGGATTATGTCTATTCCTCAAGGGTATTTCTGTAGTTTTTCAGCAATCTGGTGTTTAAAAGCTGTCACTGAAATAAAAGAAAAACAAGTTTACTTTCTGCAGTCCCAGGTGGCCAAGTGTTATTGACTGCAAAAATCAGACACCATATTTGTGGTTCCCCATTTGCGGCCTGCACCGTGTGGCAATCCCAGCCTCCAAGAGCAGCATCCAAGGCTTACTGAGGAAAAGGTTTACATCTGTTCTCACTCCTCTACCTCAGGGGGACACACTAACACCAGCAGTGACACTACAAATACAGCCATCTGTTATAACTGAATGTTATAATTCATTTTAAGGGAAAAAGTAAACTAGCCCAAATAACGCTATCTCACCAGTCATATGCAGTACAATGTACAGCTTTTAAAATTATTTTTAGTTCAGAAACTAAATGTTATATAAGCAGAATGTAAGATTTTTAGACCAGCTTAAAATGTGTTTAGGGTGATGTCCATCTCCACATTGAATACACCACTGTTAAAGGAACATATTCTTGAATATTATGTGTCTCTAAAAAAATATCTGAGCATCTTACAAGATTTGAAAATCCATTTTGCTTTGACTTTCTGTTATTCTCTTAGCTGTGACTTAGCTTCCCCACCCCACTTAAGCGGATTACTAAAGTACACAGAAAAGACAGAACAGCAAAGGATCAAATATTCCAACTTCAGGATTCTATATAAAATACAACAGTAGCTTAAACAATGGCTTTACTCAGTACAAAATGAAAACTCTTGCTTACTATACTACATTACATAGTCAACAGAGTCAGAAATTCTGACTTGCAGGATCTATTAAGACTTTCACAAAGCACACTATCATAGAACTGCCGTGTGTCGTATATGTTAAACCATCCATTTCAATTCCATTCGTAGCTATGATGTTCCACCAAAACATCCCACTAATATCAAATGTGCAGAAATCACAATACAGTGAACATCAGGGCTATCTTTCTTTGAAAAAATTGATTAAACATTGAATAAACAACTGAGCAGATGTTCTTGTTTATTCCACAGTATTTTAGTGGTCTAAAGCTGCACAGGGCTAGAGATTAGTTGATTAAGGCAGCTGTGAGTGCCCCCAGCAAGAGGGGGAATCAACAGATGCAGAATAACCCATCTGACCTCCTCATTACAAGAGATGCATGAGTGATACACAAGTGTATCTGAGAATGCAAGCATCAAATTCAGGTGGTCTCTAGCTAGTGAGTGATCCCTTGCAGAAGCTGTCAGCTGGCATGAGCTACAGGAATCAGAACCTGAACCATCCTAAACAATACTGCAGATCTGCTGTCAGAATTGGGGAATCACAACAGACTCTCTGAGGACCTTCTGTGGGATTTTCTTTTCTTTTTTTTTTTTTTTTTTTTTTTGTCCTAATGAAATGTTTTCAGAATACAAAACCAAAACTTTCAGTATTTCTTAGAATCCTTTTTATTTTCCCCATCTGCAACAATTTGTTTGTACATTTCTCCTACATTTGGCCAGTTATGGGATTTTTGGCTGAGAATGGCATGGGAGCTGTGGCTAAAAAAATGAAAAAAAAACAACCTCCACTACTCATCCTGCAAGACAAAAGGTATATTGACATTGTGGAGGAATGGGTGTTGTCGTATCACTTAACCCAGGCTAGATGCCTAAGTTAATATAAGGCAACGTGCAGTAAAAACTTCCTGGCTAATGTCAAGAAGAGTGTGTCCTCCCACCTTGTTAACAGTTAGATGTATAAAGATAGCAAAGATGGTAGGCAAACATCTGTCCTGATGCCTTACCTACTCCTTGTCCCAGCTGTACCGCCCTTTTCCTTTCCATGTACATAGCAGCATTTGTCAATATGCCAAGATAAAGTGTACAGAAGAGCTGCAGAAGCAAGTTTGATCTGTTATTTCCTCATAGAAAAAGGAAATTTTCAGGAGCAAAATTGCAGGAGGGAGGGCTGCAAGTTTTTGTAAAAGCTCTATGTTTATATGCTGACATTTGGAGGGATCTGTCAGGTACAGAACTCAGTAAGTCTCTTTGATCTTGGCTAACAGACTTGGCTAACATGTTAAAATAAGATTTACATTTTTTTCATTATTGAATAAACTGAAAGATTATGTGTGTTTATTAGGTGGAGTTGCTTTTCAACATTAGTGTATATGATTAAAACGAACCCGATTTAATAGAACCACGAAATGGACACATACAGGTTTCATGTGGCTCATGCACTGTGTGGCACGTAAACCCTATTTCTCATGAACTGCAAAAGAGATGCCAATTCCAGAGCTCCCAGCTGGGTACCCAGTCCCTAGGTGACCTTGTTAGCAGCCTCCCTGCTGACTCAGTCCCTCACTCCATCCTTCTCAGTCCCTCTCTCTCTGATAACTACCAGGTATCCTAACAAAACACCAATTGTCCATCAACAGAGAGCGTGAAACTTTGCTTGTCTTCATTTTATGCTTTACACACATCGTTTGTTTCATTGTTTTCCTCCTTCTTCCCAGTCATTACCTGCAGTCATGTCATCCTGTCTCTGTTCTTCCCTGGTGCTTTATGTTTCATTGCTCTTCTTCCACACTCTCTCCATGCTCTGCTAAGCACCTTGGCTGCAACTAGCTTAAGGAGATGCTCTCCCATCTTTTGTAGCTTAATAACTATTATGCCAATCCCTGTGCAGTTTTACTGGGTGCATTGGGATTAATAACCATTTGTTATCTGCATACCTTTTTACTGTATCGCTGATTTCATGGAGAAAATATATTTTTTTTACTGGCTGATAAAAGCTACACTAAATTACATAATTTTTAGGTATATCAAAATCATTTTACTCCATTAACTGCAAAATATATTTTCATATAATTTCACATCTGTGCAAAATGATCTGTGTAAATGTGCCTTAAAATCTACATAGGTCATAGGTTGAAATATTGTAATGGTTTGACCCTGGCTGAATGCCGGGTGCTCACCAAAGCTGCTCTGTCACTTCCCTCCTCAATCGGACAGGGGAGAGAAAACACAATTAAAGGCTCGTGGGTCAAGATAAGGACAGGGAGATCACTCAGCAATTGCTGTCACAGGCAAACAGACTCGACGTGGGGAAATTAGTTTAATATATTACCATTCAAATCAGAAAAACACACCTTCCCTCCAATCCCTCCCTTCCTCCCAGCCTTAACTTAATTCCAGATTTCTCTACTTCCTCCCATCCAGTGGAACAGGGGGATGGGGAATGGGGGTTACTGTAGTTCATCACACATTGTTTCTGCCACTTCTTCCTCCTCACACTCTTCCTCTGCTCCAGTGTGGGGTTCCTCCCATGGGAGATAGTTCTCCATGAACTTCTCCAAAGTGAGTTCTTCCCACAGGCTGCGGCTCTTCACACACTGCTCCAGTGTGGGTGTCTTCCAAGCGGTGCAGTCCTTCAGGAACAGACTGCCTCAGCGTGGATCCCCTGAGGTCACCAGTCCTGCCAGGAAACATGTTTCAGTGTGGGGTCTTCTCTCCACAGGTCCTGCCAGCAAACCTGCATGAGCGCAGGCTTCCCATGGGTCATAGCCTCCTTTGTGCACCCACCTGCTCTGGCATGGGGTCCTCCATGGGCTGCAGATGTATATCTGTTCCACCATGGACCTCCATGGGCTGCAGGGGACAGCCTGCCTCACCATGGGCTTCACCGCATGTGGAGCACCTCCTCCCACTTCTTCACCGATCTTGGTGTCTGCACAATTGTTCTTCTCACACAATCTCATTCCTCTTTCTTGCTGACACAGGTTATTTTTTTTCTCCCCTTATTAATATGCTATCACAGAGGCACTGCCACCTTCGCTGTTTAGCTCAGTGTTGGCCCGTGGCAGGTCCGTTTTGGAATTAGCTGGCATTGGCTCCATTGGACATGGGAAAAACTTCTGGTGTCTTCCAACAGAAGCCACCCCTGTAGCTCCCCTGCTACTAAAAACTTGCCATGCAAACCTACTACAAATATAGAGAAAATCAGGGATGAACATTATAAATGTGGAAACCATTTTGAAAGGATAGGCTATAGCCTTTGTCGATATACATGGAGAGGCAAAAACTGAGGCAGTAGCTTGTTTACCATTTCATTCTTTCCACCATGCTTCCACCTTTGTCTTCCTTTGGCACACTCAAAACAGGACACACAGTGGGTTCAGTTTCTCTGCAGCTGTTGCTGATCTCCTGACTGATGACTCAGTTCAGCTACTGGTCTCTTCTTAGTGGTATTTAGATTCCAAAATAGAAGACTCTTAATGTATGTCATATTCATAAAATGGAAATATTTAGGGTGATGCTACACCCTCTATTTCTTGATGCTTATAAACTTGCCTGGGAAATTAATGTTAACTTCAGCTATGCCTTGCTGCTGGAGCAGGGAGAGAATTTTGGCATGGCTTCCTTATGTGTTGGCAGGGAGTTCCCAGTGGCTTAGATATCGGATCTTGACACTCAATAGTTTCTTGACCTAATGGTATAGGTGTAAATGATTTAAAAATGTAAACCATATGGGGTTTTTCAGGTTTACAGCAAAACAGTGTACATATGAAATATTTAGGTTATTTCAAGGTTTTTCTCTTAAAAAGCAGTTAGAGTAAGGAATTAATCCTGACAAAAACCATACAGGTTTACATGACTCAGGAATTATTGTGATTGTTAGGCCCTTAACTTGACTGAAATCATCTTCTCTTACTGGACTGTGAGTTCAATGCACAGCGTATGCAGTGTTTCCAGCTGGTGAATGAATATGTTTGTAGCATTTCTCAATGGTATGCTGACAGGACACAGCATGACATAGTCTGCTATGTGAAGAATTGATAAGGAAAAAAATTATGCCTATTCAAGCAGCCACAAACAATTGCCTCTGAAGTCGCAGTCAGAAGAAGAACCTAGAAAGCATTCGTGGAAAGATATATTTCATTCACCTAGTATTTTAACTGAAGTAAAGGTGACAGTGAAACCAAGCATGGACAAAGAACTGCCCAGCTGACTACAGGCAGAGGCCTTAGGGAATGCATTGCACAGAACTGAATACAATACCCACTAGTGCAAGATCACTGTGTTATACATACACAAATGTTTACAGTACTTTGGGTGCATTTACCCTAGAATTATGGGACAGAGATGTGCTTTTAAAGCTAATGTCTCAAATCTCAGTTACGAGGCTTTGGTTCATATTTCAAACTTATCTTAGAGCACATGAACATAATTTCTTTTGGGTGAGCTAACCTGGTGTTGTGGAATGAGTGTTTTAGGGTAGGTCACTTAAAGAATTACATCAAAGATATGAGCAAAATAATTTAATATGATTCTGTGGAAATGCGACTTCACAAAGTTTGATGGCCATGTCTACTCTATTACTTATTACATGGATAGAACACACAAAGGAAAATCAAGTTAGAATCAAGCTAAAATGACTTACACAGAGATCAAAGACACAAAAGGGTAAGGGAGTTTAGTCACAAAGTTCAGAATGGATCTCCTTGCTTTCTAAACTCTTAATAGAGCTTAGGTGCAGCTAGGTCTAATCTTAGACTCAGACTTGGACAAGGGGTTATATATAAAGGATGTCTAAGGTTTATTCAGTTCAAGGTTGATCATAGGATTTTAGCAGCACTTAATCTATGACTATTTTAACATTTACAAAGTGAATCAATAGGATTTACTTACATTACAAAAGTGGTTTACTATGGGTTCAAGATGGTAAAACTTACACTATACTTATTATGAGATACCTAAATCAATTCACACACGCACATGCACACAATCACAAAAGAGATAGATGTATAGAGACATATGCACAAATCTACAAAGGTACGCCTGTTAAAAGTTCCCCTCAAGTTCAGTGCAATACTCATGTCAAATGCCTTTGCATTTCTCAACAGACGAAGGGTTGAGCCTCAAGGAGCAGGAGTATCAGACCAGGGCCCATCATCAGCTTTCAGCGATGGTCCCCCTAGAATTGCAAATGGGAGTTCACGAGTTCTGAGCAACATCCCACTCAGAGGGAGATACTGGTCACAGCCTGCTGTGGTCCAGGAGACTTCAAAGGGTCTCACTTTGGACCGCTGTTTATAAGGTTGTGAGATGACTGGCTTTAGTCATCTGTACATTTCCATTCTGGCTGTAACCTGAGGCATTCATTTTTTTTCAGAATTCCAGAAACAATTCTACCATTCCATTTGGGTTACAGCCTGGGTCAGGAATGTTCCAGGGATGTCAGGGAATAATTGATTTTCCACACTCTTGTTCCCTACCTTGGCCAGGCAACAGGCATTCCTGGTACAGACAGTGTTGCTCCCCTCCTTAGCCATGCGAGAGCTGCTGGTACAGTCAAGGGGTGCTTAAGCGCCTGACTCCTTAGACCAACACCAAGGCCGAATGGGGATTCCTGAGGTCATAGAGTGTCCCAGAGGACGGGGTGAAATGAGCCACCACACCTGGAAGTTCAGTTCCACCCCCTCATTACACTCTTGAAACATATATTCTTGAGATACTGGATTCTCCGCATCACCTTTCTGCTTTACAAATTCTACTCACTTGCATTGCTATGTAGACATACTTTTTAGAGCCAAGGAGAAAGTTTGTGGGCACAAACAATGATCTATATAGACTGTTCTTAGTGAAGCTTCTTCAATATCCAGGGAGATAAGTGTGCATCTTAGAAGGCAGCTCCTGTCTCCTGACACCCCAGTACAGGTCTACCCGGAACAGAGAAAATGCAAAGCAACAGTTGTTTTATGTTTGGCTTTTTGGTTTTTGGTTGTTGTTTTTGTTGTTTTTAAATTCAGAATTGCATTAATGTATTTCAGTAGAACAGTTCAGTTTTAGTAATTTTTAATATGCTGTTATGTGTACTTTTCATTTGTCTTAACTAAATAGCATTTTTCCTGTACCAGATGACCACAATTTTTATAAGCAGAGGATGGACCCTGGAAAGGTTCAAAGATGGAACACAGACATCTGGACTAAGTCCTTAATGGCATGGATATTCACCAACAAATCCTTTCTTAAATATTCCGAGTTGAACTGCTTGTACTGTTGAGGTTTTTCTGTATTTGTTTAAGAAAAATGATTGCAAATGTTATCCAAGTGACCCAGACTCACTTATTCAAACAAATATTTGCAAATACTTCCTGCTTTCACTTTTTCCTACACATTTTATTAGAGAAAGCATTCAGATTATTCTGACTGCTTGCCTGTACACAGAAAAACTAAGCATTTCTGAGGAACATTCTTTGATGGTTTTGTATATTCTACACAGTAAAACAGGTGTATGAGTTTATATTTACATACTTATATTTGCAAAGAAAACAATTTTGTAACTCGTTGAAGGGAGAGTATGGCTTTGTCATTCTTATTTTTTGTAAAGAAATCTCCTATACTATTCAGGTTAAAGTCAAGAAAATTAGTCAGACTTGGGAAAATGTTCAAAAAGATGTTATGGTGGTAAACACACTTGTCAAACTCTCCAAAGCACAGAGCAGGCACTGTCAGCAAAATCATCTTCATGGAGAGGGACAGTTGTTACTAACTCCATAGATATCCTGCTAGAAAAAAAATAAAGCTCAAACTTTGAATGAGAAATTATATTAAAGTCACATAAAACATTCAGAGAAAACAGAATAGTACAATTATTTGCATCCTGATCTTCATTTTGTACATCTTGTCATGTAAATGTGTCTATTTACCAAAATCCATTCAGAAATAAGTAATAGTAGGATCATTTTAGTAGCAATTGTGCTTATCTAACTGCATTCCTCTACTATTCCTGTTTTTGCTCATTGTTGTTGTGTAAATTATAGAATTTATAGAATTCTATAAATTATGGAAACAGACCCTGACTATCATGTTTAAATGGAGAAGCTTTACACTGCACTTTCATAAATGTTTAGTAAGACATAAGCCAGCTTAACCTCCAAAAGTCATACCGCCACCCTTTCATTCTTGGTTGTTTATTTCTCCACCCATAACTGCAGGCTGCAGGCACACACAGCTGTGCAATGAACTACCTCAGGGAAGTCATCCGAGATAATTAACCTGGGGGGGGGGGATGGGGGACACGGACACAGACACGGGACGGGGAACAAACAACAAAAAAAAGACATTTAAGCTTTCCTCCCCCAACTTGGTGCTTTTTCTAAGAAACCTCTTCAGCTGTCTGGTGTTTTTTTCATTTTTATTTTTGACAGAACAAGGGAAAATGTTTTGGGGAAGCAAACACTGTCAAGATTTTCAGGTAATAGTGCCACCTTATGTAGATTTAAACTAACATAAAATGATGGCATCATCATTCACTCGATTCTCTGCACTTCAAAGAGGTATTAACAAAAATGAATACAATACTACTTGAAACAAAGAGAAAATAACCTGATTTAAAGTAAACCAATGAAATCTGAAGTAAAAAGAATGCTTCACATAGACTGCTTGCCATATAAAATGGTATGCAAGCATGTGTATCTAAGGTTTAAAAAAGCAGGAAATTTGTAAAAATTTCATACAAGAAAAAGCAAATTAGCTGTGTGATTTGCAATCAGTCTTCTTTTTCCTTTATAAGTAAGGTCAGCTATCGTCCGTCGCAGGAATTATCCTTAGAATTGATTACTTTTTCCTGAAAAAAATGTGAATTTCACGATGGGTTTAAGCTCTTAACGTGGGATATTAACAGCTGCAGGCACCTATATGCAGAGTTCTGAGAACTTTATCGTGTAGGCACTGTAATCCTATATGTGCCTAGTTTGTTCCTGTACATTTGCCAAACCCTGCAGTTTGCACATCCCACCCTTGCTAGGTGAGCAGCATAAGCAGCTGGCTTCTGCCAAAACCAGGTCTAGATCCACAAGCTAAGCATTCTTTAGCACACTTGGCAGAGATAGGGTGATCTTCCTATAAAATGCAGCTACTCTTTTCCCTTACAAGGAAGGAGATGATCTTAGCTCTTTTATTCCATAGGCTGTTGGTTAGCTCCTCCTCACAGGACATGGAAATATCTTTAACCAGCAGAATGATATAGCATATCATCACAGGCTATTTTGTGCAATATACCTTTCACTACTCATTTTGAAAGAGCTACTGAATTGAAGGAAATGCAAGAGCTATGAAATTTCTGAGCTATGAACTGGCAATGAGCATGTCTTTAAACAAATGTTTAGGATATTAACCTGGGAATGGAGAAGCCGTTTCCCTGTCCCTACTCCAAAACTCTCTTCTGTTTTTGCTTTTCTTATGGAGCTTTAGCAGTTATTGGGTAAAATATAAAGATGGTGCTGAGGATTAGATGCCCCCTCCACCTTAACCTCTACACTGTAAAATCATAGGGTATCTCAGTCTGAGTCACCCATAGCCCCTGTAACTTGTTCTTCTACTCAGTATTTCCTGCTAGATATCCAGAGTCATCTAGTATGCTGAGTTTGATGGGATAATTTTGAGGCAAATTATTTCCATTGTTCATCGTGTGGGAACTTATGCTACTGTTTCGGGTGTTTGATTTCATACGGGGAATTAGGTCACTAAAATGTCAGCACTGGGAAAGTCTGCCTGTCTGAGAAGGGTCTGTCCTTATTCTTGATGGTTTCTGTAAATTATCTATACTATACATCATGGGGCCAACCCCCCAGATCATAGTATTTAAAAACAAGTTACTAAATAATAGTAATTATCATCATAAACATCATAATCATAACAACAACAACTATTATTATAGTCATAATAAAAAAGTAGGAACTGATTCACAATTTAAAAGCCTAATTATTATAGAATAAAATTATGGAGGGAGAGGAAAAATATTCCTTTAAGGGTTTCTGCCTTTCAAGCAGATAATTATATTTTTCAACAGAAAATTTTTCTTATACAAGTATAGATTACTTCAAGTATAAAATCAGCTTGTTATTTTATTGCAAGTTAATTCTTTCAAAAGTTTTACTACATACATTTTTATTTTGAGGTACATTTGCTCTCTCAATATTTATTATGCATAAGGCTGTGGTTGAGATTTATTCTTCACAGGCACGCACCAAGTTTGAAAATTTATTGGAGGTAGGGATGCTAACATGTCATTGCCACAGCTCTATGTTATCCCAATCTTCCAGGAATTTTGTCAGTAATTAGTATATTTCTGTGTCAATAAATCATTTGTATTTTCATTCTGAAAGATAATTTCAGCCCAGAGAGAGACTGTAATGATACTTATTAAGTACATGATATATTGCTAATGAAGAAAATGATATATTGCTGATGAAAAAAAAATGTATCGTGAAAGCCTTCCTGAAATATAGGTAATTAATATTACACTTAGAATACAATTTTTCAGGTTTTCAAACATAATTTTTACATTTCATAGCCCCTTCATACACACCAAGCTCATCCCCTACAGTTCCACAGGTTTCTTCCTATTCCACTCAATCCAGTGGGACTTTGGACACTGACATCTGTAGGAGCTACATTGAGCTGCAAATTAGTAGAGGAAGGACATCTAACATGATTTTATGTGTCAGCAGGTTGTTTCACATAATGCCAGGTCTGAAATAAAAACAGATTGTCCAAGGAATATTTGGCAGAATCAGTTCTAAGAGAAAATGGGAGGAATTAAAATTCTGTATGGTGGTTAGAGTGTTCGCCGGGGAGCTGCGAGGGAGGCAAGCCAAGAGCCGAGTGCGACAGACAGTGCTGCCAGCGGGGCAGGGACCTCGCCGGCATGGGAGCTGGTTCCACAGCTCCTGAGCAAAGGGGGCAGAGCAGGGCCAGAGGAGGGGTCACAGCCCCATGATGGCTGGGTATGGACCTGGGGACAGGGATTGGCTGAAGCCAGGCTGGCACACCAGCCCATGGGTGGTGGTCAGCATCAGAAATGGGGAGGTAGGAGACTCAGGGGTACCTGCCCCCTGTCTCAGGCAAGATCAAGAGTGAGGGCTACAGTTGCAAAACAGGCCTTGGGTGAAGCCAGGGAGGACCGTACCTCTCAGCAACTTGCACACAGCTCTGCTTCATGGCTACACAGCTGCACCAGGCTGGAGCCCAGCCCAGCCCAAGCCCCTACAAGTGGGTGGGTGGGGGGAATTTACATGCGGGAATTCTTTGAAATATCGTGCTGTTACTTCCTGGGGTTTTAGTCATGTGCTCATAAACTAGAAGATAACATTTCCAGAGTGAAAGACCAGAAAAAGGCCAGGCAAATAACATCATCACTTACGTATCATACATGTTAAAATTTCTTAGAATCTTAAAAAGAAGAATTCCCAATGAACATCTGTGAAAGGAAGAGAGTCAGCTCAGTAATCTTGGAAATACATAACATAAAATGAAGTAAAACTCGCTTTGAATGCAAAATCCTTAATCCAGCAAACTTCAAACTGGATTTTAGCACTGACAGATGTTAGCTGAGGTCAAAAATTGGAGCGCGAGTACTGCATTCTCAAAAAATCTCAAGCAGCTTCTCTTAATGGTAAATCAAGTACTTTCAACCCAAATCTTTACTCTTTTGAAAGTATGTATAATCTGCTAGCCATTGAAAAGTAGATGTAAAATTTCTTAATTAAAAGGGGCTATTTGAGCATCATTATATTCTGATCTTGGAAACTAGGAATGTCCATGACAGGATGTCAATTATATTTCCTCCCTAATAGCTTCCTTCTGTATTTTGATGAGGCTTAATTTTCAGGTCTTTCACATTTTCAATTTTTGGACAAAAATAAACATCTTGGTCCTGTCTCCTAAGTCTCTTGGATTTCTGAATCAACACAAAAGAGGTTTCCTAGTTAGAGCACAATAACAAGTGCTTATGTTTCCTCTTTTCCCTTTAGCAGTTATTTCAATCAGTCTTTGTGCCATAGAAATTCTCAATACAGGGCATTTTTGTAACATACTACATTGTTTTTTAAAAAAACTAAATAATTATTTTCTTCCAGTCCAATATTGTGAACCACTTACTAATTTTCTTTCTTTTAGTATCTGAGACATATGGTTTAGAATTAAAATGCTCTTACTTCACTCTCTGTTATTTTTCAGATATAGCATTCACACTTTATTTACTAGGGATTTATTAAGCCATGTTGTGAACAGTAGCATTACATCAAGTAGGACTCAATCAAATAATTAAGCAGTTGCTGTATTTTAAACGCAGTTTTCAGACCCAGTGGGACAGATGAAGATAATGTTTACTATCTTACTTAAACATTATCTCAGGTGCGCTTAACATAGATTTATGACATGTATCCTGATTTGTAATAGTAACTCAAACCAAAATAGTTATTTACCTAACATCATTATCTTTTAAATAAACATAACATTGTGTCAAATAATGAGGCAGTGCTCATACCTCTCATTAAGGCAGAGTACCTCTTTTTTTTCTGAATAGTAATATTAGACATTTATCAGCTACAATTTGCACTTTAATAATTTCTGACACAACTAATGTGCTCACACAAAAGCTTAGCAAAAGCATCTTAAAATTTGCAATCTAAATTAAATTTGCTTCTTCAGTTTTTCAATGTATGCAGAAAAGTCTACTGTTTTAAGTATAGATTGACAAATTTTGTCTTATTTCTACCAGAGTCCTAAGATGACAAACAATTTGCACTATATCCAATCTGTATTGCTGGAAATTTCCATGTTCTCAGCTCTGAAGTGCTTTAAAATGAACTGATAATAACAAAAAGAGTACTCACTTTTCCATTATCTGCTTTTATATTATAATAAAAAAAAATGATTCTTTTTTTATTCTTCTTTTCAGATGTTTGCTGATATCAAAAATCAGATAATTTAGTTATTTAAAATAGTTTTTAAATTTTAAGAGAAGATTAACCATTGAGGCAATACTCCACTGCAGAGATGTCAAATAATTCCTTACATGACAACAGAGATTATAATATTTTAACTTTAAAATTTATATGCAAGATATTTTTCTGCCAATATACCAATATATGCATGTGTCTATATTTTCAAAAGGAAAATCATCGGTGTCTTAGACCTATTATAGCTTATTTTCAAAGTCAAGACCAAATTTAATATAAATAAACATTTAAACAAAAACTTGGTCAATAAATCACAAGCTTTGAAATTAACAGATAAATATCATCCACACATTCCACAGTTGTTTTACCTTACTTTTATACAGTACTATTAGTATTATTTGCTAGTACTCAGTACTACTATTATTCTACTGAAAAAAAACCAAACCAATCAGGAGAAAAAATTTAAAGCTACTTAGCTCTTCTATATAACCAAAATAACATGAATGTAAACTATTTAATATTTTCATCACTTGACCTTCAATACAGATTCCCAAATAATTTCAAGTAATTATCCCCCAAATTCACCTGTTCTCCTGATACCACACCTCTCTTCCAGAATACCTCTGTGTGTTCATCCTTTAGCCATGGCAATAGCAGGATCCATGGAGCTGAAGGCATCTGTTAACCTTCTGCACATGACTGAAGCTCTCTGCTGCACTGACTGAATGACTGCAGACTGCTGCTGTGAGGATATTTTATACAAAATTAACATTTTTCTACTGAATTTTACATCTTACATAGATGGAGAAAAAAAAAATATATATATTTTTTAGGAAAATAATTTCATCCTGAAAGACAGTACATAGCAGAAGTTTTTCACAATTATTTTCCTCTGGCAGCTTTCTAGAGGTCTATCAGCCAAAATAGAGAAATTGAGTATTACATCTAAAGGTAAATCAAAGAATTTACATATTTAAAAATTAAATGTTCTGGTAGACAGCCTCTTGCTAAAAAGCAGCATACAGGCCAAGCTTTGAAAGAAAGCAACTGAGAGATGAATGTATTTAGGATGGAAGAGTATTTACACTTATTTATATTTATTATTTTTGTATTTCCATGAATACTTCCATTTGCTTGAAAGTCCTTGTTCCTTTCATGTTCCATCAACATGACATAAAAGCCCCTTCAGATATCAAAGTGGTTGCCATACTCATAAAAGGATAGGTAATAGCTTCATCATTTCAGGGTAGCCATGACTTAGAAGGAAAAAGTTCCTTATACATTAATCCAGTCCACAATGACTGATTTGGACAATGTTTGTCTGTGAACTTCATTTGGTCAAGTGTGAATAACTGTGTTATCTCATACTACAAGGATTGGAGGAACAAAAACCCCAGTCATCTTTCCCACCACAAAATCATACAAACTTACTTTTTGCCCTTCTGGAGAATGTATTTACTCAGGATTAAGAAGCAGGTTTCAATTCAGTAAGAATGGAAACAATTCAACAGTAAACATCTAATGAGCAGCCAGTGGTTTTTGTACATGATCACTGTAGCAACTAATGTTTAGGAGTTTTCCTCCTCATTCACTCATTTCCCTCTAAAATAAATCAAGAATATGATGCTATGTGTGGGTGGTAAGAGTGTTAGTAGCCCAGACAAGGAGTCAGTGGACACTAACAGGCAGCTGGAACAGTTTGTCTTCACCTCTCTAGAGGTAGCCAAGAAGAAAACACTGAGAAAACAAAGGTGGAAAAACTTTATGCTATGGTGATTATGCACCTCACTCAGAGCAACAGCCATATCCACCCCTCTGAGAACCAGCAGAACAAGGCTAAACCTTTCCTTTAAAGTACAACTGGCATCAAGTGCCTGCAACATTTATATCAAGAAGCACTTTCCTATTTGATTAATTGCTTACTGGAACCAAATGTGTCCTTTTTCTCCAGAAATACCCTCCCAAGACAGACAGCAAAATTTTTGTCTCTTTTGTAATGGGGAAGAGGAAGATAGCACCCTTGTGCTGCAGCTAGGAAAAAAAAAATATAGTGGGAGAAACCAGAAGGAAATTAAAAACTTTGGCATGTTGACAAGACACTTAGCTGTGTATATGTCATAGATTTTGGGTCTATCTTAGAGCTGTGCTTGCATTTTGCATTAAATTATAGATGAATGTTAAAGATAATGCAAAATAGAAATTATGAAAGCTATTTCCAAACTCTGTGGATATGCTTATGTTATATACATTCTGACCACCTCAAGGATTGGACCACTAAGGGAATTTAGGCCAGAAATATGTAGCTTCTGGACCTTCATTCGGCTTAAAAGCCATAGGAAGTACACCAGGATCAATTCAAGTCTGACTGGGACAAAAATCTATACATATTGGGACACAAATCTAGGCACTTCAAGATTTTAAGAAGAAAGGGTAAGGCTCCTGTGGGGTTTGGATGTTACCAGTATTAAACAGTATCCATCACAAAATTCTCAGAATTTTAATTTGGGCATTTAGTGCCTAATTTTTACCTTATGTATGAGATAACTCTTCTAACCTTATTTCTATTTGATCCATAGTCTCTGAATATACTTCATACTTAGTTTTATAGGAGCATATGAAGCTTTACTGTGAAGTTGTTATAGACCAGATCTCAATGAATCCTGTTCATCATTCCTTCTGCATTGATATTGCCCTTGGCAAATGGCCTCAGCCAGTGATGCAGAAAAGTGCACATGTTAGTATTCAGCTAATGTGCACGTTAGTATTCAGCTAATATGCAGTTGGGACCCCTAATGACTCATGCTATTATATAATTGACTGAGATCACCTAAAGGAAAGAAACAAGATCATTACAAAAACCTCAGTATTCTCTCTGTTTTACAGTGTCTGTACTCTTAAGACAGAATTTCCTGTTAGAGATGCTGAAATGTCTAAGGAAGGCCGTGGTAGCAACTTTGATGATACTTGCATTTGAGCAGCCTCTAGCAATTCTAATTGTTCCACCTGCATGGAAGAGGGATGAAGGCCAAGAAAGGCCAAAATGAAATTAAAAGATAAGCAAAAATTAGAAGATGAAGATGCTACATTTAGCTAAGCCGGAATTATAGAGCATTTTTAGGTCAGGGTTAATATCCAGTGCCTGAGCTCTATATTCAGAAAGTGCTGCAAATGATGGATTTGGTTTACTGGTATATTTTAATATATTGAAGTGGCAAGAATTTCTAGTAATATTTATCTCGAACACCAGCATTTCTTGATTTCTAATTAATCTAAAGGTAACTTGACATACTGTCATAGCTTTAGGAAAATTTGAGGTTCAATATTCAGAAACAGGAATCAGAGAACACAGGAATCATAGAATAGATTTTCTAAAAGAAAAGGCTGTATAGTGGTGACATTTCTTTACGCCGTAAAGATTTTAACTTCTTTACACATAACTCCTGGTTTTCTAGGTAATATTTAATTTTACTATTTTTTGCAACCAATTCATATGTATCAATAAATATTCTTTATCCAAACCCTGTAGCACTGATAGATAGCTTGCACTAAACATGCCTTATGGAGAGAACACACATGCAGTTCAGATGTGTGTGATGGCTGGAAGAGAACATATGAAAAAGTACAAGTTGCTCAAATAGCTAATGTGGTGTACTGACCACCACCAATGGCAACTTTTCTCGGGAGGGAAGAACAGGGAAAAAATTGCAGTTAGTTGAAAAGTTAGACAGGTGTAGCCAGTTAGTATATATGAAACAAATAGATTTAAAATCCAAATTAATGTGGTAACAGACTTAACTATTACCATAAACAAGCAACAGAATAGTAATGAGGGCTCAGCTGTACACGTACACTGCATTTGATCCTTGGGCTGGGAACACTTTGTTTTCAGTCCTACATTGGTCTCCTGCACAAAACTTTTATTCCAGTGTTAGTCAGAGACTCAGAAAATCAGCAAATACAAATGAGCATACATGCACATTACATAACGTACCTTATAGTTCAAAGATAAAGAATTTAAAAGCTTGAACAAGATCATCCAGGAAGAATATACAAAGGCGTGGAAGAAATTCATCCCATCTGAGACATCAAAAGAAAGAAAGAGCTGGGATGCCTATAAAATATTTGAATAGGATTTCCTTCTACAAATAAATACTTTCCCTTACAAAAACACTACAGCAGTAGCACTATGAGAAAGTTGACTTTTCAAAATTCAGTTCTAATGGAGGTGTACAACAAATGTCATAAAATTGCTATATAACAAAAAAAAAAAGAAATCCTTGTCGTCTTTTGCATTTTTAATATCTTCACATTTTCCTGGTCAGCATATTTAATTTCTTTATTTGTATACACTTCGCAGTACATGTTACAAAAGATTTTGTTTGTTTTTAACACTAAGTAAAAAGAATATAGTATTTCCCTAATTTAATCTTCTTGTCTGATACAATATATAAAATTTAATTTAACTCTATAACTAATGCTTGGTAGGTAATTGGTTCATTGAGTTATACATTTCAAAATTTTCCTTGCAGGTAATGGAATATATAAAAATAAATCACAATTTACTCAGGCATTTTATGATATGTCACCAGCAAACATCCAAAAAAGCACAAACCTTAAGCATTTAAAGTTTGAAACAGTTAACTTGCATCTAGATCTTCACAACTTCTCATCTAAAAAGATTTATAAATGTCTAATGAACCGTTAGGGGTGAGAACTGAAAATTATCACTTACTAGATTCTTCTTCACCTTTAAAAGAAATACAATTTTATTTAAGTTGCACATAAAAATAAATTCCAGTACTCCCATTTATTATGTTAAATCATAGAAAGGGTAGCTATAATAATGCATGAGAAATTGCTTTTTTTTCACCTTGACTGGCTTAGAAACAAGTTAATATATTTCCTTTGCTTAAATAAAATGTCTGAACTGAGATTAAAATTAGAAATGTATTCCTGAACACATAAATATGATAGTACTGTATTCAATATCTGATGACTATATTATCATGATTGAATTGGCCTCCTATCCTCTAAAAGAGACTTCTTTATGTATTACATGACATTACAGAATGTTGTTAATCTTCAATATCTTAAATACACTAGGCAAAAAAAATAAATAAATCTTGTGGGTTCTACTTCAAGAAAGTACTTTTGAGACAGCCAGGCATGTCGGTTTCGGACAAAAAACAACAAAAAACAAACCCCAAAACAACAACAACCAAAAAAACCCACCAAAACCAAAAACCCACACAAAGAAACCAACCCACAACAAAACGAAACAGACCAGAAATGTTGTGGAAATTTAAACCATACCACCACACCTCCTGTGACAGTAGATACTTTAGAAAACATAAGTTGGAGCGTTTCACTCAGACATTTAAGAAGGAGGTAATTTAAATCCTGCTGTTTGGTGGGGTTGTTTGTTGTTATTGATTGGGGGGGGTTAGGTTCTTTGTTTTTAGGGGTACTCCCTCAAATGCCCAAATATGAGGCTGTACAATGTACTTTACTAGGAGACTACAACCTACCTTTTTCTATTACTAGGATGTATGTGACAACAACACACTGAAGATAATTTCTTTAGTATTAGAATAATTTTGAACTTTAAAGGATGTATGTAATCCTCTATGGCTCTAATTATAAAGAACTTGCTACAGTTTTCAAAAGCAATGTGTATTCAGCATATATGGTAAGAAGAGTGGGGAGTAGAATTTACGCACACACATTCGACAACTCCAGTGACATTAATAGGCTGGGACTGAATCTTTGGAGTTTCTGAAATATGGCATCAGGCTCATTCTCATAAAAGAGAAAAATCAGAGAAGTAGAAGTATTACTGGGAAAAGAAATCTGAAATGCTATTTGGTAATGATGTAGATGCCATGTACCGTTAACAGTTTCTTAAAATAATCACATTTTTTCCTAAATAAATAGTATTGATATCTTTTGTATCTCTTCCTCTGCCACCCAGAGATTTGTTCATTGATGTTTCTGTAGACTGCAGGTTTTGCAGACCATAAAAACAAAGGAAAAACTCACGCAGCATCTGTGAGCAAAGAGGATGGGTGAATCTTTCCTCTAATACCAACTGTGTATTACAGGTATAGTAGGAAATCTTTAGATTTCCCCTAACTTCAGCTTTGTTTTCAGACATCACAGAAAGGAAGAGGAAATATTACAGAAATGGAGTGGAAGGAAGATTTCACATTCTAGTACATCTAGGAAGACTTACTGCCCACTTTTGAAGAGGTATTACCGAAAGAAGAAACCAAACCAACAGAATTAAGGGTGGTTTTTAAATTTCTATTTTTATTGTCAGGCAGGCAAAGAAATTCTCAACAAATACCTAACAGAGACTATTGAAACTGCATAAAAAACAAGTCATTGAGTTATGACCACTCTACTACAATATCCAGGCAAATATTTTTTCTACCATACTCAGAATTACTGTATAGTTGATAGTGTTGGCATGTTCATAGCTACCACAGCTTTTCAAAATCCCTGGAAAGTTACTCAATCTCATCACAAGGCTTAGGGATGTGAACTACGGTGATACTACTGAAATACTATTGCTACATGGCTGAAGATTTTGCAGCACCAGCAAAATTATCTTACCGCCAAACCCCACTAATACTTGCTACTAAAAATAACGGAGCACTAGAGGAAAATAATGGAGGGACGGGAAGTATTGCCAGTAAATCCCAAACTCTTGTGAGCAAATCCAATATTTGGGGAAAGTTCCATTATGACATTGTATGATTTTGATTCCTAAAACACTGGGAGAAAGTTAGCATTGAAAAGATACCAATTGCCTGAAGAAGACATAATACTTTTTCTTCTGCCTTCTTAACCTTTCATTTGGGAGAGCTGGGTGTTTGAAAGAATAATGTTATACTTCCTTCTCTAGTTCAGGCTGGGTGGCAGAAGTTTCCTAGCTACCCTGAATCAAAAAGGCACAGCCTTGGAATTAGAGCTTTTCCCATGAACCTAAATGCATCCAATATATATGAGAAAATCTTTTTGAATATGCTACATGAAAAACATTCAGTTGTGAAAGCAAATAAATTGATATTAATCATTCATCAAGTTTTGCAGCCTTACTAATCTGATTCCTGATACTAGAACTGTAATACATTAAGAGTGGTAATACTAAATTTATAATAATTGCTTCTTTTAAAATATATTTATTTATTTTAACTCTTCAGTTGATTTGTAATGATTTAGTTAGTTCACGGCCTCCACAGTTTTCATTGCCTCATAACTAAGGAACTGACCTGACCCAAAACAATACCGGGACTCAGGGGCCCAATGTCTATTAGGCGAGATGTAAGGCGGTTCTGCTGCCACCTCTTTGCGGCATCCCAAGGACAGCACATTTCATGCAGGGAGAGAGATTTGCTACAAGTGCTGTAGCCCAGGGAGATCTGAGAAATATGCATTGCAAGAAATCAAGAGAAGAGAGAGTGAAAACACATCATTTATAAACCAGTTTGACTGAGCAAGTAAGTCTGATTACCTGCACTCTGCAACTATTGTTACGACAGCTCCACAGGGAGCATGTTCATTTGTCACTTCCACCATACCATATCTCAAGACATACGAGTATTACATCAAATGCATCCCTCTGCAGTTGGCTAGCAACCTACTTTCTGGCACATTTCAAATGCGTGGATAAATACTCAGGACTATGCACGCTGCTCTCCATCACCATATTTCTAACCTCTTTCAAAGCATCTGCACACATGCTTTAATTCACTGCCTTTGGCTTTTCCCCAGGTTACTCTCCATTACAGGTATTTGCGTTTGAAGTAGGTGAGACTGCTTCTCCTGGGGCTCCAGGGTGTGCGGGACCCTGCTCGGGGCAGGGTGCTGCCAGAGGGGGATGACCCAGAGCGGGGCAGGGTGGCATAGGCAGAGGGAGAGTTGGAGTGGGGTAGGGTGGTATAGGCAGAACGGGACAAGGTATTGTAGGAGAAGTGGGACAAGGAGCTGTATGGAGGGCGTGTGAGTGTGCCGTAGGCAGTGCGGGACAAAGGGGAGCGCCCCGTGGGGCTCCACGTTGAGCGGGAGGTGGAAGCCCACATAGAGCCTGAGTGAGTGGTGGTGTCACAGGAGGGGCCCCACTGGGGGCCACACACTGAGCGAGACCCTGGGGTGCCCACAATCCGGGAGACTGAGCGAGAGGTGGGGGCACAGAGGGAGCGGGCCGTGGCGGTTACCAGGGGACGCGGGGCCGGAGGGCACGGCAGGCAGGCTGCCGGTGAGTCCTCAGGGTGAGCGGTGGGTGAGCTGGTGGGGAGGGCCCCCACGGCCCCCATTGAAACTGTGGTGGGGGAGCACAGCGAGTGGGCTGCGGGGGGCCCCACTGGGCGAGGGGCTGGTGAGCAGAGTGAGTGGGCTGCCGGGGGTCCCACAGGGCGGGAGGCTGGGGAGCACAGTGACTGGGCCGCTGGGGCACTCCCCACCTGCAGCCCTGCTGGGGTGGCACTATGGGTGGCAAAGCGGGATGCTGGGGAAGATGCTGGGCAGGGGCCCGGGGAGCACGAACCGTGGGCTACTGGGGTGCTCAGGGGTTGGGAGGGCAGGGTGGCCATCGGGCCACATGGAGGCTGGGCAGTGGGAGAGGGTGCGGAGCCACATACAACGTGTGAGATGGAGGCAGCAGGCACTGAAAGGGGAGCCGAAGGTGGCATGGGGCTGCTGACAGCATGAACTACCGGAGAGCACACAGGCTGGGATGGCAGAGCAGACATATGGGTAGGGACTGCCTGGGTTGCCACAGTGGGACCAGAACCAGCCATGAAGTGGGTCAGCAGGGCACTCACCGCATTGTTCGTGGGGACAGAGACAGAGTAGGACATCGCTCCCCCTCCACCTCCAGGTTGGTGCGTGGGAGCAGGACCTGTCTCAAACACCACATGAGGCATAGGGGGGGACACAGGATTAGATGTTGGGGCAGGCATGGAGCCATACATGGATGGAGACATCGGGGCACACGTAGCAGAAGGCATGGTCTCGCATATGACACGGAAGCCAGGATCACATCCCAGGTTGAAACCAGGATTGACGCTTGGATTGAAGCCTTGGTTGCAGATGGAGTTGCATAAGGGATGGCCCGCAGGGAGGTACACGAAGTCATACACAGGCTGGCCCCCTGCACTGCAGTTTGGGTTGCATACTGGGATACATATATATTCACACATGGTGTTGAATGCAGGGTCTGCCACTGGGACAGGCCCAGAGCTGCTCATGGGGAGGGAGCCATTCTCACACACGGGGAGTGACCCATTCTGGCTGACGGGCAGGGTGCCATTCTGGCCTGTGGGGCAACACACTTCGGCCTTGGCGCATCCCTTGCAGTAGGCAAACTTGTGGCATCCAAAGTTAGCCAAGAGCCGGTGGCTGCCGAGCCTGTAAGGTGTGAACTCCACGATGGTCCGTGCCTGTTGGTTGGATGCCAGTGTTCCCAAACTGGACCGAGAGAAGGAAAAGAATTAGCACCCTGGGTAGCTCAGAGACCTGAAGTGCTACAGGATGGGGGCACACAATTAGGTTTAATTTGCTATGATGTGTTTTCAGAGACAAATTGTTATGACAACTTTGTTATTCTTGCCTATCTCAAAAAAATCCCACATTCTGTGTTGTGAAAAGCATGGTAACAGCTTCTGTCCCAACAGAAGATAGGGAAAACTCCCATAGTGGGTTCTGTAAAAGAAACTAGAAACTCATTTACGATAGTCTCGAATTATTCAAAAATGTAGCACCCTTCTACCTCAAAGATGTTTTTTACTGCTTCCTATTTCCAGTAGCCTAAGTTGAATTTGGCAGCTTTGTAGAATCAAGTTCATTTTTATTCAGCAAGAACAATTCCTAATTGATTCCCCTCACAACTAGTCATACTTTTGTCAGTTCTCCTTGTCATGAAGAATAGCGATGCATATTAATGAACAGCTACTTTCCCTAGGATGTTATAGCATCCTGGAAGTTTCCAGCTTCCTGTGATTAACGTGTTATGAGCTTAGAATGCATATTGCTATTTCTTACTCACTGCCATTTTCTAATTGTTCACATATGTGGTGCCAGTTCATGAATATTTAGCGGAATTCTATTATAAACTCGATAGAATTATAAGGGATGGCAGATCCACCTAGAATTTTTTGTTAAAAAACCTCAAAAACCAGTGCATTCCTTTTCAGACAGAAATTTGAAACACATACTTAAAGTCTTGAGACAAATGAAGAGCAGCATATCTTGCCAGCTCTAAATGACCCATCAGTTTCAAGAGTGAGGCTTCTAATGGAGTCTCAAAGTAATAAGGAGCAAAAAGTCCTGTTCAGGTCCTAAACACCAAAAAATCCAGAGCTGTTTTCTTCTTCAAAACCTACTCTGATCTAGCACATCTTAGTCAACGCCCAATATTATCCCCATTTAAATAACTGATGATCTTACTCAATGGTCATTGGCTCTTTGAACAAACCACAGCCTTCTAACGTCATTACACAGTTCTTCATATCTTCCTGGAGAGGATTGCAGAAGGAGATCTCTGCAGTGCATGGTACTTTCAGCCTGGGCTGGCTTAGTAGCTAGTCATAAAATAAACAAACACATTTTATGTTTCATAACCCTTATGAAATTAACAATGAAGTAAATAAGTAAGGAATAAAAGAAAAAAATATTTCTACACGTTTCTTTCTGATTTACTTCTATGACCTTTTCACATCCAAGTCAACTGTTACACATTTATAATCACACCAATCTTTTTAAAATAAAAAATACAATAAAAGAAAAGAAGAAAGAATTTCAAGTTTATTGGAATTGTACCACAGACGTGGCCAGTAAAAGTCCCTAAGTCTGTTCCTTAGTTCACAAATCCCACAATTAAAATTCTTTACCTTGACAATAACAGGTGGCCTGTTGATCACAATATCCCTGCTCACCATCAGAACTTCTCCACACTCTGGGTCTGAGACAGCAACTACTTTCATAATGTTGTGATCACAGAGATAAGGTCCATATTGACTATATGATATACACAGAGGAATTTTTTTCACTGTAAAATAAATTTATTTAAATTATTTTTCCTTGTTTTTTGGCTAATATTTCTACTTACCTTTCTCCTAAAATTTAACTGGCACTTAAAATTGCTTAATTAAATACTAAGTTATCACAGCATCTTTGAAAACAGGCATGATTTTTCCTGGCTTAGGGTGATACATTACTACCTTTGACAAACAGCTTCACAGTTTTTAGTTAATATATCACTGCATTTACAAGGAGGTTGGTTTGTTATTATTATTGTTATTGTTACTCAAAAATTGGAAACTTTTATTTCAGTGTAATTCTTAAAGCAATAATGCAAATGTAGACAAAGTTTGGTAAACCAGGATGTTATATCAACTATGAAAATTCATCTTATAATGATGCGTTTTAATTAAAGGAATCATTTTTCTTCCAGGAAAATGTATTAACCATGAAAACAATTGTTTATGTTCTGATAAATCTTTGCACTTCCCATCATATGGTGTATCTAGAAATACTTTAGTGCTCATTACAAGTGTTTTACACTGGCTAATATCTTCTGGCCAAAGGAAACTTTTTTTTTTTTTTTGATAGACAGCTACAACTTTATCTTTGTATTGAATATAGAATCAAGAATTGGACTTTTAGCGGAAACAACTTTTTAAATGTTCATAAGACTCTCTAAGCCTTGAGAAATTATGGAAAGACTATGATTTACTTGTCACTATACCTGTAGTATTGACACTGTGTTGGTTTTTGAGTGATCCCTCTAAAGAGAATTCAGCTGTCAATATTCAACATTGTATTCATTTCAATTCCCACCACTATTAGGAAGTCCCCACTAATCCTAAAAATTTAACTATCTCCTGAAATGAATACTGGACAAAATAGTATTAAACAAATTCACCTTCTTACCTTCCCTAGGCCCCAAACTGACATTCACACTGTCTTTCCAAAATTGATCCATTGGGCAACCACTGTAGGTTATTATTTGTGCACACAAATTAAACTTCAGGTTTTTGTTTTCATTACGCAAATTTTCAAGCAGCCAGTGCAGTTGGACATCTTCACCATACATTGGGCAGTTAGCCATCTTTAACCTCATGTTAATACCAGAGTCACTTAAAAATGGATTTTTCAGCGATGATAACTCCCTGTCAATATGACAGTTGGAAGCATTACAGTATCCTGGGTGAATCCTTCTGTAAGCCCGGTAATAGGCTTCTTTGTTTTTCACAGAACCTGTTGAAGATACATGATTATGAATCTGCTGGAGGCACAAAAAGCCATATCTACCCAAACAATAAAGATAATTAACTTTCTTCCTCCTCCTTCCTGAAACCTAATGTACTGGCTTGGTGTAGAACAAAACTACCAGATAAAACACAAGGTATGGTGGTCTGTATGCATAGAAGAAAATAAATATCTCAGAAAAACATTCAAAAAAACTTAATTCACTATTATTAGTTAATTTAAAAAGTGGTCATGCAAATCTCAAAATACAACTCTTTACAAGGGTTAGGGTGAACATGAAATGCTACCATGTCTCTCAAGAAGCAAACCACACCATTCAAACAAAGAAACTATCTATTGGGGTTTTTTTGTTCCTGTTCAAAAACCAGAACTTGCACTTTTAGAATCAGCTGTGATCCACTCTTCATTCCCTTACACAATTTTTCTGGCTGAACTCATCCCTACTATTGGAAGATGAAAATCAGTAATCAGTAGCCCAAAGTAAGAACAGCAGAATATCCTAATAATACATGAAATTTGAAAGTAAGCTTTTTTTTCTGGCAGACCTGTACAAGAATCAACAAGTAAGAACTTAATCCTGGGTTTAAAGGAATTTAGGGGTTTTTAGATTATTTAAAATCTGTTAAAATTTTAAACTAAGTACAGGTGAGACCAAAACTTATACACATGGTACATGTGGTATTAAAAGGGTTCAAAAGCATGTTCTGTGGCGAATGGCTAAGGACATTGGGTTTGGGTAGTTTGGAGAAAAGGAGGCTGAGGGGTGACCTCATTGCTCTCTACAGCTTCCTGAGGAGGGGAAGTGGAAGGAGAGGTGATGTTCTCTTCTCTCTGGGTTCCACTGATAGGACACATGAGAATGATTCAAAGCTGCATCAGGGGAGGTTTAGACTGGGCATTGGGAAATATTTCTTTACCAAGAGGGGGGTCCAACACTTGAACAGGCTTCCTAGAGAGTTGGTTGATGTCCCATGCCTGTCAGTGCCTTAAAAAGAGGCATTTGGACAATGTCCTTAATAATATACTTTAACTTTTAGTCAGCCCTGAAGTGGCCAGGCAGTTGGCATAGATCAGGGGTCCTCAAACTACGGCCCGCAGGCCAGATACGGCCCCCCAGGGTCCTCAATCCGGCCCCTGGTATTTACAGACACCCACCCCCCCCACACACACACACACACCCCGCTGGGGGTTGGGGGGGGGAAATCAAGCAGCCGCAGATGACTGCCTGCCACTTAATCCGCGCGCCGGCCCCCTGTTTAAAAAGTTTGAGGACCCCTGGCATAGATGATCACTGTAGGTCCCTTCCAACTGAAATTTCTATCTTATCCTATCCTATCTTACCCTACCCTAAATGGAATGTAATTACTATGTGTTTTGTTTGTATTACCTAAATATATTTTAAAGTTTAAGAGTTAAGATCTTTGAACAGAAGGGCATCTTTCTCTCTCTCAAAAAAAGACAACTTCAGATTGTACTACTCATTTTAACACAGGACAAATTACATCAATAATTTTATATGATTAGCATGTAAAATTCCCTCTAACCCATTTAATGACTTTTTATCATACCTAGTTCATACTTGTAAGACCCAGTGATATCTTCAAATTGCTCACTGCCAACACTCTTGGTGATTAGATGTTGTCCACACGGCCAAGTGTCACAGAAAAATTTTGTTTTTTTGGCATTGTTTTGGGAAAGCCAGCCAACATAGTTTGAATTTACTCGAGAAAATATATGATGACCATCGTAGTCCAAGTCCAGTTCCCCTTCTCTGATGCTTCGAACCCATGTAGGACCACTGCAAGATGAACCTAAGCCAGATAACAAAAATGTTATAATAGGTTGTAACCTGAGTAGTAGAGAAACTCAACAGCAGAGGCTGAGGAAAACAGTTACAGTTATAGTAAACAGTTACCTCTGCCCGTTTCCAAAGGTGTTGGATCCAGACACTGCCAATCACCACAGCACTGATTTAGGTCTCGGCGAGACATCCAAGATTCATTCCAGCAGTGATATCGCCTGTGGGATGCAGGAATATAGGGTTAAAGGCATCTCTTGGATCATCAATTGCCTTACAACGGAGGCAAACCATGTCAGAGATAACCTTTTAAACAACTGAATATTCTATGTCTTAACACTGTTAATGATGTTTGGGGACAGGAGTTGTTTGTTTTGCTTTATATCCCTCAGACTGGAAATTTGTTCCACAACCCTGCGGATCTGATTGCAAAAAAATTCTTTTATATTCCTTTATTTTTAGTTGATAACATGCCAACACAGTTCTTTTGCTTAAAGTAGTTTATTTTTCTAACATTTTTCTCCTGGTTTTGTAAAGAAAAATCCCATACTGCCTTAGTCTTCTTTTTAACGGCTTAACAAAGAAAAAAACCCTTAAGTCTTCTGTGCCAAAATAAGATCCTCATTCCCTTAGTATTTTAGTTTGACCTCATCTTTTTGACACGTGAAAGGGCAGAAAATTCATTAAAAGTTCTCATAGATGATACTTAGATACAAACAAAATTCTGGTGCTGTGAAACTATGAACATATAGGCCAAGGGTGAAAACACAAAATTCTGCTATGATATAATGTCATAGTTGTGTGAACATGAACTGAAAGGATTACAAGAATGAAGCAATCCATGATAAGGAACCTCAGGAAGACAACAGAATTATCAACCAAGTGATTATGACTGAAGATAATAGTCCTAATTTGTGGTAAATTTCCCCTTGAATTTCATGATCTACTTAATATTTTCACAGCTACTAAGATTGATGACCTTATTCTTTTAGCTGAGAAGGATAAGTAGATAGTGTCGGTTCTCACAAGTGTTTTTGTTTTTTTTTTTTCTTTTTTTTTTTGAAAATATAGATTAGGCAGTTTGCCTTTTCAGTGATTTCATGGTTTTGAAATGCATTATTCAGATACTGAACAGCCTTGCCACACCAAAGGAAGAGATACACTGATCTGCTAGATTTATACTAGTCTTTCTGTCATTTAATTTTTGACAAAACCCAAATATCTTGTTCATTTCTTATTTACCATAGCTTGTCTTTACCACACAGGTTTTTTCCAGTACAGTCAAAAATCTCATTGATACCAAGGGGATTCTCAATTGAGCATGGAAAACAGAAGCTTGTGACAACACGGCTTGGAATTCCCAAACACCTCATCACTGTAAGGAAAAAAATATTAATGAGTTATTATGAATGGTAACTAATCAAGCGAATCCTTAATTTATTTTATAAATAATTTTATATTCCACTTTTCAATTATATAAATACAATGGATAAGCAGTGATTTTATCTTCAATACTTCTTTTCAGTCATTGAAAAGTAGTCTGAAAAAAGCCTAGCAGAAAGGAATGGCTTATTACACTTCCAGCTTAAAAAAAACAGCCCACAAAACCAGATCTGTTTTAAGTTCAGAAATAATGAACCTGATCCTGCATTAATAAAGCACAGTATTATTTTTTTAAAACAGTGTAGTACATATAGATTCATGTATAGAACAGGAATTTATTTTTCTTCAATGTAGAAGCAGGTTCAGTAAATAAATGGTATAAAGTTGGTACTCAAATTTTTTGCCTGTAGAGTTTAGTTCACTATCTCATCTTTTGCAGTAAAAGAAGATAATAGCCTGCTGCTTTTATGTTTTGGAGAAGACATTGCTAGAGGTCTTCCTCCTGTTCATAACTTATTGGTTTTTCTCATCCTTCAAACCTCACTCAAAGGATAAATTTAATCTCCATGATGCTGCACTTGCTCTGTGTTTTAATAAAAGCTGCATTATTGACAGCTGCATGGCATAAAGGTCACAGAAAAGACAATACTGCTTTTCTTCTTGCTCTTCACGCTGTATAGAAAAGCAATCGGTTGATAATAAACGCTGTTAGGAGCCATGCCATATCATAACAATATAAAAATATTCCATTTCTTTTCTAGTAAAATGCTAATGAATAATATTCCTCCAGTAGTTTTTAGGGTCAGAGGTTTTTGATCCTGGTTTTCTCTTCCTTTTTGGATAACTAGACAAGGGCAGACTGAAATATCATACCTGTGCACATTACTGAAGCAAGAGACCCACAGTACCCATATCTGACCGGCCTGCATCTGCCGTTGTACCACTGCTGAAGAATAGGGACACTTCCATTCCAGGAAAATGGTTTTGTTCCTTTCAGGTAATCATTGTTTTCTGGAATCTTCATGATACTGTTAGTGGTATGGCTGCTTATCTAGAAAGAGAAAAGAAAAACCTTTTCAAATAGCTGACCATGTCTTCACGTCCTAAGCGTATCACAAAATTGTCAGAGACTAGTGTTACCAGTTAGTTTTTCCCATGACTCTGAGCAAAGAAGGGATTTCCCCTGCTACTCATACTGTGTTAGATTACAGTGCAATTTGTCCTTGTATCATATAATGAAGTGTGACCCAATCTATTCAGAGGTCACACACCACTAGAGGTCTTACCATGTGATTTACCACCATGCTGACATGCACAGGATCATTGCGCCAACAATGGTCACGATCAGAGCCATGATGGTAACTTGCACCCATGTCTAGGATCTTCAAGCAGATATCCAGAATCCCATCTTCAAACTGAGGAACAAGAAGTTAACACAGGCATCGTGACATTCTGACATTGATAAAGTTACTTTCCTGTCAATACTCTAGTCTTTTTCATATATATGAACTGCCCTCCCTCCTCCCCTGCTCTTTTGGTTGGTTGGTTTATTTGTTTGTTTGTTTTAATCAAGCACAACTCCTAGTGATCAGCATGGTTTTGTTCATCTGCCTGAAGAAAAAACAAGGGGGAAATCATGTCATTTTTGTGTGTTTGACCAATGGAATAGTTTTCCTTCAGAAGCACAATGTTCTGTTTCACCTTTTCCAAGAACATTCTGCAATTTCCTTAATTTTACTACAGAAAACTTCTTTCCAGTTGCTTGGGCTACAGTGAGATTCTTAAATATTTTGGTTTGTGCATGTGTAGTCTGGACTGGTCCTAAAAATCTTTTACACCCTAGAACACAGCATGCATTTCTGGAAAAAATATGAGCAACACTTCATTCATCTGTATAGGGATGACAACTACTTCTGAACAAGTTTTCAAAAAGTACCTGTCCAAAGTGCCATGGTCGAGAGGTAATATGCTTATGAACGCCTTCATACAGTATCCCATGTTCATTCAGAATATATTCTTCTCTATGGGCCTGATTGTCCATATATACAGGGTCATCTGGAAAAGATGCAGAGCTATCAGTCAGACAGTATGTACATTTCTAGACCTTCTGTATCTTCTACTTCACTGAATTCCCCTTTCTTTTCCTACCTATTTTTGATTTATACTTTTAAACATGTTCAAGGGTGCAGGCTCTCAAAACATGCAGACAATTCATTTCTACTTAGAGCTATATATTATCTGTATTAAGTCTCTCCCTGCTGTAGTGCACCTGAATTAAGGAGCTTGCAATTTATCTTCACGCTAAGCTGCTTTAGAAGTCAAACTCTGTGCCCTTAGAGTTGGGTATCTGCTTTTGATGAAATCAAAAGCACAATGTGAATATTTGTCATGTAATGATTTTGGCAAGGTCCTGCAGACTTCAGAATTGCTTGCTACCAGAACCAATCTACAGAATTTTGTTTGTATTTGTACAGTATTATTTCATAGTGATACCACAGAATCACAGAATGGTTGCTGTTGGAAGAGAAGTTGTCCGGTCCAAGAAAGCTGCTTAAGCAGGGACACCTGAAGCTGACCGCCCAGGACCATGTCCAGGCAGCTTTTGAATATCTCCAAGAATGCAGACTCCACAATCCCTCTGGGCAACTTGTGCCAGTGCTCAGTCACCCTCACAATGTTTCCTGGTGTTCAGAGGAAACCTCCTGTATTTCAGTTTGTGCCCATTGTTTATTTTCCTGTCATGCCATTGTAAAAATGGGGGAAATGACATCCCTACTACCATTAAGAAACCAAATCAAAACATTGGCTTGAAACAGTCTTGAACTTGGAGGAAAAAAATAAAAAATAGCAAAACAAAATTCCTCCCTGTTTCTCGTTATTTCTGTGACTCCATCCCTTACTTACTAAGTAATAAAAATATGTTCAACATTTTTACTAATCACTACCATTTTTCTTAAAACTTATCTGATCATTACTAGTGTTCTTACCTGCACACCAAGGGTTAAAAAGGACATAAAAATCTCCAAGACATCGCTGGTAAGTGTGACCACAGGATGTGATTTGCATATTGAGAATGTAACGGCCAATGCATGCATTGGAGGGAGGAAACACGCTGATATTGATGCACTTTGGCTGATGAATTTTGTAGGAAGCACTCCAGCAGGTTTGATCTAGACATCTGCCCATTGGGAAGGTACATTTCGTCTCATTTGATTCACAGGGTCTGAGGCCTTTTCAGGAAAATAAATACAACTTCCATCAGACTAAACAAAGCACATGTAAAAAGAAAGCAATTTGCTTAGCCATTATTTACAATGCAAAGCTCCCAAGGGTGGATTTCTTTTTTCACTTGTCACTTCTGTAGCAGAGTGAGAAAACTTTACCTGTCAGCAGAACTGCCTGAGTTAGGGGAAGGTAGTCTCTTCGCACAGAAGGTAATTGAGCAGATACTATTTATCACTGAAGAATATGGGAAATGTAACTAGCAAAGGATTGGGAAAGATTACACAGAGTTTGGGAGTGACTACCTGTCTCCACGGTGAAAACAGCCTGGTCCACAGCATCGTCCCATTCCCGATTTTGGAAGCGAGCATAAAAGCTGAAGGCTTGCCCTCGCCTTATTATCTGTCTGTCAGTTCCGAAGAAATGGGTATTATGAATCTGGCAGTTGGAAGGACAGTTCAGGTCAACTTCTCCCAGCTCAATGACTGCAGGATGGAGAAAGGAACACAAAGGGAAAAAACAGGTAATTGACACCAAGTAACACTTGCATTGAGACATACATCCATAAAGTGTCCTTACAATCCACAGTTACTTTTCAACCACAGCTAGACAGCAAATATTTTGCACATGCTGTTGGTTTAGAGGTATTTCTTATACAAGTAATAAAATAATAAAGTAAATTGAATAAATAAAAGATTTGATAACAAATGTAGGTGTTTGAAAGCTTAAGTGGCACTCCAAATGAGTTATGAAAAAAAATAGATACAAATAAACATTCCCACCCCCCACCCCCCAGTTGTAAATACTGGTAAATATGCATACAAGAGTCTCAATCTGCTTTTCCCAAAGTCATAAAAGGTTTGCAGACATCTCTGAGGAACTTAATGGGGAAGGAAATATTCACAAACTGTGGCATTTAGAAAAATGCTGGCAATCTATCCAAAGTGCTATGATTAGCTTCACAAAAATCTTAGCTGATCTCCCCTTAGGCATCCTGCCTGGATATCATTCATTTCATAAGGGTAATTATAATCCTGGTGCCAGAAGGATAGGTGGCAACACTCATTTTTCCTTATTTGCATACAATTTTTTTATTTTCAAGAGTGCTTCACTTTAATTGAAGACAATGGGAGCCACATATTCTCACCAGTTTTAGAAATTGGGCTTACTGAACTACAAAATCTTGTGTATTATTTTAATTCTAAAGGGTTAGGTTTGGTCCTGCTACGCTTACAGAACAACCAGACAATGCAGCTTCTCTAACTAGATTGGCACTAAGCTGAATACAGAGTTGGTATGTAAGGGAAACTATTTTTCCCAACCAGAACCAAGGGTGTATCTGTATAAAAGGAGAGTCATAGCTAAGCCCAAAGGACTGGGATGCTTTTAATGCAAACCAGTGGAGTTTTCTAGGATCACATCCTGAAGTAAATCATAATTTAGTTTAATTGGGAGGGGAAGGTGGGTAGGTAAGAAAAAAACCACAAAAAAAACCAACAAAAAAGCTTTTCCTGATTTGTTTCCTTGAACCACAATAATCTCGTTTTTCATATAACCATTTAAATTTGGTAATAAATTGCTCATTCAGCTCTTCAGCAAAGATCAGCAGATAAATGCAGACCTGGGCATTACCCATGTTAAAAACATGCACACTATCAACAAGAGCGAAAAAATATGGCAATGAATTACATCATTATTGCTCATGAGTGCGTCATACCTGCTGACAAGAAAGAGTAACAGAATTGAACTGAAAATCTCATACCTTAATGAGAGTTGTCAAGCATGACACAAAGTGTTCTGGTTGAACAGAAGGGATTAGAAGTGCTTATAGCACACATGACAAATTCCTGTGGTCAAGAACACTGAAAGAATCTAATAGATCCTTGCCCATCCTCTGAAGGTGCTTATAAACCAAGTCAACTACGCTTCATCCACTCATTAATCCAGCTGAACCGGAACATCAGGGAGTTGAGATATTACATGTTTCCCAGGGAAGTTCTCTAAAGTCATCCCACAGTTCGCTTATCAGGGTTAATTATCACAACTGGATCACAAAGGAGCTAACAGCTGTCTTCTTAAGTAAAGGCAGCTCAGAGAAAATACTAAAAGTTAATCAATTTCACATCTCTTACTGGTTCTCTCTCTCTAGTAGAAACCTGATGTTCAATACCAGTCACTGGGTTTTCTCTAGCAATTCACATATTACCCTCATTCCAGAGAAACTACTTCAGGTACACATTGTGAAATAATTGCTTCTAGCATAAGAATACTGAAAACTAGTACTTGGTACTTGATACTGGAAATAAATGTATGCTTTTCCGTGCTTTTTCTTATTCCCAGAATTGGCAGTTGTTTCACCAATTCTTCTCTATAGCTTCTTTCCCTTATAAAAGGAAAGGCTTTTTTACAAAAGTTGCTTTTTTCTTTCTTGCTAAGTCTACAAACAAAATCTAAAACATAGAAGTAATCCCTAGACTTGATTCCATGCCATACAGCAATATGTAAAACTTCTCTGTCCTTACACCTGTTTAAATATTTCTGCTTTCAGTACAGATTAAAGTGATAGTAAAGTTTCAAGGCACTCACCTTCCATTTTTCTTCTGCATGTACTACTATCTGAAGCACAGTACTGGTGGAGGTACCTGATCCTCAGCAAGATGCACTGCAAAGTCTGGCCGATCTCCTCTGCGAACCAACCTAATTTCCTCTCAGTAACATTTATATTCAGAACTAAAAGGCTGTCACACGTATTGCATCAACAAAATACCAGTTTGCAAAGAGGCCCCACCCATGTGTCTACTGATGCTCATAAATGATTCATTTTAACTTCCAGCATTATTAGGGAGAGTCCTGAGGCTGAAGGGAGGGAGAGATCTTAGTACCTCACCTATAGCATAGTACTCTCAATGTCCCACAACTTGCCGTGTCTCAAAAATATTTTAAGACCAGGATGAATCTAAACACATTTCAGTGTAAGCCATTATTCTTAGCCATTTAAAGTTCCCATAAATCCCAGCACCTACTGTTCCCTTCTGGCTAGACATCTTCAATCAACTATAGGAAAACAATAAATAACACTAGACTTAAGCTGAATTTAGACTCTCCAAATATGATCACCAGTGGACATTTTGATTAAAATATAAGCAGAAATTCCAGTTTTCAGAAAGTCTGCATAGCACTCCTTCCAACTGGAGGCTGAAGTAAAATGAACAAACATTTCCAGCTGAATTGTAAAATGAACAGAGGACATGCATTAAATGTTTTTGAAGCTGACGGTAAAATGTAATCTAAAAATTACAGAATGTATTTATACTCTGTGTGTATTTATGTTCTAGCACACAACCAGTTTTGCAGCTTCTTAGCTTTCTCCACCTTCCCCCAAAATTATGAAAACCCTTTGAGAATTTTCCAATCATTTCTGTGAGCAGAAAATATTTAAATATTTTCACACAAAAATGTATTATTTTATTGATGTTCCAGGCACATTTAATAAAATAAAACAACAAAAACTCAACAGTATTCTCTCTGCACACTCAGTGATGAGGTCATTGGCCTGCAAGTAGGAGAGTTCGATTGAACTTTCCTCTGGCAAAAACAGAATGAACATTTGCTACAGTTGCCTCCTATCCTTATCATGCCTCTATGCCAAGTTTTACTCCTTTAGATATCCTTTGGATCTCCCCAAGTTATTCTAATTTGGATTAAAAAACCCCAAAACCCTAAAACAAAACCATCACAAAACACAAACAAACCTAAAACCAAAAAATCATTCACTGATCTAGAAAGAACACAATAACTGTAGTTCAATTATTTGCATAACTGCCTGGAATCTAGACAGTACTTTAAGAAATCATAAAATGAAACACCTTAACCAACAGTGAAACAACTTAGTAAGCATAACTTAACAGCTCAGGTATTGTGAAATAACTTCACAGAAATTAAAGCAAAGAAAAAAATCAGCACATCAACAGTGGATTTGGAAGAGAGTGGTTAAAATACTTGTATGACTGATACATACGAAAGTGAATATAATATTCAATGTATTCATATTTGAAATTTGTAAATATTTGGTTAGTCATGAGGCAGACATTAAAAAATACGTGGACCCTAAATATTTCATTCCTTTCTCATATATCTGAAAACTTTCTTTTTCTTAATGCTTATCATTTGACTATTAAACTCTTAACTCACTGAAAAATGAAAAATTAAAACCAAAACCATCCCATAAGAAATAATTTAACAGCCATAAACACATAATCAACTTTAACACAACCTGTAAAATGTGTATCGTAGTGGTCTAGTCACCCATCGGAAGCCTGTATACAAATCTATGCCCACACTAGTGCCCAGAGAAGAGAACAGAAAAGAACCACAGTTGGTCATAGATTC
The DNA here is from genome assembly GCF_023634085.1 of Falco cherrug. Classification (NCBI taxonomy): domain Eukaryota; kingdom Metazoa; phylum Chordata; class Aves; order Falconiformes; family Falconidae; genus Falco; species Falco cherrug. The sequence goes on from NC_073699.1 coordinate 66,259,996, forward strand.
CAAGAATAGATTAAAATCACCTCAAATACCTCTAGTTCAATCGTCTTACTAAAATGTTTTGGTAAATGAAAGCCTGTGACAAATAAAAGAAAACAAATAAGCATCAGTAAGTGGCTGCACCTGTGGGTTCAAAGAGACTTAATTACGAGTTTAAAATAATAAAGGTCTGAATCAGGAGCAGAACACTTTCTGTATGGATATGAGTCACTGACTTTAGTAAGTATGCTTACTTAGATCCTTGAAGCTGCTTTGGTGCCTATCTGTCTCTGCAGGATCACTATATAGATACCCAGCCCCATAGCAAAGCCTCCCAGATACCCAAGTTCCTACCTATCAGTGTTTGCAAAGCCACCCAATTGCTGTTGCCAGCTCACAGCTACCAGACTGGTTGGTGCTGTCACTAAAGCCCAAGTCCCAATTGCCTAAATTATGAATCTTTAAAAAGGTAGAAAATCATAGCATACTAGCTTTCTAGGTGTACCCAGTCTATTCTTACCCTTATTGCCTTCCAAACACTGTATCATATGAGTTGGACTCAGGCAATCCACGCAACAGGGCCACCACCCTAAAGAAAGGCATAGGAGACGGAGAACAAGCAGGAAATAGAGATAGGGTTTAAAGAAAGGTTTTGCCTCTCAGTTTATGGCCTGTCTAAACAACCAATGCATCCCAGTTGTTGACCTCTAAGGCAGGTTGCTGCTTTCTGTCCAAGGAGTATCCTCCTGGACAGAAACACTTCTCCTCCCTGCCTGACAGCAAGGTACGCCAAGCTAAGGTTGATAGTCTCTTGGTCCCAGCTGGGGGTGCTTTTCCCCTCTGCCTCCATCTTTTTCCCCTAACACTTCACTCATCGTTCACTCAAGCTGTCCTCTCCACATTACCACAGTATCTTACCTACACATCCAACATCCCCTGAAATGTACAAAGAAGCTGATATGCCTGATACAGGCCTGAAAATTCCGCAGGATAGCACATTTATGAGGATATAGGCACTTCCAGAATTTAAGCCATTTAGGTTATTAATTTTCTTTAAAGACCTTGAGTTTGGCCCTTACTGCACAAGTATTTATGTGATAATAGTTTAGAGAGGATTTCATAATTTCTACAGTGATTTGTACCTACAATACTATAGCCTAGATGTACCTTTTACAACAGTTTTGGTTTATCTTGTTTGGTTTTTAAATAAATGTATATTACTTGCATTACAATAGATGGACATACAATGAGCACTGATGAAATCAAGTGCCTGCTAAAGCTCTGAAATCTTCATAGCTTTCAGTTGCCCACTATACTACTAGGAAGAAGCGAGCACTGAACTACAGGGCATCACAACCACAGAAGGAACACCTGTGAATGGCACTGATGCAGTTCCACAGCATCACTAATATATTTGGGAACAATAGAGAAATCACAGTAACCAAGCATCCAAGGAATTCTTTCAAGAATAAGGAACACAAAATGACAGCTCAACAGGGGATAAAGGAACGAATCAGAAAATATGTGAATTAGGATTAAAATGTTTTGCTGAAAGCGTCACCTAGCTGAAGGCTGGGGTAACTACAGTGCATAAAAAACCATTTTGGCTGCTCGGTTTAACCATGTGTCAATAGGCAGCTCTAAAGTTCACTTTTTGCACTTACTCATATAATTGTATTCCTTTGATCACTGGGCCTGGAGTCCACCTTATTAACAAACTTAAAATTTTGTAGAAATAGCAATGAGTGATAGAGTAAAAAGCTACCTGTCTAGTAGGGATATTTGAAGTCATTAACTGGCATTGATATCTGCTCCCTAGAGTTCAGGAATATTCATGTCTAACAAAGAAAGAAGATGAAGAAAAAATTTAGTTCCACAGATTAACTCTAAAATAAGCACATTTGTTAGGAATCCACATCTGACATTTGAAGCTTCATATTACAAGGGCAATAGGCTGGCAAACTAACATGAACTTTGTCACAGAACACACCCAGAAGTTTCCTAAAAACCATAAATCAGTTCACAGTGATGGTGCCTTTTATTAAAGAACCTGAAAGCGCTGGCAGCTACTCTGTTGAATGTAAGCAAGTATTACAACACCCTATTTCCAGATGAATTAAGAGAAAGAAATGCTTCAAATGAAATCTTAAACAAGAAGCCTGTGTGTTTTAAGAATTACATGGCAGCTTTGTCTTTCTAGAAGCTGGAGGAAATTAGTAGCATTTAATAATTATAGGTGGTTTCTGAAACAACAAAACCACCAGTCTTCATACAAAGAAACCAAAAACTCCTTAAAGGCAGCTCCCATCCAAGCTGGTCCATAGGATTTCTGTGGTGGTCTGATGGAGCTACTTGCTCGCTTGTCTCTTAGCCTTTTACTTTTTCCATTAACAGTGTAGGCCACTTTTTTCTCCATGTAATAGGATGGTTTTTTCCCCAAATTCATAGTGCCAGTGAGAAAGACACATACCTATAATGTTGCAGTATATGCAGAATGCAGAAAGGTCAAGCAATTATAGGATGCGTACCTCATAAGAGCAAGCAAGAACATCATCTGTGCTTAAGGCATGTTGCCATCATATTTAGAACAGAACTCAGGTAAAATGCTAACCTGAGTCATACTGTAGGCCTTATTTCTGCACTTAACCTTTGCTCTATAGAACTTCTATAGTATTTTTTTTTTAATTGTCTCTTTTTTTCATGGTCATTAATAACCATAGCAATGGTGACCGGGTTAACTTAACAGAATAAAATTATAAACATTGCATAAATTTCAGTTAATGTTTCAATAAAAACAAAAATTTGATTTGTCTCCCAAAAAGAGAAAAAACCCCATGCCACTAATCTCTTTTCACAAACTGAAGCTAGAATTTATAGCTGAGTAATTTGCCAGGTAACCTACTCTGAGTACTTTAAGTCCACTTTAAAAGGAGCTTCTTCACAACTGTGTTTAAAAACAGAAGTGGAATAAGCTAACAGTACTGTAAATTCAAACTTCAGTTCACTGAGCAGTAACTTTCCCACACAGAGAAACGTATAAATTACCAGGCCTGTGATTATAACCCACCAGTCTAACTGCCCAAGCAATGGATCTTTTACCTGGACAGGCAATGCTAATTGGAAAAGATTCAGTCTAAGAAGCGTGATTTGAAAGAATAAAACAAGGAAGGACATGTACTGGGTTGGATCACAGGTGTTTTGAGGCTCTCTGAAATAATAAAAATTGTATCTTATTCTGTACTTTAATTTAAAGCTTCCAACTTTTAATGAAGACTGCTTGTTGTTTTACAAAAAACACCCATTTTTTCCTTTAATGCTTTTTTGCAAATGTTCATTGAAAAATTCTTTCTATAAGAGTAGACTCCAACACCTTGAGGCAGAGGTCTAAAATATAGGTCTCTATTCCACCAAAAAATGTCACAAGTACTAATACTTACAGTATGAAGAACTCTTGCTTTTACCTGGGAACTATCTAATGTTAAAAACAGAGTAAATATTTTGGTTCTGAAAAACCAGTACCTGCCTGACATAACTTTTTCAAGCTCTCTAAAATTTCCCATGCATTGCTTATTTTGAATTTAAACAATACATTGTTATATTCTGGTTTTATTTCAAGCAGTTGGGAATAAAGTCAAAATTAACAGGGACAGACTTTTAAAATTCTTGGCCATTTCAGATCTCTACAGTAGATATCTTACACACATACACAACATAGTACATAAAGAAGATAGAATTGTGTATGAAGATTAAGGAAGACCCCATATGTCAGAAATGCAAACCCTAATTTTTATTCTTTTTTAAATATATGTACAGACACATGCTTTCTTCAATGAGAAATAGCATAGTAACTCACTTGTAGGCTCCAATGTCACATATTTTGTGGGAGTAGAGAAACAAATACATTTCAACTCCTTTGCAAACTGAAAAAAAAAATAAAATTATTATGAGGCCTGACAGCTGGTGATTTCTCTGTTCATTCAGGAATGATTAGACAGCAGGTCTGGGCAGACAAACTAACACATTCGCTGGAATGCCAGGCAATGACATTGCTTTAATGATGTTTACCTCAGCTTTCAGAGCCTTCCCAATAGTAGGGGATTAGCAATGGATTTTAGTGAAACATGGAGCTCTGTTTTCAGCAGTAGAAACACAGCATAAGACACAGAATGAAAAGTGTCAAAGTATCCTGGAGCTGGATGTCCTGGTTTAACAGTGAAGGCAGGCAGTACTGCAAATCAAAGTGACAGCTACTGCTCCCCCATGTTGGAAGTATCTTTGTGGATTGGTTTTAGATGTGTAGTAGGCTCCTCTCCACTTTTCATTGCTCATCCAACTCTGCTTCTTCAACAGATTTCTACCTCTAGTTCATTACTGTGTCATAAGGATCAGGCAGCTCAACCCAAACACTAATGGCAATGTATGAAAGAAAGTCAAAACATAAGCAAGGACTAGCATGAAGATAGCTTATTATGTCTCTCAGTATGCAGCAGTAAATACTTCCAGCTCTTGTGCAAGTATGGTGTACACACATAACCTTAGAATGATGCAGTAACTCTTCCAACTCTTTTACAAACACAGCTGTTAGAACACAGGTATAAATGCCAACACCTTTCTTTGAAGGCCCTTGTCTCCCTTTACTAGAAATTCCTGAGTCAGTAGACTTCCTTTAATTCAATAAACATTCTTGGCTTACTTTGAGATCTCTGCCTTTTGGCAAGATGATCCTTGATGTGTCATTTAGCACCTTAATATATTGTGGCCACCACTGGATTTTTAACAAGACCAAAAAGACCATTTAATAATATTTTATCTTTTCTACAATAGTTTCTGATGCACACTTCAGGTTATATTTATTAAGCTTTACTAAGCAAAATACCCATTAACAGATCCTATAAAAGCTATATAGGTGCTACTATCTTCAAAATGAAAAGATAACAAAAGGAACTACCTTAGTTTAATTTAGATTAAATATACAGCTTTTATTAAATAAGCATTACACATAGAAAACCTGTAGGACACAGAGTACAAATGTTTTGGCAAAATGTGGCAAAGCATTGTGTTGTTATTCTTGATTCAGCATCAATTTATACTATCAAAAGATAGTACAGAGTTCAAAAGAAGATAGCTGATTTGGTTTGGGTTTTTTTAGCAGGATGCAGTATATAATGTCATTATGCTGACTGGACTGAATTTTAAATAAGTTAATGATCTAAATTAAGACAAATGTAAAGTGCTAGTTTCATCTAGTCATGCTTTGTTGTGTCCTGAAAATTGCCATGGACAACTTGTTTTCACAAATCTTAAGGAAATTCCTTCACACATTGTAGAAAAAACAGAGCAAAGGACTGAATATGCATCCTTTTATACCAAGATGACCAGTAATCCCAATATGATTGGCTAAGTAGTGTTCCCCATTATACATAGGAAACTTCCTCACCTAACGCATCTGAGCAAAAATTCATGATGCTGAATTTTTTGTGTATTGAATTATTTTCAGTGGAAAATCCAGAGTAAGATTCTTCTTTCAGTTACTTTTAGAGTTTTTTTAATACATTCCTAAGTGCAGAAACCTTCCAAATTTCAGCTGATACACAGAAAGAAACTCCAGCTCACACCTTTCTTCTTGGCACTTCACTATCAAACAGTGAAAAACACTTCATTAGCCCAGTAAAAAAAAGTGGAATGACAACTTAATTGCATCATGAAAATAAGCAGGGAGACATCTACACACCCAGGTATCACATATTTCAAGCAGCACCTTCCAGTTTTTCTAGTCAGCTTTTAAATAGGACTATATTTCAAGGACATATTAAATGCCTTTGGGCTAGTTTACTACATGCAAGCATGGATTCTCCGCATGCTGAAGTTACAGTAGCCATAACTTTAGTCTGCTGCTTTTTAAACTCATCCGGCTGTCTCAAGTAATATCTGTCTAATCCTGCTTTCAGTTATGTTTTAAGACTCTTTTTAACATCAAGTTTCTCAGTTTCTGTGTGAAGAAAGATCACAATATCTATTGCAAATAATTTTATGACACTTAGAAATCAATAAGAATATCAAGTCTGTTCTTTGCTGGTTTCAAACAACACACATTAGAGAGTGTCATCCTAACATCCTATACAATAATCTGAAACGAGTTCTTTTTTTCATAAGCACACATCCAGCTGAACAATAATTACAGTGAAATATGCTGCCATCTTTCCAAAGAACAGTAATTAGGGATATGAGCCTGGATGTCTTGTATGCTTATGGAAACATTTTTTTCTTTCCAGCTAATGATCATCCAAATAGTAAATCATTAAAAGGAAAATGACAAAGGGTGTGGATAGTGGCTGTCATCAGCCTTGTGCACCAGCTCCAAACTCTGTCATCTTCCTTTGGAAGAGAAAGCATGGTGATACAAAAGTTAAAATTCTTCGTGCTTCTTTGGAGAACAAAACAAGTACAGGTAATCAATCTTGTTATTTATTATCGGTAATACTTAAAGACAAATATCCCATGTTTCTCTCCCTTTACTGATCTTGGAAAACACTTTTATATTAGACTAGCATTACATGGGGCAAAGAGAGTCAAAGACCATATTATACAAAAAGTAGTCATGTATCTATGATCATTATAATAACTTAAATCAACACCTAAGAGCGCAGACATGTAAGTATCTTTCTGTCTGAAACCTTAGAATCATCACCAGCTTTCCTTTTTTTTAGTCGGACCAATTTTTAATACTCACATACTAGTGTGAACTGGTTACCAAGAAGAATGAAAAAGACCTCCTGGGCTGTACCACGGCTCCATTGCGCTGGAATCATTCCTGTTATATACGTGGGTAACAAGTACCTAATGAACAAGAACTTGGAGCTCATTTTTATTTAATATCTTCGTGTCAAATAACCATTTAAATAAAGTAATTACTACCAACTCTTGATATTATTTTTGTTATTTTTCAATTAACACTGCAGGGTAACTGGTACCGTCTTCGCAGTTTTTTAAGTGATACGTGCCAATCTGTTCTGTGACCAATGCACCAATAACAGTAATATTTTCTTGGGACTTAGGAGAACAAGCTTCCAGAGATACAGGAGAAGCTACTTCATGCCAGTCAGTGTGGGTGTGACTTTAACTCTTATCTGCCAAATCATATGTGATCTAATCCTAAAGCCCTTACCGCAAAGTTTTACTCTTTCTACCATTCAGGTGAAAAATCATAGTGCCAATTAAATAAGCACATTTCTTTTTCTTCCCCCCCCACCCCACCCCACCCCTTTTTAATCTTGAGTACAGAAAATTTCTGTGGATTTTCCCCTCAATGATAAAGCACATTCCAATGAAAACCATTTTTTTAATCTACTGCTCATTTTGTACTCATTCAGAAAAATAATATTTGGAACATAGGACATGTCAGCACTGAAAGAAAGTCTGGTAAAAACAGTGAAGAAGGAGACAGCAAAGCAGAACTAAGACTAAGAGACTATTGTTAAATTAAAAAATGCTCCCCTCTTTTCCAAATACTTTGACCAATTTTTTAATTTTTCTTTTTTTTAGAACAAGTAGTTCAAAATTATTCCTCTTCCAAGTATTTGTTTTCCTTCCTCTAAGCAATAATACATTTCAGATTTTGCATTTGTTAACCAACGTACTGCATATAAACCACAGGCATGTTAAGAAACAAAGCAACACATTATATTTCATCACCTCACTGTGATGAAGCAGGTTAGTACATATTCCTGAAGCATGTTATTGCCCACTTTGAAGAAATTCCACAAGTGTGATGGCTGCTACTCATGCTCAAGATATAAACAGTTTTAAAACTGATAATGCTTCACAGCAATATAATCTAAACAAAACTCCAGTAAAATATTATAAAAGGTAGGACACAAGATTAGAACAATAATGTGTTAGGGCATTATGCAAGATTTACAAACACCCTTAGTTATAACCTGTATTAAGCACTATAAGCAAGCTAATAACACACAGTTTATGGTTTAATCCCAACACAATGACCATATATATATTTTTTTAAAATGTTTTATGTTTGACATACAAAACTGTAATTATAGGGATATTCCCATTTAGCTGTATGTAAATAATAGCAAACACTTTATAAAAGCCTCATGCACAGAAAGAACAGGCCTAGAAGCACCTCAAAGAGCATGTATATCTAACATTTGTCATTTACTATGGTCAACAAACCACTCTTGCAGAACAGGTTACACTTTTGTACTGAAATGCCACTGCCTTCATTATGACATCAAAGAGCTTGAAACTAGGAAAACATCAGGGCTGATCTGGATCTCAGAACTGGCTAGCCATTACAACAGTACCTTCCTTTGACCATTTTTATTTTTAAGGACAAGTATGTATCATAAATTATGTATTATATATTATACTAGGATAGATATAAATTTTACCAGTCTTTTGTAATACTGAATATATGTCTAACTCCTCCCTAACTTTTTTTCCCTTTTGCATAAAACACTTGCAAAAGATTTTCCACATTAAAAAAGAGATCTGTTAGATCTTTTAATTAAGTAAATCCAACACATACTTTAAATTCTGCCTATATCCCTGACCAAAATATATTCTTCCCATGATCTTCCCCACACACTTCAATTCATATTTATAATTTGTGGGAAAACTTGATGAAGTTATGAACCATACTCATTTGTTTTGGAGTTATTTATAATTTGCTGGAAATTAGATAATGCTTTCCTGTGCTTCACTGTTTATTGATACAAATTAATCTTCCTTATATATCAGTCCGTGTTTATATCACAAAAAAATCTATATTTAAATCTGAATTCTGCTACTGCACTCATCTTTGAAAAGTATCTGTTTTGACAATCCAGCAGTACAATATAAAATTTACAAAAGTTTGGCTATATCTGGCATGTTACATGCTGAAACACTCAGCTGATACTCTTTCAAGTTAATTTTAAAAAACACATTCAGAAATTCTTGGAATAATAAGAGTAAGTAAAAATGACAGAACACAACAGGAAAATAGCATTATCCCTTACCAGACACATTATTAACCTAACTGTGACTTTTCCTTCCCACACTTCAGAAAAGAGAAATTTAAACAGATTAAGCAATTTTCTATAAATAAAAGCTCTTCCATTAAAGAGAAAAAACCCACAACTTTAATGATTATTCAAAGAATTTAATGCTAACTGTACTCTAAGGTAGATTTTAAGTCTAATCTCATTTTTTATTAAGAATCACTATGAAACACTGCATTTAAAATGCCTTTTTAAAAAATGCCATGATGCAATAAAAACTATTTATTATAACCAGAAGTGCAAAAACGTAGCCAAGTAAGGTATATATGGCACACTGAGTCTTTTAGTGACTTCTTTGTCCACCATTAATTAGTTAATTTACTATTAATTTCAAAAGAAATAGGCCAAGAATAATCATAACTCAGCAAGTGCATTAGCAAACCCCTGAGGTTTTTTTCTTTTTCCTATTAGCGTAACTGGCACAGAAAATAAGCATGAAAAATAGAAATATTGGGGTTGGGGAGACCTGCTGTAAAAGGTTTTATTGCCTTTCCAGCAGTTCCTACAGGAAAATCATATAGAGCTCATGGTCAGACTGTCAAAATATTTAACATTTATGTATTATAAGCACAATACAGATATAAAACATGTTGCATGAACAGCATTCAAGGACTTAAGCAGCTGAGACTGTTGACTTCCTTTACATTAGCATTCCTTTTTTTGGGGGGAGGAAGTTGGCTTAAAGTTCTTGCATATTGCTCTGTTGAGCTCTCAGAAAAGGAATTTAAAAGTACTGTTGGAAAAATAGGTAGAAAGTTCACACTCTGTTGTCTTGAAGTATATAAAAAAAAAAAGTAGGCAGCTTTTAAAGTTGCATTTTAGTAGAAAATATGATGTAAGAGTCCCAGAAATTCAGTTATGTGACAATCTCATAGTGCATCACATTAGAAATGTTTCTAGAACCGAACAGAGTCTTCATACTAGAAATGTCTACATTCATAAACTACAGTTGAGTAGAATTATATGAGGAGAAAGATACAGAAATTAATAGACATCTAAACATAAACCACTTTGTTTTGCTGCCTCTATCCTAAAGACAGGCAATTGAAGAGTATCCTGGCATGGACAAAAATAGCATATCCATGGATGGGCCACATCTGTAAAAACAAAGGCACTGAGTTACAGTAGTCGAATGCTCCAGAAACAAAATTAGGGTTGTTTTGGGTTTTCTTTTTTTTGGTTTAGAAATGGCATCACCCTCTGCATTCTGTAAGCACACTCAGAATAGCACAGCAAAGTAATTTTCAAGCATATTCACCATTTCAGGTGCATGCATTCATTACCTATCTACAGTAAGGTATTATTTTAAATTACTCAAAAGATATCTCAAGATGGTAATCAGAGCATTTTAGAAAACTTGTTCATAAAAATCAAAGAAATGGTTTGCAGCAGATAACTTAGCTCTTCAACTTAAGTTAAATCTCAAACACAGAATGCATGAAACCATTCCAGAGCTGAATCAAACCCGTGATTTATTGCAGCAGTGTAGTCTCTCTTTTGATTAGTAGGGAGTTTTAATTGACCATCACCTCTCTCTCAAATCTATATGTTAGAATTTTAAACTGTATTGACCAATTATTTTCAAATGTAAAGCACTAAATTTCATATCTGGTTTTTATTGGTTAGTTGTAACTGGTGCTTTCTAAGTGGTAAGGATCATGAAGGGAACATGTCAGAACATTTGCAAAGAGAAAACATCAAAAAAAGAGACTTGAAAACATATTTTTTTAAAAAAAAATTTTTTGAAAAAAACTAAGCTTTTTTTCCATTGAATTATTTCTAAGTATGTAATTATTTTTCAGACTTCTAGTGGCCTTGCGGTAGGGGAACTGGATTAGACTGTTAATTATTAAGATCCCACATTAACACAGAGAGTTAGAGTCAGAGACTTGGTATTTACAAATATTACCATATTAACAGAGAGGCACTGCTGGAAGATTAAGACTTGAAATCCCAATTAAATGCCATGGTCTGTTTTCACAAGTAACTGTCTTAATTTTTGTTGAAAAATGCATAGTGTTAACTATGGAGATGTTCTTTTAATTTTCTGTGGAACAGACCACCCATGGTATTCTAAACCTATTTTTCAGGGAAGACAATCTATATTTTCTTTATTAACCTCCCAAGTAATTGAGTCACATGCTGTTAAAAAATTGAACTATACAAATGATTGACAGTTATAATCTTTTTATCTATTTATTCATTAGTGTGGCTTTTTCCTGAATCTCAGAAGACTTAAAGAATGGATAATAAAACAGTTATTTAATATGCCCTCATGTGAATATATGAAACTGGAACGACATAGTTATTAATTTTAATAATCATATCATCATTGTTACCTGTGTGATCTAGTAACACCTAGGTGATTAATGTATGAAATTTTATTTTATTAATGATAAATTATTTTGAAGTTTTATATTTTGTTTCTCATTGGGATCCGCAGTTTTAGAGACAGTTCAATTGTTTCTATACTTCCGTTGTCCACATTTAGAGATGTTTCATAGCAACTGTGTAGATACATGGAGTCTATAAAATTACAAATTTAAATTACTTACCATTATACAACAAGTTACTCTAGAACAGTATAAAGGTGTTGAACAACCTAATAGTCAAGGGAATGCAAGAGCAATGAGACAGAAGTAAATTACCTTAGATTTCTGTTTCTTATAGGTGTGTTTCAGAGACTTGACAGGGAGAGGTTATTTTGCTTTGAACAATCTGTAGATTGACTTCTGTTAAACTTATGTATTATCTTACCATTTCATCTCCAGAGACCATGGTTCAAATATTTCAATGAACCACAGTTTAGCAGATTTCAACTATGGTGCTGCAGGACCAGACTAATACTTTTTTTTTTTGGGAGACCTGAGCTGTGGCATAGCCTAAATGGCACCATATAAAATTCAAACATTTCAGCTCATTGCAGCAGGCATAAATACTAGAAGTTACACTAACTAGCACTCTTACTGTCTAAGTGTTGTGGTTTAACCCCAGCCAGAAACTAAGTACCACACAGCCACTCACTCACTCCCCACCCACACCCCAGAGTGATGGTGAGGAGAATCAGAAGGGAATGTAAAACTCAAGGGTTGAGATAAGAACAATAATTAAAATAAAATAAAATAGAGGAACACCCACACCCCACACCCACCCTCCAGTAATACTAATACTAATAGTAAGAATAATAATGAAAAGGAGGGAGAAAGGGAGAGGAATAAAATCTAAAGGAAAGGGACAAAAAATAAGTGATGCACAATACAATTGCTCACCACCTGCTGACCGATGCCCAGCCAGTCCCTGAGCAGTGATCAGCAAGCCCTGGCCAACTCCCCCCAGTTTGTATACTGAGCATGATGTTCTATGATATGGAATATCCCTCTGGCTAGTTCGGGGCAGCTGTCCTGGCTGTGTCCCCTTCCAATGTCTTGTGCTCCCCCCGCCCTCTCGCTGACAGGGCCTGAGAAACTGAGGGATCCTTGACTTCGTATAAACATCACCCAGCAACAACCAAAACCATCAGTGTGCTATCAGCATTGTTCTCACACCAAATCCAAAACACAGCCCTGCACCATCTACTTAGAGGAAAGTTAACTCTATCCCAGCTGCAACCAAGACAGTAAGCTTTAATAACCACAGACAAATTAACTTTTAATTTGTGATGTTTAGATATTGCATCTTACAAGAGAGAAAGTTTGCCAAAATATTATTTTTCCTGTTCCATTTCTATAGGCTCCACAGAAATTTAGAACTTGCACATCTGGAAGTTTGCTAACATAATGCCATCGGCAAACAAGTAATTCACAGAAAAAAATTACTTTGCAAAAAGGAAATAAAATACAGTGATAGAAAGCTTTGAAGAATCAGTAGAGATCTGTTAGTTCTGCTCAAGCATAAACTATTTGGGCTAATCAGGAATTATTATTGTGAATATTACAGAAGCACTGGTCATGTCTAAAAAAGCAAAATGAGATATTTTTGTTATGAGAACTACCCACACAGCTTAGCAGTTGCACAGGACCCAGTAGTCTGTTTCTATGTTGATATTTACATTAACAAAGAAGGGGAAGGAGAAAGATGTCTTCAGGAATACACCTTGGCTAGATGAGAATCAGAGTGCTGTTATGGCATTCCAGAAAAACAAAGAACATTAGTTATGCTCCATTAAAATTGTTTTGCCAAGACAACAAACTTATCAACTGCTATTCGACAGTAACCATTGCATTTTCCACAGACATTGTGTCATTGCATTAAAATTACTTACTTCCAGATCACATTATTATCTACCTTCTCTAGATTTCACTCAGAAGTATAAAAACAGGAGATCAGGAGGAAAGAAAAGCCCTCTGAAAAAAAATTATTATTTTTTTCAATCTGAAAAATATATGCTCTGCATCAGTGTTTTAATTAAGTAGTCATCAGTTACTGATGAAAACCAGGAGCAGCAGATAAGTTTTTATCTACTGTATTTCAATCACAGAAATTAATAATTGACTAGAGGGAAAAAAGTAATTTGCAAGACCATGTTTATCATCTGAGGTCAAGACAAAATTAATCAGGAAAGGTTTATCTGTATAGTGTTCACTGAAAAGAAGCCTTAAACTTTTCATTAACTGTAGCAATTTTTTTTAAAAAGGCAAATCTAACATCCTCCAGTTTTCTAAATATAGGAGTGAAATGTGACAACTCTGAAGAGGAAGGCTCAACGACAAGGCATTTTATGCGCTCTATATATATCTGTTAAATTTCACATCTCTAAGTTGTCTGTAACAAGCTTTCCCTTATGTTAATAATAAAATAGCCTATTAATTTCAACTCAGCTGGTCAAAACTGATAATCAAGCCTATGTAAGATACCAAAATGCTGAGCATGTTGGTCCACTAAGGAAACGACATCATTATGTAACAGCCTGAGAGGTCACGCAGTAGCCTGAATGAAGATTTTTAACTACAGATTGTTTCATCATTGCCTGATACTTTCTGTATACTTCTGACTGCTAATATACAGGGAAGGAAAGAAAGAAACAAAAGAAGTTTGGAAAAGGACAGGAGAAACTGAGACAGTCAAAAAGAGGATACAATACAAAAGAAAAAGAGACAATGAAAATCAGAGGAAAGGGGAAGAGAAGGGAAGCAAAAAAAGAGTAAGTTAATAGATACAATAGGCAAGTGATCAACTGGTTGAAGAAAGCAGTCTTTTTTTTGGCCAAGAGGAGCAGTCAAGGCTATCACCAGTCATCAGCATACATCTCTGGCCACTGCTGGTTAAAGATACTTTTTGCTTTTCTGTCAAGTTACTAGGAACATCATATAGATAGTATTCTGTACTGTATCTTCTGTTTTGCCAAGGTTACAAACACAATGTTCACATCTAACTTGGGAAAAGGGTTTCCAAAATAAAGCACGGTAGACATCTGATATTTTCATTTGACCTTCTCTTGCAACAGTTCTTAAATCTACCTCATAAAGCTCTTAGGTTCTCATATGGAAAATTCTACCAAAAAAATTGCAATCGCTACATATCAGACAGATTAGTCTGAAATTCATATAGTTATCTTTCTTTATACATGAAACAAATGTATTTCCCAAAATGCAAGCCTAAAATCCCTGTCCCTTCCTATAATGTAGCTCCTGTTAATTTCCTTAGTAATTTCTTAGTTAATTTCCATAAGTAAGTCATGCACAAATGAAAAGGATTGCTGAGTTGGACTCAGACTTCAAGCACTCAGTGGTTTTAAATGCACATACAGAACTGTAAAGCAGAATTTATCTACAAATGTATAACCTAGTGAGTCATCCTATCACTGTGACAGTGATTGCCCACAGTTACAGTCTGAGAAGTGTACCCTTCCCATCCTTAGCTAGTTATATCCTGTGCAAGATGCATTTTGCCTAACATGACAAGGCTGAAGAATTTTCCTCTTCCATTTTAACCATCTTCTAGCAAGGAGAGGTTAGGATACATTGCAAACAATGCTACTGTACTACTGAAAGAGGGATCGTTGGATAGCCACCCATGCTTTCTTCACTGTAAGGACTCAGCCAAGTCACCTTTGTTTTCTGGAGAAAGCAAGCAAAGGACAAAATATACCTAAGTCAGCATACTTGTCATGAAATATCCTTAAAAAGTTTCCCGCTCTGCTGCTGCCTCCAAACCTTTGCTGCTCTCTAATACCCTGGCATGCTGTTCTGTCCAAAATATTGTCTTGACCTGGATCAGATCATTTGTCCACTTACAGCATTGTTTTTCCAACAGCTTGCATAGCCATATTTTGAAGGGCAGCATACAAAGGCATGAGGACAGAAATTCCTTAAGCCAGCACTGTCATTAAAGGTGCAATATAATGAAAGTATGGCCTAAGTAACTTGCCTAAAACTGCACTCCAAGTCAAAGGAAGATGGCCAGAAACTGAATGTAATGCTCCATGGCTTGTCTACACTCTAATTTAAACATGACAGGGCAAGTTCACTGCCCAAGGACCAACAGGCACAGGCCAGCCTACATCTGTGATCATAAACTCGCTGTCCCCAGAGCAGAGTGGCCTTGTCCTAGCTTCAAAGAGCGTATGTGGGCCTGAGCAGAGGAAATACCCCACAGGCTTTCCTCTCTGCTCACCTTTATACCTCACGTATTCTTCCTCACCTTATGATACATCATCACAGCTCATCACAGCAATGCAATGATGACTTTTTAAAGCATTTAGGGAGTCTTTTCTCCCCTGTCTTCAGAAGGTCATTAAAACCACCCACAGCAGCGCACATCCTACGTGTCAAAGCCAGGGCTGCTGAAGTCTCTGCTACTGCCGTTTTTCAGACTCATGCTCATTGTAGCCAACTTCCAACTCCTTCTGAAAGCCGCTGGGGCTAGCTAACATACGTGTGACAGAGGCTACCACCGCCACCGCCCATCAGGGACGCTGCACTGTGCAATTGAGCTTCTTCTGCTGGGACAAAGCGTGGGAAAAGATCTGGTGTTGGAGCTCAGCCTTGCTAGTTCATGCCAAGGGTCTGCACTGAGACATTTTTAACTTCTAACCTAAAGGGGAGAAGTGAGAGGAGCTGCCATTGCTATAGAAACTTTCCACTTGTTACCAACACAGTGCATCATATGTTGATATAAACTCAGGCTTATTAACACTTTTTTAAGAGTGGTGTGATAGAGTAGCATGTTATTTGAATGTGAATATTACAAGATTCATTATTTTATCATGCACTGCCTTTGTAACTCTTTCCCAGCGTCCACTGCAACATGAGGAGCAGTCTTTAAGATCATCATGCCTTTAGCCCTCATTGCAAACTGTGTTCCCTTATGAGACTTGCTGTGTGTTTTTAGCCAAGATCACACCTTTTGGATGCAACAGTTAAGGATGTCAGTATGACAAATTCCTCCCACCTCATAACCATTATTTACAAAAGTAAAACAAGGCTTGCAGCTTCTTTCTTGGGACACAGATAATCATTCTCCATTAGCTAACAGCCAACACCTATGTTTGATTAATTTCCCATACATGGCTTGAGCCTCTGCAAAGCGAAGTGAGCAACTTGAGGACTTATTTCTAGCACATCTTAGCATTTAGATTTCTGACAACTGAAGCTGACACAGGGTTAAAGCCCACTGAAAGAATGTGCTTCTGCATTATGCTTGAATTCCAGGTGCTCTCTGGAAACTAAACCCTAACAGATTAACATGAATTCACTCACAGCTTTCCTCTTGAAGACAGACCACTTAAATTATAACAACACATGATACAAAGCGTAAAAATAGAAGTATACTGCGTTCAGATCAAGATTCATATCTGCATTTAATTCTGTTCTAAACTGCAAGTATTACTTTCACTCTGCTAGAAATCCTTCTATTTTAAATCATGGCAATGTGATACAAGAAGTTCCCAGCTACTTAAGCATTTGTTCCAAACTGTATTTTTCAAATTCTGGTACATCTGCCTGTCAGAGGCACTCAACCCAGAACAATACTTCCATTTATCTTTTAGAAAACAAATCCTTTTCTCCTTCAACCCACTCTAAAAGCCTCAATGAGCCACGAAGAATAAAAATATGCATTCCATGTTTTTGGGGTTTTTTTGGTGGGGGTTTTTTTTTCCAGTTTGTATTTTTAAGATGGGGTCAAAAAAGGGGAAGATATGCACCATAGCATTACCATCTCAATGTTTAACTCAATTCTCAAGTGTTTTTTATTTGTATAAAGCATAATTTTGCATGAAAGCACAACATAATTTATAATTATTTTCTCCACTGAGACTTGGACACAGCTATTAAACGGTAGATCTGCTGAAGACAATTAATGTCTTTCTCCAGCTCAGGAGCAACTAATGTATTGTCAAGGACTTGTCTGGGCCAAGTATTTCTCTCATCTTCTGCAGGAAATACCCTCAAATTTCATTTTCATAGTGACTGAAAAGAAGAAAGCCTTGGCTTTCTTCCACTTTAGATAAAAGGAGATCTCTTACTTCAAAGGGGAATATTGTTCCTAGAAACTTTGTTTCTACACAGACCATCTACATGTTTTCCCCTACTTGAGAAGCAGTCTGCCATAGGACCACCTTTTTTCTGCAATTCTTCCTGTTCTAACTAATGATCTGTTTAGGAACAGGAAAGGTATTCTGATACTTAAAGATTTAAATGTTTGTTGAAAAAAAGAATCTCCAAAAAGGTCTTACAAAAACATGCTGATATTTTGATAGCTTCTGCGTGATAGGGGTGTGTGTGTGTGCGCGCGCACGTGTGAAATTTTAACATACACATGGAGACAACAGCATACATTTAGGGAGTTGTGTAATCCTCCAAGAAGTGCCAAGCAGAAGAAGCTCAGCTGGCTCGATGTGCAAAGGTAAGATCAAAACAGACATATTTTACAAAAGCAAAGAGGAAATAAACAAAATTAGGCAGTGGCCATCCAAAACACCAGGCTGCATTTCAGTTTTTAACGTACAAGTGCTGTCAGAGTAATCTAATTCTTTTAGAGAAGCATACTAAGGAAAAAAATTAAAGATTAACTAAAAAGTTAGTCAGTTCTATGTCAAAATGACTCAACAATAAAAGGAAAAAAACAACTTTGGGAGGGTATTAAAAACTTCTACACCTAAGTCCCTAAGTCTTTTTGTTTCCTTTTACTATTGAGTCACTTAAAGCTTTTACAGTCTATGAATAGTACATTGTCTGCTTTGGATTAAGAGTCAACATTTACTATTCAGGTAAAAAGAATGAAATTGCAGCAACTGTTTCTTTAATAACTTATTTATTTTTTAACCCCCCACATGTTCTAGATGAAAATACAAACCCTACATTATTTATTAGATCTCCAGTTCCTGGAACCATTAAGACTACAAGTTGCCACCCTTGCAAAAATTTAAATATACTCTAAGTTATCACTTCTTTAAAGTAGCAGTGCAGCAACCTAAGCCGAGAAAGGTGGGTTTTGGTTTTGTTTCAAACAAGTGATGAACACAAAAATATGTTATTTTGAGTGACTTGGAGAAACAACAAATAACATCCATAAAAATCTTGATTGGGTAGTTACGCTCCTTGCTCTGTATCAGGCAAACTTTCCCAGCCAAAGGTTCTCTGTAAAGCAAATCGGGAGAACACAAGATTTCTTTTCAAAGGTCTTAAACTCTCACTAGCCATGCATGCATGTGGCGTAGCTCATCCATATGAAAACATGACACATATGAGAATACATGGCTCTGCTCTGTTCCTTTCTCCCATTCCCATTTCTCCTGCCTATGCATTTTTATTTCCTTCATGTGTCAGCCTTGGTGCTTACCAAAGTTTCAGTCTCTTGACTCAAGACAGCCTAAAACCACCCACCATTTTGGTCAGGACAGTCATTAACCCAGCTGAAGACTACACCAACCTTGCAACAGGGGCTGCCGAGTACTAGAAGTGACACAATGAAGGTGAAGTGAAAGAAGCAGAGACTAGAAAAGCAAAACTCTTTTCAACACAATTTTTCAACACAATTTTGAGGGTATTGGTCAACTGTTTTCAACACTTGACCAACACAAGTTGGTCAAGTATATAAACTCATTAAGTGATGTTTTCTCCTCCAATGCAGTTTTCTCTCTTCTGTAACCTAAACTTATGTGGAAACTGAACTACAAAACAATACTATTCCTCTCATTAGTAATCATCTTACTGGTTTCCTTTTACCTCTTCAAAGGACTTTCAAGATCTTTCAGGGTTTATTGTTAAAAGCCACAATACTCCATTCAAAAATGCTTTATATAAAATACTTGTAGTCTATTTATCCTTGCTAAACAACTGCAAACATTACTGTACTCTTTGGTGGGTAAGTAGGAGTTTGCTAACAACAGGAGAGTTCACACCAGCTGCTAAATAGTGCTTTATGGCTATATACAGGATAGTAGCAGTAATCCTTTAATACAGTTAAAATTTCAGAAATCAGAGAAAGAGAATTGTTTTGGGAATGCATGTGGTGCCTAGGCAGACTGCAAAAACCTTGCAAGTTAAGAGTTCAACAGAGCATTCAACACAATATTGTCAAAATTGTCTTTGTTGGTTACAGCAATATAACATGTGGCAGCTTCATGTGATTCAATCTGCTAGCAATGTACTCAGTGATGAGAACAAAACAGGAAAAAGCTGCTTTGGTCTCTGAGAAGATTTGAGAGCCCATACCACTCTGACACAGTAATACAACCTGAAACATCTGTAGTCTCATGAGATTTTAGCAGCTTAAGAGGACATTCTGGTTTTGCACCCTTTTCACCGAGTTGAGATTTGGCTGTCATCAGAGCAACTCTCCACCCTCCTACTCCTGCAAGTACAACCACTTATTCAAACCTGCTGACAAAACAGGAACAGGTTAAATTAGTTCTGGGCCAAAACCGAGCAAGCTAAACCTTTCACTTGAATACTTCATGAATACTAAGCACTTCTGGGCTGCCTTCAACACATCAGATCTACCGGAGTCTAATCATTCATTCCTTTAAGCAGTGAGCACCACAGTGTGGACAGTATCTGTCAAAACAGCCCAGATAAATGAAGCAGTAAGAGATTGCACGCGTCCAAGTGTCAAGGCTACTCAAGTTCTTTCAGAGGAGATGTATACTACAACAGTCTGCCTCAGGTTCCCTTTGCTACTGAAACTCTAGTAATGGAATTAATTGGTATTTTAAAATTTCTTTTTCAGAAATGCATTCATTTTATACTGCTAGACCACTCAAAGACAAGGAAACACTAACTCCTACAGCTAGAGAGAATTTTCAAAATATTGATAAGAAGGCATCAGACAGGATGAATCCATTTTTTTTTTTTTAAATGTACCAGCTGCATTTCTGTACTGCATTACTTGAGGCCTAAACTACATTTACAACAATCATCCCAGGAAAAATGGCCTCCTAAACAATGTGTAATACCTAGGCTTAACAGTGTAAATTAAGCAAAGGAAACATGCTCTTTTAAATGTTTTTATTACAGAAAAACAAAAGGCTTACACTTGACTTAAAAAAAGCAGCATTATTTTGTGAATTCAAAGTTATTACAGTGAAGTTGCTTCAAGAAACCTTCAGAGGTGGAAGAAAAAAAATAAAATGCCAGATCCCCCCTCAGACAGCATCATTGCATGACCACAGCAAGCCCCTCAGATTCATATCACTTCTGACACCCAGTTTGTAACTTTTATGCTTTTTGTATGCTTTTCTTCTCCATGTGTCTGTCTTGTTGGATACAACTGGGAGAAGGATTTGATGAAAATGGCAGTACGTTTAAAGTTTAATTTTCAACAGCTCAGTACACATCTGATTGACATTATATTTCAGAAGTCACTGAGACACATGCTTTCCTCCTAACTCTAGCCAATAAGCGTTACAGTTTTAACAGATCCCAGTGTGATCTGTTTCTTTCACCGCGTTTATCATATTCAGGTTCGTATCTCAGAAGATTTCTCAGCAAGTTATTTGGTTACTACTGGTTATGAACACAAACAAAAATAACAGCTCATAGTTGAAACAGTTCTTAGTAGCGCAGCAGAATTCAGAATTATTTTTTCTTCTTTACTACCCACCATAGAAGGAAAAGCAGCGATCCAGTGACCACTTCAGTTCTTGTGTTGCTCTAAGTTTCCAGCCTGAGTTAAAATTAAATATGTAATGGATCTGTATTTGAAATCTTAACAAAAAAGAGACAAATCAAGAAAACATATTACTGTCTTAATAGTCCTACGTTTTGACTATCAGCACTGAGTCGGGCTAAAGTCCAAAAAAATTTACAGGCTTATTATTTTTATTTTTTTTTTTAAGAAAAGCATCACGCCACATGAAAAACTTTCTAAAGCAACATCTCACTCTTCAAATATATGCTAAAACTACACCTCAAAGATTCTGAAAGAAATAATCAAAAAGCAAGAAAACTCAAGACATGTGCAATTAGCTATAATGACAAAAATTAGAAGAGACAATTCATTGAAAGAAAAATGAGAAATCAAAAAGGGAAAAAAAAAGTATCAGACACCTGCTATTCAGTATTCTATAAACTCACTTTTTTGACTGTCCTCCCAAAAAAAAAAAGGTTGGACTCAAAATCGGATGTGGAATTTTTCTGAAAAAGATGCCTGAACTCCTCAAATATTGTTTATATTGTCTGATAACAAAAGCTTTTCAGGTCAGGGAACTACTTATTGTACTCAGAACTGCAACATGAAGCCTGCTGTTACCAAGCTACTTAAACGGAAGAAACAAGTTTCTTTCCTACAAGGTAAAAGGATAGAATACATTTTCCCTGGTTCTGATTTATATCATCATCAGGTTTACTGAGACACATAACTTCTCTGTTTAAGCTTACCAATGTTTTTTATTTAAAATTCCTTAATTTAGTGCAATAGCATAGTAAATTATTACATGATCAAGCTGCCTAATAAGGACATCATGATCTGTATTATACAGTAATATACCCTTAAAAAAGGGAAAAAAAAAAAAAAAAAAGAAAAAACCCAGCATGAATACTAAGAGGAAGAGCACGTAGGTTTTGTTTCTGTGGTACTCTGCTTGACATTGATGCCAAAAGCTTCTTTATAGCTTATCCCTGGAGATTTTAACCCTGGACACAAATTAGTCCTTCTCACAGTCACAGGGCTGTATTAAAAGTGACTTATGGTTAAACGGGTAACAAAAATGCATTATATTGACCAAACTCTAGGAATGGTAAGGTAATATTACGCTCCATTAATTCCTTCCTCCAGCATAAGTAACAGTCCCAAACAAAAGTACCTTAAACATGTAACACCATTCAAAAACCCTTGTCATTGGAGAGTTATGCAAAATTATCAGAGGGTGTTTATATTTACTTCTTCCTTTATCAACTTATACTGTGGATTCAGAAAACTTAATGATCATTTGCACTGTAAGTTTGTGTAAGCATTTGTACAAAACAATTTAACAGGCAATCACATTCTAAAAAGTTTATAATGTACTTTTGGAATATTTTTAGCTGCTAAAGCACTAATAAAGAATTTAGCATATAACTCCCACATCCTATATGAAGTAAACATTCCTGACTGCTAATAATTGTATTATTACAAGGTAAACCAGTCCTCTAATTCCTAACAATTTACATTTAACTTGAGAAAACAGAAAAGTTTGGGGTTTTTTTTTTCCCCAAATTAATGCGCAACAGGTAGAACATGTAACTTCTTGGAAGATTTGAAAGTTGTCTTTAGCTATCAAACTCTGAAAGACTTTACAGGTGTCTTAATCTTTCTTAGGTTTCAGCCTTTTTATAGGAATGAGTGTTTAGCTGGGCTATATTAGTAGTAGTTCATCACATACACTGAGGTCAAGTAACAACATCTTTATCCCACTGTTCTGGAAATGAAAGATTCAAAACTCCTTAAAAAAATGGTGTAGAATTGTACCTGCAAAATTCTTCAGTTTAAATTGTCTTTGTTGATCTATTCAAGACATTTAAGAGAACATCCATATTTTTTTATGTCAATTTCTGAGAAAATTTGAATACATGCAAGTCAAAACTACCATAATGCAGACAAAAAGGTCCTCTTTCATGAAGATCATCAATAAATGACTACCTTCGATAAATAAGTCTATTTAGAAATTCCAGAGAATTCATTTGTTAAACAAGTTAGTCTTTTTTCTTTTCCATTATGTCTTTCTGTTTAAGCTCTCCATCTGAAAGTTCTGTATATTTTCCGTTCTTTTCCTCCTCTTGTTCTTCCTCACTGCCTTCATCCGTGAGCTCCCGATCACCGTTTTCCTTTTTAGCTGCCTCATTTTCATCTATCCCTCCATCTGTATCAGCTGTGCAGATTCCGTAACACATAATGCTGATGACCCCCAGGGGCAACCCAAAGAGAAAGCATCCCAGAAGTGGTGAACTCTTGAAAACAGACTGTTGAAACACAAATTTCAAGTAAAAAACACTTTCAGTGAATATACAAAAATTACCACATTAGTACTTATTACTCTGTCTATTTATGCAAAAACATCCAAAATGACAGCCAGTTTGTTTTTTGGGTTTTTTTGTTGTTTTGTTGTTGTTTAGATTTGGTGGATGTTCTTTCTTTTTGTTTCGTTTAAGTTCCCTACCCCTCCCCCAGAAAGAAGGAATCCTCATTTTAACAATTCCTACTATAAGTTTATAGAAAAAGACTCAGAATTTCAAATATTACAATGTTGCATTGGGACAGCTAGTGTTAGCATGTCAACTGTATATCCTATTAATTGTTTGAAGCTTGAGAAACAACTGTTCTAAAAGTGTTCAAATGAGACAGTCCATCTCTAATTTGTGCCTCATTCTCAAAAATTAGTTTGAGTAATAAGGGATCCGCAGAAACATTCTGTTATTAGACAGCTTCCTACTGAAGAGTAGTTTAATGGCACAAGAGGAAGGACTTTTGGTTTCAAAACCTGTTTGCTAAACGCTGCACACTTCCCGAAATTTGGAAGCCACTCATACAGAAACATGTTTCAATTTAAATTCACAGCACAGGTTTTTTGCTTGTGTAGGACAAGTGAAGAAACGGATTTGCGTACATCTTCCCAACAAAATTCTGTTAAGCATAATTAACCTGTAAGAAAGATGATTAAAATATCTGCTTTAAAACTACACTTCGCATAGTATTTAATCCCCTTATTAGACTGAAATTGTAACTTCTCTCAGAACATAGAAGTGCTATCAATTTCAGTGAAAGCATGTCAGAAGGGTCAAGGAGAAGGTTTTGAATTTTTCCTATTCTATCTCTTAAAATACATGTCAGGCTAATACAGAAAAGGAGTGAAAAGTGAAGAAACGAATGTATGTGGAATATTTAACACACAAAATATTATTAAAAACTTTAATCAAGAAGTTAATTTGGCTTGAATATAAAGTATATATATCTGTAACAGATACACAATATATACATTATAAACAAACACCTAAAAATATTTCTAAACTCTCTGAAAATATTTACAACTTTATTGACAAGGGCACCATCTAATCTTATGAAAAATAAAACTTACTACTACAGTAGACTTGGCATCATAGACTACTCTCTTGATTCGTTGCAGAAGTCCATCACCACCCTGTGCCTGAAATTTCAAATGGAACCATGTCAAAACTGCTGACACTTTCAGTTATGATTCCAAAAGTTCATTCTTCAGACCTTGCAATCTTAAGTCCCTTTAGAAGGAAATGAAAAGTAATTATTCTTGCATCTCATGATGCCCAGACACTCCCAACTTCTCAAGCATGGATAAACATTTCAACAGTCTCACGAAGAACGTTTTAAAAAATCAGTGCATGCTTCAACAGTGGGCTGGCTTTCCACTCTCTCACCATAGAGGAACACCAACAGAAACTACCAACTGTCCTGATGTAGCAACTATAAAGTTGCAGAGATCTTCCAAACTTCCCTGCACCTGATGGTATCTATTTATGGACTATGACAGAAGCAGCTAGAAAAATCTAAGTAGTAACAACAAGATATGGAGGTACAGTAAAAAACCTCATAAAACTTCAGTCAAGCAGTAACAGACTATACCTACATTAGCACTTAATTCAGCAGTCTTCAAAATAGCTACATGAATCTGAAGGCAATTTGTCTGTTTAACAGGACCAGTTTTCACTTGTCTTAAGTTGCCAGAGAAACAAAACTACATTTTGGAAGTCAACTGATCCGCACTTGACCCTGAACAAACCCCCTCAAATTACAAAAAAATCCACAGAGATGAAATAGACTCACAGAAGGCTACCTATATCACCTTACAGAAAACTACAAGAAAGTCAAGCTGAATAATCCAAGACTTCCCATGGAAGGGTGGAGGGTGTGGGGAAATGTTATGCTTCTCAGAAATTTCACTGTGTTTCTGAAAGTCTTCATCCTATTACTTTTTTACAGGCATGCTTTGAAGACTGTCATTCCTCAACAGCTGCACAATTTCTTGGGCCTGAATATAGCCAAAGACATGCCATCTTATGACTATAGACACCATTTAGTTTAAATGAAGTACATCCTGTGCTGTCTGTCTTGTATTAGCACTCTCACATACATATAGAGATGTGAACTTAGACAGCTCTTTAATCATTCTAGCTGAAATACTGCAAACAGAATGTAGAAAGTTCTAAGTGACACTATGGCAAAAAACAAGGCATCACAAACAAACCTCCTCAACTTTAAAGAACAGAGAAATCAACTTCATTTGTTGTTTTAACCAGGATGATGTATTAAAAGAGTGAAATAGATGTTGACAACATAATTCAGCGCAATTAAAAAACATTAAAAAAAATTACAAATGAAGAATAAAGACCCACCAAATAAGTTACAAGAATACCCCTCACCTTGCAACAGCAAATATACCTATATTACGTTGCTACATCGATTTGTCAGATTAAATAATCCAAAGTACCTCTTCTGACTCAAACTATCTACAGCATACCACCCAATGACATAAAACTGCTGGTATAACGTAAGGTAGGATTTGGCTAACACAGTAAGCATCCAATATACAGCGAACTGGGGCTTAAACCAACATAGGCTTCTCCCAGAAAGCAGTCAAATGATTTGTTAGCACTAACCCCCTTCATGGCAAAGCCTTCTTGCCCTCTAAGTGCAAATGAAAGCTCTGATCCATGATCTCTTTCCAAATTCACACAACGTAGCCTTTTGTTCAGCTTAACAGTATACTGAGTGGAAAAAGGAATCTGAGTGTGTTTTCCCAGCACTAAAAAAATGTCCAAGCCATCAAGTCCAGATGGATTTATTAATTCTGCTGTTTTAACAAAGGCCAGCTCATTTTTAATTTTAGAGCAGAGAGAGAGGGGTAAGCTTGTGTCTGTCTGTAATATGCAAAGCAAGTATACTATGGTTTTTGAATTTGAACCTATTATACATCAAG
This sequence comes from Falco cherrug, assembly GCF_023634085.1. Classification (NCBI taxonomy): domain Eukaryota; kingdom Metazoa; phylum Chordata; class Aves; order Falconiformes; family Falconidae; genus Falco; species Falco cherrug. The sequence goes on from NC_073699.1 coordinate 66,286,396, forward strand.
CTACTGGATTTATTAATTTTCTGCCAAAATAAAAGCTAAGTTGAATTATGTATTCACTATAAAGTAAATTTTAAACAAATACATTTAAAGCAAACCAGGAGATGAATAAAAGCTCTCAATTTACCAGTGAGAGCAGTAAAAGGAATATCAAGAGAAGTCAGCTAACATTATGCTATAAACAAAAAAAAGCTTGCTTTCCACAAGAGGTTCTGCAGTCAGAACAGCAAGCAACAGCACACCTCAAGGATTCAGTCACATATTCACTGACAGCACCCAAGACCGGAAGACAGACAGGACAGCAAGACAAAACACATGGTATAACAATAACAGTAACCAATTTTTTCCCTACTTCAGGACCTAAGGAAATAAATACCAACCAACATATTCCAAGTCACAATGAGGACTTACTTCAGCTGTACCATCCAAGATATTGTTAATAAACTGAACCATGTCTTCTGTGTTTTCAATGTGCCTATCTGGTAGAAAATACTGCTGATTGGACGTATTCAATACAACAATAGTAGGGATTGTCAAGTCACTGAAAACATAAAAGAGATCGTTTATACATTTAAAGAACTACGGTGTAAAACATTGCAATTCAGGTAACTCCTACATCATTCAAAAGGGTATCCATTAAACTTCACACCGTGTGAGTTCTAGAGGGAAGAGAATCACCTGAATGGTAGAAGTATGTTTCTCACTGATATTTTTTCCTTCAAAACTGTGCCAGTGGTGCTATTGAAGCTTACTGCATTTTACATACCCACACTGACTGCAAATCAGATACCTTATGACTTACCAGCTAGTACAAGATTACAGATAGTAGCCTTGTATATGACATACTATTAGCAGAATACATTAAGTGTTTTAGTGCACAACAGCAAAAACATAATCCAAAAATTCAATCCCATACAGCCATGGTCCAGCTGATGAGGCCTATCAATCAATTTCTACCTGTGTCAAGTCAAAAGAACAGGCCATACCAACCAAAGGTTTTCTATGTCTCTTTTAGATATGGCAGATGAGCTACAGAGCTTTTAAACAATTATTACACAACAGTTGACATTAACCTACACAAGCACTGTTTCATATCACAGAATCAGAAAGAAAGAAAAAAAGAAAGATTAGAAATTATCTCTGGAGATAAACCAGTATTCAATTACTATTCAAACTAACACAAAAGTCAAAATTAGATTAGGTTTAGCAAAATTTAATACTGCACAAGTGCATTGTCCAACAAGATAGATTTAAAAAAATACATTAGGTAAGGTGAAAAATCTCTTGTACTCTTTGCCAATTTTCTACAGTTCTGTCAATAATGAATTTAAATACTAGGTGGCCTTCCTCCAGAGCAGAAGCAATACAAACCTTGGTTTTCCACATTTTTACTCTTGTTTAATAGTGCCTCAACTCATGTACAATTGTAATCCATGTAATATTGATGATGATCTCAACCTTAACTGTGGCTATCAATCCGTAATCAATTATTTCATGAAAATACTGTTTAGTATTTACTCAAGATTCTCATTATTCTTTGAAGTCATAGAAATTATTCCAAATTTTCTTAACACAATTTAGGCTTTTTTTTTTTTTTTTTTTTTAATTTAAATTCAACTCCAAACCTACAGGTGAACAAGTTTAATACTGACACATGAAAATTTTCCAAACTCTCAGAAAGCTAATTACTTTGAGACTTAAGGTGCAAACCACATTCTCAGTAGTCAAGTAGAAAGCATGGTGGCACCTCACCTCAGAAAATGTAAGACCAACTACAGAGATAACAAAATAACATCACGCTTTCAAAGGAACTTAAAAAAACCCCACAGCTAAACAACAAAACTGTCTACTGTAACAACCTGCAACATAAGATTCTCTAAATACAATTTTTACCTTGACATTTTTATTCTCTATTTATTAGGAACAAACAAGAAATGTAAATAGCAAGAAATCAAACCAAGTCAGGCGTTTTTGCAAGTGCCTGGTAAAAAGTTATCAACCTCTGTCAAAACACCTCATCCCATCCCAGCCAGAACAGAATAAATTCTATTACTCTGATGTAGAGGATATCTGTTCCCCCTGTGTCATCCCCCCCCCCCCCAACCCCGCAAAAAAAAAAAAAAAAAAAGAAAAAGAAAAAGAAAAAAGTGCTTCTACTGCATTTAACAGTCTGGTAACTGAGGTTCTTGGAGTTGGTTGCAGCACAGCTGAAAGATAAACTCCACACAAATTTTACACGCTATACAGAGATTCACTGGTGAAGAAAGAAATTATGATGTCTGCTAATGGAGTTACAGCCAAGTTCATAAGTGTACTTCTATCAGGGACTACTACATCTACCCCCACGAATCATACAATATTTTGTCCTTTGTGAAGAAACAGAATTTGTTCCTGTGTGCATCTAGCATAGTAGAACAATATTCTGCAACAGCTTTCTTGCTATTCAGGAGGCTTATTCTATTTCCACTTGCTGCCATCTAGTGGAAAACTGGACCACTTGCAATACGGTTTTACTCTAATTACTCAAGCAGCCAAATGAAGAGCAGCTACTTAAAACACTGAACATTTTTCTGCATTCTTTTGATGCTTTCCACTTACGCTGGAAATGTATATACTGTAGTTACAAAATAATTAAAAGCCTATGAGTACTTTAACAGCAATTTCACATGTACTACAAATTATAAAATAAGGCATTTTGCTGATTAAGTTAAACAATCCAGCTGAACAGATCTTGCACTAAATCACTACTGCTGCAAATGGCAGTTCTGTCCTCCCCTTCATTTTCTTCCCCCAGGGACCTTACATCCCTCCCCCGCTTCTTTGCACTGGTTCTGGTACTTGGCAAAATACACAGGAAGACATTTCAGGGTTTTGTTGGATCTGCAAAGTATCTCCTCCACTCCCCTAGCCAAAAAAAGCACTTTTCTGCCAGATAAACAGGCTGAAACAGCTCAGTACTCAGACATAAAAGCCTGCACAGGAGAAGCAATTATTTGAGGAAGGTCTCAGTTTTGGCAACTATAAAGCACCAGATTAGTCACATCACTTAATTTCAATTGAGACACAGCTGTTTTTAAATTAACTGTATTCAGGTGTTAATCACAGACATTCCACAGAAATACAGACCTAGTGCCTCCTGAGTCCCTGTGAAGCTCCTAGAACCTTTAGGGGCACAAACACATGCTTTGATGCCCAAGAAAGGTATGAGCTGGCATATTGACCGTAGCTTTTTCCCTTCTTTCACTCAAAAGGCCAGAGGAGAACAAGTAGTCAACTGTAAAGGCCAAGCAACTTAAATAATCATGCATTTTTAGACAAGGGCAAATGTCAGGAGTCTTGTTAAACTACTTATATATTTCAAAATGTACCATGTACGTATCAAGTGCAGACATCTTCCATGATTAATTACATTTTGTGGTTCTTCTCTGAAGAAGCGTATTTCTATGCATGTCTTAAAAATGTATCAGGAATGAAATGTGCCACTTCAGAAATTAAAACCACAGATAAGGCATAACCATTATTTATATTTCCTGTTACAAACTGACATAACTTTTGTCTAGTGCCCTGTAATTTTAATAAAGGAAAAAAAATCCCCCAAAACAACACAGTTCTAGTAGACTAATTAATTTAACAAAATAGACCTGAAATATACTTTGTCAATCAGCATTACCAGTAAACCAAACATTTAATATTTATGCAGTCTAATTTAACAACCAACCAATACTATACTACACGCTGAATTTTTTTTTAACTCATGAAAGGTGATAATTCTTCGTAAGTTTGTTTTCAATTAAATATACTTAGCAACAAGTACAAGAGAAGAAAGAACATTCAAATAAGAATTTACTTACTCCATTAGTAAACTATTAATGTAATCATTTCCATCCATGTGGCCAAACTGGAAATCCCTGTAAGAGCAGCAGTGAAACACAGGATGAAAAAGAAAGCAGAATAGTAGGTTTCAGCAAAAGTTCTTCCTTAAATATTTTTCCGACAGCTGAAGATGAGAGCACACATTCAGTAATATAATTCAAAAACTGACAATCTACAAGACAGTCAGCATCCCAAAACACACTCAGTTAAGGGAATGGTCTTAGTAAATATGAATACAAAAGCAGGCACTACAACACATTTCATGGAGAAAAAAAATGACTGATGTCTTAGAAAGGCTAAAGCAGAAGTTCATTTAAGATATTGTAGTACCATGTGTACCCACCTGTGAAAGTTATCCCGATAATCTCTAGCAACTTCCTGAATAATAGATTTCAGTCTAGAGGGGGGGGGGAAAAAGTGACACTGATAATCCAGGATACACCTTGTCAAAATACAAACAATAAACTTAAGATTCCCCCAGTAAGCAACAAGTAGTAACTCATCAGTAATAAGTATTCCCTGTGCCATTAACAAAAACCACCTTGCTCATCTTGATTGGTTCCTATGGGTTGAAAGACTATCTACCACAGTCTCAATGTGATAAAACAGTCAGACTGCTTTGCTCCATCTATTGCCTTCTGAAGATGCAGGACTGTGACTCTGAAGAAAATCCAAAGTAGTCTGGGAGAACAGCATACACAGTACTTGAACAGTATTTTCTTAGTCTAATTATGCATGCAATCAGAAAGGGACAAGGAAGGTCTTGTTCATCTCAGTCTCTTCAGCAAACACCAACTCAACTGAAAACACCCCTCCTTAATGGAAGTCCCACAGACAACTAATATATAAGCACCACTAAACTCATTTTTAAAGCAACTGAGCTGAAGGACAGCCATTTGCTTAAACTTACTAAGTTCATCTCAAAAATAATCTGAACTCAATTACTTTCATCTATATTTAAAAGATGACACCATAGCTTTAAAGAGCTATGTCATCACTGTTTGCTCCCGTGATCTCATTAACGAAGGGCAGAGAGTGATTGATACAGGAACTCCCATCATCTCACTGAACTCACATGTGCTTCAACAGAGCCACAAATTAAGTAAATTCAGTAGGCTGAAGTCAGAAACTGGAGAACATCCACCATTAAAACCATTCACTTAACATAGCATTTCTTAACATTTAAGAAACTTCCCCAGTTCTCTGCGTCATGCCAGCACATTTCTCCCATAGTGTCACCAATGCTCAATTCTGTACCTGGTATGTTCCAGTGAAGAGTTTTTATCATCAACGACCGCAATAGCCACAAGTTTTCCTACAATAAGGAATAAAATACTTGAAAGCATTTAAAAAGAAACACATTCTCAGACGGAAAATACTCCAACTTAAGAAGGTTAGATACTCTCCAGGGACAAGAATTAGTTTTAAGTATAAACCAACCTTGCTGCCAAATATCCTCTTCCAGCTGTCCAAATTGTGGTTCTCTTAATGCTACCGAAAATAAATACGTGGCTTAATGCCACACCACTAACAGTCTATGAAAAGAATATCTATAGATAAAGAACTTAAATGGGGAAAAACACAGATAAAACTTAACTCCCTACTCAAGCTGCACATCTGCATATACCTGAGGGTTTGGAAACATTCATTATATAATGGCAATTAAAATCAGTTTGTAAGTGATTGAATCACTATTGTATGGATTCATTAATGACTGTTTTTCACACTATTGAAAATTTGCAGTAATACTCTTATGGCAAAAAACATGGAAACTCTAGACTCTGCCAGTAAATGTCATTACATCAGAGAAAACCCAAAACCAACAAGCAAACCCAAAACTTATTTCACAGACCTCTGACAGAGGAGCTTAAAGACCAAACACCAGAATATGCTGATCTTTTTCAGGATTCACTTTGGGAAGTTTTTCTGATCAAAAGAAAGAAAAACCCCAAAGCCTCCTAAGATGAACCAGATCAAAACATGTTTAGAAAGCTGGCCAAAGGTTCTCCAGATCAAGTATATCCTGTTCGGAAAGCAGATCTTAAGTGTAAGTCGTCAGCTGGCTTAACTAAAGCCTCTAGAGTGCGGAAGAACAGTTTGTTAAGTCTCTTTAGATGCCATGATCCACTCAAACCCTGCCCCACCAAGCCAATCTATTGCTCAATGCCTACCAATCACCACACCACAGAAAGCACTCCCCTCTAAGAACCAAGCAATACTGAAGAATTTTTAGGGCAAGAACAATCATTCAAACCTAGGCTTTCTTAGGGAATAGCAATAGCTTCCTCCCGTCCCACTTCTTCTGTACTTCAGTTCTCACTTTCCCCACCCCTTTTCATACCCTAATACACTACCTAGTGAATATACTAAGAGACAACGACTTTTTAGACTGGAAAAGAAGATGCAGATAAATTCCAGGTACTTACTGTGTATTTATACATAAAGCTCTTAAAAGAAATGATTGTTTCTCCATTGTATTAAGTCATAGATTATTTTTTTTTGTAATTTGAGGAATTATTAGACAAAAAATTAACAGGAAGAAATATGCTATATTTAAACAATTTCTAACAGCATGTCTGTAAATAACCTTTTAAAATGTAGGTTTCACAATATTAGTTTCACAAACACTTAGAGAACCTAGATATTTCCTAACCTTTAAAACCTGAAAGAACTTAAAAGTTGCATTGAGTATAAATTCTTTTGAAACAGAATGCAGATTATAAGGTGTCCTGACCTGGAAAAAAATTGCACTTAAAGTATTTCTTCTGCTACTTCAAAGTATGTAACCCTTAAGAGCAGCACCAGTCATCTGCCTATTCCAGAAGTCATTTGGCTGCAAAGTTTTCATCTGCCTTGCAAAAGATTTTACTAGAGAAAAAAGCTAAAGTATTCCCGTACAGGTCCACTTTGGTACCTCCTTCTCCCCACTTCCTTACCATATCTAATTTAAAGATATCTGAATCCATTAGATGTATCAAATGTGGATGTGTTTAGATATGTGTTACTTCTAAATGCTATCATAAAATTCCCTGCAGATATTCCAAGAATTAATATATAATTTATGCAAAACATAAGCTGCTCTTTTGGGACTACAAAAAGATTAGATGTGGGACTACAGGATTAGATACACTAATTTTTATTGAGAAAAGGACTAGATAGGCTTTGGATGAAGCCTCTGGTCAACAAAACAGGTCTCACCAATATCAAAAAAAGATTGGCACTACCAACTCTTAATTAATTTCTGAGGTCAAAAAACCCACATTCTTAGTACTATTTTTTTCTTTAGTGTTAAGTACAAGGGATGCCAAAGAGTTTAGTGGTAGGAGCATCTCACCTGTATCTCCAAGTTCATACAGCGTAAAGCCATCTACATTAAGATAACCTTGAAATCTTTCTCTGTTTATCCAGGATGACAAATCACCATCTTCATACTCTATTAAAAAAAGTAAAAAAAGGTAGGCAATCAGATTTATTTCAGTACTATAGAGTCAAACGCAAAGCATGAAAAGATGTTTTGATGATTATTTTTCCCAAATTAAGGGTAAACAATACTATTCTGGAAGATAAATGTGACTGAGTGCACAAAGGAATAGTTTCAATCCCTGTTTTTAAATGGAGGGGGTCAAGTTTCAACGAAAGTAGAGATAGAAAAATACAGAAAGCAGTATTTGTGAGAGGCCTTAATGAAATAGAAAGAAAACAAGGAAAATTATATTTTGCATTAATAGCATTGTGAACGTAAATGAACAAATTTTTATGTATGATTCAGAATCAGTTATACTGAGGGCTAGTTTCAGATGTTGGATGTTATAACCCATAAAGAATCAAATTCTAACACACACCATCAACACCATTACAATTAGATCTTAATCACAAGTAAAACAGGAAAACATAAACATACATGATGCATATACATACACACATATAATGCACATTAAATAAATTTGTGTTAAATCTTATTGTATTGAGTAAGTTAGCAATAACTTCAGGTTAAAAACTGTCATAAGATTGCAGCAAGCAATTCTAAGCATAAAGCTTCCCATAGATCTGCATCCCATTCCCTCTGCTATGAGGAAGACAAAAACCCAAACAAAAACACTAGGCAAGGCCAGAGCATTGAAATGGATTTTGCCAAGTTTTTCTTACAGTGAGTTATTCAAATTTCTGCCCAATCATAACAGCTGCCCATACAACCTTATCCAGTCTTTTATATTGCATCTTCCTAACTTGTTTGATTGTTTCCAGTACATTACAGAAGAGTAAAATTTTTACAAAGGAAGTCAGAAGCCTGGATTATTATGAGCCTTGTGCTTGTTTTGAAAGATTTGGGAAAAGCAAGCAGCCACACAGGAAAACGTAATTCAGAAGTGTTTCTCTTTGACAAGCTTGCCTTCTCCAGGCCTGGTTTTAAAGAGAAAGAAAAAAAAAAAAAAGGCTAATCAAGGAGTCTGTAGAGTGAATTTTTATCTGTAGGATGATTAGTAAGGCAACAGATTGAAGAAGAACACAACTAACACAACTGCAGCCTTTCTATGAAATCATGAAGAATATCCTTGATGGCCCATCTGGAATATTTTGCTGTGGTACTACTGATCCTCAGAAATTAAAACAGCAGAATAATCATCTGAGTGATGTTTTCAACTTAAAAACTTATATTTAAAACAACCTTATCAAGATTAGATGTTTTCGTAAATAAGCAGTGCAGTGTATCTATAAGCCAAACCATGATATGCAATGTAAGTACATGTGTGTATGTGCACCTAACAGACTGTAATGCATGGGCTTTACAGTATAGTCTGAGAATAACCTGGCACTTATACATGGATATCCACAAATACGGCTATACACTTTTTATATAAATGGCTGGTATACTGCTGTTAATGATGTTAGGAAGCACTACTAGTTTACATGCTGGACGAGCCACTTAAAGTAGTTTATGCAGCCTAAACCTACGTATTAACTGCTACAGTGACAACAGTCCATGTCTCCTTAACTACTTCTTGTGAGTGACAGTTTCAGCAAGGAAAAACAGACCTAACGGTCAACCGCCCTATGTATGCATAGTATGCTCCATCAGTTATATAGGGAGAGGTTATGCCATCTGATCCTTTCCCACTACCAATATCCAAGTAACACAAATGTGAACGTCACATATGCTCAAAGGTATCAGTCAAGGGCCTCCAAATTTAAACAAAGAACAAAGGCCGAATCAGTTTCCTCTTCCTTCACAGCTATCGAAGAAAGGCTTGCTGCATTAACAAAGCATACAGCCTGTATTGCCAAGGCATAAAAAGCTCAAACTGGACTCTTTTACATAATCTCTGAGCAGAGTACACATTTGAAAAAAATCAAGTTAACTTTAAGAGACAGAGATGTGACTGTCAGGAAGAGGCCTTCAGAGAAAATCTGATTAACTGTTTGGAACTGCAAATTCATCTTGTGTGTGACTCTTCAGTAACAGTTTTTATTTTGTATATGATGAATTTGGACAGTGAGTGAAGGGATAACTTTTTTATGTCCATTAATGCCAGCAAAAAATATAATAATAGAAGCTACATCTTACTGAGAACACAAAGCAAATATCATCACTCCTACTTCAGTATTGCTAAAACCAAATGCACTTTGTTCATAAAAACTAATTAGTTTTTTCTCTTGTCCTTCATGAAGAAGCTGTTATTTATCATAAAATTGGGGAATTTCCCGGCACACCAAGACAACCTTCCAAAAAAAAAAAAAAATCACAATTGTTCCAGTTTTCTCCATAGGTACTTTAAATATCTTGTCTTAAGGTAATGTCCACTTTTACTTACCATCATAAACAAAGTAAGTTCCATCTTTGAAGACCAAAACAGCAGGCAATTCAGGCAGCGTCACGTACTAAAAGAGGTGTTTTTCAATTAATCCATGGAAGATGATGATTTTTAAACAAGCAAGCAAACAAAATCTTAAAATGTGGAAGTGTAGTCCATGGGGAAAATCTCAACATGGATTTAAATGTTTTCTGTCTACATTTACTAAAATAGCTTTCTAATATGCAGAAGGTGATAAATTAACACAACAAACATTTTCGAGAGGTAGGTCTCACAAAGTATAAATGAAGCAGGATTTTTACTAGTATCTGAAGTAGCATGAAGAATATTTTATTGGTTGGATGTGAACTTCAGATAGATCACAACTTGAGTTTTATCAATCATGCTGTTCCCAATTTGTGCTGTTGTCAGTATACCTGCCATACCATTAATTCTATTAAATGGACAGTCAATATTGTAAAGTAAAATAGTAACATCGCTACCATGTAAAACGCTCTACTAAATCTGGGCTAATTCCTGTAGTTCAGGCTGACAGGAATATAAAGGCCCTAATTTAGGCAAACAGAACAATGAATGCCTGCATTACCACCTGTATACCATTACATTATATTTAGGATGGTCAGCAACTTACTAAAAAAAAAATTACAGGCTGTAGAAATCTTTCCCTTGGAACCTAAAAGAATCTTACTCAGTTCATGTCTTCAGTAAACTGCCACAGAAGCAATACTGCATCTACTTCTCACTGCTTGCTACCATTCTAAGTTAAAATTCTCACAGCACTTGTGGTTAATAAAGGACTGTCTCATGAGCTTAGTTTTGATGGTGATGTTGGCTGAATTGTCTAATTTACTGATGTTTGGGAAACAACAAAAGTATCGTGAGTGCTTTTCCAAATTGCGTGCCTTCTGCAATTATTCTGCATTATCTTTTCTTGGAAATAAAACATAAAAGCAGTAGGTTTATAATGTAACAGCTTATATGAATGAGCAAAAAGGTGGCAATTCTAGATGATGCTTTATTCTCTTGTTTGCCCAGAACAGTTTAGCATCTTTAAAGGGCAATTCAATCTATTTGCAACTTACAGCTTGCAAAAAATGTCTGAAGCTTGGAAAAACATTACCTAAGGTGACAAAACTAAGCCTAACAGTGAATACTGTCATGCAAAATCTCACTACAACTTACAACCAGTGACCGTAACATTTTTGCTTCTCTCTGTAGAATATTGCATACCGTTACTACTTCAAGTTTAAATGACATTTGTGGGAAATTACATTTAGTAGGAAAAACAGCTCATGGCTTACATCACTGATCACACAATCTCAAAGAGTTCCAGCTTTTTACACTCTTTCCACTGCACGAGTGACCAGTACTTTTCTTGCTCATCTGGGGCTGAAGTGCAAAGAGCAATATTAAGATTGAGGTAGCCTTTGATACAAGGCTTCCAGAAATCTAACAATACACTATTTATAATGAGGTCAGTTCTACTTACAATCTTGGAAAACGCAGGTGCCTAAAAAACTAAATTATGCTAGTTCTCACCCTGTTAATCCTAAACTAATTTCAAAGTCATGCATAATCAGGCATGGAGTAGGCTTCATGAGATAACAACAAATAAAAAAGCCTCTTGATTTTGCTCCAACGTGTAAGCAACAACGGTTAGACTAACAACAGTGGCAGCAATTTTTGCCACCCTTGTGACTAATTATGAATAACTTCCTTGCTACAGAATCCTCCAAAAAACCATATGAGAATTCTGCAGCCAGTAGACTGGACTGGTTGATCCCTGGGTAGAATAATGTTTTGATTAGCTGTATTGCACAAGGTGAAAATAACTTATCTTTTCACTTACTTCTCTGATTATTAGGGTATCAGTGGTACTCCATACCACAGACCCCCAGACTAGTTATAAACGTGGTTGGTGAAATGGCTGTCAGGAGCAACAAGAGCTTTGCATTAGCTAAAATCCAAAGTACCTACCTTCCTGAGCAGGTTGTACAGTCCACGTTGAGTTCTGCTTAACTTGTTTAATTTTATTAATATGACTGAACAAGTAACTTGGCCAACACAAAGCAACAACAGACTGAAACCTGTTTTATATTCTTTCCCCAAATAGACTCAACCAGTAATTAGTCTGAAATTTATCAAAGACAAATACATTCTAAGAAGCCATCTCTGTGTCATCAAAACAGCAAAGTTACATATATGAGAACTATACCATTTCTGTGAAAATAGTAGAAACTGGAACAGCTTACCTCAGGCAGCACATCTTCTGAGGCAGAAAAAAAGTACGTATAAACTATTAGTTCTGAAGCAACTTCAATGTATTTTTCCTGCAAAAATACAAACAATGTTTTTTTAATTTCTGAACTTTTAGTATGCTTCAAACAAAAGTCTTGTGTCATACCTTATCTTCAAACAGTAATTAAAAAATATGGTTATGATGCAAGATTGTAAATACAGTTCAGTAAACGTAAAAAAGATATTTTATTACAAGGAAGCACTTAATTCTCTTAGAAAATATTTTAAACTACATCTGTGAATAGCCCGAAGAAGCACCTTTATTCAACCAAGCTTCACACCTTTAAAGGAGATTCACCACCAACATACACAAAGAGTACACGATGTCTCTTTTGTACATGCTCGAACATATGCTGGCTAGGAAGTGGCCTGATAAGAGGTCTGGCAGGAAGAAAAAAAAAAAGGAGAAAGAAAAATCTCAGTTGCTGCAAGCTGCAAAACACAAACAAATAAAAATCTCCAAGAAAATGCCATACTGTTTTTTTGTGGTTTTCTTTTAACAAGTTCCCCAATGCAAATTCATTTAATTTTTCAAATTATTATTTGTTTCAACTAAAAGCAAAAAAACTAAAAATCCCCCCCACATAAACTTGTTATATTCCTCAAATAGCACCCTTAAATTTGAAATTAACATCTTAGTACAAAATGCTGCTGCCGTGATGTAAATACACATGCCATTTACTGGCTACAGAATCATAGAATGGTTTGGGTGGGAAGGGACCTTGAAGATCATCTAGCCCAACCAACCACCCCTACCCCTGTCATGGGCAACCACCATCCACTAGACCAAGTTACTGAAAGTCCCATCCAACCGGGCCTTGAACACTTCCAGGAATGGGGCATCCGCAGCTTCTCCGAGCAACCTGTTCCAGTGCCTCACCACCCTCACAGTAAAGAATGTCTTCCTAATAGCTAATCTATATATATCCTCTTTCAGTTTAAAACCATTACTCCTTATCTTGTCAGTTCAAGCTCTGATAAAAAGTCTCTCTCTACCTTTCTTATAAGCTCTTTTTATATAATGAAAGGCCACAACATGGTCTTCCCAGCTACAATAAGGTCTCAATCATTTGAGAGATAAAATTCTGAATGTAAGCACAGCAGTTAGAAAATGTGGTCTTAGAAATAAATAAACTTACAAAATTCTGGCAAATTGAGATCACTGATATTTCTAAACTACAGAAGTCTGAACAGTAATTAATATTATATACCTATATGAATGCTTCTTAATGATATTTAAGAACGAAGGAAAGAAATGCGATTCTTTTTTCTCCCCAAAGATTACAGTCTATAACATTTTGAGGCCACAGGCCACTGTAGGGAAGGGAGAAAAAGCCAGCAGAAATTGTTATGAATAATTCTGTAACAGTAATTTCCTTATGTTGCCAAATGCTGCTACTTTTCAGATGTCTAAGCACATATTAAACCGATTTCTAAGATAACTTTTGAGTATTACACAGATTCTGCCCTAGTACTGATGTCTATCAACCAGTATTTAGGTCAGTATTCTTGATTCCAGTTTCCATGAGTTTCATTGTTTATACGTTCTGATACTTTGAAAAGACCTTGGTTCTTGCACTGTAAAGAAGGCATTGTGACTATCCAGTCCCTACTTATCTTCTCCATGCCACTCCCCACCAGTCTCACATACAACCGCATGTATCATAGGTTTTAACTTCATGTCAATGTCTTGTTCTTTTTTAAATAATTCAATTTTTGGCCCATCCCAAAAATCCTACAGAAGTTTTAAGTCACCAAAACCAGTCTCACAGAAGAGTATACTTACCCTGCCACTCTATTAGCAAATTCAATTATATCATCTTTGGTTCTAGGTCCTCTATAGTTGTATGCCAAGTCACCTTTTAAGCTAGATAAATAAGAAAGACAGAAGAAGAACGGAATTGAAATCAATTAAACTACATCTGCACATGTAGAATTAATCCTCATGTGTTTATTAGTCACTTTTTAGCAAGCAGTAAGCCAGGTAATTTTTCAAATAATCAAGTAAAAGAAGTGGTCAGCAAAATATAAAACTCAATAATACAATACAATTCAATTATGGAGTAATAAGAATTAACATTCTTTTGTGATTATTTTTTTTTCTAGTGCACAGCAATCATTTACTTTCTTAAACACACAGATCATTTGGAACATTTGCTTATGACCACACAAAGAACCCTCCACACCCAACCCAAACCCCAAACATTCGGTATTTATACTGCTTACGGCTTAGTCATAAAAGACAAACATATAAAGTTCTTTACTGCTTTTTTATAATGGAAAAGTATCAAATGACCTGCAAAACCATCTGAATTTACCTATTAAGTTAATATTAATTAATTTAATAAGTTAATAATAATTAATTAATATTCACTTCCATGAAGTGTTGGTCAGTTTACTGTACTCTGCCGATAGAGGATGTAGCACACTCACTTTGTAAGAATATTCAAGTAAGCTTTCCTAATTCTAACAGACTTTCTTTGAATCCTTATAGGTTTAGGAAACTCACAGGAAAAAAGTAAACATAAACCCAGTTTTCAAAGCATCTCTATGCCATCAAAGTTTTCATCCTTAAAGATTAACACTAAGTGGTAGGATAGGTAACTGTTAGAAACCCAATGGGAAGCATTAACTTACAGCTTAATCGTTGGATAGCCTCGCACTCCAAATTCAGATGCAATACCTGAAAGAAACATGTTAAGGTCAAAGTGAACTAAGACTTTCTTGCTCTCCTACCTTAATCTTTAAACACAGTTTACTATGCAAGCCACATAAATAAGTGAGAAAACTTACAATTTAGTTCAGTATGAATTTTAACTTGCTTTCAAGAAGCTGCTGTTATGAAGCAGTATCATTAAATTTTGGACCTCTTTCAGAGGTACTGCAGGGTCCCAGCACTGGCTCTCAAATCATATGTCACAAGTCAAATGGCAGGAGAATCCTCTAAATAGACATGCTTGGTCAGTTTTCACCAGGTAGTATGCCTTTAATATGTACAAACAATTGGCTGAAAGCATCAGAGGCAAGAATTAAGTATCACGGATGTAGAATTGTAAATACTAATTCTTATAAGAAATATAAAATAAAAATAACTACCCATGGGCTACAGTAATGGGTAACAAAAAAAGTGCAGTAAAATACTGTAGTAGTTACAAAAAAGTCAAGTTTTTAAAACATATTCTGCAGAGGTAAATATCAACAGACATCAACTTCACCAGAAACAGACACTTTCTAAGCTATCAGTTACCTGCTGCTTACTGAAGTGGTAAAAAGTAAGACAACTGCAGAACTTTTTCCTCCACCTCACATTTGTTTAAAACCTTGTATCTTGCTCCCATTAATTAGAGAAGTACAATTTGCAACCACCTTTCCAGCTGTCAACATAGCAACTGCCACCTTAAACTACACTTGCCAGTCAGTTCAGTGTCTCCCAAAAGTTAAACTAAGTAGTCTTCAAAAAAAGCTAAAATAAGTCTAAAATTCTGACAATGTTTGTGCAATTCCCTACTGAAAAACAACCCCTGCACACAAAAATCACCAAGATTCAATACTTTTAACATTAACATTCTGAAGCTACCAACCACATGCAAAAGCAGCAGGCATGGGAGGATTTGTGTGCAGCGCTCTGAGTAACAGTTTAGAAATCATGACCCTAAGGTTGCTTGCCTGGAGCAAAACCTTAACCATACAGAACTAAATAAAACTAGTGGCTCACCTACCAATATCTTAGTCAAAGGAGGCTGATCTAAGAAATATGTGTACAGAATCAATTTAATTCTGATCCTTTTCTCTCACAGTTATACTACACAGAACTAGAATGCATTAAAATGTGTATTAGAACATTCAATCACAAGAGCTGTTGACAGGCAGCTAATTTCTCCTTGCATAGCTCTTCAGCAGTCAGGAGAACCCCAAAAAAGACATTTTTTAATATATTTTTTTAAACAGCCTAGCCACGGAGATTATTAAAATCCACTCAACATCACGGAAGCGACTAATTTCTACCATCACCTTCACTTCTTGATATGAAGAACGCAGTATAGGCAAACAGCAGCAATTATGGTAGCCTCCAGTGTGACGTGTTTCTACTTTTGAGCACATTCAGTGAACTTCTGAGGCTAAGTCCCGTGAAAATTCAACTGATAACATGCCAGGTTGATATAACTGCTGTATCCTCATCCCTAACAGCTACCAGAGGCAACAGGTATTGGATGCTTTATATGTTCATCTAGGATGTCAATTCTCTGATGACAAGCTACCCAGAGTTCAGATTTTTCACGCTATTTCATATTCTTATTAGGAACACAAACTATGCAGAGCCAACCACTGAAGTTCCTTCTTAGTTACATGTGTATGCCCAGCTGCATTTCCTTCTGATGTTCTCAAGACTGAATTACTGAGAAGACATTAAGTAGAGTTGGCTGAGCTTTTCATATCCAGATGTTGTAAAATTTCCACTTTCAAAATAAAAGCATGAAACTATTTCAAAAGATTTATTGGACTCTATTCTTCATAAAACTGGTAACAAATCTGAGAAGAAAAACATTTCAAGGGCACAAAGAGACCCTTGCAGTTTTTAGTAATTTTTAAACATGTAAAACCAAATTCTAGAACAAAACAAATGTTTCAATTCTGTTCAGGTATCAAATACAAAATGTGGTATCAGGATGACAGATGCAAATATTTCAGAGTAAAAGTTTATACAATGTGTATGATTTAAAATTTTATACACGACTGGAATATTAGAGATCCACCAGATCTATTCCCACTTTTGAAGTTAAATTCTTCCCCAGACTTATTTTTCTTTAGCTTCTTTAGCAAATAGGTATCTTTAAGATGAAACATGAGGTCAGATTTACATGGCTTTACGAAACAGTTACATACAATAAATTAGTGTTTGAGATAAAAATCATTTTGATGTCAAAAGGCCAAACTCTGCTACATGTAAGCACCGAAAAACTGGAGTATCTTTGAAAAAAAGCATTCTGCATAATATTTTATGTAAATGTGACAATCCTGAATGATCAGGATTAATGGGTATTAATTAAAAACATTACATTATTAACTGAGCTTTATTACATACAGGTCTCACTTGGTCCCACTGCTCCCTATGTTCAATGTAGACATAAGTGAAATGACAATAAACAAGTACCCTAAAACTAAGAAAATACTGCGAAGCATGCAACAATTCTCTCATGTCTACCCAAACCACTTCTCTGAATACCTAAGGTTTTGGGTTTTCTCTGAAAAGGTCAGCACATATGTAAGGCATCATCAAAAAAGCAAGCATTAAGATATCTGAAATTGATTCAAGACATTTACAGAGAAACATGGGGAGAAATTGGCTCAACACTGATGTAACGACTTCAGCGATTTCAGCAGGCTTTTGGTCTAACATCTTAAGGACTGATAACTGAAGAGAGTAACAGCAAGAGCTCAAGGACACTCCAACAGCAATACAAACACTAAAATCAGATATTGTCAAGAGACACACACCACAAAGATGCTTGTATAATGGTACTCCGAGAAGCGTATCAATAGCAGATCTTTGAAAAAATCTTTTACCTTCCATTTGTCAGGAAGAATTCCCTACACAAGCAGAAACAAGCGTGATAAAACCCACATACTACAGCATGTTGTCACTTTTAGAAATGAAAAGATCAGGAAATTGTTCTGCAATGACTGTTTGCATACATTTGCTATGATACAGAAGAATGACTTTAAGAAATGAAGAACAGTTTCAAAACAGTGTATGTCATGAAATTACCCCTAACCAAATCATACTTACTAGAAAAGGAAGTTGCATCCATCTTCCCAACTTTTACTGGAGAGCCCATGTTTTTCATTTCTATACCCACTTCATTCCACACAGGCTCCAGTTTCTTGCAGTGGCCACACCAAGGTGCATAAAACTGAGAAGCAAATACATTTGATTTAATAAATAAATAAAGGGAGGAGAGAGAGAAGTTAATGAAGAGAAATAATAAGAGAAGTTGATTCTACGATTAAGTCCCAAATAAATAGCAAGCCTTATTTTCCAGCAACTATTTTTACACAAGCACACTGTAAAATTGATCCCATTTTCTCAGGGTCAGTCAGAGCTGAAAGACTTCATTTCATCTTTCTGCCTACGTCTTGCTGCAACACCTCAGTGAAATTATTATCGAAGATATCAATGTTTTGGTATAACAAGATCAGATCACTACTTAACAAAGCTGGATTTTGTTTTCCTATACATTACCGATCAATTCTGAATCAGCACATATAGTTTTCATGACTCAAAACCTACAAACCTGAACTACACAATTTGATAATTACAGTTCATATTTAGGTTAGCTAGAAAAAAATTTCATCTCATTCCCAAACAAGCTCAATCTAATAACTCTTTGCCTCTGAAATAAGGACCACTGCCTCAAGTGTGAGAGGCTTTTTTTACTTTTCTATCGTATTTGAAGTAAAAGCAGCCTCTCACGCTTGAGAGTGCTAAATATTAGAACACAAATTAATTGGTACAACTAGAGAACAGAACTATAAAATTTCTGAACAGAGGTTATCACCTCCTGACTGTAAGTGACAGGTAATCTGCTTTTCTTTTTTAAGGACTATAAAATATAGAACGAAGGCTGTCAGCATGCAGTACTCCGTCTAAATCCTGGTTCATCCTGAACAATAGACAGATTGCTTATCCATCCTGTCAGAAGAATTACCATTATGTAATTTTTTCTGCACCATGTACAAATGATCTTCCAAACAAAGAAGCAACCTTACTACAGAGTACAGCATTATACAGTTTGTTTTGATTTCTACTAAGAGGTTTCCAATTTTTCTCATATACTCACATCCACGAGCCAAATATCATCTTTACGGTTTTCTTTAAACCTAGGAAGGGAAAAATTAAATCAATATATGATATATCAGAAAATAAATAAGTGTGTGTGAAACAGACAAAGCCTACAATTAAGTTGGTATAAAACTACAGATACAAGATTTCTCTTTTGTTTCTTTCTTTTTGGACGGGAATAAGGAGGAAATAGTTATTTTTCAGTATTAAGATTGTCCCTGCATGTGATACTACCTACACAGTTGCATTCATTAGGTTTCTCTAACTATTTGCCAAGACAAGAAAAAAAACCAAAACAAACAACACAAAACCCACCCAGGAAAACAGTAAGGAATCTGAAAACACCAAAACACACAAAAGATATTTGATTAGGGTATGTAATATTTTGCAGCTGTTCTAATTATATTAAATACTGTTGTTGACTGTTTAGAACATGTTGCATTTTTATAGATCAACTAATAGAGACTCAGCATGGGTTTATGCTGTTAATCTTGGGTTTACTGAGTGTAGACTAAACAAATGATCTTTAATCTTAACATGCAAAGCAATTTTAGTTCAACCTCCTTCAACATTCTGCTATAGGTATGTCAGTTTATATTTTTATCAAAGGTGTGCACAAGAAACCAACTTAACGGAATAAAAATGTTCAAGTTTTTATCAATAACAGAGATACACATGTAGTACCAAACACTTGGCTAATGACATCTTCATGAACTGACTAGCTTTATTAATCCTAAATCTGTCACTAAATGTTAAACCCTCTTAAACAAAATACAACATGATAAATCAAAGTTCCTTGGTACCTCTTGAAGTGTTGCTTACACATTTCACTGAACTGTTGTCACTACAAGATCATAGAAATTATTGTATTATTTTATTTCTATGTTGAGAATTACATAACCAGAATTTTAATGTAAGGTTTGTTTTTGTAAGATGGGCTTTGTAAAAGTAACTAGAACTGGTAGTAATGTCACATGCTGTAAAATACGGTATACAACATTCTTACTGTAACACTTACTGTGAAAGGAGATGAATATATATATATATATAATTACACAGTAAGTGTGTGATCTACACTTCAAGATCCAATTAATAGAAGCTATAGCCCAAGTCATCAATTCCCAATATGCTGCATGCCTATAAATAGCTCATAGGCAGTAAACAGAAACAGAGAACATTTATTATACTTTATTTAAAATTAAATCATTTGTAATGGACCATAATGATCCTGAAGAAATACTAATGCTGATGCTGGCCTACTGTTTGAAAGAAATAATTCAGAAATCATGAATATAACCTAATTACAGCACCGGGTGTTTGAAACTTAGAATTGCAGCTTTTCACTGGTAGATTCGAGCCTTTTTTATTTTATTGATGGCATACCAAGGTTGCAAAGCCTGTACAGCAGAAAAAGGTATTTGCAGTAACTAACACAGAACTGTTATAGGAAAGCTGCATTTTTAAGTCACAAAATTGCCTAGCTGACCACCTCGCTAAAAATTTACTTCACCACCCTAAGTGCTACAGAACTACTGGAAAAACTAGTTAAGAGCCTAGCATCTCTTGAGAACTCTAACGAAGCTCCAGCTAACTTCCAAAACCAATGTCACATAATTGGTTATGATGCAAGAGGCAGAAAGCAGCTAATGAATTGTCAGATCCTGGCCCGTGCTATGATTTAGTGTTTGTTTGTAAAAGGATTTGCAATGAGACTTCTCGTCCCCCTGCCACAGTATGATTTTTATGGGAGATTGCAAAGAGCATTAAAGCACTGAGAAAGGTAGACTGAAATCTTACAAAACCAGCAGACAGCAAGGAAAAGGGGGAAAGAAAAGAAACATCTGGAAGCAGACATTCCAATGCAATTTAATAACTTTGGCCGAAGATATTATAAAAAATACTGTAGCTTTTACTATAATGAATTTCAAGTTATACCACTCATTTACACGCACTTATTTAATCAACTTCCACAGAAACTATAATCTGAATTGTGACAAAAACCAACTATCTAAACTCATTCTAGTTTTGGTAATACCAATCAATAAATTATTAGACAGTATTATGAAAGTTCAACATACTGTTGAACGAAAATGGAAATGGGTATTTAAGAATTTTCTGAAGGTGCTGTTTCTAGGCCCTATAAATACATTTCCAAGCATAAAATTTCAGTGCCTTTTTTTAATTGTTGTGTACAATCCTCTCCCTTGTCAGCTGACACAGGCATAATCATACTGGTGGAAAGATGACAGATGTTGCACATCCCTGAACCAAAATTATTTGTCTCAAATACATACACCTTCCCAACATCTGGCACTACATGATCAAACGTTGGCTCAACCTCCGTTTAATCCGTGCACCCCACTTCTTCACTAATGGCTAAAAGAAACAAGCATGAAGCAAGACTGAAGACCAAGACCACAACTACAAGGGCCTTCAACCAACCAAGCTGCTGTTTCTGTTCCTTCCTGTCTCTTCTCACCCCCCCTGCACTGTTTCTGATGCTTCTGATCCTGCCTTGATCCTGAAACACATCCTCACAGACAGAAAAATATTTCCCTTTTCAGTCTCCTTTGTTATCATACTGGAACAAGCCTGCAAATACCAGATCAGTACTCATCTTGTGAGGCAGACAGCAATTAGATCAGCATAAGCTGATAGGAACTGTAGCTCTTCTTTTGCATCCCTTCCACAACCCTGCTGGGTGATGCCGAGTAACTTGCACCTCTGTTAGTTCTTACCTGCTACTTGTTTTCCTATAAATTGTAAGCTTGGGAAAAGGACCTGCACCTTGTGCTAGCAGGCATTGTTTGCAACTACCAAAACTCAAATAAACCCCAAAGTTTTCAGCAACAGCAAAACCTCTGTATTTAGGTATCTATAAAATGGAAAACTTGAAACTTTCACCAGGTATCACTCCAATTTTTTAAAAAATTGTTTTCCTGACCTTTTAGACTATTTGCCAATTATCTAAGAAGGAAAAAAAAAACCCTACAACCAAACCTGTCCTGAACAACTCACTATTTAATTCTTACTCCCAATTGCAAATACAGACATCTGTGTAGTTTGTAGCTGAAAAACCCAAGTGTTGTAAAATAAAATTTTCTTTTACCAGCTATTTCATAAAAAATTATGTGACTACAAAATTATGCTTCTTCACTCCAAAAGAGCAACTACATTTAAATTTACACCTGTGAAAACATGATATGGGAACACAATGCTGGAGCACAAATACATGCTATTTTATTCACTTAGCCTCTTTACCTTTAGTCCTTGAAAATATGAGGCTTTTTTTCAAAACCAAGCTTTAAAAAACATCAAGTCAAAGCAGTTCCCGTACTTCAGTTGCTTTTTTCACAACACTTAAAACACCAGTCAGGGATGCTGATGTATCTGATGTGTCTTCAGTACCCTCCATCCATACATTCCTATTCCCAACCCCGTAATTCTACTGCACCTCATTTGATCCTGCAATTATCTGCTGTAGCTGAATGAGCAATATGGTAAAAAACTAAATGGTTTTCTGACTGTTTAGCTCTATGATGCAATTTATTAAGGATCAAAACCTCATGAAAACATCACTTTTGACAGTCTTAACTTTATCATGAAGTGCCATCTAATGCCACCTTCTCCTCTCCTACCAGCTAGTATTTTCTGTATCTTCTATTTCAATCCTAATAATCATGCAACTTTGTAGCACTTTAGATCAACTTACTGTTCTGGCAAAAAATAAATAAATTCATGTTTGGAAAGTTAGTTTTTACTGGGAACAGCAATTACATAGCCATCAAGCTGCTAAAGAAACGCAGTACCCGAACAGTACTACACAACCAAGTTAAGGGGCAGGACTACCCATTTAAACACCTCCACGGTCTCAGGGTTTAACCTTTTGTAAAAGCACACTTTTACACTGGAATGTAATTGGCACCTCAAGCAGCCATGAACTAGTCCTGCAGGCCTCCTTCCGTCTACTGTTTATAGTCATGCATGAATGCACTTATATTCCTTCTCCCAACTCCCTGCAGCAGGTATGCAGCAACCTCTAATGAAGAATTTGGTTAAACGCAAGCAGCTTTTACTTGGGGCAGCCACCAATTCACCAATATATTTGCTCTACCAAAAAGAAAGAACAAGGAGGCCCCAGAAGGCTTTTTGGCAACAGCATCTGTAATACAGCTTTAAAAAACCTGCAAAATTAAAGTCTTCCTCAGCATCATTAACTGCACCTACTTTATCCAGGCCACAATCCTTCTGCCATTCCTGCTAAGAAAAAAGACAAACTTTTTCAGGGTAGCTCTCCTGACAACCACACTCTGCACAAAGCTGTCCGTCTGGGGTCACCCCCCGCAAAAAAGATAAACGATATTTAAGCAAAAAGGCAAGGCAGCCTAGTACTTACGCCTCGTCTAGATCCTCCACAAAACCCGCACCCGATGCCAACACGTGTGCAACCACTGCGAGGTAAGGAAAAGCGCACCGTGAGTGATCTCCAGGCCCAGCCGCGGGTGCTCACCCACTCCAGCGGACAGGCTCACCGCCAGCGCGCCCTTCCCCCCTCCCCTCACGCCCCCAGCGCTCCCCCCCAGGCCTCCCGCCGCCCCGCACCTCCCACCCGGCCCCGGCCGCCGCAGCGCTGCCCACCGCTTCCCCCAGCCCTCCTCCCGCCTTCGAGGGCGGCCGCCCAGCAGTTACCTGCCGCCCCGAGGAGCCACCTCCACCGCCCGCCCGGCGCTGCCATGTTGACAGCAGCCGCGGCACGGCCGGAAGGGGAAGCGGCGTGCGGCAGCGGGACCCCTGGGCACTGCGCAGGCGCGGAGGCGGCGGCCGTGGGCAGAGTTGCGCGGGCCGGCGGGGGGTGGGCGGGGGAAGGAGGGCGCGGTGGGTCCGCCGGAGGGGAGTAACGGCAGCCACGGCCCGGCCGCGGGACGGTGCGCCCCCGCCGGCGCCCGGGTCTCCTCGCCGCCGAAACGCGCCCTCGGAGGCGGGGAGGGGGCGGTTGTGGCGCCCTGACGCAGTGACGGTCTCGGCGCGTGTGGCCGTTGTCATCTCCCGAGTGGTTTCCAGAGCTGGGGCCCACCAGCCTCTCTCATTCACTGAAATCAATGCTCTGATTCCTTGAAAGTGAGTTTCAGGAGAAAAGCGCGTACCACCTGTCATGCTGCCAGCTGTCTTCCATGGGTAGAGCGCATCCCATACCACTTGCTGATACTGCTATGTCAGCAACTCTCCTTATGCACGTTTAGGAAAATACAGGCTTGCTCCCTGCTGCATAATGTCTGTATCATTCTCTTTATCATTCTTTAAAACCTCTTACAATCTTTCCTGTTTTCAGCTAGCTTGTCTTTCTTTCAATACAGATCTGTAGGTCCTAGAAGGGCAAATAATCCAGCTGAGAGACTTTTTAAAAGAGTCCCAGACAGGTCTGGGACTATTAAGTCTGGAGAAGGGAAGGCTCAAGGGGAATGTTATTAATCTGTGTAAGTACCTGAAGGGAGGGTGCAAAGAGGACTGAGCCAGGCTCTTTCCAGTGGTGCCCAGTGACGGGACAAGAGGCAACGGGCACAAACTGAAACAGGAGGTTCCCTCCGAACATCAGGAAGCACTTTTTCTGTGTGCGGTTGACCCAGCACTGCCCCACCAGTCTCCCACCCTGGAGATACTCACAAGCCACCTGGACATGGCCCTGAACAGCCAGCCCTAGGTGAATCTGCTCGAACAGGGAGGTTGGAGCAGATGACCTCCAGAGGACCCTTCCAGCCTCAACCATTCTGTGATTCTGGGATTGGCTCCTTTTCAGTTTTGACTACTTCAGTGTAAGTTCTTACACACGCCTTTCTCCCCTACACTGGAGTTACTTTTCTCAGCTTTACATGCAAATGTTTGAGGTGTTTGCTGGAGAAGGATAAATTCTTTCCAGTGACAGTTCAGTTCCTTTGACTTAAGAGTCCAAGTCTCTTTTTCTAATGATAGGGTGTACAAGCAGCAGACATTGCAGTTGCCTCACTGTTGGGCTGCTTTCTGTGTGTGTGCATGTGTGCTTGTACCTACACATATGTAGGTACTTCTTCTCTAGCAATAAAAAATAACTGGATTTCACCTTCCTCACTAGGCTGTACCCGGCCTGGTAAGGACCTCCCCTTCACTTAATGCTTTGTGAGTATAGCATGTTGGATTCATCAAATGATCCCCAGAGTTGTCCAGCCCTTTGGAAAAGCCAACTACCATACCATAGGTTTATTGGCTGAGATACAGGTCAAGACATGACAGTGTATGCCACAGCTCATGTTAGAATTCAAAAGTACCTGACTCTGGCCTGTGGTAGAAATCTCTTTCTTACCTGCCTTTGACTGAAAGATGATGCAGCTTTACATGTCTTGATAAGATTATTTGAATTTTCTTTCCCTCCTCCCCCTGCCCCCATCAATAGGAGAACTACTAGGTTGCTAATATCTGTATTGGATAAACTAGGAAAACTATTCACTGAATACAGAGAATTTCTTTTCCACAGCATTTCACTTTCTGTGTACCATACTTACTACTTGGTGTCTGTATGCCTGACCAAATAATGAGAACTGGCATCTGTTTTGATCCTAATCTGGCTGCTGTCTAGACTGAGACAATGAAAACAATTTACTCCATCAATCCTTTAGTGGAAAATCCATATCGGAGAAAATGGGAACAGACAAGTAAATGCTAAATCAGTGTGATCCTGTTCTCTTACTCAGGTAGTTTATGGTTGGCTTTTAATAACTTTTAAAGTGAAAGGAATATTTTGCATAGTTTTGTATAGATTTGAATAAAGCTATTTGCACATCCCTTAAGTTGTATTTGTCAGCTTTGAGGTTTATTTTCTCTGCAGATAATTGAATACAATTGTTCTAACTTTTGCGTTTTGTGAGCCGGTTGTCTTCTGCAAACCTATACACTGTTCTTGAACAATATTTGAAATTGAAGTAGGAAAAATGTTTTGGGAAAGGCATGTGGCATGCAAAAGAAATAGGATAATGATAGATGAGGTCTAGAGAAATCTCAAGGATTTTTGTGTTTATATTATTTCTACTATGAATACTTAATTTGAAACAAAATATGGGATTAATAAATTGCTATTAATAGATTGTTTAATAAAATATTGTTTTATTAAATTAAATAGATTGTTTTAAAAAAATAAAAACTAGTTTAGTGTAAGCAAAATAATTTAAGAAGAAGAGGGATGACTAGTAAATGAACTGAGCAGGAGGTATAAAAAAAAAAAAGACAGAGAAAGATAAGAAGCCAAAAGCACAGAGAATATTGCTGAAATCCTGGGAGATACAGCAGGAAAAGGTAGGAATTCTAGGAAGGTCAGCAATCAATGAAACATTGGAAATGAAACAGACAAATTCACATACAAGATTTCAAAGGCTCCTCCCAGACCATAATGTTAGGAAGATTTAATGGTCCTGCTGTCCTACATAGTTCTCTTTTTGAAACTGGTAGATGGGGAGATTCAACAAAGACAAGATACAAGCTTCACCTTGTGGCCTGCTGAAGGCTGCTTTTCAGAGCTTTTTTGCTGTTGCAAGATTTTCAGTTTGTTTATACACATTGTCCACTCTTCTTGCGTCTTCATATGTAATACAGGTAGTATTACAAGCAAGAATATCAGTAACTGTATCATTAAATATTGAATTTTGTAATAGATAATGTGCAAAATTATGCTGCTATAAACAGTTTATGTTAGTGCTGTTTATTTCTCTTCCATTACAGGAATAAGCTGTACTGTTATGTAGTATCTCCCTATTGTGACTGCATTTATGATTCTGGGTTTGTACCACTTTAAGTGTGTCAGTACCTTCCTATAGATACAGCCTAAGTCTGTTTCATAAAATTAACTGGTAATACGGTTGCCATTAATCATAGCTAAATTCAAAGTAGTGATAAACTTGTAGTGGAATAATTTGATGTCTAATTAGAAAAACAGATGATTGCATGTTATCTGGTACTCTTTGGGGAGTTTTTACATGTTTTGCATGAGAATGCAGTTTTTGCAAGGTGCAAGATGAAGTAGAATCTGAATTGAAAACTTAATTGTGATGGCATTAATACTGTTGACACTGGCAGCAGAATTTGGCTGATCTTATATTAACATTTCACCTTTCCACATAATGTTAGTTTTT
Organism: Falco cherrug; assembly: GCF_023634085.1. Lineage (NCBI taxonomy): Eukaryota > Metazoa > Chordata > Aves > Falconiformes > Falconidae > Falco > Falco cherrug. Next base: position 66,313,368 of record NC_073699.1, read on the forward strand.
ATAACAACTTCAACTGATCCTTAGGGGTTGGGTTGTTTTTTGGGTTGGGTTGTTGGGGTTTTTTTTGGTGGGTTGGAGATTGAATTTTTGTTTGAAACATTACATTTTTACATTCCTTTTATTACAGAGGCACCTGGTGGTCCTTGGGTGTATTACAAAAATAACATTTTCCTTTTTTGTCTGGGTTTACTTTACAGTTTGTTTTAACATTTATAATATATCACTGTAGAACCTCCTATATTTTGGTACTACATAATCTGAAAATTAAATTGAGAATTTACATATTATCGAGTATATACTGAATATTGATTCTCATGGCTGATCATAGGTATTTTTCTTGCATCCTCCCTATCAGAGCTATATGGAGGAGAAATTTGGGCGTATAAGCAAAGTGAAGTAAAAATATATTTCTTCAAAAATGTAATGTTAGAATATTCAGTCTTAGGTTTTCGTGTCTCCGGCATTAAGTTCATACGTTTTGTTTCTGATTTGTCCATTTTAAGAGATTGAAATGATGACCAAAAAGTTATGTCAGAGCCAGTTTAATGTCCAGATTGATGTGTTAGTACATAAAGGATGTGATTTCTACACTAGAAACATTGACAAGAACAGGACTATGCTACCATAGAAAAGTTTTAATAATACTCCATAAGTACGGCATTTTATAAATAATAGGTAATTACAGGTAATTACACAGCATAATATGTAATTACATGGGATACTAACATTAGCTCTCCTCTCACACCATGCCCAGACTGTCGGGCAGATCCTGGAGCAATGCCTGTGATGTGACAGCAGCTTCTGCGAGTTTCCATCCCTGCAGCCATCCTGCCACAGCACCTCTTGACACCCACATGCAGCAGGGACCTGTTTGTGCAGCTCCAGCAGATTCATGACCTCCTTGTAATGCGGCTTGGCATGGCCACAAGCAGGTGGACAGGCGCCATCATGCAGCCATGGCCTTATTAACCAGCAGCTACACTTAGCTTTTAGGTAAAAAAATGCCCATCCACTCTTTCCACATAGGCATGTGCTGCAAAATAAGTTTTAAATGCTAAGTATCTATATTTTACTCAGGGTAGGAGTGAAACTGAATTTGTGCAGCTAAGATGACCATGATTCACTTCAAGAAATACAAGTAATATAGGAATATTCTTATCCAAATTTAGAATGTGGTTTTACAGCTTTTACCTTGGTGAAACAAAATTGGCATTGCAGTTATTTTTATTGGAAATAATCTTTCTGTGTTCTTATTGTTTGGGGGATTTTTTTGTTGTTGGTGGTGTTTTTTTCATTTGGCAGTTATCAGATCTGTGCCCACGATGTCATTTGACAGTCTTTAAGAGCTAGTTAATGCAGTCTTTTTAAAAAAAAAAAAAAAAAAAAAAGTTTACAGACACTTTGAAGTGATTTTTTGCAATGCTTGCAATTGCACTTCAGTTGAGGAGTGGTTTTCACACTTGAATTTCTGTTATGCTTAGTGCAGTGATTTTCTCTATGTTACAACACTGATTGGATATAGTTTGAAACTCCAAGAGAATAATTAATGCAAAAGAAATGTATGAAACTCTAGGGAGCTGTCCTATCAAGATTTCTATTTAGATTTATTACACTTCAATTTTCTGATTGCCAGAAAACTTGTCCATCTGACTATAGGAACCTGAACAGATCCATTGTATTCTTGGGAGACCCAGAGGAAATGTAAAAAGTTATTCAACAGTATGTTGTCCCCAACTTATCTACATCATTTTCTAGCAAAATATTCAGCATATAGGAGGAAAGGACAATAAAGCATAAGAAAATATGCTTTAAATTAATATTGGTTAACATAGCTGGTGGTGTAATTTAAGTCAAAATACATTAGCAATAGTGTGGGAAGTTACATTTAAAAATATTCTTGGTGTGCATCAGATGCTACCTGGCAAATAGGAACCTTGGAATCTGAGTCAGTAAATAGGCAAAAAGTCAAAATGGCACACAGACAGAAGTTATTAGTGAATTCTTAAGGACCTGATTCAGAATAATTAAAACAGATATTACTTGTACATCTTGATGATTTCTAGACCTAGCTAGAAAACTAAATGCCTGTACTTGCATGGTTTTTTTTTAACAGAGAAAGATGGTTGCAGCCAAAGAAGTAATGCTTTTGGAATTTACATCAACTCGTTTGACAAGAAGTTCTTCTTTAACTTGATGGAACTGTGCAGAATCCAGGATCTGAGGGCCCGTTTCCATTATTGTCATTCACTTAAGGGTACGGCTCCCAATGGTATGGAGTGGATGACTTACAGATCTCATATGCTCTGAACCCACGTCAGATGTAAAGTTAAAGTAGAATACGCTTTCCCATCAGGTTTTATCAGTTTACAAAAAAAATACAGAATTGTTCCTTAGCACTAGTAAGTAGGCTTATCTTTCCCATTATATCTTTCCCATTTCAGACTTTTCAGTTACATCAGTATCTGACATAATATTGTTACTAAAGCAATGGTTGCTTGCCAATAAACAATGTTACATAGCTTTTCTGCATTATCTTAATGACTACCTGATTAGACAGTGTCATATAAGTGAACGACATTTGCATGTCTGTCAAAAAGTTGCAAATCTGGAGGCAGAGCAGGAGCCAACCTCTGTAACCAGCTTCCAGCCTTTACCTTCATGGGAGGCTCCATTTTCACACCTGATAATCACCATCTACCTGCACCCCCTTCATTACTGTTGAAGGGTCAGACTCTTGAAGATGAAAGGTGTTGGGGAAGATTCAATTGTTAAGGGATGTTATAAGTGACCATAACCTCCATCAGCTCTGGGCATATGGGTTGCTCCTGCCTGGCCACTGGCACCCAGCCTAGTGTGCCCAGACAGATGGGGATCTCCATCCCAGGCCGATGGCTGTGGCTGCTGCTTTCTTGTTTGCATGTTCAACCAGCAGCAAAGCTGAGTGTGTATCCCAGTCACACACAGATGACAAAGGATGCTGACAAGGCTGGCTACACAGACTGCCACAGGCAAGGTGCTGCCTTCAACTCCTGTGTGACATACAGGACTCACGTAAAACATAAGTATAGATGAGCGGTTCTCCTTCCTCTGGCTGCTAGAGATAAAAGTTCATAAATGAAAGCACACACCACTCTAGATTCAGAAGTGTATGTACAGTCATAGATCCCTTAAGTATCAGTGCAGTCCCTCTGTCTGTCCAATACCACCGTCTGGATTGCAGCCCCCCTTACCTGTTCCAGAGGTCTTGTACTCACTGAGTGGTCCAGCCCTGTGCCCAGTAGCAAACATGCATGCATTCACAGAGGCATCTCACAGGCACCCCACACTCATGAGTTCCCCTCAAATACCAGCACAGACCCTGTGCCCAAACCCAGGGCCTCCTACTCAGCTTGAAGTTTGCTAGTGAATTGCACAGGCACACTCCCATGCACACCAGGTTTGGGGAAGTTGCAAACACTCCAATAACCCCCAGCAGCCAGCACCATGCACATGGGCTGTGACCCACAGTCCTGCTCCACCTGCTGTCACTGAGCCTCCCACTCAATTTGCTCATCCCTGTCCCCCCGGTAGATGTGCCTGGGACACCCACTAGTCCCATCCCAGTGGCTGAAGCTGAGACCCCCATTCACTCCAGCTCCTGACACCATGGGTCAGGGGTGCCTGTGCCCTCACTCTGACCCCAGCTGCTGGCCCTGTCTGCACTTACTGGTTCTTCCAGTAGCTGGCACACCAAGGACAAAGTCTGTGGGACCCATAAAGATGCTCCCAAGAGCTATGATCCTCCTCCAGCTACTGATGCTAAGACCCTCGCCTGCTCCAGTAGTGGCAACAAACCCACTGACACCTGTCTCACCTGTACTTGTCACCTAGCCATTACAGCACTCACATACATAAGATAGATAGTAAGATTCCACAGAAATATAGTTAAGAAAGGATTTAATGAAGGATAGAGTATACTACAGCGATCAGGTGCAGGGCTTGGACACAGAAATGCACTGGCTGGTCATGTTTTATATGTGACTGGCCCCTTTTGTAGGCCTTTCTGCTTATTTCCCACTTTGCCTCTCCCCAATCCTCTTCCCCTAAACATTCATTCAAAAGTTTTGCATGGTCGCACAGGCTGCCCTTGAATATCCCAAATACCCATGTTCCTTTTGTTTCCTACTTCTTACCAGTTACAAGGTCCAGGTTGACCCTTTCTAAAGGTGTGCCTACAGTTTCTTGGCTGCTCATCAATTAACAGCTGGAGGCTTCCTGGTCCTTGCCATTGTCTCTGTTATTCCTTGTTTGTTACCAGATTTGTGTCTCTGTGGGCCTTTGTTTATGGTTTTCCCCTTTACTCATTATTGAGTAAAGAATGCATTGAATGCATTGAAAAGGTCCTTGATCAGATGATGACCCTAATGAAGCAGGTGCTCTCACTTTCCATGTGCCCTTACACTGATCAATTTCTCTTCATCTGTGATGCTGCACATCCTGGTGACCTCTTCCTGCAGCTCCTTTACTTGGTCACAATTTGAGCAGGTGGGCTCCTTGCCTGCAGGTCCTGCAGGTAAAACTGCAGGTCCTTCAGGAGCTTGCTCTGGGTCAAGCTCTCTGCTGTGTGTGTGTAGTTCCTCCAATGGTGGTTGGGGACTGTGCCCCATGGGAAATCACCACTGCTGAGCACTGGGATGGCAGAACATCTGTCTCTTTCTATGGACCCTTCTGTGCCAGCTACCTTGTCTGTTGGCTGCCTCCTTGGGCAGCACCCTCTGACCGAGAGTGTCCTTCACCAGTCACACCGGAGTGGATCTGTAACTGCTGATCATGAGGTCACAAACCAAATACACTAGATTTGGCACGCTGCAGGTTACATACAAATTCCACTTGTGGCCTAGGGACAAATCGAGTAGATGGAGAGGGTTACCTTGACTAGTGCCATCAAGGGACCAAGAATTCCTTCTAGGCTAAATCATGTTCTAGACAGCTGACACATGGCACTACAGTAGCAAGCAGGTAGTGCTGAGATACAGCCTTTACAGGATAGCAATGCTCTGTCTGGACATGATGCAGACCATCCTTGTTTGTTTATTTTTAGGACCTCCATATAAAGGTTTCATGAATCAAAACATAGCTGCCCTCTGATGACAAAATAAAGTTTACATGTTTACCCAGTTCTTTAGATGCAGAGTTTCAGAGTTTCAAGTTTCTTGCTTCCCCTGTTTCCTTGTTCCCATATAAGTAACAATATGTAGATTCTATAAAGCAAAAGTCTTAGAAAATCTTAAAGCATTTTCCTGTTTTGGAGATGGGAAAACTGGGGTGCACAAAACCCCCACCAAACTATCATGCCTAATGCTCTGCAGCTTTGCAAGATAACCCAGAGTCCTGTAACAAAACCACATCAAAAGCCAAAACTAGCACCTGGAGTGCAAAATCACTGATTCTAATAGGTAGCCATTCAGCTACATGTTTGGGAAATACACTGCATTGGTCAAGGAAAGAAGTGCAGATGAACCAGGGGTGTTTTACATGAAAGGGAGAAATCTACAAATGATGCCAAAGGTCTTGTGTCCTGTTATAACTACACTGCCTTGAAAATAGTCACAGCATACATTTAGAACTTACCTATATTGTATCTCAGAATTAGCAACAAACACATTTGAAGTATAAAGAATACATTTTTTAGTTTGAAATATTGCATTTTGTGATATATGACTTTGTTCTTATTGCACGTAATCTGTAACAGACATTTTGCTTAAGAGTCCATCTAATAATAATAATAATATTTTATGTAATTTTCATCTGAAGAAATTAATTATGCCTGTGCAATCAAGAAGACAGCTTTAGTAACTAAGTAGCTAGTAAAATTTTCTAATTATTCAATTGTTAAATATTGTATTCACTATAAAGAAAATAATGAGATGCTAATAGTTTTAATTTTTAATCAATTTGCTTATAATATACTTCTACCAATTTTGGATTCTTGTATGTGCCCAACTTAATTTTCATAATTAGTCATCAGTAAGCAAATCTACATAAATTATGACAGCTGTTGACATAAAATGCAATAAACAAGCATTTGTATTAGAAATTGGATTTTAATTTTATTTGATCCTACCAGCCAAAGCAGTCAGTTACTATTCACCATTAAGTGTATGCTTACGATGCAGATTAGAAATTGCATAGATATAATTTTCTAGTTATGTGAAGGATAAATAGACTGAAATATTTTGAAGGAAACAATTGTAAACAAAAGCAAAGAAAGAAAAATGTTCAGATTTATTTTATTAAATAGTTTACTGTAAGTTATTATGCTAGTAATAGATTAAATGTGAGCAAAATAACCTCCTGATGCTGACCACTGTAATTTCAGTACCTATAAATCTCATTAACCACACAAGAATAATTCCATTTAGGTTATGCAAGTTCTTGAATTTGAATAGGTTAACTTGTTAACTCTTTGTCTGCACATGTCCATGTATCACCAGATACCTAAGTGTTTTCTTTCTCCTTCTGATGGAAAGGTTTTATAGACATACCATAGCATGGGCTGTAATATGCTTGCGTGGTGAAAAAAAAACCAAAGAAAAATAAATTATTTTTTATTTAATAAGAACAATGTTACAATATTTTAGATGGACATGCAAGCAAATTTTTATTGTTTGCAATGATTCTGACATTTTTGCTTCTTCAAGGGCCCTTTGATATAGAGGGTGATTAATTCCCAAGTCTTTTTTCTTTGATGAAATAGTTTCTAAATTGTGCATAATAGCAAACATCTGCAGAACTCTATTTGTAGAACCAACAGGATGCATGTAGATTGTGGGGTACTAATTTAATAGCTGTGATAAAAAACAGACACTGTATTAAAGAAAATCGACTTCTTTGGCTGGTAGCTGGCAGCCAGGGCTCATCCTACCACCCCAGCCAGCAGCAGGGCAATGGGGGGCACCCAGGCAGCCCCAGCCCCGGGCAGCGCGCACCTCCCTGGGGACTGGGACAGGCAGGGCAGGGCTGTGGGAGCTGGGGACTGGCCCTGCTGGGGTGTCAGGGTCTGATGGCTGCAGAGTGCAAGTGGGATTGTTCTGTTTGAATAGAAGGATATAGCAGAATCCACAAAGATCTCTGTTGGTATTTTAAACATCCAAGTGAACATAACAATACTGTGAATTGTCTTTTAGAGCCAGACATTTTCTGTTGCTAGACATTCAGTACCGGGCTGGGATGACCTTTGCTTTGTCCTAGCTTTGTAATTTCCTATTGCCCTGAGGTTAGAGGCTTAGAATTAAAGTTAATGTTATCCTATGGTGCAAAAGTAAGATTTATTTTTCTTTAAACTAATCTGAAAGTATTAACATATATATTATCCATCCTTTTTGGGGTTTGCGACACAATTACACATGCAAAAATTCAGCATTTGCCGGTCAAGAGTTTAAATAGCGACTAGAGAGGTTTTTAGGATTCCAACCTCATGTAATTGTCAGAAGTATAATTACAGAAGAATTTTCTAAATGCTGTCCCAAAATACCAAAATTTCAAAAGGACACACTTGTCTTGTCAGGAAGATACCTGCACAAGGTACAGAATTAGATAGACAATACAATATACATGAATAAAGTATTACTGTTTGACTAACTGGTAGTACACAAAACCGACACACAGCTGGAGACCAGGCTAAGCCCCTAAGAAAAACTTTCTCAGCCTATTTTTTTCAGTCTGTGTAGAAAACAACCATGTTGACAGATGTTTTGTTGAAGTTAGATCTGTGATAACCCCTCTGGAATGATGGCCAGCATCTTTGCAACGAACAGCTTATTTTATGCCTTAGCTTTCCAGCATCCTACTGACTTTCACAGAACTCTTTATGTCCTCCTCTCAGGCTTTGAAGCTGCAAAAGAAAGTAATGTTTTGTTGGCTTGCAAACCAGTCTGTCAACATCTTGGAACTGTAAATTACAGCATGCTTACTACAGTTTGCTTGCATTGGCAGAAGCTAGTTGTAGACATGTCAGCATCCTGTGATTATTATTAGCAGCAGAAACTGTAAGAGCTAACATCGTAAGGCAAAGAGCTAACATAATAAGGAACTAAATGTGATAACCGGTAAGAATATTTTTGAGGGTTGCTGTTATTCTCTTCCAATTCTTCCATTCGTGTGAGAAATTATCCTGCTTTTATTCATCTGAAAACATTATGTTCTGGTAGGAAATCATACAGTCTTGTTTGAATTGAAAAAAAACCCCACCCAAACTCCCATCATTTTTATTTATATTCTTTCAAATTTATTTGCTTGTTTGGGCACTCTTTTCCTTCCATATCTAAGAGTTGAGTTTCTGCACATTTGTTTAAAGATTCTAATCTGACAGAGTCTAGGAGCCTGAATTCCATATCATCTGTCATTTACTTCCTGTGTGACATACATTGTAAACATTTACTTCATCGCCAAAGGCACAAAAAAAATTATTATTGTAAGGTTGTTGTGAGAGCTAATGTTTGTAAAGCACACTCTAATCCCTTCTTTTGAGAAATCTCATGAGAGAAAATGTATGCTGTTCAGAATGTTAGCCCTGAAGAATATGAACATATAATTTATAAGAATCATTTTATCTGTAAACCTGATAATACAGTATGGGTGAATTTGAAATATCCATGAATATGAAGGAAACTGTGAGAGGCAGGAGTCCCAGGTAAAGTCTGTAGTAGGATGTAAAGGATAGAATTTAATAACCTGGTATCCCAGAGACTTTCTTTCTCAGAAGACACAGTCACTGTGTCTTAGGGTCATAGTTTCAAGAAAGGGAAATTGTGTGCTAACATAAATTAGCAAAAAATTAGATATTCTGAGAAATTTACGTTTCCAGATACCTGCAGGAATTTCTTAACAGAATTTCCTCAGAATGGTTTGTGTCACTCCACGCTGATTTAGATGTACTTCTGTTAGCTACTTAAATTGAGAACATGGGTGCCAGTAACAGAAAATTAGTTTCTATATGGGTTCTTCCATAGTGTTGATGTATACATGGTTTCCAAAAACTTCAGTTTTCTAGAGCTACCATGCCTTATGCTGCCTTATTTTAATGGAAGACCCACACCAAATGCAAATACAAAGAAGTATTTTTCAGCAAAATGTTTTTCACTGAAAATGAATATCAACAACAAAACTTGGTGAAAAAGGGTTATCTTCAATTAATATTTTATGGGTGCAAAGAAAAGGGGGCTTAAATTCTAAAAATGGCACTACTTTGAAAATTAATAAAATTATCTTTGATATATCTTTAAAAATACCTTTTGAAATGAAAAAAAATATTTAATAAATCTTTAAATATTTAAACTGAAGGACTTGGAGTGAGGGGTACAATGGCATAATACTCATGCCATTGCATCCAGCTGGGGAATAAGCCAGGCCAACCAGAGCAGCAGTATAATGTTCCTTAGCTGCCTCCATAGATGAGTACCAGGCGGCCAGCCACCTCAAGGGGGTTGTGGTTAAAGTGGATCCACCTGCATGCCTCCAGGAAAACCTGCATGCTCAATTACCTTTCTGAAATGCCTGTACACCAGGGAATAAACAGGAAGAATTAGAGATCTCTGTGAAGTCACAGGGCCATGATCTCGTTGCAGTTACAGAGACATGGTGGGATAGCTTTCATGACTGGCATGCTGTCATGGATGGCTGTGTACTTATTATGAAAGACAGGCCAGCAAGGAGAGGTGTGAAGGAACAACTAGAATGTATCAAGCTCTGCCTAGGGGTGGGTGCAGAGCAAGTTGAGAGCTTATGGGTAAAGATTAAAGGGCAGGCCAACATGGGGAACACTGCTCAATTTACTCATCAATGACCTGGATGAAGGGACTGAGTCTACCTTCAGCAAGTTTGCTGATGACACAAAACTGAGAGTAGTGGCTGACACACCAGGCGGCTGTGCTGCCATTCAGCAGAGACCTGGACATTCTGGAGAGTTGAGTGGAGAGGAACCTCATGAAGTTCAACAAAGGCCAATATAGGGTCCTGCCCCTGGGGAGGAACAACCCCATGCACCAGCACAGGCTGGGGGCCGATCTGCTAGAAGGCAGCTTTCCAGAGAAGGACCTGGGAGTGCTGGTGGACACCAAGTTGGCCATAAGCCAGCACTGTGCCCTGGTGGCCCAGAAGGACAATGGGAACCTGGGTGCATTAGGAGGAGTGTGACCAGCAGGTGGAGGGAGGTGATCCTGCCCCTCTGCTCTGCCCTGGTGAGGCTGCACCTGGAGTGCTGTGTCCAGTGCTGGGCTTTCTAGTTCAAGAGAGACAGGGAACCACTGGAGAGGGTCCAGTGGAGGGCTACAAAGATGATGAGGGGACTTGAGCATCTCCTTTATGAGGAAAGGCTGAGAGAGCTGGGCCTGTTTAGCCTGGAGAGGAGAAGACTGAGAGGGGATCTTACCAAGGTCTATTAATATCTTAAGGGTGTGTGGCAGGAGGACAGGGCCAGGCTCTTTTCAGTAGTGCCCTGTGACAGGACAAGGGGCAATGGGCTCAAACTGCAACACAAGGACTTCCATCTGGTTATAAGGAAGAATTTCTTTCCCTTGAGGGTGATGAAGCACTGGAAAAGGCTGCCCAGAGAGGTTGCGGAGTCTCCTTCTCTGGAGACCTTCAAAACATGCCTGGACATGATTCTGCAGCCTGCTCTATGTGAATGTGCTTTAGCAAGGGGTTGGGCTAGCTGATGTCCAGAGGTCCCTTGCAACCCTGACTATTCTGTGATTCTGTGATCTTTTTTAGTCACTAATTTTGACATTTGATATTACTACATAAAGACATTAAGTGCTTTCATTTTATCCTTTCTAAATTTTTCCTCTGTAATTTTAGTTGATTGTTAGAAATTTCTGGATAATAATTGCTTTTTAGTCTAATTTCTCATAGGACAAGGAAATGTTTTGCTAGCTGTACAGTGGACACAGTGTCCTTTGTTAGAAGCTCTGAACCCTCCTCTTCTCTCCATTTCGGCAGCTTTCACCATGAGCAGAGACTCTGTAGCAAGATACAATGGAGGGGTATGAAGAGGGTTTTTGTTGGATGACACGTGTGAAGACAGGCTAGAACTAGCAAGCTCCTAGGTTAAGTATTATTGTGCATGCAATGCTTGTGAAAGCAGCTGAGTCCTCTTGGGCCAGACAAGCTGTCAGTCAGCTGGGGAAGGGCCAGGTTCCTCCAAATGGGCTGACCTGCCTTGCTGCTGAGTTAGTGTCTTCCAATTCCCTGGAGCTGGCAGGAGGGAGAGGTCTTACAGTTTTACATCAGTACTTTTCAGTTTGAGTCCTGGAGCTGTTTACTATTGCTGCGTCAACAGTCGCACTTCCATCTGTTTTTACTTTCCTTATCTTGCCTAGTTTTAGCTCGCCTGCTTTCTCACACCTAAACAAGAATTTTCTCAGTGAACTGGAGCCAAGGTCAGGCAGAGGGGTTGTACAAACTAAGGCTGTGGATCTTGGACAGCTGAACCCCACAGCAGAGGGACACACAGTAATTAATGAGAGAAGTTACTGTGAGAAAAGTACTGGTACAGAAGCCAAGAAGCCAGTGAAACCAAAAATCAGTCAAAGATGGGAAAAATGGGCAAAAGAGCACATCATAAATGGTTTAAGATGCTGGGTTCATCATACGAGTATGATCTATTCAAAGTCTAGCTTTGAATTTCATGTCCCTGAATGAAAGTGTGAGGTCATGGTATCAAAGACAATTGCATCTTTTTAAATTCATATATGTAATTAAGTTGACATCTGTAATAAATTTTTTGCTTTACATTGATTTGTTTTAAAATATCTGATATCAACTGAATTGGACAAAAAGACATCATTAGATGCCTTATGCCATGGCCCTGAGGCGCCACCAGCCCTGCCTGTCCCTGCCCACCCCTGGGCTCCCCCCACCTGCCCACAGCCCAGCACCCTGCTGTGGCCCCTGCCCCAGTGACACCCCAGCCAGGCCGGCCTCCAGCCCCCCACAGCCCTGCCCTGCCTGAGCGCGGGTCCCCTGAGCCAGGCCTGCCCCCCGGCCTCAGAGGTGCCTCGTGCCCCCAGCTGCCCCCAGCTGCCCCACTCCTTGCTGGGGCAGGGCCTGACAGACCCGTGGGGAGCCCTTACCACCACCCCAGCCCCCGTGGTGCCACGACACCATGCACAAAACTGTATTCAGAGAATATTAGCAGTTAAAATCCTACGTGCAGGACTTCATCAAGGCACAGGATGTCCAAAAGAAATGTTACAGTCTCATAATGAATATATTAGTATCCATTCAAGGAGCAGGTGAAATTTAACCATGAGGGAGGTAATATAGATCGGTTAGTACTACTGCATTGATACTCAGGACAATGCAGTACTTTTTTTTTTTTTTTTTTTTTTTTTTTTTTTTTTGTTATGGTTCTACTACTGAGATGCCTGTAAGTATAACAAAATCAAGTAACCGGCCACCTAATTTCTCTATGGGAAGATGAGAATAATGATACTTTTTCCTTTTATTGAAATCTACTTTGTAGAGATTCGGGTTTTCTTGCTGGAATCTGTGGACAAAGAACTGGAATCTGTGGACAAAGAACCGAGATCTACTATTATATGCACCCCAGCCAAAATCTACTAAAACAGTTTCCTTATCTATTGTGCTTTACAACACACAGATTGAATTATTATTCAAATACTTCTATATTGTCCCAGTATCATGGCAAGTTCAGACTGGGTGGAATTCAGTGAATAACATGGTTCATCTTCACTCTTCAGTGTCTGCTCACAGTGTTAATTTCTGGAAATGAACCATGCAAGAATTGTGGGTTATTTATTGTGTTATTTGATTTTTATGCTTATTATGACAGTACAAATGCTTTATATGATCACTCAGTACTGTTGAGTTTGGATACAATAGTCTGACTCACAGTGCATAAGGTACATAGTGTTCCACAGAACAGCAAAACATTTTTTGTTACTAATTTTTAAGTCTTGTAAACATCATTATGGATAAATAATTTACAGAGTTACTTAACTATTTATCAAATTTCCTTGGTATCCTTCATTTGAAACAGGTTATTCTGAAGCCCAAGTACCTATACCATTGTCTCAGCTTCAATAGTCAGCTCCAATCAGGACTGTTAACTAAACCATAAAAAGTTTTATTGAAACTCATTTAGGAGCTGCTTTAATCTTTTCCCATTCAGAAACCACAAGCTGAAAGAGAATATGTTTCTAACTATCTGTAAACATGTATCCCTCCCAGAATATAGTGGTATAAGTTAGCAAAAAACATCTGAAAACACAATACCTTATATCCAGTCTTCAAAAGGTGGCAGAACCGATGTTTTTCACATGTTTGGAAAAGATAGCTCGTGTGCTGAAAATTGTGCCAGAACATTTTTACTGCTGAGTCAGTTTTATTTGGAAGTTAAAAAAGTTTCCATTTACATTTTTTCTCTTTGTATTTTGCCATGGAGACAACAGCCATCATTTTAGTGCAACTATAGCTAAGGTTTCTTTGTCAGAATCTGAATCTGTAGTTTCATACCTTATTATATTTATAAACAGTGACTTCTGAAGCACAGTTATTGCTCCAGAAGCAAGTGTTTCCTAGAGAATGTTTGGTCACTGTCAGAACAAAGAAAGATAAATATATAGGAAAATAGTTATTTTAAATATTACATGAACAATAATATAAACCAAAAAATATTCTCAAAAAATCTAGTTGTTTCATAACTCAATAGAGTTCAGTTTTGCAAGGTTTTAAATTGCTTGTATCATAGCATATGTAGAAGATTTTATGTAAGAAAGATTTTCTTGATTTCATCACAATTTCATATAGATAACATACTCTTTAAACTGCTTTATTAGCTATTTCTATTAAAATTCCCCATTTCTCCTCTTCTAGAATATTAATATTATTAGCAGAAAAAACCCTGAGCTAACTCTGGTTATGTGCTCACAGGGAAAAAAAGAGGTACCAAAATAACTTCTAACTTTAGCTGTAGTCTACTTCAGGAAACACACGGAAAGCCTGATTGTAACCTTGTTCTGTTTAATATTAGATAACCTATTCTCTTTCTAGGTTGTATTCTCTTGACTTTTATAAACCTCAGTTTGTTTGTGTATTTAGTTATGTTAGTATGGCGATTGGACTGCCATAAGAAGAATTATAAAACACATAAATGCATAAATATTGAGTAAGAAAGACACTATTCAAACACGTAGTTAACATTTTGTATTAGACATTTTTACATTGTTGAAAAAAAAATAATTTTGGCCAAGCTTTTTGAAGATATGTTATCTCTCCCAAAGATCTTACTTCTTTCATATATTTAGGTGATCTTTCACCTAACAAGGCTTTGAGGAGAACTTGAACAGCAAATCTAGTTGGCAAAATGCAAAATTGTTCAGTGTCTTCAAACATTAAAAGTACTGTATTTAAAGTAGGAGCAAGGTATCACCACCTCTTTGGCGGCACTGTTGGTACTGGTTGACAGTGAATCCTTAATAGCATAAAATATCAGCATAATCATAATCTTTTCTGCTTTTTAGCCTCACTTAGCAGTTAAGATGTTCCTATAAATGTTCTTTCTGACTTCAGTTAAATCTAGTTATCATCTGACAAAGAAAATATACTTAATCAAACATACCTCAGATATTATTATACTAATATTATATGCTAGTAAACCATACTAGTACAAATTAACTGTATGCTCAGCTATGTATATAAAAAAATCCAAACAAACATGGAATGAACTTTAGGAGAGGAAATTTTGTCATGTGTCTTATAGAGATATTGCACAAGTCAAAGAACTAAGGGGAAGTAGTAAGTGACTGGGAGTGGATCGGAACAAAGTTGCTTCCTATGCTCATAGAGAAATCTAGGTCTCTAGTACAAGGTATTCAAACTAGGCACCTTTAGTGGTTCTGCATTCCTTGCCAGAAAGGATCTACACTTGGCTGAATCTTCCCCACAGCTGCCCAGGGACAGCCCCAGCAGGAAATGCAGTAAAAGCTAATAGTGATGCAGGTGTTCTCACTCATCATGAAAATCAGATATCTACAGGATTATAATCTGCTGAAAGCACTTTTTTCAGTTTCTGTGTCCTTCTGCTTGCTAATTAAATCTTGTTGAGCCATTTCCACATCTTGCTTAGAATTTCAACCTTTGGAAGATAATAATCTCTTAGATAAAATAAAGTAAGGTAAATGTACTCTGAAAGTGGTATTCCATCTTTAATGTGGAAATGGTATAATTTAGCCTTGGAGGCCACAAGCCAGCTGGGCACATATAAAATATGTTCTAACTGTATGTGATGTTGAAACTGGAAAAGTTAGTAACTAAGGACTAACATGTCAAATTACAATTTTATTTAGATTTATAAAACAGAATTCATTAATTATTACCCAGATGTAAGGTCTTGGTCCCCATAAAGAACAGTTTAAAGCCAAAAGTAAGTGGTTGATTTTAAATAACCTGTTGTCATGTGTCTCGTCTTAAGATTTAACATTTGCTAAGGCCAGTAAGGAAGAAAATTACTCATGTCAAAGATAAGATGTTCTTATTTCATGAGTGTTTTTTTGAGTATGAAAGGATATTAGTATCAGGTTTATGAATATTTTTCATTAATTTGAATTATCTCTGCTTGATATACTTCTATATTCTCCTTCTTTTATTTATACACACAACCATCAGGAATGGTAATCAGGTCGTAGTAGGTTTCATATCCAATTTCAGTGAATATCAGCTTGCTATCTAATTTCCCTTTTCATAAAAATTAAAATAATTTGTAGTCAGACTATAATTTTAACTAAAATATATCCACAGATATATGCATGAAGTGTGTGTGTGTGTGTGTGTAGGTTCTGTGTTGGAGAGGTAATTTGGTCACAAAACATGTAACAGAACACTGAACTTATTTGTGAATAAATAAAGGATTAGATTAAGCGGAATACAATATTGAGAGAATATTCTGAAGCAGTACAAGATTGTGCTGAACAGTTTGCTGTTGAAAAGATGAAGTTAAAATGTAAAATAAATCGTTAAATGAGAGACTAAACATTTTTAATGTATACACATCAGTCTGTAGTACTCCTTTAGAAAAGATGAAGACATTTCAGTCCCTGACAAGCCCAGAATGCAGGTAATAAACAGTGGCCTTTTCAATTTTATTAAAAAAAGTCATAAAACAACATGATCAAATCTCTAGTCTCATTAGTATAGAAAATAAATTTAAACTGGACTCAGAATTCTTATTGTTATGTTCCCTTGAACATAACCATTCAATCAACTCAGTAGTAATGTGAATAATTTCCTGAAAAATGAATGTACTTCTCGGGCTAACCCATAGCAGTCACTTTCATATGTTTTAACTTTAGGGCTCTCAAGGGTACGGTTAGAATAGCATAGTTTAGCAAGGGGCTCCTCATTACTGAGGGATGCTGTGGAAGAGGTTTTTGAAAAAGATGTACTGCAAGAAATGTGGGTTATCTTAGGTGCAAGACATTTATGACAATCTTGACCCTTAGCTGCATCACACTGTCTTCATGGGTATTCATCTGTTCAGACCATTACTGACAGGTAAACTTTAAAATGTTGATAGAAATGGCTGTGAAACTATATGGAAAGACAGAAAAATTGTGCATAGTACATTTAATAAAAGAGTATTTTTAATACATAATGAAGATTCATGTCTTTAGATTAATGTCAACTGTCTTTTACAATGACTTCTAGTGCATGGTATGCTGTAGTACTTACAGTTTATTTGTAACATACAAGTACAGCCACGAATACTATTCCTGCTGTCACAACTGAAAAGTGATTTGCACCACAGTCTTAGTTCAAGACATGTGCCTGACACCACCCAGACTAATACATCATCTTTTTTTTATTCTCTTCAGTAATACTCTTCAAAGTAGTTTGTGTATCTCTTCATGGTACTACTGTCTTATGCTGCATGTGATAGTCTAGGTCTTTGTTTTGAAGCTGTGATTAGTTTTTACAATAACAGGTAGATTAACAAATAGTAAAGTAAAAGCTTGCAAGAAGAGATTCCTGTTTCTCATTAGGCTACTGAGAATTACTTATTAACTAAAATTATTTATTGAATTATCCAAAAGACATACATTTGGGATCATGCTTTATTGGTGCAGAATAGCCTTGAGTAAATGAAAACTGCAGAAAGATACAAGTATTCTGTTGTAGATATTAGTTGTGTATGAAAAACAAACAAATAACATTGATCCTATCGAAGACCGAAAACCAAACTCATGCTTGACTTCCTACCTACAGATGGGATCTGAGTTCTAATTTTTCTTTAATCCTGGGTAAGAACAACTGGCCTAATCAAAGTCATCAAAGGAATGTGGAGCAAGGTCTTAAATGCATTCATGCTTTTTATGGCATTATTAACTTCTGTTGACCTGTAAGTGATGCCAAGACACTAACTTAGAAATCAGTATGCTGCTGATAGTAATTTTCAGTTTGGAGTACAGGAAAAAATCAGGGACGCATATTTCTTCAGATGTAATTTATAATCTGCTGATTGAAAGACCTAATTATGATAGCTTTTTTTCTGAAATAGATACAGGTGAAGTCCAGATATTCAGAAACCTAAATGAAAACATTCTTTTTATTAATAACATAGAACCTTCAATCTTGCCAAATTTTGTCACTTAAAATGCTGAAGATACAAGATGTTTTCATTATCGAAAATGGCTGCCCTACGGCCAGAGAGATACTGTTGCTTGTAAAAGTGAATAAACCATAACTTTTAAACTTAGTAACTGTATTTACAGTGATTAAAGTATTTGTGGCAGACCCTGTTGCTGTTTGAATATTGAATACCTGCAGCAATGCTATCCTAGTAAAAGAAATAACTACTTCTGTATCAAACAGGAAAATGAGTTTTCATGTACTGTGAAAAATTGGAAATAATTGGTTTTTCAGAATGGGATAGGTGGTTTATAATACAATTTTAGACTTTTTCCCTGCTTTAGGTGTGGTCTGATGAAACACTAGTCACATCACGTTGCTGTTACAATCGTCTGTATGAAGCAGAGGTATTCTTCTGTAAGATACTATTATTCTTAGGTTATAGGAGGGGGGGGAAGAAAATATTGTTTCTAAAACTACTCATTAATAACAGTAGCATTCTAAGGATGCAAAGTAGCCTCTCCTCCCACAGCCCTTCCAGCGTAGGGTTGGAAGATACACATACTTCTTGTACACTTCATTGCAGTATTTGTCAACCCTTTCTGAAAAAAAAAAAATTAAAATATTTATAATTGATATCTGAGGAAAACAAACTGAGGCATCAAAGTATATGAATGACTCATCAATAAAAATATTTTCCCTAAAAAAGTGAGCCTTCACAGTTTTTATTATAGCGTGGGACCTTTAATGTTTTTAATCAGAAATATATGTAGAGATTACTTGATTTCTTTTATAGGAATGTGTTGATTAGTACTGATTTATTAAAAATTAGGTTTTTGTGTTTGAAGACCATGAAATTAAAAATTCTGCTAAGTCTTTTTTGTCTTTGCACACACATATGCATGTCTTTCTGATCAGTGTGTTAATGAACAAATCTAGAATTCATAACTGCATCACACCTGTGTGCAGTTAATGAAAGGTTTTGCAAGATGGCTTTTCTATACACTCTGGTTACACTGAAGAGCAAGCATAACCAAATCTCTTTGACTCAACTACTTTTAATTTTTTATATCAAAATATCAACCAGAAACAATATTTTTTTCCTTCATAAAAAAAGAAACAGCTTATTTTATTCTTAATTTGATGCCATTTAAAAATCCTCTAAAGTATATTGCTGCTATTCCAACAACTTAAATAGTAAATTGTAGTCATAAATATAAATTATGAAGATGCACTTGGGTTTTCTCTATCAGATGTACCAGAAATACATTTATTGAGAATTTATTTAGAAACTGATTTGCAAAGTTATTTGTAACATATGGAAAGCAGAAACACTTCTATATGCATTCAGTAGAAAATAATATAATTATCACAAATGGAGAACAATTATTCTTACATTTTTACTTCCACTCCTCGTCTTAAAATTGCTGAGTGTTGTCCTCTTGCAGTTTCTATAACTTCTTTGATAACTGTCAACTGGTCAGGAGACACCTGGAATAATATCACAAACACTTGAAATAACTCAGCTGGCTTCTCTTGACTTTTTTGTTGTTGTTTTATTTTTCAAAGTTAAAACACTCAGATTATGCTACTGTTTAGGAATAACCTCCAGTATACAGAAATCTTAAAATTTAGAGTTTATTTTATAATCTGCTGTGTTTACCTTTCTAGATATTGGGAGTCAGTGGTAGTTCTGCCAAGTTGAGGCTTGTTGAAGTATACTTATAATGAGCAAGCCAGTTTCAGGTGTTCTGTCTTAATTTTCACTACAGTGTAATTGACAACAGAGGGTGAAGCTTATATTTACAGTGAATCTTTAAGTAGTTTCACCACAACTTTGCTATACATGGTGTGAAGTATTGAATAGCCTAACACCAGTCAAATGTAATATATAGTTCTTTTCTTGTTTCACTTCCAATAAACGAAGAACTTCAGTCAGCAGCACAGACCTGTACAAGATAAATTGTCTACGTTTATCTGCTGTGACTGTTTGTACCTGTGAATCAATTCAACTTGCACAGGTGAAATCAGAATTGGAGTAACAAGCTGAGAAAAGTATTATCTCTAGATAAACTTCTTCCTGTTATGCTTTATCACTATGTTAGAATAAGACTGAAATGTTTTCTCATGATGTTGCTGTTTGGTGTTGCTTGTTTTAAAGTTATGTAGCTAGGAGAGAGGTGTTAAATACAAAAGTGGTTTTATTCATGTAATTCAGTTTTGTCAGTGTATAACCTTGTTGCCTGCTTTGAAGGTTTTATGACAAATGCTCTTGCTATGTGATAATTATTTTGCTCAAAGATCATTACTTAAGTTTTTATGTTAGTATTATTAATTAATGATGTCAAATTAATACTGCTGTATTGAAAAGCTATAGAAGCAAAGCTTTGTTATGATTGCTTTTTTTAGTACATGCTATAACTTAGAAAAAAATGTGGATAAAAATATCCTTTTCTTTAATTTCTAATTTTAAAGATTCTAGGAAATAATTGTACTAACTGTGTCTTCTTCCGGGTTTCTGTATCAAACAAACAAAACTGCACCATGTTTTTCCACACTGACTAGTCCATGCATGAGGACTGGTGGCGTCTTATTTTTGGTGGGTTTTGTTACTGACTTATCCCTTCTGTAACTAATTGTTCTTTAACAGGTTTGCACCTTTTTTACATAAATTTAGGCTTTGCTGCTGCTGCAGAGCTGATATTAAAGATGATATGACTTTGCCTGTATCTTCTCTTCCTTCATGCCTTGAATGTACCTTTTACTGTCAAACTGTCTTCTATTTATTTTCATTGTCTAAGAGAGCATGTCTGGGCTTGCAGTACACTAAATGATGACCTTCTATCCTTATGTTTTCAAATGTATTGTGATGTTTATTGCTTCACTTGTGTGAAATTGTGTGGAATAGTATAAAATAGTATGATTAAAAATTAATTTCTTCAACAAAGAATAACTGGGCTATTTATGCTTTTTGAGAATGCTTAAGGAAGCCCAGATTCAAAAGGTTACAATTTTAGTGCTTCATACCCCTCTTTATTTTCCAGTTAAGTTAATAGGAACGTTCTGATTTAGTGCTGTTTGAGCTTGAAGTACTTTATTGGTTTTGGCTTGCACAGTAATGTGATTTAATTTTTTATCTGCTAAATATCTGCTAAAGAAATTGCATCAATATAACAAATATTGTTAACTTCTATGTCTTGAAAAAGATCTGCTCTAACTTTCTCCTCTGAGACAAATTAAATAATCTTTTTTATTAGCTCAATAATCCTGAAAAGGATCAGGTCTCTTCTTTGTGACCCTAAAGGAATGGGTCTTGAATTTAAAAATTCAAAATTTGGCTTTCATGTTCTGTTAATGCTTCTCTGTGGATGTTGGAAAAAGCAGGTCAGGAGTGCTGCCAAAATTCAAATCCACTCAAAGAGAAGGGAGTCTATCCCACACTAGTCAGGGGTGAAACAGTTCAGTTGATAGCTAACACCATGTATCAAAATATTTGTTCTAGATTATTGATACCACTTGCAGACTTTATAATATTTTCTCAGTTCAGTTTTCTACAAAAGTAAGGACCACAGTTTCATTCTCTTGATGGGCTTATGGGTGTTCTTAGTATGGACTTAGAATTATTTACATTACACCTGGAGACTTCTAGGAAGACAATTCAGCTCCCTATGTGAAAATCATGTGTTGGCAAACTTGCATGTTGGCAACAACTGTTCTGTAATTACTACAGTGATAGCTCTAACCCCTAACGTCAAAGTCAATGGTCAGACGAGACTGAAGAAGAATATATTTGCAAGTGAAAATATAAAAGTAGCTGACTATTCCACTTTTTTTTTTCAATAAACATTTTAAATAGCTTATCAAATCCTTTCTACCTTTCCCTAATAGTACCTCATAATACTTTCACTAGTAGTTCCCTAACGTCTTGAAGAGTTGCAATCCACAGGTTTGTTTAGTATGAGGTTTTTAGGTTTTGTTGGGTTTTGGTTCTTGTTTTTAATTTGATTCTGTTACGGAAGTTGATGATATATTTAATTACTGTTTGTAAAACTTATTTGCATAGTTTCATCTATACAATGTCATGTCGATTTTCTACATTTACAGTGTAATTTTCTTTAATTAAATTGAATATGTCTTTATCAATGGTATAAAATCAAAATTCCTCCAAGAATTGGTGATTACTGCAAAAGGTAACGGAATAGAACCTGAGTTTTAGTTATAGCTTTACTATTGGCCTATTATGCATAATTCTTTTTTGTGCCTTTTTTCCTGATGAGTACAGTTTTCCTTCCCAAAAAGCAGTCAGTGATAGTGGTCCTTTTTCTTAAAATAGATGTTCAGGAGACAAGAACTGAAAAAGAGGCTTTCAGGATTTTTAAGACCTCTGTGGCAAAGAATTCAGCCTACACTTAGCAGCAGTTCCAATAGTACTGCTTCCTTCATGTGGTGTACTGACACTTTTTCTATTTATTTTCTTTTGCTATTTTTGAATGGTAAATTATCTGTTACTACAGATCTTCATTTGTGAAGATATTTTCAGTTGTGATCAAAGTTATTCAGCTTCCTCTCAGATAAAACGAATGAGTATCAAGTGCTTTAGAAAATGAGAATTTGTATGGACAATGGAACGGGCTTCTTGGACACATTCAGAGATTGCAGTAAGTTAAGAATGGTGGAAAATGAGTACTGTATCTCGTGAATGGGTTTAAATGTGACTAGCTACAAAAGAATAGCATACCGTGTAAGTTATGATGTGTCTTTAACTTGATTTTTAAAATGTGAATTGATTTCCTACAGTAGGGATAACAGAATGTAGCCAGAGAGTATTCTAGCGGAAGGTGAAATATATGTAGTTTCTAAAGAAACCATGGAAAACACATCAAGTAGCTGTTGTCTTACTATTTTATTGTTTAGATTTGGGTTTTGGTGGGTTTTTTGTTTGTTTTTAGTTTGATACAGACTAGGATTTGGTTTTGCTGTGCTGTTTTTTGTTTTGCTTTTTTTTTTTTTCTATGGGTATTGTTTTACTATGGTTGGTTTTTTTTCTATGGTTGGGGTTTTTTTGGGTGGGTTTTTTGTTTTGTTTGTTTTGGGTGGGTTTTTTTCTTTTTTGCCTTGTTTTGTTTTTTTGGTTGTGAGGGGTTTTTGTTGTTTCTTAATAGAAGTTTCTAGGGAGGTTTTAATCTTTTTTTTATTGAATGTCTTTTGTCTCTTGGTAGTGGAATAGATTTTGTCAGTCATGGGAGTCATGTAATGTCCATGTAGCTGATGGGAATGGAAGGTTTAGCTTGTTCATTTCCTTAAAATGAATTAAAAGAAAAATCATAAAATCCCAGTATCAGGCAATCTCCTTACTTAAGTGAAGAGTCCTGCAGCCATAGCTACTAGTCATGATGAAAAGACTGCCTGCTATACTGCTGCTAAAGGTGGTGGGGTGTTAGTACAGAAGTAG
Organism: Falco cherrug; assembly: GCF_023634085.1. NCBI lineage: Eukaryota > Metazoa > Chordata > Aves > Falconiformes > Falconidae > Falco > Falco cherrug. The sequence continues at coordinate 66,336,445 of NC_073699.1, forward strand.
AGATATGTTCCTTAAAGCTATGAGTAAGGAAATCTGGCTTCTCAGTCTGAGATGGTGACATGAATTGTCGGTATTCTGTACATGATGAGGTTTTTTTAATTAGAAATATTTAGCTTTTTTGAGCTATGGCAAATTATTTCACCTGTGTCTGTATCAATTTTATGCCTCAAGGACTTGCCATATAGGTGGCCTGTGATATTGGCCTTGGGACAGTTGTGTCCTGCTTTGTCACATGTCAGTTACAAAAATGTTTGAGCTTATATTCTTTAAAGAAATATTTATTGCTTCCTATTTTAATACTATAACTCTAAATTTTAATGCAAAGATATTTCATTTTTTCAGAAATAAGCTTTTCAAATTCCATATATTTAACCTTTCCTCACCACGTTCTTTTCCTATCTCCAAGAACATAACATACTACATTTTTTCATAATAATGTCCAACAGCCTCTGGCTAATTACTGAGTCAGTTACAAAAATTCATGTACTAACTAGATGATATACAGTCATAGAGAGGGAAAGACTAGTCTTGTAGGATATTTAAAACTCAGGGGGTATACTACAAGCAAGTAGTGACAAGAATCCACCCAACCTTGAACTTAACTACAGTGATTAGAATAAATAATTTAAGCTTATAGATAATATTTGAGGGACTGGGGTCACAGTCTTCAGTTTAGAAAGGGAGGGAGAAATAAAAACTGAATAAAGCAATACTCATTGAAGATTAATATGGCAAAAAAGTTTTATATTGTGTAAATGACTTAAATGAAAAATGTGGTTTTAGTTTTGGTAAAGCCTGACCAATAGGAATCTTTTTCAAGTTACTGTGGGGTGGCCTTAATGCTGTAAATAATTCCATTGGCCATGTCCCAATATAGTGCAGATGAGAAAAGGATGCAGGAAATTCTGTTGTTTACACATGTGTCTGTAACACTGAGAAGCAAGAGGAGCACAGCAAACAGAGGCTGAGAGGTCTCGAGCTTGTGAGTTTACTGTTTAATGGGTATATTTCTTTTCAGAGACAAAGTATGAGTTACTATCATGCAGTTGGTAAGGAGGAAAACAGCCTGAAATACCCAGCAAAAGTATTGAAGAACAGAAAACAGATAGTATTTGAAGTATATGGCTAAGTTAGATCTAGCTAGATTTTTCTCTTCTGTCCTTTTCTCTACTATTGGGTAGTATTAATTCTAATACCTCATTAAGCATAGCTTGTTTTACAGATGTGGTAGGAATTTTGCTTACCATGACCAGGTAAGTTTTCAAAATTTTCAGTTTGTTAAAGGTTTTTTTCTTATTTTCTTATTTTTTTATTTAGAAATCCATATAAATGCAAAAAGTTCAAGGATTATACTGTTTCAATACTGAAAAGCTTTTTAAAATCATAATAAGAAATGCATCTGCAATAGGGTAAATGGTAAAACTTTGATAACTTAATCATTGTTTGTATTATGAACATGTCGTGAGAATGCTTTTATGAGTTTGCAGCAGTTCATATTGCATTTTTTGTTAGAAAGCAGTATTTTCACATTATTTCTATTTTCTTAATTTCCACTAATGAGTTGTATAACTTCCTAACTTCCTTCAGAAAATATCTGGTAATAGGATAAGAAAAATGTGTGTTCTTAGCTATATGGTATTATTCTAATGTAATGAAATATAACATATTGATACTATGATTTGTTGATGCTGGACAAAGATTCTTGGTTTCATTATTTGAAAGGCAGATATCCCCGAGGGTATGAGACTGACTGGATGATCCATTACCAATGAGAACCAAGGGTCAAATTTGAAAAGTAACGTTGATGAGTTCAATAAGTACATATAACAAATAACACTAACAGACCTCCTACTGACTATGCAGGTTTCTGCATTTTGTCTTAATTCTCACTGATTCTTACAACCATTTTATAAAGCAAACTCTGCTATAAATAATCCTATTTCTAGAAGTCTGGCTTTTGTTTTAGATTACAGATGTTAGAAAATTTAAATTTTCTTGAGTTTCTGAATGCAATAGTTTGCATAATACAAAGAAGATGAAAGGATTTCCATAATATATTAGGTATTATTAATAGAACTAGTCATACTACTCTGTCATGAAACCTCCCAGAGAATTCTATGAAAAACCTAGTGAAAAATGTGAGATAAGATGTCTGTCATTTTTATGTATTTGCATGTAGCCAGTTTTGAATTGATGCCACTCTATGACCCTAAATATGAAGTATTACTGTTAACCTCAGGTAGAACTGAGAAATAAATCATTAGAAAATGAATACTCTGAAGCAGTTGATAATGAACAGACTTAAACCATTGTCATTGACCTCAGCACCAAGAGGGGTAGATCTTGGTATCATTCAAAGTGTACAAATTTGATATTCTACTAGTTGACTCTTCTGTGGGTTGAAGAGGCTAGCAAAAGTTACCCACAATAACAGCTCCATATTGATAACTATTTCATTAGAATCCACTAAATTTAACAAACAGGAAAATAAAATTTTGTTCCAAATTGCTATTCATAAAGCATTCAGAATAACGCAATATGTCTGCTACCACTTTTATTTAATAAGTCTTATTTTATTCTTCCTCTGAAGTACAACTGACAAGAACATATAGACATTTAAGGCAACATTCTTTCAGGAAAAATTACTAGTGCAAATTTTAATTCAACTGGCTATATTTTTGTAGCCTATAAAATATTATTTGAATGAAGTATGTATTACTTGTATTTAAATAGTGCTTTCTACTTTTGCTGCCTTTTTTCCTATATCAGGTACTTATACCAATTGCTCATAAATGAAGAAGTCACTACAATAGTGCAGCTGAATAAAGTATAAGCAAAATTCCAAGGGAAAAGCAATTCTAACATTGACATTCGGGGTACATTGACTGGATCTGTAAAAAGGCATATGTAGCATGTTCTCTGAAGTGTATAGTACAGCTTTCATTGTTGGGTTTGGTTTTGCCTACTTCAACTGCAAACAACCCACTGAACACTCCAGCATCAAGGAAAGGAATACAGGGCATCATGGTGCATACAAGCTGTCCAGGTTGCTTAGTATTCATGTCTTGCTGTTCATCACTGCAATTTTCATTAAGGTATTAAACAGAAAAAAACTAAAATAAACAAAAAATTGCACAAGCATGAACTTTCCTGTTCCAAGGATCCCTGTCGGTGCAAGGTTAGATACTTCAGAGAGAGACATAAAGTTTTGGCTCCCTAGAGGAAGTAGGAAACAGTTCCTTACATGTCAGTAAATAATTTATATACATGTCAAAGGTGGTGTTACTAATGTCGTTATTGTTACTTTAATTGAGAAGACTGTGGGTCTGGTTATGGTGCATTGTAAACGCCATAAATATAATTCATTTTAGAAATAGTTGCCAGGCAACTATAAAGGCAATTAACTTTTCTGTGATGGTGGTATTCCAAGCAAACTGCATTTGGAAACAGCAGTTTTAAGGTAAGTCCCATGGAAAACAGATAAATCTGCATTTATATTAAACTATATTTTAGCAAAATGGAGAAAAAGAAAGAAAGAATAACAACAAACTTTTGAGTAATATTGAAATCTTCAATTTAAGTTTGTGTTTTGTTTCCCTAACAAGGATTGATTCGTAACTCCTATTCCTATAAATTTCTGCATACATCCTCTTTAACAATTGTCTGTTCTTTATCCTTCTTGTTCTTACTCTTAACTTATTTCTGAGCTTTGAATATTCCACTCTACCTAACTGAATTACAATAGTAATTGAAAACTGAACAATAATCTTACAATTTTATAAAGGATGCTTTCATGTCAAAGATTTTCCTGCATTCCCAAAACAGGAGATCTTTATTGCAGTTACAATTATGTCTGTTAAGCTTCTAATTTGTCTATTTTGCCAGCTATATAGTGCCTAAACAACACTTTTACTGTTATTAATAGTTCATTTCATTTGTATTGACCCTTATTTGGCTTTTCTTTCCAAGTTGTTAGAATCCCCCCCCCCCCCCCCCTTATTTCCCCTTCTTTTAAGAAGGTATTAACAGGATTGCACAACAGAGTTTTACTTTCAATTTAGCTGTCATCAAATAAAGTTATATTAAGATATAGAAACTACGTTATCTTGTTACTAATTTCCTGTTAAGTTTGCTAGAAACCATATTCTGCATTCTTTTGGAAGAGTAGGTCTCTAAGCAAAGGACACTTTTGCTTCTATTCCCATTTTAGTCAATGCCATAATCTTTCACTGGTTTACTGTGAAAATGATCCTCCCTGAGCAGCTTTAACCTAGGTTTGATTTACATTGGGTTAATTCAGACCTGTTTTGTGCCAAATCCATTCTTATTTAATGTCAGTCACGTTACTGGAGGAATACCAGGGAGTAAGTGCCATGAAAGCTCTTATTGTTTTGCCTGGTTGGGTTTTTTTGTTGTTTTTTTTGTTTGGTTTGGTTTTTATAAGTATCTTTTCAGTCAACTTGAAGGTTTTTCTGTAACTTTTGTACCCATCTATGCCAGCAAAAAGTTGCCAGCTTCCCTTCTGACTGAAGAACAGTACCCAGAAGAAAGTATGCAGAAGGAACTGGGCTGAGTAACCATACTTCTCTATAAGTAACTTATACAATTAATTTCTACTCTTATGTGGGACTAATCATTGGCCTACTGTGGGCACTGAGAGATTATTGATGCTGCACTATGCATTCTCAAGGATACAATACATGGTACTTTGTGGGTTATTTCGTGACCACACTGGTAACTGTAAAACCATGGCAATATGAATTATTTCTTAAGTACATTTCCATCAAAGAAGACTTAGTAGAGTTGGAGTCATCACAGGATGCTATCTTAAAGCATTAAATCCCACCAGAGTCTTTGAACCATGGAAAGACATAAAATGGTGTTAAAATACTACAGTGGTTAAGGGCAATTAAGAATAATTATATATAAATGTCCAAGAAGTAATAATTTTTAAAAGAATATTCTTTAAATATAGAAGAAATAGCTTCTAAAACTATTCTGATAGAACTGAACACATCTCTGCAGAACAGAATTGTTAATTCTGATACAACTACATCAAAGTAGTTGAACAAGCTAAGGGATAGGTTCTGACCCAGAGAACACAAGATATTCTTTCTTGTCTACTTATGTGGGTGGGAAAATCACTTGTTTCCAGACTGACTCTGAGTAGTGTTTTGAAGAAAAATTCTTTTGTGTCCTAATAAGCATTGGAATGTTTTATGTCTTGGTCTGAAACAATGCATCAGATATCTGTGATTCATTTTCCCTACTTCCAGTGTTATGAAGTTGCTTTTGAAAGGTCATGTTTTGAGTAGATGATCATAAATGATTTCAACTATAACAAGACAATTCTTAGTCTCATACCATAAAGCATATGACTTTAAGATATTGTCAGAATTTTTTTAAAAAAATTGAAGAATTCCTCAGAATATAAGTAGGGATTAAAAACTTTTTCAGAGATATGTCTTTAAATTTTCACATATTGAAAACATTCCCCCCATGTTGTTTTGTTAGTAAGCAAAAAAAGCCTGTAAAAAAAAGGAAAGTGAAGCTATCCAGTTTACAGTCAATGTACAAAAAGTTGTTAGATTTGTTGTATAAACTCTAGAAAATAAACTTGTGATGATTTTTGTTTAAATAATGAAACTTCTCTATACATTTAAGTGGCCTTTTCTGTTTGTGTGGACAGGTTTTAGCACTGTGTCTGACCTAACTCTTGTTTAGTAAAGTGCTTTCCAGAATGATTAAAAGAAATCTGTCTTCAGTTCTGTCTTTGCAACTGAAAGGAGCCCAGCTGACCTGATCTGTAGCCCAATCTGAAAAATGTGAAAAAAACCCACAGACCCTTGAAGTCCTCCTTGCCATTTGGGTGTAGCTGAGTATCTTAAATGTTGTCTGTACCCAATAAAAACTTAGAGGCTTTCACAAAGAGATTAATCTGGCTTTTAAAAATAAATAAATAAAACATTGAATATTTGAATGCTAATGTTAGCAGTGGCTGGGAAAGATACCTAACCACTGACACCCTGACATGATACAATGGTCTTTGGTCTGAACAGTGTACTGTAAGCTTATTTAAAGCTTACTTGCAAATTTTTATATTTCAGATATCTTAAATTGATTAACACCACCCTGGATGAAAACAAGTAGCTGAATGAAATGTTTTTTATCTTTCTTCTTTAACTTTAAATTACAACTGGCTTTAATGCTTGCAAATTTTAAAAAGACTTCTAAAGCCAATTATGACTGACATGTTCAAAGGCAGATCTAACCTTATGGATGATGTAGGTCTTGGATATTATTCACATATGTTTCTGGAGTCTTCCCTCTTTCTGGAAAGTTCAGAGCAAATCAATGAACGATATTCTTCTGTGTCATGTCAGAGTGCTGTCTGTCAGCATAAGCAAGATAGTGCATGTGTGTACTGGCTGACAACTGTGTGGAGTCTCTTGAGATTCTCTGTTGCTGACTGACAACTGGTTCTGTCACAACTTAGCAGAGCAGTGTAGGACGCTACCTGCTTAGCCTGCTTGTCTCCAGTAAAGGGGCTATGAAAACACCTTTAGCATGCTTTTCATTTCAATGTGGGGTAAAAAATGTTTGTCATATTAAATACTCACTGAAACTAACTTACTCTGCTTTCTGTGGAAACAGAGGAGGAAGATTTATGCACTTGGTTATTCTTTGCCTCGTCTGTGGAACCACTAAAAAAAAACCCAAAACAACTAACCAGAAACCATTTTAATGTGATTAAAAGCAAATCTTATACTGTGTGAAGAACAAGATGCCTAAGTGTTTTCATAAATTGTATGGTGTTCATTTGCATCTTTAGCCATAAGCATTAAAAAAGAGATAGTGTTTTGGTATACTGAACTAATATACCTGATGTGAACCCTATTCTTCTGAAGCAATTACCTGTTTCATGTTTGAGAACAGATTAATGTTCTAAAAAAATCTCTCTATGCTCTTCAGGTGATACTTACTAGACCAGACCTTAACTGATATGAATTCATTTGTATGAATTAACATTGCCTTAGTTTAAATACACTCTGAATTTGGTATGAATTGAGGTTGTTATTCAGATTTTTGTTCATAGCCTGTTTTTCCTAACAGCCATACAGAGCATCATGTGGACAATAAAGGTATTCCATGGTAGATTACAAATCTACACCTCAAGTCAATGATATGAGATTATACCTCAGGTTGTGTAAACTGTTTCTAAATTGGTTACCCTTGGAAAAAAAACTAAAACTGTGACAGTTTGTACTTAACCTAATTACCTTGGAAGTTGATTTTTGCCTCTTTTTTTTTTATATTGATCATATCCTAATGAAAAGCAATAGCAACCTCAAAGGGGAGCTAGCCAAGCAAACTGTTGTGTCTCAAAAGACACAGCTAGCTAGCTAAATTGGATTAAATTTGTTTTGGCTTGCTTAATCTTAGTTCTGTTTGAGATTGTCTGGGAAAGTTGTTTTTCACACATGCTTTCCTCCCCCCACCCACCCCAGCATGATGTGATTATACAACTTACTTTTTCAAGTGTAGTGGCTGAGAAATGAGTATGAAGTCTACAGACTAGAACATATAAAAGCTATGGTTGATATATGATGAAGATTTGTAATCAAACAAAACATCCTTGGGGAAATGAAGTTACTGTAAATTATCTTTAAAGCAGTACTTCAGAGTTTCTTTTAGCCTTATGGGTAGTAAATGACAACATCCATATGTACAAATATTTGTTACCCATATTTAATCTTAAGGATTTGAATACGACCTCAAAGACGTGAAGAAACATCAGTTTGTCTATGTAAAAGAATTTGAATGTAAAGACTTGTGTTAACAAGTAGACCTAAATCACAATGATTATAATACTGGTTCTCATCTTGAAGAAGTAGTATTTAAACTGCTTAGAGTTCATTGAAAGTGGCAGCCAAAAAAAAAAAAAAAGAAAAAACAGAGAGCAGAAATTGTTGTTTTTAAATACATTGTAATCTGTGATGACCTTCCAAGATTACTTTTTTAATGAATGTGTATATATACAGTATGTATATAATCTGTATAATATTATATAAACTATATTCCTGTGTTTAAAAAGAAATTGAGTGAGTCAAGAGGATTTTACTTTAAAATGGATATGTATACATGGGGAGAAAATGGTAAAAGGAAAAGTAGTACAAAGGAATAGAGAGAAGTAGACCAACTTCTCTTCTGGTGCATCTGTTTACAAAGAGAATTACAACATTTCAATTTGAGCAAGAACCTCTAAGACTGCCATTGGCAACAATAATGTAGGATATGATGTGAAAGACTTCTTGTCCTTAGTTACTGCTTTTAATTGTTGACACCTTGTGTCTTACCATAACCAAAAAGACCAAGATCTTATGTGGAAAGAAAAAAAAAATGCACAGTTCTTAAAAGCTTTTAACCATCCTGGTTTGACTTCTGTTGTCAAATTATCCTATTGGCATAGAAAGTTTCCAGAGTACTTTACAGAAGCAATTCACACATTGAGAGACATGTATGTTACCATGTGGATACAGGAATCACACTAAAGGCAATAGTTACAATAAAAGAAACAGTCCAAATAGAAAATTTCGGGGATTAAATGTTTCCTGCAAGTCACTAATTGTTGCTGTTGCAGATATATTTTTCTGAGTTGTTTCCACCTGTGCTTAGAATTGACCTTCAGCCTGGGATGTAACTGGGAATGCTTATCTTGTTCACCACTTTCTTAGCAGACAGCGCTCTGCATATTTGCAGTTTCTGTTGACAGAACAGGTTTATGGGAATAAAGCCAAAGTTTATACACATTCTTTCTTTTTCCTTGTGCCTTACAGCTGTGCCTTTCCACATTGCTATATCAGGGCCCACCCTACAGTGGAAATAAGATCAAGTTTGCTTCTAACTCAGTTAGCTTAGGAAGTGATGAAGAAGGACAGAAGAAAGTTGTGTGGCATTTTATGTCTTTAAGAAGAAAAGTGCATCCCTGAGAATAATAAGCATTACACAGGCACCATAGATCTTTTCTCAGAAAGGAAGAGAAATATCTAAAGATGAAAAAGGGTGATCTTTCATAGGCATTTGTCTTGCAGATTTGAATATAAAACCTGGCTACCCCTCAAACTCAAGAAAAAGTAACTTATGTGAAATATAATGAAACAGTCCCTATTTTCAGAGTAGGTGCATTTTGTAGTACTTATTTGGATTTAACTTTTCTTAAAATTTTACTCATACCTATCTTAACTAAATCTGGTTTTGCATGTACCCAGTGTCTGTCTTGCTAGTTGCTCCTTGATTCCACAGTAGCCACGTATTAAGTTATTCCAAACTTTAAATACTTAACACTTGAAACTGTAAATGAGTTTAGCTGGCATGTGAGGAGTAGATTTTCTTTTGAAGCATCTCTTGCTTTCTGCAAACATGTTTTAAGAACAAACCCTTTATTTGCATATGAGCATTTTGACTCCTCTGTCTCCTGGAAAAAAACACAGGGACTTGCAATAATAGAAGTGGGAAAGTTACCTGGTTAAATTGTATGTTGTTAAAATACAATCAGCTTTGGTATCTCAAGATATTTCAAAGCTGCATTTCTTTCTAGAATATATGCATTTTATCCATGGATTAGTGTGTGTTGACCCTAGTGTCTATTACGGAAGCAATATAACTAATTCCATAAAATGGTCAAAATCTTAGCAAATTGGAGATTTTCAAGAGTGGATTGTAGCAGTCTTAAGTATGTTTGCATTAACCGTTGCATATTTTGTGGCTTTTTTTATTTGTTTGGGTTTGGCTCAATTCAGAGACTTGAAATATGTTATTTTGATTTCTTGTTTTCTGGCTGTTATGACAATGTTAAAACTGGGAGAAGTGGGCATGCACAGCTCCTGACAAATTACACTGCTCAGAGAATCATGGGACTGGTGAGGTTAGAGGGGACCTCTAGAGATCATCTGATCCTGCTCAGAGCATATTGCTCAGGACTTCTATACAGCATGCCTTTGTTTCAAAAGAATTGCTGTCAGGCTAGAGACTTTATTTTCTCTAAAATGAGCAGGACCACTTGTGCTTGAAATTACAAATCTTATTTCAAAGGATCGGAGTTTATTATGGGGAAGGATAGCAAATGAAGACAAACTGGCAATGTGACTGGTGTGGCCAGCCTGAGAGCCACTCAGGGCTGCTTTATGTTTCCTTTTGTGAAGTTATAAATTATATATGTATCATTTTACCCTACTTGTCTTTATATGAGTTATGAAAACCTTCAGGAGAAGCACTCCATTATCAACAATAGAAAGAATTCCTTCTCTGGAGTCAAAGAATCTAAGTTTCTTACCATGAATACTCGATTATCAAGGAGCAGTATAATTAATAGTGTTGTATAGTGTAAAATGCTTATTTCAGCGTTATGGTGATCACTCTATTTTCCTTTGGCTTCTGGATATTCCTGTCTTGCTTCTGACTAAATCAGAAAAAGATTCAGCTGTTCCCAAGTACTCCTTTCACTTACTGCTCCCTCTGTGGTTTATTGCCTTTCAGTCACTATCTTTAACGTGCTCATCCTTTGCCTTTTGTCCTGGGAATTTACCTATATGTGAACTGCTAATATAGTAATACACTTTCTGGGGGTACTTCAGAAAGACCTTGTCCGTCACAATACTTTATATAGTAGGAAAATGCAATTTTCCCTACAGAACTACCATTTTCCTGAAGTTACTTTCAGGTTTTTGAACTTTTTAGGCTTGATAAAGTAGTTAAAAAACTTTGTTTCTGGACTTTTCAGTAGAAAGGCAAGCTGGGTTTCTTTTTTCACTTGTGTTCTCTCTGTCGTAGTACTCCTTCTCATCTAGCAGTGATCAATTCAAAAGTGAGATCTAACTCCAGTTTTGCACAGATTCTACTAAAGATTGTTTACTTAAGTTTGGTCCTACTCCTGTTACTGTCTCTGGAATATTTTAACCTCTCCTCAGATTAAATTTATTTGTTGATTTTCAAGACAAAATTGTTTATAACATTAGGAAATATCCTAAGATTTTATATTTGGCCAGACCTATAGGAAATGTATAGAACTTTACTCAGCACTTCTGTCTTTACTCCTTCTCTGGCAGTCTAACTATTTTGTGTTTGTTTTCCCTCAGTTTTATCTTTGGGGGTTTTGCTTCATGGTTTTGGTTTGGTGTGGTTTTGTTTTGTTTTGTTGGTTGTTTTTTGGTGTTCTGTTGCTTGGTGGTTTGCTTCCATCATTCAATTGCTTTAAGCGAAGAGGACTTTTATTGAGAAGCTGTCTGGATCGTTTGTTAAGATGTTTTTTGATCAGGAACAAGTGGTATCTTAATTTTGTCCATTTACATTGACTTGCACAGTGATTATTAGGACTGTTTATGAAAAAAATGTCATGTATTTTCTCACTGTGTACATTTAGTGCAATTATTGTGGGCCACTAGTATATGATTAGTTGCCTTTCAAGTCTTAGGACCCATTTCACTCTGCTGTCACAGTAGTGTACAGTTTCACATACAGTGTTACCCCATATAGTTAAATTCAGGTTAACTTTAGATCTTTAAGGTTAATGTAACATTCTCACGTACAGTCAATACTTGTCCTTGTGGTGTTACAGATGGTATTCCTCCTGTAACTAGTTTTAAAGGTGGGTTATGACTGACCTGCAATACCTGAGTTGTTCCATGGGTGAATAAAAAAGCAGAATCTGTTAGAGATAAGTTTTGGGTATATGGTCTAGTTAACAGTGTTTCCATGGTGATGTGGTAAGGACACAGTTTCTGCAAGAAAGGACACTTCAGTCTTGGGTGTAATCCAAAGCTTAGTTATTGTTAACTTGTTCCCTTTATTGTCTACAGCATCCCATACTCCTTTTGTGTTGTAAAAGGAGAGTCAGGTAACCTCTGTGTTGGATGCTTAACTACAACCTAATTTTATGTATTTGGGGGTGGGGGGTGGGGTGTTACTTCTGGGTTTAACAGGAATTTGGGCAGCTACTGAGATGTATCCCTTATCTATGGTACTTCCCATGGGGATTTATCTCTTTTCTAGCCAACTCACAAGTTCTCACAGATAGGATCCCCACTTGGAGTATTTAATAGATTCACTCATGTAGCCGCTGGTTTAGTAGTCCATTCCATCTCTCTACTGTCCCATGACTCTGAGGTTGCTACAGTAGTTGGAAAATCCATTGCACAACATTTGAACCAGATCAGGCTTGTACTACTTTATTCTTAAAATGTTATCCATTATAAGATTGTATTTCTCTGGTGTCCTGAGTTTGGCTGGGATAGAGTTAATTTTCTTCCCAGTAGCTGATACAGTGCTGTGGTTTGGGTGTAGTATGAGAATAATGTTAATAACACACTGATGTTTCAGTTGTTGCTGAGTACTGCTTACTGTAAATCAAGGACTTTTCAAGTTTCCCATGTTCTGCCAGTGAGGAGGTGCACAAGAAGCTGTGAGGGAGAAGAGCCAGGACAGCTGACCCAAACTGGCCAAAGGGATATTCCATACCATAGAACATCATGCTTGTTATATAAACTGGGGGGAGCTGGCTGGGGCCTGTCGATCACTGCTCAGAGACTGGCTGGGCATCAGTCAGCAGATGATAAGCAATTGTAGTGTGCATCAATTCTTTTTCTTTTCCTTTTGGGTTTTAGTCCTCTCTCCTTCTCCTTTTCAATACAACTGTTATTATATTTTATATATTTCATATATATTTTATATATATTTTATTTCAATTTTTAAATTGTTCTTATCTCAACCCACAAGTTTCACCTTTTTCCTGATTCTCCTCCCCATCCTGCTGGGGGTAGGGTGGTGGGGGAGTGAGCGAGCAGCTACACAGTACTTATTTGCCATCTGGGGTTAAACCACGGCACTCTGGATACAGGGAAGTAGCAAACCACTCACTGGCTTAAAGCAGCAGTGGTTGCAATACCAGTGGTAGCTTAGTCAGGATGCACATTCCCTGTAAAGTTGTCTTGCCATCCCTCAGGTGTTTGTTCTAAGGGGTTATTATAATCTACATGTGAAGTTTCCTAAATTAGTTTACCTTCCCTGATCTTGGTAAAATGTTGATGGCATGAGCTATTCCATTGTTTGACAAAAATGGCACAAATCTAAAATTTGTTTTGCCAGAGCTTTTACCACTGCGCATTGTCTCCTCACAGCCTGTTTAAATAAATCATAAATCCCAGTGTGCCCAAGCTGTTATCTGTAACCAGGTACTCATTCTGCCTCAGTTTTGTGCTAAATTTATTCTAATGGAATGATCACACCCCTGACTCTGTGTTGCCTCAGGATTTTTTGGGTTTTGGTGACTAGATACATGTTCTATTGATAGATCTTAGATTGAGCTAGATCATAAATCACTTTCCAGTGTGGTAGAGTTTTTCACCCATACACTTCTATCATTTACTTGCCAACATTTTTTCACCCAGTGAATATTTTTTCACTCTAGCCAGTGGATGGAATCCCTAAGGGTAACAGCTTACTAGTTAAAATCAATTTTACAACAGGAATAGGCATACATAATTTGATCTCCTTTTCTTGAATTGAGAGCTTGGTAGTTAGCAGCCCTGTGTAAACAGCTAAGTTTTCAGATAGTGACAGTCAGTCACTCCCTGTATTTTTCCCATAACAAGCCCATCGCCCCTGCCCATCTTCTCTAAGCCTTCTTCCTTTGCAGGGGTTTGTTGGTTGAAGGGGCATCTGCAGCAGTATCATGGAATGTTCTGACTTACCAATAGCACTTACAAAAACACACATACAGTTTTAATGTTTCATTTTGTCCTACTGCATTTATAGATAAGAAAAAAAAAAATTAACTGGCTTAATCTGAAGCAGACATATTTTGTAAAGATGTAGAATCCCTTTTAAAAAAAGTTTGACTGATGTCTCCATAATTAAAAGGCATGTAACTAAGGATTAAGTCATGCAATTAGTAAAAGGGTGTTGAAATATTATCTTAAAGTTGCTGACCTAGCTACTGAAGTCACTGAAAAACCTGAGTTCAGTGAGCAGGTATTAACATGGGGGAAGTGTAAGAATTCTTTTCTTTCCTGGTGATTTTGTTAACTGTGCTGCCAAGGTTTATACATTTCTCTTTGCCTGTAACAATAATGGCCTGCAATCATGAATCAAGAGCTCTTCTTTTTTCTTACTGGTGTTTACGATCATTAGGTAAATAAGCAAAGGTTACAATATAATAAAATATGGTTTAGACGTATTCCTTGTACTGTTCACAAACCTCTGCACCTTCTTTTTTTTTCTCTTGAGAATGTATCAGCTCACTCCTTTATACTGTCCCCACGCCACTCACATGATTCCATGAATTCTGCTACCTATATTTTGTGCATGCCTGTTTTATTCTGTTAAGAAAAACTAAAAGGTAGTCTGTGTTCTTTTGTATCACTGAATTGTTAGGAGTGGAACTATCAGGGGGGTTTCACTGGACAGAAAATCCCCACTTTCATCCAGTGTTCTAGCTTTATCTTGTCTTTCCATCCAATTATCTCTTATTAAGTAATTGTGCTCACTGAGTTCCATATGCTGTGCTAGCTAGTCTGTTGGTGCAAACTCAGGCCAGCAACTTTTAAATTGTTTGCAGAGAGGTTTTTTGGGTTTGAGTTTTTTTTGGTCTATTTTCAGGGTTGTGAAATTTCTGATGTTTAGAGGTCTATGTCTAACAATATTACATGTAGCTTTTTTCCCCTTAGTTATCTTTAAGGTATGCTTTAGAAAATATTCTTGTCCCTCCCCTGGAAAAGATTGGTAATCTATAGATAAGAGTTTTCAAAGTTCAATGTAGATATGTGATGTTTTACAGTGAATTACTTTTCTATGAGGTGGTCATATATAAGTGAAGAGGACTTTATTTGAAAGTATCACTGTAACTACAAGGATTATTAAAAATTCAGTATCAACTGATTCAGTATTACAACAGTCTTCAATTAAATATTTTTCTTTTTTTGAATTATTATTATCTCATCAATGCAGTATTTTTGAGAACATGAAAGAACAGTTTGATGTGAAGTGTGAAAAAAACCTCCTAACCAAACCACAAAAAAAAAAAAAAAAAAACAACCAAAGAAACCCACCCTAAACACCCTCTGGAACTATGAGATTCTGACCATTTCAG
This sequence comes from Falco cherrug, assembly GCF_023634085.1. Lineage (NCBI taxonomy): Eukaryota > Metazoa > Chordata > Aves > Falconiformes > Falconidae > Falco > Falco cherrug. The sequence continues at coordinate 66,351,587 of NC_073699.1, forward strand.
GCACTTTTATAATAATCAACACATTTTAGTTATTTTTAAATCTTTGCTTCTTTTGAAGCCTAATATTTAGTCTAATTCTTTTAAAATAGATATAAGCACAAATCGTAATTGTTCACAGCTGAAATAGAATTCCTATTGCCATTTTTATCAGACTTGCTCTACAACTCTGTAGCTACAGAGTCGCTCTGTTTAACATGGTCATTTAGATATGTAGAGTATATTCATCCTTGATGCTACTAGTCTTGTGTTTTAATACTCACAGAAAGCTCTTAGGTTTTTGATAAAATGAAAATGTTCTTGAAAAATACCTGCAGAAAACTTAAACATTAAATTAAAATGTCTAATTCTAGGCATTCTAGGATTTTCATACAAAAATAACTTAAAAAAAAAATGTTTGAAAATGCCATTACAATGATGCATGGCAGTTGATTTTCTTTCATCACCCATGGTCTTAAAGGCTCACTAGCCTGACAAGAAAAGAAGTTTGTAGGCAAAACCTCACTTTAGACAAAAAGATGTTCCTGCACAAGCCTTTTCTCCATAGTAGGGTCAGTCTGCTCTCTAGTCGTCACTGAAATACGTTCTCCTCTTTCTGTTTCATACAGTATTCTCACAGAAGTCAAACACTGTGTTTTACATATAATCTTGTATCCGATATACTATTTGTTTTGTTTTGTTCACAGACTCTTGACTTGTTTCCTGCATATTGCTTATGTAATTCTAGAAATTATACAGATTGAATGCAGTTTGTGATACTGTGAAAAGGGACAGTCCTGCTTTCCATCTTGTATTTCCATATCATGTTTTGTGGAAGCATTAGATTTCATGCAGCCACTAGTCAAATAGATGAGGGCTCTAGTGAAACAAAAAACTGTCTAGCTGGGAATGTTGCATCTGTTCAATCTGATTATTTCACTAGTTTTACTAAGAGAAAAAGCTAACTAGTCAAGAATATGTAGATGGATGTGTGAGAGAGGCGGGGATGTCATTTTGGCAGCAGTGGATTTGTGCTGAGTTACACTGGTCATAGAAGTACAGCAACTGCACAAAGAAAATCCTACTTTCATTAATGCCAATGGGAAAATGCCCTTCTACTTCAGTTAAACCAGGGCTGTATGCAGGCAGCAGCTGATTATAAACAGAGTAATGAATGTCTGCAGGCATCTACTAGTCTGGGACAGAAACAAAAATGTAAGAAAAAGTTGTTGTGCTATTTAAAAAATCAAAAAGTTAAAATATTGTATTATGTATTAAAAGTTTACTGTGGTTTTGTTTTGGTTTTAGTTTAAGCTTTAGGAAACAAAAGCATTACCACAAACCAAAAGTTAAATTAACAGTTTACTGTGAAAGTTTAATATTTAGTTATTTTGACTCTACTGAGCCTCATACAAAATCATGGGTGGCAGTATCTTTGTGTTTTGAATAAGGCTTATTCAAAAGAAATTTCTGGAAGTAGGTCAGAAAATGAGAAAAAGACTCAACCTTGATCAAGCTTTGGCAGCAGCTGTGCTACATCTGTATAGTGGTATTGTGGGTGTTGATGGTGCCACACCAGACAGTGATGATGAGTCAGTTGGGAGTCCTCTTACCATCCTTTTCCTTCTCTCATATCCATACTTGACTATAACAGTTCTTCAGAAGCTTCTAAAAAATGGAAAATAAATGTCCTGGAAAGCACAGAAAAGTTGAAAACAGCAAGGAAACAGGAACCGAGACCTGAAAAAACTTCTGTTTAGCTGAAATGAAACACAAATTAATCATAATACCAAGACTATCTATTCTTCAGTATTTTGTTTGCTGCATTGGCCATCTACATTTTAAATACAGGTTTTAATGCTAATTGCTGTAACATATAAACATGATTGATTTTTACAGTTGGATGTTGGACTATAAGAGCATTTTTTTAAACTTTAAACAACAGTCCTACTAATAGCAAGATTTTTAGGTTTTGGTTTTGTTGGGGTTTGGGGTTTTTTTTGTTTGTTTTGTTGTTGTTGTTGTTTTTTTTTAAGATAAAAAAAAGGAAAAAATAAGGAGGTGTAAGTGACTAGTCCTAGTCTCTACAGACTGTCCAACACCAACATTTTCTCAGCACTGGGGTGAGAAAGCAATTTCTGAGACATTGATTTTCCTCTGGGCTGAATGAGCAATAGCAGATAAATAATGAAAAGGAATGCAACAAGGTTTGCTGGCAGAGTCATACCATCTTGAGGTAGACTATAGAGTACAGTATGATAGTGCTGACATTTCAAGAACAATGTAAAAATATACTTCCTGGACAGCTTCTGGAATGTAGACAGAAAATAAATCCCTCTATAAAAATTCTTTATTTTTCTCATGAAACAAAGAAAATCCAAAGGTCAGGGTTTTTTGTTTGGTTGTGTTTTGTTCGTTTTGGTTTTGGTTTTTTTACCCCTTAGGTATGCAAATTATAAGGCAAGTTTTGCCTAGTATGAAGTTCCAGAGTTCAGGAAAGAAAGCAAGTGAGTGTGATTGTAGTTCTAGACAAATACTTTCCTCTTACTAGACATTTAGAATGTATATTGATTCAATTTAATCTTGTTTTGAAGGAAGAAAGCTTTTGCCTGGTTTCTTTAGAGTCAAAAATATTTGAGAACATTATAATTATTTAATAACTTTTACTTTGCTAGCAATTCCTAGTAAAGTAATAGGTATATCTCTTTATGCTGTACTCAAAAAGTATTACATAAAATGTGTTTTAATAGCTATTTCTTGTAGATGAAGCATACTTCTAAAACATTGACAGCATTATTAAGATTTTCTCATTATTGTAGCAGGAAAATAAACTACTGTTTGAGGTTACTCACATAATTGAGGGAAGCTAAATTATTGTCTGTCTTTTTTTTTTTTTAGGAGTGAAATTAGATTATGAATCAAAACATGAATTTAAGCTCTGTTCAGAAACTGATGGAAGAGACAGAGGTTATTGGGACTGAACCAAGACAACCTTATAAATTAGCTGGAGGCTGCCAACCAGGTGGCCATCTCTCTAATTCAAATCTGCAACCTCAAAGTTTCTACCCATATTCATCTCATTATCCATATATGCATATGAATGACAGCATTGATTGGGAATTTTTTGAAGCAGTAAAAATTCAGGAACTGGAAGAAGTCAAAGCCAGAGCTGCTCAAATGGAGAAGACCATGCGCTGGTGGTCAGATTGTACCGCTAATTGGAGAGAGAAATGGAACAAAGTTAGAGGAGAAAGAAATAAAGCCCATGAGGAAGCAAGACAATTGAGAATAAAGTTAGACAATGTTGTAAAAGAACTGAGTATGCTTAAAAAAGTAAATCAAGATGGAGTAAGTGAGAAGGAAAACTTAGAAAATGCTACTGCTTGGAAAACTGAATTCAGTTGCACAGAAATACCTTATATTAAAAAAGACCTAAATCAGTTAATGTTTCTGGAACGAGAACCTGTGAAAGAACCAAGCAAAACCAACAAGATTCCTGGGGCAGAAGACAGAAAGAAGGTAAAGTATGGGGAAATTTTTTAGTCCATGAAGAAGAGGGAGGTTATGGATGTGTATGTAGAAATAGGATTTTTCAAGGATTTTGATGAAAATACTATCTGGGTCATTCAATAGCAAAACCACTTTTTTTTGCTCATCTAATATTCCTATTATGGGGGGAAAAAAATCATACCCTTCAACTATGGCTAAACATTTAAGTAATAGAGGCAGACATAATCAATAACTTCAAGTATTGTTCTGACTCCTGTGTTTTAAGGTAACAGATTACCTCTGATATCTGAATTCTGCATAGTTTGTGTGCTTTTTTTTCCTACCTCCAAAAAACAACGCAAGTTCTTGGCTTGTAAAATAAAATTATTTATTTCCTCCTTAACACAATCTCTAAAATGTTGGAAGAGGTGAGGCAAATTCTTCCGCAAAGTCACAAGATTGTTTTATAAAGAGAGCAATCGAGTTGTTACGCAAAATTAAACGATCATGTATGGGCAGAGTTTAATACAGCTCCTAGTTTTATACAGAAGAACCAGTTATATTAATCAAAATGGATCTATTTGGTCATGTTTTACAAGTTTTAATTCTGTGCCTTGACATGCATGATATAGTCTTCTTAGACAGCAGCATGTAAAAACTATACTTATTTGTCTGATAGATAGCAGTCATTGTAGATAAGGGAAATTTTTTTCCTACATAGTAGGAATTTTTTTTTTCTTACATAGTGGGACATAAGAAATTTTTTAATTCAGTTCACTGGAAATTGTCAGGATCTCAGGCCTGAATGTATTATGCTCAGAATTTTCATTCACTCTGAAATGCATATAAATTGCATTTATATTCCTGTGAATTCTGAAAAAAAAACCACCATAAGTGTTAGTATTGAGAATAAATTTGGCTAAAAGATGCATGCCTTTCACATTTTTGAGGAAACAAATGGGCCATAGGAAGGAAGTCACATAATATATATTTTAACTGTTTCTCTTTCTCCTTAGTATAAAATAATGGACTACTTGAAAACTGAAACTTTATAAAACAGTCTTATCTTTTCATCAGCTTCAAGTATTTTCTGATGTAGATTTGAGGCATTCTTCTAAAAACTCAAGAGTGGCATGAAATAGGACTGCTAATAATCTGCTAAAATGAATTTGGCTTTTAAACACAATTCATCAGAAGTGATAAAACTTAAATAAATTTTTAAGGGAAACTGTTGTTTATAAGAGATGTTAAATCTTCCTAAAAATAATATTTTTTATTTTTTTTAATTTTTACTAGTTTGTACGCAAAACATGTATCTTCAAAATAGACGTTATAGTGCTTTTAGTTTCTGAACGAGATCGGAATTGGTTTGTTATGCAGGTAACTTTGCTTCTTACATGAAACTTGTGTAAGTCCATCATGTACTTCAAGGTGATTTACATTACATGTTTAAGAGTTCTTAATGTAGAGTTTCTCAGTATATTATTTGTATGCATAAATTGCCTTCCTGGTTTTGTTACTTCCAGGATTCTGTCTTCTGTAGTTATAGCCAACTAATGATAACTGGAGTCTATTTCTTTAGTAAAAATGGATTAGAAATATTTTGGATATGAAGCTGGTCATAACAGAACGTGTGAGACATCATGAAACAGCAGTGATCTTTTTTTGCACATTTTATCCATATACATTGCAAGTGTAGAAGATGTTACTTATTCCCTTTTTTCTTCTACTTGAATTAAATGCCTAGAAGAGCCTTGGTAGGCCCTGCAGAAGTTGTTAGACTTTTGCCTTAATTTATGTTTTTCTTGGATGTCATTTTTTTGTTTTCTCAGGAAGTAGAGGTAATCAAAGACCAAAGCAATCACAATAAAAAAATCACTCCAAAGCCTCCCGATTCCTTTCCCAGTGGAGTTCCCAGCATCTGCTTGGAGAAACCTAAAAAAAGTTTGGACAGTACATCTAAGACAACAGAGAATGGTCTAATACATGTTTCAGTCTTGCATTTGCATTTGGCTGAGATGCAGAAAATCTTAAAAAAGGAAAAAGAGTAAGTGCAGTATATATCCTACCTCGGGAAATCACTATTAAAAGTAAAGATTTTTAAGGCACTTTCTAAAATATATATAATGATACTTGCATTTATAGTTCAGATGTTCTCATTTCTATATTTTATTAATTGCTATTTACAAGACTCTGATAAGAATACATAGAGAGAATTCAGCATAATGTATTTATTGTTTTCCTTGGCTTTTCTATCATTTAAAACTTAAGTGCTCCGTACAGAACTGTCAAGAATGTACATTTAATTAAAAATATATACTTCCTAGCAATTTGGTGTCGATGCAGTGGTTTCTAATATTATATTCAGTTATTGGAGTGCTTTGTGCATAGCAACAGATTTTCATATAGTCTACCAGCAGACACTGAAAGACTGCAACTGCAGGATGACTGTGGCTGGTTTTGAATTAAAAGTACATGAATACAGCTGCAAAATGCTGTCAATCTCACTTATAGTAAAGTATACGTCAAAAGCAACTAACAGAGAGAGAATAACACACTTACTGTATGCTTATTGTATCATATCAAATTTACCTCATATGTGCAAATGTGCATTTTGGTGGCCTAAAAGAAGTTATGTGTTGATTACACACTATATGATAGTATGTGATTCTCTGTGTTGGTAGGAATTCTTTGGTGTTTCGTATAGATGGTCAGTATTGAGCAAGGCTGAACTGCACCAAAAAGTCTTTCCAAGGAAACACGTATGTGTATGATGGATATAGTAGGAGACTTCAGGCACTACGTGGCTGTAACTTCAAAGTCAGCTGAAGTTAATTAGAAAATGAGAAGAAAATTCCCTCTCTATTGCAGACACATTCAAAAGTTTCAGTTCAGCAAGTCTGTAATGGTAAGCTATGATGAATAATCTCTTTCATGTCAGTTTTTTTTTTGCAATTGTCCTGTAGGTAGTACAAGTCTGAGAAAAAAAAAAAGTTTTTAAATCCTTTACACTCTTAACTAGGATTTACTGTCTTTTGTTATATGAGTTAGATGGCTGTAGAAAACATACAATATTTTTTTATTTGAATCATGCTTCAGCAGATGAATAGAAGAATGTTCTGTTTTATTAAAAAGGATTTATTTTTTGTGAAAGCAAAAATCCAAGAACGCCTACATTTTTGAGCTTAATATGATACTTGTATATGTGAGTTAAGAGGCTGATGCCTCACATACCCATTTTCCTCTGGCTGAAGTATTTAGAGTCCAAGGTACTTCATTTTTCAACAGCAATCACAGTATAGATACACGCATATGACAGCCAAACTTTCCTTTGAAAAAGGGGATAATTTTTCAACTCTTATTTTTTTAATCACTTTGACAAAATTTTAATAAACCCTGGTTCTGCCTCCTGGTTTTGGTTCACATTCCTTCCTAGCCAATTTGTAACTGTACTTCAGAGAAAGGTTTTGCAATTTACGCCTAGATATATACTGACTGTGGTATACATGGCACACGGAAACTGGGGCATGTCTACACCGTGCACCATATGGCAGTGCCAACTTCAGGCAGCAAATGGTGGCAGAGCAGTGATGGCCACAGAACGGTGGGCACTGGTATAACAGCTCCCTCTCCATGTCACTTAGAGCAACATTTCCCATGTGTGAAGATGTTCTGTAAGGAGAATACATGCGACCTAGAAGTCTGAAGCAATTATTTTTATCAAATTTTATCAAATAAATAGCTAGGAATAATGTTACTGGGATAAATATTAACATATTCACCAGCCTATTGAGACAGCCTACAAATCTTTGTTGGACAGACTGTTATCTGCCAGCTGAGAAAGGGTTGTCTCCACTGCTTAGTGGAATCAGCTGATTTTAATGAGCTTCCATCTTCAGATTCCCAGTTTTTCCTCTTAGGTTTTATACTTTTCATGTCAGTATTTTCACTTCTGAATCCTGGAGCTGCTAATAATGACTGTCTCAGCAATCTCACCCCTGTTTGCATTTTTGTTTTCTTATCTTGCATGGCTCTGGCTTAAGCACTATCTAGCAGCTTCTTTCTCACAACGGAGCACTTTTCTCAGTAACTTGAGCCAAGCACACACAGCTGTGCTGCGTCAAAAGCAAGCTTGGATCACAGACAGCTTGAACCCCAAGGCCAAAGTTTACCTTGGCAGTCAGTATGATCTTACTCATACAGCACAGGACTTCTCAGCAGTTTTCTGGTTTGCAAGTACTCCTGAACCACAGGTGCATTCTTTCCAGAGTCAAGTTAGCTCACGCATATCCAGTGTTTGGACTCGCCCCTAGTTACCTGACTAATCTCTCCATAAGTTGTTTTGCTGCTTCACCCTGAGAAGACCTATGCTTCTTGCATCCTGTTTAAAGCTATCTTCAGTAATGCCAATAAACCCTTAAAGCCACAGATTGGGTTTTGCAAAATATAAAAAGAAAGGAACTCGAAAAAAAACCCACAAAAAACCATCTCAAAGTTTATGTTGTGACTTTCAGAGAACTTCAGGGTTTCGTTTACAGTGTGAAATCACACACAAAATCCTCTCCCAGGCACTATGGCTCATGTCAAATACACATTTGAGGTCTTGTTGACATGAATGGGAAGTAAGACCTTATGAGCTGTTCAGCACTTTAAAGAATCATTTGCTTAAAACAGCTATCTTTAGTCATCTTTTGGATCAGTGTTCTCATCTAAATGTCCTCTAATTTCAAGATCTTAATTTGTTATATTCTGAACTTAAACGTGTTTCTTTGGTCTAAAACCAAAAGCCCACCAGCTACACTGGTGGTTGAAAATTTTGAAGAGGAATTGCTTACAGCTGGATCAGTAGACTTAAGCAATGGACACAGGAGGCTCTGTCTGAGCATCAAGATTTTTTTTTTTTTCCTGCAAGGGTGACTGAACACAGGCACAGGTTGCCCAGAGACATTGCTGAGTCTGCAGTCTTGGAGGCTTCAAAAGCCACCTGGACACAGTCCTGAGCAATCAGCTCTAGGTGACCTTGCTTGTGTAGTGGGGTGTGGACCAGATGACCTCCAGAGGTCCCTTCCAGTGTCAACCATTCTGTGTAATTCTCTGATGTGATTAGATAATGAGTTAAAATAGGTGGTTACTAGATCCATTAAAAATGTTCTGATCTTGATCTTTTGTTTTAGTAGTAGTAAGATGCTTCTCCAACCTCTTCTGTATTCTTTCTTCTACTCTTTGTTTTCCTTATTTTAATAACAAACTTTATGTGGACAGGATCATAGTAGCACCGGAGGGATCTGACCTCACTCAAGAGCTACTGTAGCACAAAATAAAAGTAGTATCTCCTAAGCAAGCACAACATAGTGGACACTCTTCTTTTACTTTTCAGATTAGATGATTTCTAAGGACTTTCAATGCATTCAGTACTGTCAATAGGCTATTATTCAAAGTATTAAAGAGTCATCTTTCATGCTTTTACCTCCTACTGTATTAAATGTCCCTCTTAATTCTCTTAGTTCCCCATGAAGTCATGGTATGATTCCAGTAAGAATATCCCCTTACCTCAGAAGAAAAAAAAACATTCAGCTGAAATGCATGTGTTAGGTACTTTTATATATGACAGAAGTCATCATGCTCCACTTTGCTTTCTGAGTGACGGTGTTTATTTTATTACTATAATGTTTTATGGGAGCTGTAGGTGTTTACTAAGATAAGCTGTGCTATGTGCTGTATCTATGCAGAAAAAGGAGATCCCTGGTTCAAGAGCATTAGGTTTAGTTGTAAAAAAAGAGAGAACAATAACATCACTCAAGTGGAATGCTACATTAATGTAGCTAACATTGCTTCCAGGACCGGAGCCAGACCAGTCAGTGTTAACTCTTGGTATCTCTGTGCAATCCTGCAGTATGCTGCATAGAAATGCCCCAGACAAATCTCATTAATAGACTTTGCTTTAATTCCTTAAAGTTAACAATGCTGTTGTGGAAGATAAATTTTAAACCAAATATTCTCAGAATGTAGTTATAGTCAGCTGATAATACTATCTTAAGTAAAAAAGTTGGCAAATTCCATTGACTTCAGAATAGAAAATAACTACTGCAACATACCACAGTTCCTTTAATTGCCAGTATTAGAATTCTCAACTATTTCAATATTTTTCTCTTTCCTGGTATAGCAGCCCTGCATCTCTCCATTTTCAAAAAAATTATATAATGTAAAGTTTTCATCTCCCAACATAATAGTACTTATGTGGTTTTACTGTTTCTTCAGATTTTAGATTTCTTCAGCGTCCTGACTTTATAGGCTTTATTCCTATATTGATACTTATAGATAATGAAATATTCCAGAATTTTAAACTGTGATTTGATTTCATAGAAATGCTAGAAATGAAAGCTTTTATTTGTAATTAAGAATTTTTTTCTTGCGATTTTAATTATGTTCCAAACTCTATTTTGTTGCAAAGTTGCAAAATGATGCATATGTATTGCACAAATGTAAAATGAAATTATGAAGGAAGGTCATAAAAATGAAATTATAAGAAGTTCATGCTTGTCTTTGGAACTTGTCCTGTGAACACAGGAATGAGTTTTTAATTGGTCTCAAAGACAAGAACATCTGTAGTGCCTCTGCTGCTTCATATTTCTTTCATTATTTCCTGAAAGACTGAAAGGTAGAGGAGGTGTAAAAGTAAATATCAAAGTTAATTGTTCCAGTAATACAGGACCTTTTTCCAAGGAACTGTTCTTCTTTCTTTGTGAAGTGTGCATCCTAAATAATTTTTCTGAATTTAGTAGTGGACTTTATGCTCAAATAACATTCCAGAGGAAGTGCTGAATGAGGGTGTAGTACCTCTGAGCTAAATAATAATTTTCCTAAAATTCTAGCGTTTTCTTTTAAGAAGTATTTTTAAAACATTAAATATACATATTTTAATATTTTTTAAGATCTAAAGTAGATCATCTTTTGTTTCAGTACTGTCTACATATAGTATATATTCCTCTGTGTATGTGTGTTTCAAATAATCTTCTGTCTGTAACCAAACAAAAATGATACAGTACCTTTTCTGAGGATCTTCACTAACTTGCTGTGTGTTAGGTGACCTGAATCACTAACAAGTCCATTTCCAAATTTTCTTCAGTTTATCACTAAATTTTATTTCATTTAAAATATTAATTCTATACTACTGGATTTCTATTTTATTTTAATTCTACTATTGGATTTCTTATTCTTAGCTATTAATTATGTTAAATCTCTTGGAATAATTATATGATAATAATATAGGTTTTTAATAAAAAAAAAGATATACAGTTGACAAAGACAGCAAAATACAACTCAAGCTATGAACAGGAAATTCAAAGTAATTTGTCTGTTGTCAACCACAAAGAGATGTAATGCTGACTTTTAAAATACTTTTTCAGAATGTACGTATTTATGGAAAAAGAAATGGAAAAGCTAGAGAGTGAATTATTTCTTTGGAAATGGAAATACGAAGAACTGAGACAAACGAAGCTGGAAAGCCTGAGACAGGTATGTTGGCAGCACATCGTTATCACATGCAGTAAGAAACAAAACTGAGACTTCCGATTTCCGGTGTTGTAACTAAGTAAAATTGTGTCTAGGGTTTATGAATGTGATAAATCAACCATTTATCAGCTATTTATCCCTATAGCCTGTTGGGGAGGGACCTGCCAAGGGTATGTGAGGAAGCCCAGCCCCAGCGCAAATACCATGTGCTGTCATGGAAGCACCAGTGCTGGGGAGCTGCGAGGGTGGCACCGGGGTAGCTCCGTAGCCTTGCAGGAAGGCTCAGTGCCCAGGTCCCAGGCTGTGCCTGTGGGGAAAGGTGGTTTGTCCAGCAGTTTGCGTGTGGGAGGGGGCTGGAAACATGCCAATGGCAGCACAAGACACATCAGCAATGGTGGTGGCACACCCTGGGGCAGGTATCCAGCATCAGCAGGGGCTTCTGCTGCTGGCACAGTAGAGACCTTGTCTCTGAGTTGCTGATGGAGGATGCAGGTCCCCAGGCCGTGGGCTGCAGGCAGTGCCTGACACCTTCCTGTGAGGCTGGGGCGGGGGAAAGAAGTGTCCATGCCTAAAAGAGGGGTACACTAGCTGAGGAAATGTGATGCCCCTTTGGAGCTGCAGGAGGACATGAGCAGGCTGGGCAGGCTCAGGGGAAGGCAAAGGGGAGATTAATACCATCATCACAGTCCCCAGAGGCAAGAGAGCCTGAACCACACAGGAGGGGCAGCCAGACACTGTGATCAGTTGTGAGGTAAATAGAGTCCCACAGTAGGCTGGAAACATGATCTCTGGAGAATGCTCTTTTTCCACAAGCAGTTCTGTGGTTGTGGAATAGGTTCAGAAGCCTGGTAGCAGAGTAGGAGAGGAAAGTATGATTGGAGAGGCATCAGAGCTGGCTTCAACCTGAACCTTGCAATAACATCAGGGGGAAGCAGCCAGTGGCAGTACCAGGAGACACTCTTCTGCAGGGAGAGAAATCCCTGTGTCTCCCACTTGCCTTTTTGAGGATTGTGTGGGTTGCTGTGGACTTGGGTCCAGAACACTGAAGAGAGATTGCCAAGGTTTGTCCTGTCCTTAGACTACCTCTGTTCTCTGCTGCTCATCCACATGGACACCAGATGGGGGCTTTTTGGGAATGACCACACAGCTCTGGGGATGAGGTCATGGAGTTGTTGCTTCCTTGATCCAACAAGCTGGCTAACTTAATGAGTAAAGCTTTGAACTAGGAATGGTAGGGTTGGGAGTTATGGACCACGGTAAAGTGAAGAAGTGGCATTCATTTCCACATATTCAGAATAAGTGGAAAGCTCAAAGTGCAGGATGATTGGAGCAAGAAAGACTTCAGGAATGATAAAACAAGGTGAAGGGACACCTGCCTCAAGTGCTGGTACAGAAATGCACAGAGCCTGGGAAACAAGCAGGAAGAGTTAGAGCTATATGTGGTTACATAACTACAATAGTGTTGGAGCAGTTAAGATAGTGTGCCAAATTCATGCAAATGTAGTACTCTGAAGGACTGCAGGAAAGACTGGCAGGGAAGGGCTGAGGGGATGGAAGTTGCTCTCAAATGCATAGCTCGATCTGCTGTTGACTAATATAAAGGAGGCTATGATGAATAATTTCTTTATCTGTAGCAACTTTGAAATTGTGGTGTTCATATTCCTGAAAGAAGTGAGAAAGGCAAGCAGCACACCCCCTGAACCTCAGGAAAGCAGGACGTTGGCTTAGTCAGGGAATTGTTGGGTAGGATCCCATGGGGAGGCAGCTCTGACTGGTAAACAAAGAGTTCACCAAAGGTAGCAGATCTTGAAGTACAGGATCTTCCAAGTGCAACAAAGTTTGTCCTCGTACTCGGGAGAACCAGTAGATGTGTCAGGAGACTGATTTAGCTTAGCAAGGAAATGTTGGTAGAGTTCTGATGCAAGAAAGCAGTGTGCTTCTATAAAGGAGACCAGCCTTCAAAGGAGTTACTTAAAAACATTGCCTGGTTATGTAGGAATGGTGTTAGGAAAGAAGGGTTCATTTCAATCCAGGTTCATGAGTAGAAGAGTAAGAAAAAATTGTGTTGCAGCTTGCAGGATTTAGCTTTCAGAACAATGGGTTAAGGACCTCTTAGATCCAAAAAAACTCAAAATGTCTAGGTAACTAAATATGGATGGGGATTTTAAAATTTCCTATAAATTTAACATCTCAGATTTGGAATAATTGTGAAAATTAATTAGCTTTCTTTTAATGTTTTTGAAAAGATTGCAAGCAGTCTATTAAATTCCAAGTTCTAGTTACAAGGTGGTGCATACATAAATGGAATTTCTTTCATAGATGAACATCCACAGCAACAGATTACCATCTACCTGTGATATTTGAGTTCCTTCAGATTTTAGGTTTTTTTAATTTTCTGCTTGCTCATTAAGTAGGATTTTAGCTTATCATACTTCTGTACAACAGAGGAAGTCTAGATTTAGTTAAATGTTTTTCTTAAGAGATGTAGTCTTTATGTTTTATGGCAGGAATAGAACAAGAAGTACTAAAAACTTGCTAAGAATTGGTAGGAGATTGATAGATACCAATTTTTATATCTGTACATGCATATACACATATATGTGTTGCTGTTTTTTTCGTGGGAACACGTGGAATTGCTTTAATTGCTAACAGGAGGTAATATTTTGAGCATTCTGGTTTGTCTTCTGAGATTTGTAAGACTTCTATAACTAGGTTATAAATGGCAGGAAAACACTGGTCTTGAATCTGACTAATGTGAATGAAATTACTTTATTTGTGGGGTTTTTTGTAAGTGAAAATTATTCCTTTATGGAAAAAATCCACAAATCTTGTGTGTTGATGTTGTGTGTGAATGTCTTTTACTATATGTTACTGTTGAGAAGTGGATGCTGGAGCACCATAAAAGGTTCTTGATGCTGAAAAAATTGAAAATTAAATAAAAGAAAGCACAGACATGTACTAGGCTAAGTATGGCATCTGATTTGTATACATGCTTGCATCATTATTAAATTACAAAGGAATTTCTAGATCAATAATGGATCATTCATTACCTCTTGATTATTTTCATGTCCCTGACTAATAGTTTTTGGTTTCAGTCATGCATAAATTAATCTGCTATTTCCTTTGGTAGATCACCTGACAGTCCCTCTGGGAATGTGAAAAAAATGCTTGGTTTGCCAGTGACAATGCCACTGCAAATTAAACTGTTTTTAAGCATAGTTATCTCTGCTAGCATTGTGGAATTTTGAGAGATTTTGTGTAATGTTAGAAGCTTCACAGCTGCCAAGACTTGCATATTAATGCTCCCAGTCACTCATTACTTTCTGTTAAAAGGCACTTACCTTGGAACAAACTAAATATGGAAAGCCCTGGTGATCTTGATAATAATCAATCTTAAAAAATTATGCATTCTGCATCAATTTGGAAACAGAGTAAGTTTTTAATGTATGAGTTAATTAATAAAAAAGTAGTAAAGTGACAATTTATGTTTGTAGTAACAACAAGCAGTATATATAGCTTTGTGTGACACGAGTATTGAACTTGTCCTGTTTGGGGTCATAAATTAGACCATTTTAACAGGCAAAACAGGAAATTGCATTTAGTGTTGAAACATCATTTCTTTTCCTGTTATAAAAATTCTGCTCTCCCATTAAACAGTAAAATAAAAAGTTAACACTAGGAAGCTTATGGTTCAAATCTTAATTGAAGTTTGACAGCACTCTTTCTTTATTTGAAAGCAGTCAAATGTCATCTGTTTTTACTACACACAATTTTGTCTGTTTCTCTAAGGACACTCAGAAATCCTCATTCATTGAGCTTTCTCTAGCCTTTCCTTAATTTCAAGTATTTTTAATTATAACAGTTTTAAACCAAGTCCTAATTGGCTGTTCTTCTTTAAAGATTACCTCCTCACTACAGATTAGGGTTTAAAATTTAGTTTACTTGACTGACTAAATAGACAAAATTGTCTTGGCTTTCTTTAGGGAGCTAGTGAATTAAGACTTCATGACCACCAAATATTTTTCCAGGGAGAAAGCAAGAACTGAAGTGGGATATCCCAAAAATCCCTTCCTTACACTTTGTGTTTATTGCAGGAAAAGTATATTGTGCTATATGGAGCCTGGTTTACAATTTTTTGTCAATATGTAACCTAACAATGCCATCAGTATTAAAGATCATTAGATATATTTGAAGCTTTTGAAAAGACCTATTTATGAGTTTGTTACACAATATTCAGCCCATAAGATCAAATCTTAAACTAAGACTTATGTGTCTACCTTTCTTAGCTGTCAAAAACATTTTGTATGTACTGTCTGTACTGTTAATAAGCTTCAGTTCTACTTCCAGAAGAGCTTGCAGCCCTTAGTGGGATACTAAAGCAATTAATATTTCATATGCCTTGATTTTTAAATATATTACAAATAACCTCTTAACAACAGTAATACACTTTATTATTCTTAAAAAGGGGAAAGCAGTTGCTCAGTATAAAATTATACTTGCATTATTGTTTTTTGTGAGAACCCACAGAAGGACAAAAATCAAGTCCATAAAACCACTGAATAAATAAAGGGTGTTGACATTAGATGTATTTGTTTTTAAAACAGTCTTTGTAGGAAAATCTAGGAATCTAAGTTCTCTGAAGAACAGAAAAAATTTGACATCAATGACATTGCTAGTTGAAAGTCCCTGAAAATGGGCTATCCAATTATGTCAGATACAGCTTAGTTTACAGATGAATTAACCGACCTTGTAGTTTACAGGCACAAAAAGTGTATCCAAGTCTGATTATTTAGGTCTTTGAGAACAGAGTAAATCCTTGATGTATTGCTGTGATGTTTGTAAACAAGGAGTTACAGTTAGAAAGACTATTAAAGTTTTAGGATTTAGAATGCTCATTTAGTCTTATGCACAATAAAACATGCATGTTTAAACACTTTGCAAGTCTTCCTCAACATTTTATAGCTGTTTCTATCATTTCTGAAGGACATGTTTTTATGGTGGTTTAAAAGTTAAATAAGATGGAATATTTATAAAGCAATTTTACATTATACTGAAAACAGTGACAAAATGCATATACTGCTGCATTCCACTAGTGTGCACTGTAGTCTTACAAATGCCACTACGGGCAGTGACTTCTGTGCTGTTTAAAAAAAAATTCTGCTAGTTGAGGTACAGAATGTGCCCTTACTCAACATTATCTAATGTGTTAGTAATTGATGAGGGAAATTTATATCCCGGTTTATGGGATATGAGGCAAATATTACACTAATTGGCACTTAAAGCCCATTGGAACATCAGTATCAAAGGAAATATCCTGAGAGAAAAGGAACACAGGCTAAATTAGCATTTTGTATCTTAGGCAGAGACATTTCTGTTCTTCCTCTTTTTTGCACAGAGTTGAAGGTAAGTCACAAGTGCTGTTGATTTTGTAGAGTAAAAAAATATCTTCAAACATCTTTTAAAATGTATGTTTTCTGTTCTCTCTCTCAATATATAGATGTTTTGCACTGTATGTTATAGCAATCTGTATTGTTACTTAGGTGCATTAATTTAAGGGAATGGTAATGGTTCCCTACCTGTTGTTTTCCAGGTGGAGGAAACTCCACTGAGGCAAGTGAAGCTTCTGGATAAATCAGGTCTTCTGCTCTCATTGTAGTTGTTTAAATGCTGTTCAAAATGGAACATAATTTTTGAAGACTCAGATTGTTAACAGCTAGTTCTTGTTAATGATTTTGCATTATTTCCACCTTTTCCAGAAATTTTTATCCTGAAATTACGTTATAGTGTGAAGGTGCTGCAAAGCTGCTTAGCTATAATGGCTATTTTCATTCACTTAGTATATACATGAAATTGAAACAGTAATGCTCTGATAATCTTACAGGAAATTTAGATACATGTAGTATCTAAATCTCCTCTGTCCCATACTCTGCCTGACTCCAGAAATGCCTTCTGATTTTCCCCTGAACCTTGCAGAAAATGTAATAATCAGATATAAAGCAGCAGCCTTAATGGCTGTGCTGGGTACTGTGAATTTTTCTGTTTAATTCTCACCTAAAATGCACAGAAATATTGCATACTATGCATAGCTATCATAGGAATAAAATGTTGTCTCCAAAATTAAATTTGTGATGATTTTATATACTACAGAATAGCCAGTAGTCTCTTTTAGTGTGCTAAAGGAGTCTTTATAAAGTTTAATAACAGAATCCAGAAGGCTGGGTTTCAAAATATCTTTAGGCAATTTTCTGAAAACAATATCTGAATTATTTGAGAACTCAATTGAATTTATAGAGTGGAAACTCAGTGCAGTTTTTTTCCTGTGGCAAAATGTCATTTTTTAGATTAGGTCTAGAATTTGGACTGTTCCTTACTGGGCTTAATCCTTCATTTGTTTGGGAGGCTGGTGAGATTTTCAGGCTGATTGAAATGGGATGATGATGCTACCACACATCTGACCCGTGGTTTGTTAAAAGTACTTTAAAAATTACTTTAGATAAACATGTTTATTTTTCTTGCCTAAATTACAATAGCTTATACGTAGTTTGAGAGCAAGGAAAAAATTCTGGAGTGTTCCTTAAGCAAGTACTCTTGCAGAGCATGAACTGTTCTTTCCACTGGTTTCATAAATCAGGTGCCGGTTCATATTTAGTGTTATCTCTAGAAATTGTGTACTTAATGTGAACATTTTTACTGTCCAGCATAAAGTATAATTTGTGATGGTGTGTAACATCAAGTACCATTTGACTGTGTATTTTCCTACAAATGTAATTTGGAAAGTGCTGGGAAAATCTAGGTTCACTGACTTTTTTTTTGCCATACTGGCTTCTAACAAGATATTTAAATTGTATTGAGTTGTACTTGTCAGTACTTCCTGGGTCTTCATTACATGTTTGGCAATGAAAATACAAACCAAGACTAGAATTTTTGTTTTGTTTTGTTTTGTTTTTTAAGAACATTCTTTTACAAATGAAAGATGAAAACTCATACTTATCCCTGTGAGGAAATATGTTTAGAAAAAACATGTGCGTGCATACTGAAACATAGCTGTGCATGCTGATTTTCCATGAAAGGAATACCATGCCAAGTCTGCATCATTAGTAGAGGTTATTTTTGCCTGTTGCTCTGCCACTGGAAGAAAGTATAATGTGGTGAGGTTTTGAAGACAAGAGAGGAATATGCACACATGCACACTTACACATATATGTGTCTAAATATGTGTTTATGTGTATATATACATTAAGTAACGTTGTCCTAGAGGTTAGCATTGCATTTTTAACAAAAACAGTTTTTCATAGCTTAGACTGAGAAGTGCAAAATGGTTACAGAGTTACATCATGATAACGTATTAGTGTGGTCATCTCAGCATACTGTATCGGGATTTTTTTGCAGTGTGTAGTTTAAAATATGACCCCCAAAAAAGCTTTATTAAATATGTTTAAATATCCTGAATTTGACTTTCAGGATTATATTTTAGTATTCACTTAGTTTCTTGTTTAAGTAAATATTTCTGCTAGTAGACTTACTTGTTATTCATTCACATAAAATCAATTTAGGCTAAATTAAGCAGTTTTTCTTTTAAAAAACTCACTGATGAATTAAATGTAACAACTGGTAGAATGGACAAAATTTAATCAAATTTCTGACTTATTAAAGACACTGAATTAGAGATATAAGTATTTTGTACTTCACTATGTAGTTGGTTTTTTTCTGTCCTTATCCAGATAAGGATAGCTTTGTGTTACTTAAAAAATAAAAATCTAATTTGGGGGGAGGTTTGATTGGAAATATAGCCTTAGATCATTCTCTCTTTTAGTTTTTAAATCTAAAATGCCTCTTTAGGCATGAAGAATATTTGGTCTGCCTACTAAAGAAAAAATGGGTTTTATTTCTTGGGGAAAAAAAACAAAACAAAACAAACAACATATCCCTCTCTCAGATTTTTTTTTATTTTTTTTTTCCTTTTTCCCCATGGAAACTAACCTTGTCATCTTGCAAGCCCTTACCATAATGTTAACAAGAAATGAGTAAGTGGCCCTTTATTTATCCAGGATAAATAAATACTAACCTTTGTACTTATGAACAGTTTCCATTGTAGATTCAGGTTAGCCTATACAAGACAGCTGTATTGCTTCTGGAACAAAGAAGTAGTACTTTCATGGGAGGTAGGAAAGGAAGATAACTAGCCCTGCATTATTTTTCTTTTTCCTGTTTAATGTATAATAGGAATTTTCCTTTTTGTCTTCATGCTTAAAGAGAACTGTCTGGCACCAAAGTGCCCCTGCACTGAAGCATTACATTTTCAGATTACTTTCAAAGGATCCAATCTTAGGAAAAATTAATGAGTGTTTTGTTTGGATATAGTCACAAAACTTTCCTTGTTTACATCAGTGGAGTACTGCTTATTTCTCTGAGCAACAGCATGAGTGATATTCTGAAGTCAATGACAAATCTGCTGATGTCAGTGAACTTTGGATCAGTTCCTAATTTAAATTATGTGGTAACAGGTGATTAAAAACTGTGCCAGAAGATTCTTCAGGAACCTTTGTAACTTCAAAATACCAAGATAATGTGCTATTTAGGTACAGTTCATATAAAACAGAAAAGGTGTCATATAAATCTTACTGAAAACAGTAGAACTATTTCTACAGGCACTTGCCACCAGACCATTGTGCTATAGAAATTACCTCACATAATTACTTATTTAGATTAAGTGACTAAAGCTGTGTGGAGACAATGTTGTATACCATATTTATCTGAAGTCTAAGCAACACAACACTAAAATTTCTTTGAAATAAACTCCTGTATTTCTTGAATTCTGTTGAACTTTCAGTTAAGAAGGGAAAACAAGCTTAAATACTGGTTTAATCTGTCCCTTTTAACATAGTCTGTTGTTCAAGGAGAAAGCTTAATGCACAGAACATAGCAATGTTTGGAATCTGGTGTATAGTGCAAATTACCTGCAACTTTTATGCAATCTTTATTTTCCTGAAAATTTAATATTATGTCCAATCAGACTTGCAAATTTTTATTAAGTATGTTGGTATGGATTGTTTTGTCTACAGGAAACTTAAGATTACAAATTCTGGTATAGTTTCACACTATTTAGTATTCTAGTAATCTAAGATGTATTTATTTCTAGACACCTACAATTACAGCATGCATCCCGTTCCCATCACCACCCACTACTAATCTGAAAAGTCAACAATCTTCGTCTGTAAGATAAGTGTTCTTGCACAGTTCCAAACTTAAATGTAGAGTGCTTTAACTGTCACTCTCCATTTTGACGTATTGTTGGTATGACTTGTTTGCAGTTACATCAAAAAATGTACTGTAAGCTGAGATAATTTTACTTAGTATTTTATTTTCCTGTCTAACAATTAGGATTCTTGTTACATCTTTAATATTATTAATTTAATAATTTCTAGTAAATTGGATTGAACAGTGTTCAGATCTGCAGCACATTGTACTGGTACAGTCTAGAAAGTTCCTGAGACTGAGGACAATTTTAGCTTGCTTTGAGTGCTTCCAATCATGCTAACCATTATTGATTTTCTGGGTTTTTTACAATTCCTTATTTATCTATACATTTGTCTTAATTCAGCAATATGAAATCAGGATGGAAGTTCAGCTTAGAAATCAGTTGGAAACAGAGAGGTCTTGACTTCCTATATGGCAAATAAAACTTCAAAAATTAAAAACCAAACAAGCAAAAAAAAAAACAACCCAACACAAAAAGGAAAGATTAACCATTGCACTGTTTACTTTTTTTTCCATGCCTACATTCATCTTCTTATGACAAATCCTTGTATTTTTTTTGAGTAAGGGTTATCATCTTCCTTTTACAGGGCTTATTAGAATGGCTTATGGCTCATTCTCATCACTGAATTCTTTACTGATAATGACTACTAGTGTTCCTAAACACACAGCAGTAGATAACTGCTTAAAGCAAAGTGAGGCAGGCTGATACAGTCTGGACTACAATTAAATTTGTATGCTGCTTATCTAAAAATCCCAAGTTTTTAAATTATCTTTGGTAAATTATATATTATCATTATTCTGAGAGTTAAGACTAAAAGTCATCCTTTTCCACAGAACAGAGTTCAATATAGTCTGTACATGTATTTCCACTCATAGGCATACAAACTGACAAATCTGTTCTTTATTTTGATATTGGAAAAGATTTGCATTACTCAGTCTCAGCTCTGTAGGGAGTAGTCTGTGTTCCTTATTTTGGGAAGAAGTTTGTTGTATTAGGTTTGAGGAGGAAAAAAACCCAAAAAGCCACATACCCCTCTAGTTCCCTCCCCCTGATAAAACCATTAGTAACAGAAGTATACTAACTTCAGGTCATAAAAACTGGGAAACTGTAGTATTGCAACAATACTTAGGTGAAAAGGAAAATAAGCAGAGATTAATAAAAGGTTTCAAGTGTCATTAAAAAATTCCCAAACAAACCCCAAATCTTCTCAGCAGAGATTTATTATACCTTCTTTTGAAATAAACCAAATTTCAAATATATTTGAAACAATTATATATTATAATATATAATTATATCTATAAATTATATATAAAATATATAATACTAAACCAAAATATCTAGTGTTGAACCTCTAAACACAGTGGGGAACTAATGTACAGCGTTTTTGTTTTGGTTTGGTTTTCCTTTTTCGTAAAACTAAGGTGTCACTGAGTCAAATTAAGAGATGAAAGCTCATGCTTTGCTTTATATCTTTTTGGTTAAGACTGCTTCAGACCAGCTGCCCTTTGAGATTTCAAATTAAATTAAGAGAAATAATTGCTATAATCCCTATGCTAAAACAATCTTTGCCATTTACTTAGTTTTTTAAACACAGTTTGTTTAATCTATTACCACTGTCACCCCTGCTGTGTTCTGTCATAGTATAATCAACTGCAAGAAAAGCATGCTACAGTTTGTAAAGCAAAGAAAACAAACCTTTTGGGTGTGAATGTCAGAGCTCCAATTTTCCCTTGCTTGGTAGTGAAACATAAAGATTAAGGTGTGATTTTTACTTTTTTTTTTTTTTTTTTTTTTTTTTTTTTTGTTAACTAGATCAGTTTACTCTTAGCTAATATGGGAATGTTTACTTATTCCCTGGATCAAAAATTCAACCTTTCTATGCGTAGTAGCAAAAGCAGCCATGAACTTGTTAACACACTGGAGTCTTCACTCTCCAGATGAGTGATGTCTTGTCAAGTTTTGAGAGTTTTGGTTGATGTATGTCCCTTATAAATCTCAGGCAGTATTCTCCAAGAGATTAGCTGAAATGTGATTTTTTTTCCTTGATTGAGATTATAGAACATTTTAAATTCATCTAAACCACTGTATAATGTTCAGTGAGATTAATCTTAGTTGCAATTATAGTTATTATGTTCAGTTCTAGGCAAAAAAGAAAATGCAGTTTTAAAATTAAGTCATATTAATCCAATCTCAAATACCCCTTGTATTTAAGAATATAGCATGCTGTACATGCCATTTTTTTGTAAGGTCATGTTTATCTAGACACCAATATTTTGCTAAATATAACAAAAAAATTGGTAATTTGAAGAGCTTGCAGTAAAATGATGCTACAAAAGATGTACATCCAAAGGAGTTTAGATTTAGTCTCTGTTTCTGATTATGGGAAGCACTTGAGTCTGGGGGGGTTTGTCATCACTAAAAAAATAACCTTCAAGTCAAAGGCTACTTAAATTTTGCCTAATATTAAAGTTCTGAGTATATAGTTACTGAATTCTGTTAGAACCAAGGCTTCAACTTTGGTTTCTGTAGTCAAGAATTATGGTGAGGGTCACTCTCTTCAGATTTATACAAGGAGCAATGGGAAGTGTTTGATTTATGAGAAATTTCAAGGAACTGGGAAACCTTTAGAAGTGGCTAGAGTGAAGAAGTAGGCTTGAATGGATCCCAGATAGAAGTATGATATTGGGTAGCCTGAAAGACCATAGCAAAAGGGGACTTTCTTAAGCCATATAGTAAATTTACAGAGTCAAATTACTGAAGCAAGTTAGTGTAGCATCTTTTTGGCACAGCCAAGTAAAGCTAATGTGACCTTTGATGTATTTATTGGTACATTTTATACCATGAGCATTACTTTTAAAATCCAGCAAAGCCATAAAAGTAGGAGGGCAATATATCTGAACAGCATCTAAAATAAGAAACAGAAAGTAGGCAAGGTTGCAAGCGATATTGACAGAAGTTCTGGAAGTGAGGTTCTTTGTCTCAGTCTGAGCCGGAAAGTCGGGTTAGGCTTGAGCAAAAGAGAAAGCTTAGAGGTGCTGTTGGAGTGGGGCTGGAATTGGAGGGCCCAAGGAAATTTAGGACAGCCAAGAGATCTGTACTGCAAGGACTTTTGTGGTGTGAGCCAGAGGTGAGGGTCTTAGTCACAGTCAGAGTTGGAAAATAAGGTTAGGGCTGAGCAAAAGAGAAAGCCTAGTGAAGTTATAAGTGTTCGGGAAGGAGTGAAGAAAAAAAAATAGAGAACATTAAATTTGAACGTGAGTCAGCAGTACACCCTTGTGGCTAAGACTCATCATGGTGTCCTGGGCAGCATTAGGAGTAGCATTGCCAGCAGGTTGAGGGAAGTGATCCCTCCCCTCTACTCAGCACTGGTGAGGCCACACCTGGAGTGCTGGGTCCATTTCTGGACTACAGCAGAGACATGAACCTGCTGGAGAGAGTCCAGCAGAGGACCACTATGATGATGAAGGGACTGGAGCATCTGTCACACAAGGAAAGGCTGAGAGAGCTGGGACTGCTCAGCCTGGAGAAAGGAAGGCTCGATGGTATCTTATGAATGTTTGTAAATACCTGAAGGGGAGGTGTAGAGAAGATGGAGTCAGGCTTTTTTCACTGGTGCCCAGTGATAGGATCAGTGGTCAGAAGCAATGGTGACAAACTGAAATACAGGAGGTTTTCTCTGAACATCAAGAAACACTTTAATACTGTGAGGTTGACCAAGCACTGACACAGGCTGCCCAGAAAAGCTGCTGAATCTTCCACCTTAGAGATACTCGAAAGCCACCTGGACATGGTCCTGGGCAGCTGTCTGTATGTGGTGCTGCTTGAGCCAGCGGTTTTGGACCAAATGACTTCCAGAGGTCCCTTCCAACCCCAACCCCTCTATGATTCTGGGATGCTGTTTGCAGAATGAAGAGGAGGAGATAAGGAATTGCCATTGGTAAGATATCCTCTACTTTTTCTTCCAAGTAACAAAATCTTTCAGTACATCTACTATTGCCCATAATATAATGTAGCTATAAGGTCAACTGACATGTCTACATAAAAATAAATATGCATGTATGGGTTGGATGTATATTAAATGAGAAAATATGAGTAGTTTCTTTTAAACAACAGTATAAGTTTTAAAGGAACTACTTGGTTATCATTTATTATTGTAGAGGTTTTTGGTTTTTTTTTTTCCAGTAAGTAAATAGATCTCACTTACTACATTCATCTTTTGGGAGAAGAGAGGAAAATTTCAGAATGTTTCCCAGGATCTTGATAGATGGCATGTTTGTAACTGAGACATATTATTAAACCAGCTTAACAAAAGTAAAAAATTACAACAAATTTGTCAAAATGTAGAAGGAAAAGAACTCAGATGTACTGTAGGGTTTTCTTATCTTTTCTCTAATTTAGAAATCTAGATTTTCATTTTTCTTGTGGAGTATTCATTCTACCTAAGAAGCAGCTAACCTCTCTCTGACAAGTCACATCATCAAATGGACGTCCCCATTCCTGACAGGAGGGAGTCTCCCATTGCTATTATTCACAGCTTCCTTCTAGTCATCCTGAGTGGCTCGGACTTGCCCACCAGAGATGCTTCTCATCAACTGCAAGGGCAGTGAACCTGTTCTGAAAGTGCAACCTATCAGGTGAGGCGTAAACTTTCTTCCTAGTGTGAGAAATCACCAGTTTCCAGCCTTCATCGTCATGGGAGTTTCCGCTTTCCAGTTTCATAAGCATAAGCTCTTCCTGACCCTCCAGTTGACAGTTTAAGCTCTTGAAGTTGCAAGGTCTAAGAAGATCTAGTCCATCTGTTTCTCATCCTCTGTGATGCTGTGCAGTCTGGTGGCTCTTCCCACAGATCTTTCACAAGGAAGCACAGCCCCTTGGCAACCACACAACTGCAAGCTAGGAGACCATGTGCCCAGTGAGAGGCTCGAGATTTCCTTTACACAAAGATTTTATATTGAGGTGTGCAAATATATGGCCTGCTACCTGCCTGACTGCAAATAACTGTAATATATGAGAGCTCCCCAACCAGGAATGGTAGTAAAATGTTGAAATATTTATATTAGCAAATATAAGACAAAGGTGCATTAAGAATAATGCTGAGATGAGGCTGATATTCTGTTTTATTTTGCAAGGTAAATGAAGATGTTAATATTTATTTTTTATTATTTTTATTATTTTTGCTAATCAAATTTGCATATAGGAGATGCATTAGTGCTCATAATAATTAAGTGTACTTCTTAGTATATTTGTATGACCAAGGAGTCTGGGTTTTTTTGTGATTCTCTTTACTGGTAAGAAAAGTGACAGGTGTTTGTGTGGACTGGTAATGTATGAGGTTTGCATCTTGAACTGCAGATTGCTGAGTTCTGTTCTGAAAGATAATAAAGTACATGATTCATTTTTCATGTGCATTAATAACTTAGTTGATCAAGCCATGTAGGCATGATTGATATATTGCCTGGCTATAAAAATGAATAAAGCACTTATGTATTTGTTCTTTTAGACTATGGGTGAAAGCCTCTCCGTTTCCAAGACAGCCTACAAATGGTTCACCATTTTGCTACATCTCAATAGAACTGTTTTCTTATGTAAGAAGACTTTGTTCTTCAGTATTCTTGTCTGGAAAAATCTTTTAATATTATGCAGCTATTTAGGCCCCTCACTTCAAGGAGGGATGTTGAAGTGCTAGATTGCACGCAGAGAAAGGCAACAAAGCTGGTGAAGGGTCTGGAGCACCAGTCTTATAAGGAGCAGCTGACAAAACGAACTGTTCAGTCTGGAGAGGAAAAGACTCGGGGAACCTTATTGCTCTGTACAACTACCTGACAGGAGGCTGTAAGCAGGTGGGTATCGATCCCGTCTCCCAGATAACAAGTGATAGGACAGGGGAAAATGGCCTCAAGTTGCACCAGAAGAGGTTTAGATTGGATATTAGGAAAAAATTCTTCGCTGAAAGGATGGTCAAGCACTGGAACAGGCTGCTCAGGGAAGTGATGGAATCACCATCCCTGGAAGTGTTTAAAAAACACATAGGTGCGGTGCTTAGGGATGTGTTTACTGGTGGACTTGACAGTCCTGGGTTAATGGTTGGATTTGATGATCTCAAAAGTCTTTTCCAACCTAAATGGAAAAAATATTTCTATTATATTAGAATGCTACGGGATGTCATCACCTGTTTTGCCTGGATACATTCACTAATATAAAGGACATGAGACGTGTGATTTTTCCATGTAGTGTGAGTATGAATGTTGATTTCAGTATTTCAAGAATATGTCTTATATCAGATTGTTTCTTTAATATATATATATATCTCTGTGAGAAAGCAAGTAAAACAAAAACAAGAAATGGGATGTTTTGGGTTTGTTTTGTTTTAAATATAATTAATGATTGATATCTCCTTTTGATACCACTTGGTCTTCTGGAAAGCTGATTTTCCTATTAGTTTATGGGTAAGTACACAGGTGTTTGTATAAATTCTTTGTTAGTCTGTAGATTCTGATTACATACACTAGAGAATTGGTAACAGCAGTTCATAAAGCTTATTTATTACAGAAAAAAAGTATATTATTGTTACATTTGAAAAATGCCTTCTGTTGATACCACACTGTTTCACGTAGTTTATTGCTATACTGATCACTAGCTATTAGAGAAAGACTTAAGAGAGACAATCAGAATTACAAGGACTCTGAATCATTGTGGCAGAATTTATTTATTTATGAATTTATTTATTTATTGCTAAAAAGAAAGAATACATTTCAGGATACTTTCTTTCAGACTCTATAAGTAGGGTTGTAGAATTAAGGACCACAGCTTTATGGGGCTCCTGTGTCTTGAAGAGACTGTAGATACTTTTCAGTGGATCTAGTTTTGTTAAGGCTTATTGGGTGTAGTTGCAAAATGAAATATACTTGTAGCAAGTCTCTCAATCATTAATTGTAATTATTTAAATACTGCAGTGTATTGCCCATGTAAGATGTATTTTTGGTTTCTTACAGGACAACCTTTCAGTCAGTCTGGTTACCACTATGTTTTGGCACTGGCAAGTATTGTTACTTTAGTCCTTTTTTTGTCCTGAAGATAGTACAAGCGCAGACTTCTTTCTCCTGCAGGTGTAACTAAGGCAGATTAACTGTCTTTTAGTTTCATTTGGTGGACACAGATTTAAGAAGGAAACCAACTACTTTCCTTCAGTTTTAAATCCTAACTAATTATCAGCTAGGTCATAGTTTACCTGACAGATTTACTGTTTGTTCCTTTCCATCAACAGCAAAATCTATTTTGGGGGCCAGTGGGGATAAATAATTTTTCATTTACTTAATGTTCTACTAAATCAGGGGAAATCTGTGATAGTAGGGCTCTAAGGGGCGTCAGATAATTATGTAAATACAAAAATAGATGTTATGTGGGGGAAGAGACAGCTAAAATAGCACAAGATGTATCTCGGAAAAAAAATCATGCTCTTACTTGTTTTCTGGCAAACCTACAAGAATGTCTTACATCTTACAGCTATCAGATATTTTATTTATAGCATGTGTTTGTATATCTGTATTCTAACAGTCCTTTCTAGTTCTAACTGTTTTCCTAGATATTTTTTTGCAATAACTTGTTATTCACATATGAAAATGTGAAATAAGTAAGCAGTACTGCACAACTTGATAGACACTGACGGTTTTGATATTCCTGTAGTCTGTCTTTTTATGAATTTTGATAGTGTAGAAGGCTAGCATACAACAAGATTTCAGTATTTGTTTCATCATCTTCCTTAATGTAATGTAAATATCTCTTTTTTAAAAATAAGATAAAACATAAAAACACTTCAGAATTTTTAGCTTGAATGCATAGTAGATACTCCTGAACAGCAGGTGCTTGGTGATAAAAATTTCTTCACGGTAATTCATTGTTTTGAGTAGGGCTCCACCAGGTACATTATGATCCATGAAGATGCTACATTTTAGACCTCAATGCAGCAAACAACATCTGAAATGTCAGAACTATCATTTCCTGATATGCACGTTAATGTGGACTCTTAAAGCTGCATTAAATAATATTTAAGATGGACACCGTTCCTAGTTTTTTGGTGAAAGTGTTAATGTTTATTTTAATGTGATAGGTAGTCCATATCAACTTGAACTTAAAACAAATTAATAAAAGCATGCCAGAATCAACATGGAAATCAAGTTCTGTGAGATCAGGGGTGATTTTCCCCATATTGCTCCCAGCATTTTCCTTTTCTTGAACTTATTTTTTCCTCTCTACATTTGTGATTGTTGTAAAGTTTCAGACTTTAAATTTTTTATGTACCTATGGACAACTTCTATTCCTGCATAAATCACTTGTGGTAAATTAGTCATTCACACAAAAGAGTTTTCTCTGTGTGCAGATGGGGAAGAGAAAAATAAATGGTGGTAAATCAGTAACTTTTCTTTTAATGTCAACATAGTGCAATGATATCAGCTTGCAACAGACTTAAACATTTGAGTAGTACCAGAGGGAAGAAATATTTAATTACTAAACGTGCTGGTGCTCAGATACATGCTTTGTTATGAATATACGCATTCATTTAAAAGTTCAATTTGTTGCAAGGCTTGGTGTCTGAAGATATTGTCAGGCACAATAACATTTATCATGCTTTCAGTATAGTTTCTGATTGACTAAATGGCGTTCTTGGCAGACTTCCTCACAATATGAGAAAAAGCAAAGTAAATTTATTTTTTCATATATTGAATATTGAAGTACTTGTCAAATAAAACAGTAACCAGCATTTGTCTTCCCTTTCCTGTAGAAGGAATGCTATGAATTCTGGTAGTCTTTGATTACTTTTTTTAGATGAAAAAGGAAAAGAATTCTTGAAACAGTCACACACACTAAATAATCATTGCAAAACTGCCTGGTGTCACACATGGTAAGTAATAGTTTTGCTTGCCAGCAAATATCACACCTGTGCACAGCAGTGCTGAGCTTTAAAGCAGGCAAGCTGATGGGTTTCTTTTCAGACCTTAGGAGCTTTTGCAGTTGTCATCAAGCCCTTACAGACTTCTAGCAGTAGAAATCGGAAAACAAATAAATAAAAAACCCCAACCACCCCCAAATAAAATAAAAGCTATATTGTAGGTAATGAAGATTCTTGAAAGTTTTTGCTATCCACTTGGACATGTGAAGTGTCTTGTTTACGTGAAGCCTTCTTCCTCTTATGCCTTTCCCAAAGGGATGTGTGCAGTGGCAGTCGAATGGAACCATTGTCATCTTCCATGTTCTGTAGACACTCCTGGCCTAAAACCAGACAGGATTTCAGAGAATCAGATTCAGCAATCTAACTGATCTCTTCACCTTGCATATAGTATCTCTTTGAAGATGCTTCTGCCTGGATCAGGCTTTTCCGGATATTCCAGTACAAACATTTTTTTCTCTTAGTTGTGCTGAGAGAGTATCTTTAACAGATTGATACCATTCCTTTTAGACCATTGATAAAAGATCTGCAGATCCAGTATTATAACTATGTTATGAATTGTAACAATGTTTTACAACACTTTTAATGAAGAAACGTGATGCTTCTGCTTGATGGTAGACTCCTCAGGCAGAGCTTGTTTTTTAATTAATTTAATCCAATCTACCTAGGTGCTATATTTAAGGAAATTGCACTTTTTACATACCTGCTAGCAGCTGCAATGCATAAAGATGTACCTTAGAAGCTGACAACATCTCATAAATAAACTAACCTACCACTGTGAAATGGCAGATTCTCTGTCCTTGCATTTCTTGTCAATAGTTTGGAAGATTGTTTGTAAAGCTGCACAATTGTGGAGTTCGTGTCTCTGGCTTTGAAAGGTCATTGCACATGACTTCTTTTTGTGAGATAGTATTCCTGTCTGAGTTATAGAAAAGGAACAAGTCCTTCAGAAACAATGAGCTTTCTTGTGCTGAGTTTTATGAGTAACTGTGGGGAAAAGATCTGTAAGAGTCAAGTTCACTAATTTCTTTATGAAGCTTCATAGTTATTTCAGTAGGTTTTCTTTTTTAGGAAGGTGACATGATCCTTAATTCATAATGAATCTGTGGCTTTTAAAGTTTCAGTTCAGTGTGTCTCTTGCTTTAAGTTTGTGGAATAATTTGTATTGTAGGTGAATGGAAATGACCTCCATGCACAATATAGTGAGGATATCGAGAATCTTGAAAATGTGTCTTTATTCATCCTGCTTTAAAACCCAAAAAACCTCTGTGCAGTCTTTTCAAGCACAAAAAGCATACTGATTTTAAATTTTTGGGTTTGATCTATGCAAGCTGAAACAGATGTTTTACAGGTATTTAAGTGAGGCTGCCAGAGTTTTTATTAGTTTAAACAGGAATTCTTACCTCTCTGGGCCACAACTCTGTAGGCCCTATATGGCTTGCCTGTAGGTATTTGGTGTGAAGAAAGATAGGATTAGAAGTTAAATGTTTCGGTGTGGTTGAGTAGGGTTCACTTTGTAAATAAATAAATGAAACTCAAAGTTTTCTGTCAATTCTGCTGTGTAAAAGACCTTGCATGTAATGTATCTTGTATGGACAACATTTATTTAAGATATTTGGAGAATCTTTCTCAAAAAATGCTGTTAAAAAGTACCAGTTTTGTAAAAGAAAAACCTTTTGCAGAGAGAATTTCTGCTTGACTTGGCATTTTTTTTTGGTTCTGATATCATTGTCACTCATATCAGTTTCTGATATCATTGTCAGTCAGATCAAATCAAAACTACAGCTTTTTTTACCATAATGCTTGTGTTCTGTCTATCTCTATTTTAAATGCTTCCTTTGGAAAGCTGAAAATCATAACTCTCCAAGCACTTTCCTAGATTTTCCCAAGTTTTATAGGAAGCTAACAAAACTTGGTACTAAAACCAAACAAAAACTTCTGCTTTCCTAACCTCGCTTTCACCCGAGGGATGTGTGGGAAATTTTCCATTTTCCATCTGAAATCGTATTGACTATAACATCTATTCTTTGTCATCCTTCTTTTTGCTGTCAGTAAGCCTATTAAAAATGGGTAGGCAGCTTAATTGTTGTCCTCCATTCTACTCCTTCCCTATGTCTTCTCTTGACTAAAGGGAAGGAGGAAAATCTTGTTTCAATAAAACCTTTTGAGCCTGAACTACTGTTATGATGCCTTAAACTAAAGTAGAGCATTAAGATTTTCCCACTAATGAACTGTACCAGGAGGAGTTCCTTTTTCTGTGTCTGTTTTTCTCAGGGCTCTGTCTTTCATTTAGTCATAAAATGGTGCAGGTTAGCTCTAAGATGTAATTATCCAGTTTCAAAAGGTCAGTACACTGTACTTCATCTCCACCATTCACCTTAGCAATTATCCACTTCACTGACGGTACCTTGACCTCACTCTATGCTTCCACTATTATTCTGTTCTTCCATTGAAAAGTAAAATTCATTGCAAGTTGCTGGAGACATTTTCTGGAGAGAAAATATTCATATTTTAAAGGAAAATGAAACAAGTCAAGTTTTTTTCACGTGTTGCAAGTTGTTACTTAAGCTTTCAACTCCTTTATAAACTGGAATCTGTAGTTCCACCCAGGAGCATCTAAAATAGTTATTCTCTGTGTTCGTATGACAATATATATTTTATGTGGAAAAACCCACCTGAACTGCTATTCAATTAATTTACATTTTTTAATTGAAGTTTCAGTAATAAATTTAAAAATTAAAAATAAGGATTACAGTTCCTGTGAAATGTTTTTGTGTGGAAAGTGAAAGAAGATTGTAGACTTTAAGGCAGAAATAGATTAAGTTTAAGGATGTATGTTTTTCATATAATGAAAAGTGGATTTTTTTTTTTAAAATGCCACGTTCCTTTTAAAAAAACACAGGGTTGTGGTTATGTGTATATACATATACATACATGTATGTATTTTATATGCACATATATACCCACAAGAATTTAATTATGTCAGTTCAAAACAGATGACACTTTTTGAATGTTTGCCTTGTGTTGCTTTTTCAGTAGCATCTGGCTTGACTTCACTTTTGAGAAACGTTCATCTAGCTGCTTTCCTCATCTTGCTGTATTAGGTCTACAACTCTTGTTTTTGCTGTGTAGTGTAAAGGAAAGCAGGTCTGCACAAGTTACTTTCACAGCAGATGGAGTGGGTTTCAGCCTTTTGAAACTGTGTGATATGGAGTAGATCAAAAGATCCCAGGGATGTGTTCAAGCCCAGTGAGGGGGAGTAGGTCCGTCTCAGAGTAGCTCCAGTTGGACAGTTATGCAAGTCTACAGAGTCCATCAGTGTATGTAACTGCTGGGTTTGGGTTTCTTTTCCCCTTAAGTGAAAAAGTTACTTTCTCTAAAGGCAGGGAGCTCATAATTGGAGAACAAGGTCGGTGAGTTTTTTTCAGTTGAAAAACAAGCAACATTCCAAACCTTGTTTCTAGAAGATAACAGATTCCTGAAGCTTTTTTTGGTTTCTTTTGTTTGGCGTCGTTTTAGTGAGAGGAATATGTTCTCAAAAACCTGAATTTACGCTAGCATTGTCTTTAGTCATTACATTTAATCTTTTCTGGAAGTTAAAGCACCAACTTATATAAAGACCCTTCTTACAACATCTCATAGAGGACTGAGCATACTTGGGTGTGTTCTGAAAGACAACAAGCCTGCAAGATTTTTTGCACAAAATTACATTAAAAAGATCATTAAATATTTTTTTTCTCATTCTTCCTAACTTAATTCTAGATCTGATTTTTCACTTCTTCCTCATTTTGTAAGAATAACATGGATGATAAAGAAGCAACTTTCCAAAGTGTTTAAGTTTGTATGTTTTATATGAATGTACCTTCATCTCTTACATAAAAATACAGCTGCAATAGCAGTGCAATTTTTGAATGGGACATTACTGCTGTGAATATCTGCATTTCATCTTTGAAGTAAGGTGTAATTTTGTAATTTTTAACTCACTTTTTTTTTTTAAAAAAAAGGTATAATTAACTAACTCTCTATTTTTATGGATTTAGATGCACCACTAAAAGCTGTAATAATGCTGTACATTCACAGGTTTTCTGAGGCCTTTGTAGTGAACATAGTGTTGCTTCTATCATAAGCAATCATTAAGTCATTAAGATGTTTTAGTTCCTAGTTAAAGTAAGAGAGTGAAGTTGATTCATGGAACAAGTGGCTGAGCTTGCACAGGAAGTATTTCTCATACCTGATACATACAGTACCCATACTGCTTAATGAGTTAAGAGTTGCTTAAAATGTTTTGAAAATATGACCGAGTAACAATTGATAAGTAAAATTGGATTCATGTACGTAATTGAAGAAATATTGTAAGCAGCAAATATTTTTTATTTGTTTGAAATTTTGTTCTACAAATATGAACATGTATCTTTACACATGCTAATTATTCTGCATGCCAGAAGTATCCTGCTTAAAGATTGTAAGGACTTGATTAGATTACCTAGTATTATAGAATATAAAATCTAGAAAAAATTAATGTAAAATAATATTATTAGTCTCATTTAAAATAAATGTGTGCATCCTTCTTTACTTTAGGAAGATTAATTAGCAAAGATGTTACCAACAAATACTTGGTCAGTAATTTTCAGTTATTTTCATACTTAACAAAACCAATAAAATCTCCTTCATGACCTTTCTAATAGCAATATTTCAGTTTTCCACTAAATGAGTTAAATACATATAATTTCAGACATAATTATTTTTATTTGATTCAAGATAAAACATGATGAAAAATTCGTCTAGAAAGATATGACTAGTCAGCTCAGGATCACCTGTGTTCCTCGTAAAACAATAGTTTTCTGCAATCTATATTATTTTCATATGAATCTCTCCTCTTTTAAATGCAAATATGTTAAAAAATTGCAACATAACTCCCCTGTCAAGGATAGGGTCTGGGGTATTCAGATTAAAAGCAGCCCTGAGGCAAAGAGAGACTTCCCTCTGCTGAACCTTCTTCCAGCTCTTTACAACAGCTCACATCAGCTAACTGGCCTCAAGTGCAGCCAGCTGAACTCATGGAGCTGGAAGGGCCCTGGCAGGGGTTTTTGGGTGTGAGTAGTGCTGGGAATGCATTGTACAGGTTTTGGAGACATATTCCGTCTACTCAAGAGAAGGCTAATCTTTTTAACTGCAAAAGTAGTGATGCACAATGCAATGGCTCACCATCTGCTGACCCTGAGCAGCAGGCCACCACCCCCATCCCCCTGAGCCACCTACCTCCAGTTTTATTGTTCATCATGACGTTATATGGCTAGTTTGGTTCAGCTGTCCTTGATGTGTTCCCTCCCAGCTTCTTGTGCACCCATTGGAAGGGCAGTATGAGAAGCTGGAAAGTCCTTGACTTAGTGTAAGCACTGCTCAGCAACACCTAAAACATCAGTATGTTATCAAAATTATTCTCATCCTAAATCCAAAACACAGCACTGTACCAGCTACTAGGAAGAAAATTAACTCTATCCCAGCTGGAAACAGGATAATTAAATATTTAAATTTATCATTATTGGAGCTTGTAGACATCTTGGGTGCAATGAATTGAAATATTACAAGACAATCATAAGTCAATTTATCTTTGACATCAGATCTTGGCTTGGTAGTCATCTTGCACTTAATTGCCTGACTGAAATTCAACCTTGGATGGGTTTGTGATTTCTCTCTACTTGAAGTCTGCCAGATATGAACTGGTATTTATTAGTGTCATCTCTGCGAAAAGGTGAATTTTCAGGCTGAGAATTTGAGTAGTGTTTTTTGGCAGAAGCTTTGCATGAACATAGGGCTTTCTCATGCTTCAGATCTTTCATGGGTACCTGTAAAATATTATGCCTGCATATTCATTTAGAAAAAAACACAGTTTCTGTGATTGTAGTCCAGTCAATGGTATTTGAACAACTATAAATCTGCACAGCTGGGGGTGGGGGTGGTGGTGATAAAAAAGATTTGGTGCTAAATAGAGGTATGTGATCACTTTATTTCCAGTTACTGTACAAAAATTCAGTGGATAGATATCAAAGACCTAATTGGAAACATTTTAGCATCTAACATTATCTTGTGCATTAGAGCTGACAACTTGTACTCTGTCACTAGTGGGTATACCGTGCCAAAAATCCCCAAACCCAAGGTTACAAAATTTTCCTTCCATGATTCCCTGTTTAATCTCAGTACAGATGTTTATCACATTCTAAGGAATTTAGCTTGGTAAATAACTTCTACAGACCATGAGATAACATAAATATAAAATGCATAGACATTTTAATCTGTTGTATTTTAGCCAGATGGACCACCCCACAAAACTAGTAGTTTTGTAGCTGTATAAAGTCTTTTCATACAAGAGTAAGTCCATAATGTAAAGACAACTGCTGATTAGCATAATTGTTTTAAAAGTTAAAATTAGTTCCTGGTTTGTCTGCCAGTGTGATACAGAGTAGGAAAGGAATATGTTATTTTCTTTCTTACTTGCTAGTTTGCCTAATCTTTCTGAACTGTTTCAGCCTCCTCTCCAGATAGTACCCAATCCAACAGTGTATCATGATGTTAAGACTGGCCAAGGTTTTAGGAGTTCTGTTGGGGTGTGTGTGGAGGGTTGCTCAGCTCATTTCTTCTTGTTTTTATTAAGGGGAACAAACAGACCATGATGAGAAGGAACAGGCTAAGGAAGTGTCTTTTGTTGGTAGAATAAAATGTGTTTAAACATAATCCATTCAGTTTGTAATTATTTGATAATTGACTTTTCTAAGTGAAGTAGTTGGTACTCATCCTCTGTATTTAGAATCACAGAATATCTCAATTTGAAAAGTACCCATAAGGATCACTGAGTCTAACTCCCTGCTCCTTGCCAGACTACCTAAAACTAAATAATGTGACTAAGAGCATTGTCCAGATATACCTTGAACTCTGACAGGCTTGATGCCATGACAACTGCCCTGGGGAGCCTGTTCCAGTGACTGACGACCCTCTCAGTGAAGAACTTTTTCCTAATGTCCAATCTGAACTTGCCCTGATGCAGCTTCATTCCATTTGCTCAAGTCCTGTCACTGGTAACTAGAGAGGGGAGATCAACACCTGCCCCTTGAGGAAGTTGTAGCCTGTGATGAGGTCACCCCTCAGCCTTCCCTTTTCCAAGCTGAACAAGCCAAATGGCCTCACCTGCTCCTCATATGTCTTTCCCTTGAGATCTTTCACCATCTTGGTTACCCTCCTCTGTACACACTGTTAGATGTCACTCTTATATTGAGGTGCCCAAACTGCACACCATACTCGAGGTGGGGCCACACCAGTGCAGTGTAGAGTGGGACAGTCACCTCCCTTGACCAGCCAGTTATGCTATGCTTGATGCACCCCAGGACACGGTTAGCTCTTTTTGCTGCCAAGGCACATTGTTGACTCTTATTTGACTTGTGAACAGCCCAAACCCTCAGATCTCTTTGTGTGGGCTGCTCTACAGCCTGTCATCCCCTGTTTGTACACATAACCAGGACTACCCCCATCCCAGGTGGAGAATTCGGCGCTTGCTCTTGTTAAGTTTCATACTGTTGGTGATTGCCACACAGGATGTGAATTGGCTTAGAAATGGAATTTGGAGAGGGCTGTAATTAATTTGTAATGAAGTATTTTTTTGTAATGTCATAGTTCTTTTGTCTTTGTTTTCCTATTTATTTCAAGGATTATACTTCAGTATTTAGATGCAACTTTAGTTCATAAAGTGCCCATACCTAAATTTGTGTAAGTCTTTGTACATTATGGACCTCATTTTCAAATGGATAAACTTAAGTTTGGGGTCTGCTTCCTACATGGAAGCTTTTTGAAACATCAGTGCTGCTGTTTGTCTTTTATTGTTCTTCATCAAGACAAGCTGAAGCCTGTGGAGAAAAAAAGCACCTTGTCTTTGTGGTTTGGGTTTTTTTTTCCCTTCCCCCTACACTAATCAGCCTTTTGGGGAATTGTCTGATTTATCATATATAGAATACTAGCTAGAGTAATATATAGGAAAATATTATAACTGTTAGTAAACAATTGTTATTTTCCATCAAATATGATTTCTGTCCTTACTGGAGAGACAAAAAGCATTTCTACTTTCCTCTGAAAACCTGAATGAACCTCTTTGAGTTTATAGTTTCTAATTGTTTTTATTTGCTCAGAAATAAGGTGGGAGCAGATTAGTTTGGTGTTTTATTTAGCTAGATAATCATGTTGTTACAATTCACAGGGTTTGAATTGTGTTTCTCTGATGCTGTAACACTTCATTCTCTTTGCTTCATATTCAGTAGCTTTTCATTATTTACCAGAAATTGATTTTGAAATAAAAGTAACACATATCTGAAGAAATACACCCCTCTGGCTCTTTCTAAAGACTTGGGCACAGATATCCTGTTTCTTCAATGTGCCTTGCATGGTTGTCAGTCTTTACTTTTATCAAATCAATTTTAGTTCTCGTACTGAAAATAGTAAAGTTCTCAAAATGTTGACTTCAATTTATTAGCATTTCTCTTCTTTATTTTTTTTTCATCCCAGTTGAAAGAACTGGAACCTTTCGTTTTCATAGTGATTTATCTATCTTAACCTCTTTCAGTCTTCTTATAAGTACCATTTAATAACAACTTGTTAATAGTAAGTACTTGTCAATAAGAATCTTCTGATAAATACCTGTTAGTACCTGATAAGTACCTGGTTTGTGCTATAAAAATAAATTCATTTTACCAATTTTTCTTTTGAAACCTGAGGAACATTTCATACATTCTTGACAAGACTTCTGCCTAGTTTTCTCTGAAGAATAAATATAATCATTTGCTAGATAACTATTTTATATGACAGTAACATGGCTTTTTGTTGATATATGTAATACCTCATATATGTGGATTAGATAAATGAATTCAGAAAGCATGGTTAACCTAAGGTAAGGTTACACATTCACCATAAAAGATTATATTTCCCTTAAGACTATTAATTGTGGCCTTAAGAAACACTCTGAAAACTTAAAAATTCTTCCTCTGGTTATTAGAATAGCTGTTTCTAGTACTGAAGACATACTTCAGAACTTCTTCAGGTTAATGAATCTTCATTATAGTCCTTCTGAAATGTAAACAGCAAATAACTAAAAGCATGCTGATTTTTTATATTTTGGGGAATAAAAATTGAACTTTGACACAGTCGGACCAAAATCAGTCTCAATGTCATTTAAAACATTTTTTTAAATACTCTTTTTCCATAAATAGTAGGGGAGGAAATCAAATTTGGTTACAAGTTACTATATTAAAACGTTACCCATTCTTTGCTTTTGTAAAGGGTACAATTAATGAAAAATTTACTTTCTTGTTTTTTTCTTTTCAAATTCAAGTATTTAACTTTATGAAACATGGAAAACTTGTATCTTTCACTGATTTCAAAGATGCCCACCTTACTCTGAGGTGAGGCCATTAGCCTCATCCAGTAAATAACATGAGTTTTAAATCATATTATTCCTCTCCTTGTGTCTTTCTGTTGTTCTTCCTCCCACCCCAACCCTTCCCAG
Source organism: Falco cherrug (assembly GCF_023634085.1). Classification (NCBI taxonomy): domain Eukaryota; kingdom Metazoa; phylum Chordata; class Aves; order Falconiformes; family Falconidae; genus Falco; species Falco cherrug. The sequence continues at coordinate 66,390,311 of NC_073699.1, forward strand.
CTGGAAAGACTACAGTCTGAGAATACGTCTGAATGGGGAAAGAGAGAGACACCTGAAGCAGAAAAACAATGTTTGGAAGGAGAGAACAGAAGACTGAAATTGCAGGTAAAAGAAATTCTGGGACTTCTGGAGATAAAAAATAAAACAACACTAAATTGAGTTGTGATTATCCAAATGCACAAAGTAAGCTGCTGGTTAAAAATAAGGTATGGGCGTTGCTTAATTTGATTACTTGGGGAGCATTCCCCAAAAGAATTACTAATTTGTAATGTCAAAATGTGTCCCTAAAACAAAGGCTGTGCAAGACAGAACAGCCTGTCTGTATCTCAGACCTGGATAGTTAGAACTCAGTGACTTTGAATTTCTGTAGGGTACAGAAACAACTTTTCATTTTTAAGAGGAGTGGGGGAAATGACAAGTCTGAAAAGGCTAGGGAGCAAAAGTGAAGACTGGGAGGAACAGAAGAGATTAAGTAAGCTTTGGTAGTTATAGAGTCCTGGTGAAGGTTAAAGCAAAAAAAGCTGTGAGATAAATAATTTCTCTGTCTTCTGTCTTGCTGAATATTGAATCTCTTCTTAGGGAAGAAAGAACTAAAGGAAGAGCCTTATTTCTTATTCCCCTAAAGTTATGTTAACTTTTAAACCTTTTTATAGTACTAAAAATGATGTATTAAATTATTCAGAGACTCTTAACTGTGAGTACTTCCTTTACTGTGTGACTGTCTATGCCAATAATTAAGTAGTAGTCCAGAAGGCTTACACTTTGAGACTCTTAAAACTCTGTAAGAGAAAGCAAAGAAAAACCAAACCAAAAAACCTAACTGATCAGTAACATTCTTATTTGCCTAAATAGCAAATACTTTAATACAATTTATGTGTATTTACTATTGAATAATGGCAGGCTGAGTAACTAAGACCAGATTTAGGGTATAGTTACAAGATGTAATTTAACTTGGGAACAATTAAGAGAGAGAGGTTCTGTACTTGAGGTCTGCTTTTAGGTGGAATCATATGATTTTTCTCAATTTCTGTGATGGCTCAGAAGCAGCAAATTGCAATTCATATGTATAACTTACCTTTATAAAATATCTTACATAACAAACAGCTGTTTTGGATTTTCCATTACTGATATTTATTTTATCTTGTCATATCACATTGTATCATACCATACCAGTATATTAATTATTTCCTTGTAATGCAACTGATTTGAGGTTGGAGATGTGGCCAGAAAGATGCTCATCTGCTATGCATCTTACTGTATTTCAAATACATTTTAATTATATGGCTGTGTGCGGCGAATGAAGAGACGGGATGTAGCTTGATGCAAGCAAGATGTCGATATATTAGTGATTCTTTTACATTAATATACGTTTCTACCTTCTACATGTTAGACACTGATTGGTTAAATCTTAAGCGTGAACTACACAGATTGGCTATCTTCTAAGATGCATCATTTAAACAATAGGTACTGATTAGTCTATCTTATCTTAGCATCAATCTTTATTCTAAGATTAGGGGGTTTCTTTCTACTTGACTTTCGTAAATAACAAATTTCCTTATCAGCACTATTCCTTCCCTTATCTTGCTGTATGTCCCTCTTTTGTCCATAGGGTTGGCATCTCAACTGCTATGGCTCAAGAGTCTGCTGTTAACTTGTTCCTTTGTTCCCAGGACTTGTGCCCTACAAGTCCTAACACATCTCCGTTCATCAGGCTAACAGTGCTCAGACTCTCATCCTTGAGGCCTTGCCCTACAGCTCTGCTGGGTTTTTTTGTTTGTTTGTTTATTAAGTGTTACTTACATAGAATATTAGACATCTGTGATCATCCCTGTCTGTTAGTATCAGCTCTGTCTATTAGTATCACACCTCTTACTGACACAACTTCACAAACTTTTATTGAGGTCAAAAGGCAGAGATGGACCTCAGTCATCTGTTTCCTTATAAAAGTGAACATCCCTGCAGTGTTTGCCTTTTCATAGCTGATGATTTTAGGATAAGATTGTCTTCAAAACTATTGGTTGTGGGTTTAAAGCAGAAAATTAAAAACTGTATTTTTCGTGTCAGCTGAAACTATGTAATCTATCAGCTGGCAGGTTGGTAACAGGTCTCATCCAAAGACTAGGGTGAGAACTGATCTGTTTGTAGCTGTTTCTATCTCTGATTTACAAGAACTGCAAATCATGGAATCACAGAACGAGTCAAGCTAGAATGGACCTCAGGAGATCTTCAGTCCAACCTCCTCCTCAAAGCAAGGTCAGCTCTGAGGTCAGACCAGGTTGCTCAAGGCTTTGTCCGGTGGTGTCTCAAAAGTCTTCAGGACTGCACCACCTCTGTGGGCAGCATTTTTGTGATGGGTTGACCCCAGCTGTCAGCAAAGCTCCCACCCAGTCCTCATTCACTCCCCAGCAGCAAGGTGGGGGGAAGAAAAGGGAAAAGAAAAGGGAAAAGGCAAAACTGAGGAAAAACTTGTGGGTTGAGATAGAGATAGTTTAATAAATGAAGGGGGGGGGGGGGGGGGAAGGAGGGGGGAAAAAAAAAAAAGTGATGCCAGCTAAAGCAATCACACACCACCAGCAGACTGATTCCCAGCCAGTCTTCAAGCAACAACTACTCTTGAAAAACCACCACCTCTCTGTTGTTGCAATGGACTCTTCCTTCCCAGGTGCAGGATTTTGTCATTGTTGAATTTCATAATTCAAAAGGGTTACTGTTCACCCCTTCCTTCAGCTTGCTGATAGAACTTCTTGATTGGAGCATGCCATCTGCAGGCAAGGATATTGCCTCTGCCTGCCCCAGCTTCAGGGGGAGATGGAATGACTGTGATGGGAGCATTTTCCTGATATAATCAAAAATTAAAGAATCACTGACAGGGGCTGAAACTAAAGAAATTATTAACTTGACCTATTGAATAAGCTCATTAAGATGTAGCAAGCTTTCTGAGACACCTGTGATATAAAAATATATAAAAACTTTGGGAAGTTCCTGAAATGAGTCATGAGGAGAGGTCCTGTGCATTAAGGAACTGTGGTAAAAGAAAGATTTGTGCACAACTGTGGTTTTAGTTTGTATTATAGGTCCAGGGGTGCCTGAAATTGGGATTTTTGGTTACTTACCAGTATTTTGATCTTGGAATGACTTTGGATACTGAGACCTGGATTATATTTTAAGATGAAAATTTTGTAAGAACGTGTGTGTGAGTGAATTGTCTTGGATTTTTGTATTGTCCTGCCTAAGGTGTTTTGTCATTTCTTAGAATTGGTGTATATTGTCATGGGAGCAGTTCAGTCTTTTGGAGGAGGAGTTCTTAAAAAAATCACCTTTGGGATGTATATTGAAACATTAGAAGGATATTGCAGGATCATCTGTGTCCAGGGATACTTTAATTAATGGTGGCTGTTGTATAGATTGGAGAATGGGGGAAAGTGGCTGACATATGGCACTCTGAATTATAATACGCTTTTACATCTAATGTTGTTCTTATGGAGGGAAAAGAAATGGGATGAAGTTGCATATTCTGACATGTCCTTTACTTCAAGAAATCATCCAGAACAGCAAAAAGAATATGGTATGGTTCCAACAGATCTTTTTGTTCTAGCATTAGAAAAGGACAAAAATTCTAATGGTTTAAAAATATGTTGTTCTGCTTGTAGTATAGGACAGAGATGTCTTATGCTGAATATTGTTGACAAATGGAAGAGTATATTAAATTGATGGTTGCCCTGGTCACTGTGCACACCCAAGAGAACATATACAGGAATGTGAGGAGGTTTGTCAAAATCAGGAGGTACAGTTGTTGGGAGCTGAAGGTTTTAGTCCTGTTGCTGGACAGACATGAAATTGCCAGTGAGAAGTGATACAGGCACCCCTACACCAAGCAGTAGGGACAAAGGGACCAGTAACAATGAAAGTTCTGTTTTCAATCATTGATTTAAATAATTGGAAAGCTGTGGCAGGAAACTATAGGGATGATCCCTATAAGGTCACCAGGGCCTTTGAAATGATGATTAAAACTCAAGATCCTGACTGAAAGGATATAGAGGCATTAATGCAAGTGTTCTTTGATGGTACTGCAAAAGAGGTGGCCCACAAGGCAACCAGAACACATGTAGCTCACGTAGCAGCAGATATGCTAAAAGGAACAGTGGAGCAAAAATTTCCATCTGTGAACATTAACTGGGACCCCAATATCCACAGATCTAGACAATTATTAAATAAATAACAAAGATGGATCCTGTTCAGAATTAGAAATGGTATACCAAAAGCTATAAATTTGTCTAAATTGTATGAAGTAAAATAAGATTGCAAGGAATCACCCACAGATTTTATGAATAGGTTAAAAGAGGCTGTTCGAAAATACACAACAATTAATCAGAATTGACCATCACTCTGCTAAATTTCCTGGGAGTTAGCAGGTATCAGGTGTCCAAAGAAAAGGCACAGATAGCTAAGGAGACTGTAAGTTATCTTGGGTTTGAGATTCTGAGGACAAAGATGATTAAGTACAAACAGGAAAGAAGCGATTTGTCAACTCCTTGAGCCTCAAGTTGCAAGAGAATTGATAGCCTTTCTAGGAACGGTGGGTGGTGCTAATTGTGGATTGCAAACAATGGACTTCTGGTAGAACCATAGTATGGCTTACTAAAATTCGTCTGAAAGGATTATGTCATCTGCACTGAGGAGGTGTGAGCTGCATTTAAGCAGCTGAAGCAAGCATTAGTGAAAGTTCCAGCCCTGGGATTACCAGATTTCTCAAAGACCTTTGAACTGCTTGCCCACGAGAGGTGCAACGTGGCATTGGGAGCCTTGGCGCAGTTTGTGAGCAGTCAGTGGGGGCTGGCCTGCCATAGTATCCCAGGCACGTTTGCTCACTGCATCTGGGGCTCCTGGTGTCTGGCTGCAGGCAGAGCAAATGGTACTACCGTAAACAGTCTTCTGTGACACCAGACACCAACTGACAACATAAGTAACATAAAAGGTCAATAGTATTACAGGAAAGAATGACTGTGGTGATCACTTAATGCCACCGTGAACTCTATTCACAGCAGCAAAGAGTTAATAAGATAGAAAAAAATTTACAAGAAAAATTACTCTGGAAATGAGTTCATCTCCAAATCAGTCATGCTGTTGGAGACCTGGCCAGCCATGCGTAGTGAAGACAATGGTTTGTGGCGTTAGTTAGCATGTTTTTTTAACCTTGCTGCTGCCAGTAAATGAAAAACAGGAGTTAGGAAAGGAGAGTAGTTTTTTCAAGGATTCCATCCTAACTCAAGTTATATCTTAGATGGAACCGATCAATTCCTATGTAGGAACATCCTGTCACTGTTGAACCTTTTATAAATTCTGAAACTGTCGCTATCTAATTTGCTGTAATGCTATCAATAACCTGAAAAGAATGGCTTTGCCTTCTGATTTAGGAGCCTTTTTTTCTGGGATGGTAGCTTGAGTTCAAATATAATAAGATGTTTTATGCAGGGTTAGAAGAGTACAGAAGGATAATTTCCGTAAAGTATAGGTGATGGTTAGGCATTTAGGTTAGCCAAGGGTTATACAAGATTGAAATCACAGCTGTCTGAAGACCTTTGTGCATCTTAATCTGAATGAATAGGGCTTTCTTTAGCAAATAGACATAAGGGATATGGATAAGTGTTACTGAATGAATTCCAGAGCAAAACACAGTTGCCTAACACCCTAGTTTCTCCAAAACCTGTATTTGTGAGATGACTTGGGAGATCCATTGTAGTTGTTTAGAACAATATACAGTGTTACTAATTGAGGTACAGCTGATTCAAATTTTTAAAGGTTATAATCTATGGTTATATTTTTTCTTTCATAACAGTTTTAGTAAGATTAAACATGGTATCAAAATACAGAAGGGAAGACCTTACATCCTTGTCTAAATTATTTCATGTTGACAAATTCCTTACTCTTTAATATGTATACCTCCACAGAATATACTTTTGTGCAGTTTTGTGCAATCTCTTTTTCTGCAATCTCTCGCCACTGAATGGTAGTAAATCATGCAGATTGAAGTTCTGAACAGAAAAGTTAATATTATGTTTTGCACAAAATGTGAGTCCTCAATATTATTCTTAGCTGGCAGTATGTTGGTTATAAATGTTTCCACATGCAGTTTTTGAAAGGGTAACTTCTGTTGCACAAGATGAGGGGAATTGATGAAACAATTGAGATCAGACGATTGTATATCGATTGTACTTCTTGGAGTGGAAAATACCATTTAAATTAATAGCTGTATTGTTTGACAAATAGCATGGCAACAAATATTTAATGCATCTAACTGGTTTATTTAGGAAGGGGTAAAATGAAGTAAAAAACCCCTTGTTGATGGTATAGCTCAATATGCAAAACATGCTGTTTATGGAAAGAAAATTTTTATTTCATCTGTGAAATAACCTTGAAACAGACTTATAAATAAATTTGGGGGAATAATAACTTTGTAATATCTCTAATAATTATCTGGTTATTATGGTTTTGATTCATTGAATATATTTTGTAGTGGACTTGTACAGAATTTAAGTGCACAGGGCTGAACTATGGAGCTTGTAGATGCATAGATGAATTTTTTAAGCTTAATTTCCATCTTTAATATGGTAAGTTTATAATGTTGTTAGGAAAAAATTCCATAGCTTTTAAGTATGGATTGATGAACAACATATATTTTTAAGATTAAACCATTTTAGCTTAGTGTTATCTAGCAAGATGGTTTTTAAATCATCAAAATTTAGGCTTGATTTTTCAAAAGTAGGAAACACTCAAATTGTTATGCAAATAATTTGCAAAATTGTCTGTATTGGGTTTACATGGCAAGGTTTTGGTAGCAGGGGGGTTGCAGGGATGGCCTCTGTGAGAAGACATCAGGAGCTGCCCCGTACCAGGCACAACTGATTCCAACTGGCTCCAAAAGGAACCCACCACTGGCCAAAGCTGAGCCCATCAGTTGTGCTGGCGGCACCTCTATGAAAACACATTTAAGATACAGTAAAAACACTGAGCAGGGGTGTGAAGGATGGGAAAGGGTGAGGAAAAAATGTGAAACAGCTCTGCAGACACCAAGGCCAGAGAAGGAAGGATGGAGGTGCTCCAGGCACTGGGGCATCCATGGGCTGATGACCCCACTCCAGAGCAAGTGTACATGCACTGAAGGAAGGTGCAGCCTGTGGAGAGCACATGCAGGACCAGGGTCCTGGCAGGAGTTGCAGCCCCTGGGAGAGCCATGCCTGAGCAGTCTGTTCCTGAAAGACTTGCCCCATGGAAAGGACCCTTTGGCCTGTGGGAAGGACCCACTCTGGAACAGTTCATGGAGGACTATATCCTGTGGGTGGGACGCCCTTGCTGGAGCAGAGGAACAGTGTGACAAGAAAGGAGAAGCAGAGAGGAACTGTTATGGACTGACCCATAACCCGCTGTTCCCCATCTGTGCATAGAGGGAGAAGGTAGAGAGTAAGGAGTAAAGGAATGAGGTTGAGCCTGTGAAGAAGGTTGAGAAGGAAGTAAGATATTTTTAGTTTCATCTTCGGTTCTCACCATCATACTCTATTTTTAATTGGCAATAAATCCAATTTTACTCAAATCAAGACTATTTTTCTTATGAGGGTAATTTATCTCAGCCCATGAGCCCTTCCATCTTATTTTGTCCCCCCTAACCTGTAGAGAAGAGGAGATGAGAGAGTAGCTGGGTGGACATTTGAAATCTAGATAAGATCATCCCACAACGATGTCCGAGGTGGGTGTGTTCCTCACATTTCATAGACAAAAATACATTTTTACAATAGTAGCCTCAGTGAGATTGGTTTTCTTCATATTTTTAAAATAGAGGAACGATATCCACTCTTGCCTTTTCCTTATACAAAAGATGTGAAAAGGGTATTTCTTTTAATTACAAAATAAGATATTTTATGATGGTTTACTTATATGGCAGAAACTAGTTACCCTACTGTAGTTATAGTCTTTGTAATTTCATAGTATCACTGTGTAAACACAAATTTTTATGGATACAAAATTTGATATAAGAATAGCTACAATGTGATTGACATGCTTCCTAACTTTAACTAAAAAACACCAGTAAAGGCTGTGAGTCTAAATTACTGCTCCCTAAATCTATTTTTTTTAGTTGAATAAGAAATTGATGTCCAATCATTAATTCTTTAAGATCTAGAAAAATCAAATTAACAAAAATTTCAAACCAAAAATTCTCCTCTCTGTACATCTCTAAGGAAGATGTTAGAACACAGTTGTACTGACTTCCACATTTATTTTCAAGATAGTATCTTTTTCTTCATTTATAGATTAAGCAACTGTTTCAAACACACTACCAAAGAACAAATACTGTGATCTGTTCTGGTATGCAATTGCATGGCAAAGATTTCAGAGTGATTGAAGTATTGAGTGTATTAATTAAAGAGAAAAACCACCGTCAATTCATGGAAATATTAGCTACATACTCGATTCTCAAGAAAGGGAACTGCAAATACTACAGTTTTTAAATTTGCAGCATCATAAGTTTCTGTTCTTTCATGATCCAGGGAAAAATATTACCAGCTAATTTTCATCTCTAGTTAGGAACAGACTTTTTTAAAGATTACTGTATATATCAGACCCTTTGTTACTAGTGTTTGCTGTGTTTTAATGGATTATAACTACTTGCATCTAAACCCTTAGGATAAGAAGCTATTGGATCAGATCACATTTTAGTAACACACGTTTTATGCAGTATATCAAACATACATTTTTTTATGAAAGCAAAATATCAGTTGCAGATTTGGCAACTGAAGTATTAAATGCTTTTCTCTTTTGTTAAAAAAAAATAATATAAAATAATCAATACAGGCAGCTAAAAAGGTTGTTCATATTGTATTTTTTTCTTCCCAGAAATATTTTGATCATTTTAAAGTTTATTAATTTTCATTCGTTCCAGCTGTTTACTATTTACTTGAATGTAGATGTACCAGGTCTGGCTGGGAATGGGTTAACTTTCCTCATCGCAGCCTGTGCAGTGCTGTGCCTTGCACTTGTGTTTGCAGCAGGTCGATTTACACACTGGTGTGGTGTTTTGGCTGTTGCTGAGTGGTGCTTGCATGGCATCAAGGCTGTCCCTCTGACCTCCCTCGCAAAGTAAGTACGTTTGGATGGGGAACACCCAGAGCAGCTGACCCAAACTGACCAAAGGGAAAGGGGTGTTCCTTGTTAAGGTGTTTGTCTTCCAAAGCAACTTCTGTGTGTACTGAGGCCCTGCTTCCCAGGAAGTGGCTGGACTTCACCTGCTGGTAGGAAGTATAGAGTGCATCTCCATTTATGGGTTGGAGGTTTTGGGGTTTTTTTTGGTTTTTTGCTTTGCTTCCACATGCAGCCTTTGGGTTTGTTTTTTTTTTTATTAAACTGCCTTTATCTTGACCCATGATGTTTCTCATGTTATTTTCTCCCTGTATCCTGCTGAGATGGGAAGAGTAAGAGCAGCTTGATGGGCGCCTGGCAGCCAGACAAGGTTAACCCACCACAGTAGAACACTTTTAATGAGAGACAGCCTTATTACTCTAAGCTCCACAGAAACTTACCACAAATTATTAACTAGAACAGTATTTACAAGTACAGTTGTGAAATAAAATTTAAGAAGTGGTTGAGAAAAATTAATGGTGTAAGGTGACAAATGTGGCAGCTGCATTAACATATCTTAACATTTTGGTTCAAAGAAGTAATGTGGCTTTAAGGCAGATCCCCTCCCATCATCCTACCTTGAACTGGTATTGCTTTAGTTCAGAGTTGTGCAGGCTCAATTCCTTCTGGAGGAAACTATGTGGGAAGCTCTGCTTCGGATATTCATGGTCCTTGCTCCAAGCCCTGCTGGAGTGGACGGGGCTGGACCAATGATGTTTTTTTGGGATGGCCTTCTACTGCATTTGTATTAAGGGCTGCAGAAGCAGGCAAAACACAGGCTCTTGTGTTTGTGCCTGAGCCTCAACATCTGCTTGCTGTAGTCTACTTACCATCTTCTGCTGTGCTGACTTACTGGTGTGAACAGAGCCAAATACAAAAGTAGATGCAAATTGCTTCTGTGTCAGCAGAGATCACAGTAGACATTCATCTCTCTACCTGCTATCTGAATGCATGTGATCTGCCAGAGCTGTTTTGAGGATGCACCACAGTACAGAGGAGGAATTTTATAATTTACCCAGATGGTGCAAAAGAAGTTTAAATAGTAAGGACTTATATTATTGCCATGTGTTTCTCTCCTGGTTTTGTGTCACAAATCTCTTAGACTATGCTTTTAATATATTTTTTACTCTTCATCAGAACAAAACTCAAAAGAAGACATAATTATGGTATTATTGTTAACAACTTTGATACTTCAGCTAGCACTGTTCATCTAATGGAGAGTTATCTTTGTTTCAATGCAAACCTCTGGGGCTTGTTATTGTGATGGGAAAGAAGTACTGGTGGCTCAGTTTTCTCCCTTAACAGATTTTTTAAAACAATTTTTTGTCAGAATTACCGTTTGGGATACAGTTGGCTTTATATGCTTTTTTTCCTAAATATTTTTTCTGGTGAAACAGTCTTCAATTCCTTAGAAAATCCACTAAAGTGTAGGGCTAAAAACAAAGAAAAAGACAGTTTTACAGATGTGTTCATTTCCTCTAGCAAATTATGCTGATGTTTAATAATAGCAAGAAAAAAAATTACTGGATTACAAACTGACATGGATCAACACTCAGCACTGTACTTCCCTCACCAAATTGCTTCCAGTTTCAAAAATATTTAATTCAGAATTCCTGACAAGAAGCTGAATGTCAAAGACTAGATTTTAAAATTAATCTGTCATTTGCATGTGACTAGTGGCATAATTTTAAGAGTATTAGTATGCTTCAATTTTTTCATTAAACTTTAGTATTTTATCTCCTATTTTCTAACTTCTTGAAGGGGCCTGTAAATTGTAGTAATAAAATTTTAAAAGTTTGCATAAAAATTTTGAATTACACATTTTATAGTGATGATAAAAACCAGAAAAACAATACGTTTTGCTGATGTGTATGTATAATCATGTATTCTGTACTGTATTTTTTCTTAATTAGGATAAGATTTTTATTTCACTTAAGGGTAGATATTCAGTATTGTCCTGTAGCATTTGTAAAATAGGTTTAATCACATTAATATCTTAATATGATAATTTACTAGGGGATGTACTCTATTAATAAAGTAATAGAAGGACTATTTGGAGATCTCTGTAGTCATTCAACATCAACCTCAGCAATGAGAGCAAAGTGATGAAACCTGTAATTCTTCATGGGAATGTATAAAGTATTAACTATATGAGTTAAAATATTTCCTTCTTTTTACACTGAATTTCTCTGTTGTTTTCTGGAGGCTGTTCATGGAAGACTGAATATCTTGAAGTGCATATGGCAGTTTAACACCTATTTGTCTATCACGCTTGCAGTTATAGATATGTACAAAATACAATGTCTTCAGCTTTTCATTAAGCAGCAAATTACATATTTATAATAATGAAAAAGTTTTTACAGTTCAGAAAAAATATTTTATTTTGTCTCTTCTTTCTTATGAAATATATGAAGCCAGTATTGTCTTCTTTTTTCTCCTCATTTTTGTATATGTATCTATCAAAGGTTAGAATGCTGAAATGAACAATTAAGGAAAAAAAGAAGAAAATTTTAACTTCTCAACTTTATTGTATGGCCTCACTCTCTTTTTTTCCCAGCCAGTTGGGGAAGCTTTCTTTTAAATGCCAGTTACCTTTTCGATTTTGGCAGAGTAACATGAGAGTACTTGCATGCCATCAGAACAAAAGTATCTAGCCCTGTATCCTATTTCTGACATTGACCAAAAATTGGTATGTAGGGAAGACTTACTAAAGGCAGCTCAAGAATACTTTCCCTGAGCACTGTCATGGTTTCTTAGCAAATTATGGCTTAGAAAGTTGCAGAAGGAGAATGGTGTTTTTCAACTGTAATAATTCTTACTGAATGTTCTTTCTGTGAATATTTTCAAGTATTTTTTGAATACATGTAAATATTTAACATTCACTGTGGCCTGCCATGAAAAATTACAAATTTAGCTGTACATTGGGTGAAGCATTTATGTTGCTTGCTTTAAAGCTACATCTGCAATTTCATGATGTTGAAATAGAACATTACTTCAGTTCCCTCTTCCTTCACTACATCCACCCCAGGGTCTTAGATGCCCATTCAGTTTGCTTTTTTCCCCCTCCGACTCAGCAAATCTTTACCATCAACCACTTATTATTATTCCTCTGACTTTCCAGTTCCAAAATTATCTAATTGGGGTGTGGGGCAGGGTGGGCACAATAATAAACAGAAATACACTATTGAAGAAATTAATGTATGACTGAAATAATTATATTTTCTGTTATGCTTAATATGCTTTTCCTAATGACACTTAATCTGTTTTAATTTTTTTACTGCTGTTGCACAGTATTTTTTAAAAATAAAAACCTGGTATTTTTAAATAAGGGTACCTTTGATAATTGTAAGATCTCATTTTGAGTGATAGTAGTAAACTTAAAGCTGCACCTCTACCAGTAGAACCAGAACTGTGTTTTGATTTTCGTTACTATCTTTTCATCACTAAGTATTGAAAGCCTTTGCTATTTTTAATCCCCCATATCTTTCTTTGTGTTTGTATTCACCTAGATTCCTAAATAATTTTGACTTTTTTTTTTTTTCTGTGGCAAAATCCAAACATGGTTCTCTTTGGGTGTCTACTGCTATGATCTTCCTGCAGCATGAAAACGGGTCAATTATTCCTCTGTTCTTGTCCCTTCTGCTTTATTTTTTCCTAATTTAAAAGCTAGTTATTCTGGTATGTGAGGGCCTTTTCTTTTACCAAGTCAGCAAAGTTCCTATAGGAAACATTGTGGAAGGCCTTTGTTAAATGCCTTTTGAAGGCCTGCCATGATCCCTGACCCAGCAAAGCCAATTTATTGACTCACTCAGAAAACTGAAATAAATTTGTAAGACCTAAGTCTTCTTGCACAAAAATTGTTTTGATTCTTCTTCAATATATCATATTTATCCATATAATCTGATTTGTAGTTAAGAATGTCAGTTTTCCTGTTACAGTCATTAGAACTTCTTTGTTTTTTAAATCCCTTCTTCAATCATTTTAAAAATATTTACCATGCTAGCTGTTTTCTAGGCCTTCTGAATTCTTTAATGACTGGTATCTAGTCCCATGGGTTTTTAACTACTCATTTTGTCTGCTTGTTTCATGACATTATTCAATTTGAGACAGATCTTGTGATGTAGCCCATATATAAAATACGTGCACAAGATTATTTGTATGCTTTTCCTATGTGAATGTAGGGGAAATTCAAGTAGCTCTCATTTCCTTCATTTTTCATATTCCTTGTGTAATGTTCAGCAGGCCATCAGGTTTCTTGCTGTTGATTAGTTGCAAAAAGGATTAATAGTTTTTATAGCTTCTGCAAGTTGTTCCTCACATCCTGCTTGGCCTGCTTATTACATCTTTACAAAAAGACTACCAGATTTTAAGATCTTTTCTATTTCTCCACTTTGTAAGCAGATAGTTATAATGTATCATGTGATACAATATTTTATATAGACAATATTTTATATAGTTCCCTTTATAAAATAAACACAGTAGACTCCACTCCAGAATATATATATTTATATGTGAAACTCATTTAACTTTTTTCTTCTCTATTATTAGATTTGAATGTGTTTTCAGACTATTCCCCAAAATCTCTAATAAAAATAAAATCCAGATCTTCTTTAATTCTGTTTTTTTCCAAAGCCACTATTTTATTAATTCCTGAAATATGTTCTTTATGTTATTGCAGTTGATAGAAGGATAGGAATTTTCCCTTTTTTTATTGTCTCATAATTAAGTTGTCAGTTGGTAAAGGTGGATGTATGCATCAAAGTGTGTTGATGCTTTTCTCAAGTTTCATCCCTTTAAATTCAGCCTGTCCAATCTGACAGTTTCAGTGATTAATCTTTCCAGTTAGGTAGAAACTTTGGCCCTATGTGGAATATCTGTAAGCTTGTCTTAGTTGCCAAGGTACTTCTTACAGTTACTGAATATTTTAAATTAGTTCTGATTAACTTCTGACTTTGAAGCAGCAGACTATCAAATTCACTTGTTGACAGATTACTTTTTAAGAAAAAAAATATATATATAAAAGAGAGTCTAATTCAGCCTTCATTTTGTGCATCTTTTAACAGTGTTTGAAAAAGAGCAGAAGGGATTATTCTTCAGCAGTGTCCCTCTTAAAAATGTGTACTGATGGATTTGAACTGTATTTTGTGATATTTCTTATCAACTTTGCAAATTTTATTTCTTTAAACAGCCAGCAGTGGATGCTTGGAATATCTTGTGCTTTGTCTCCCTGTGCTGCGCATACCTTATTGCTTTCAGGACAGCTGTCTTGGGTTATGATCACTGAGGAGACTATAGGCTCAGTTTGGCCTGAACTACCCTCTCACTTTCTCACCCTTTTAGCTAAGTTTGCGTAGAAGGTAAAGCTTCGTAACGTTTCTTTTCTTTTCTTTTCTTTTGGTTTGGTTTTGTTTATTTATCCCAGTATGTGGAAGGAGTAATCTAGGAGGAAATAGCCTGGGTTTGGTCCAACACTTGCCTTTTGTGCTCATCAGAGTTAATGCCGGAGTCACTTAGTTCATGTAATTCTGGTTAAGCTGCTAGTTACAGAGGTTTGTCTTTTCGTTATACTACCATTTTTATTTCCATGCTCTTCAGAGGATATATTTCTTTACTGAATCCTTATTAAAAAACAAGTAAACCGACAACACCCCAAGGCTAAAGAAGTGCGTAAAAAATTGTCTTATGCCAAAGGAGATAACAGAAATAACAGCTTTTATTTTTAGATGGCCATTTTGTTAAGATATTGTTTTAAACCAGCCATTTTCATTAGTGTACCTTGGAACCAGATGGTCCCCAAATGGCATAAACACTGATTTATAGAACTGAACACCTTTTGTCTGACCCTGCCACTTTCTGTATGCTTTCCTTTTCTCAGTATAGTGGATTTTGACGTCTGTCTTTCCCTGTTTCAGAAAATTTGTGAAGAAGAAAAATAATGGTTGGTGTAAGTTAACCAAAGGTATTTGTCTATCTGAAGTAAAAAATGATGCTTTGACCAGAAATTTATTTAAGACCTGATAATGTAGGTGGTTCCTTAAAAAACAATGTTGTACCCTACAACTGCCCTTAATGCAGAAACATTGTGGAAGAAATTACTCTATATATTAAGTGAAAAATATTTAATATTTCTAGTCTCTTTGTTTATTTATAGTTTTAAAAGTTATGTTAAAAGGATATGTTAAAAAAGGAATTTCATTACTTTCTTAATCTCTTCTGTCCTATAATTGCAAAAGAAAATAAAAAATCTTCATCATTATTTTTCCTTTTGTCTACAGTCAGAAATACCAATCAAGAAGTCATTTAGCAAGAATCCTTAGAGACCAAAATAAGTACTGTTTTATCCAGTTTCTAATTGGGATATTTGGGGTGACTGCTGTATTGTATAGCTCTGAGCCCATGTTAGACACATTTTCTCACTTACTGATTCACTCCATTTTGCTTTCACTTTCCTTTTTGCACCTTTTTTCTGTGCTTCTTTCAGATAGTTGACATTGTTTGGTTATTATTTCAAGCCATGTATCTCACCAAGGAGATTTATTTTCATATTGTCAAATGTGTAATACAAATGAGTGGCAACCATGTTGGAACAAGATTTAATTTCTTTAGTACCAAATAGCACACCATATTTAATACACTATTGTAAACCCTGCCAGAGCAAGGTTGTAGAAACCTATCCAAAGCTGTCTAGAAAATATTTTTCTGTCATTGTAGAGTCTTTGTAACTCAGCAGATGATTAGCCCATGGAGACTGCTTTTTTTGCCAGTGTTGTATAGATATGTTGTGTCTATAAGTACTTGGAATCCAGAACTCTTCTTACGTTGTACTACTGTAATTTTGGTATCAATGTCAAAATCAGTATGTTGATCTCTACCCCAATATGTTAAAGAAGCACCCAGTCCCTAAGGGAAGGGAAGCCAGGAGCTCAGCAAGGAACCAAGGCCAGGAGAGGCAGAGATCTTACCCAGACCCACAGCACCTGATGAAGCAAAGCAGAGTAGGTCTGGAGGTGGCATCCAGGGTTAGCTGAAAGTCCAGATCAGGCAGGTCCATAGTTGCTCTGATGCAGCTGAGGCTGGAGCTCAAGCAAGGCTCGTTGGAGAGCCTCAGCATAAAAGATCCAAAGGTAAGAAGGAGCAGCCCTTGCTTTGGTTTCCAGCAAAGCTTTCTGGAAAAGCTTTACTTAAGGTCCTTTCTAAAAGGGAAGCAGGGCATGCCTTCAGCTACACTGTCTCTAAATTGGCCCTGAGCCCAGGCAGCCAAATGTCAGGAGGAGGAGGATCCTCTTAGAAGCCTGATGTCCCTCACTTAGTATCAAGTGACTGTATCAGCATTAGAGTGTTGCTAAGTGGCTACGAAGCAGTAGAACAGGGAAAGGTTCAACACAGTCTAATCTAATTCACTAAAATGCTATGTTCCTTTTGTCTTCATGTGGATTAAAATAGGATCTGTATTTTAGTATTGTGTTGTGATTGTTGATTGTTCTGATAAATCCATCGATGAACAACTTTTATGTTCTGTTGAAGGTCAACACTGGTGATTACTGACCTTCAAATGGAAACAACTGTAATAGGCTTCTGTATAGCTGAGTGGAAATACCTTTTACCAAGTCTAATGACCTAGAACTGAATAAGTTTAAATTGGTTACTCTACATTCACACTCTTATGGTTTTATGATTACTAGGTACCTGCAGTTTTGAATTGTCCTAGACATTTACATCTCATCAGATGACATACAAAAGCCACATATCATGACTGAAGAAGCTGCTTTTTTGTAAGAAGGTATATTTCCAGCTAACTAAGTGGAAGTGAATGTTTTTGGCAGTTCTGCATCCCTGGCTCCAGTAGTATAAGGTGGATCAATGTACATGAAGAATATTATTGGTAAAATCTGAAAGGTCATGTACTCACACATACATAATAGTCTGCCTTCTGAAAAATCAATCTGGCTGCAGTGATTAGGTGAAGAATGCTATTGATGCTTCTATTTGTTTCAGAATCTGATGGTTCAGTTGAGAGTAAACTTTTTCTTCCATTGGCCTTTGGGACTTTTAAATCTAATAAAGTAGTTTTCTTGTTTCTACATAAAAGAATAATATTTATGATTTATAAAATATAAAATCCATACATCCGAAGTTTTGAGGAAAATATGCTATGAAGAGTAAAAGAAAAAACATAAGATCATAGAGTTAAATAACTTGAGAAACAAGAAATCTAAGCTATTATCTAGTCTGGGGTAGATCCTCCTAAGACTATTTCAGTGTTGCTCTTCCACATGTAGTAAATCACTGCAGATGGGATTGAAGTGTTCAGTTCTTATCCAACCTGAACAGTCCAACATTTAAGCTACTATGAAGACCACGTGTATCTTATTTTTTTTCATCTTTCATTTTATAGCTTTTCTCACTGGGAAACACATAAGCAACATCCCACTCAAGTCGTTCGACTTATTCCAACATAAGATGGCAAATTTTTGTCATTCAGTTTCATGGATAGAAAGGCTCTTGATACTTAATTCCAATGCTGCCAAGCCCCTCAAAGGAAATACTTTAATCCTACAGATTTGATAACAACATCAACCCAAAACATAATGAATAATTTGTGAAAAGGAGCAGCCAGTATTTGAAATTAAGGAGGTTTATTTCCATTCTCTATGCTTACTTCATTTAGTGGACTCTCTTTTTTCTATTTTGAACTCTTCAGATAATAACGGTTTAGATTCTTGCTGGACATTGCATTGCAAGTTGGAGATTAGTTTTTTGCATTAAAGATGTACTTTTAAGTTTTGGCAGTAAAGGTTTGAAACTGGATTAAGGTGTAAATTAGTTTGTAGTGGTGATAATACACTTTTGCCTTCCACATTTAGGTTTGGTTGTATTTTTTTTAATATAATTGAAGAAGATAAAGTGATTGTTAAGTCCAAAAGCTGGGCTCTTAAGGACAATAGCTGGATGGCCTCAAGTGTTGCTGGTAGAATAAAGGAAAGTTTTTTAGCAATACTTGGAACCTAAGCTTAGTGTTACAGTTCATTCAGGCCTTTTTGTTACTTTATACTGCATGAAGACGCTTCAGTGCTTTATTTCAGTTCTATTCTGATGTCAGTGTATATAACAGTGGAACATTTTCAAATTTATTAGTCACACCAAAATTTAATTAGCAGGTTATTTTTCATCTCATTGAGATTTTGTAAATTTGCATAATTGCTGTCTTGGTTACTAGTTACTAGATATCCTGTGTGTAATAGTTGGTATCCCAACTTTCATACTTTGTCTTAAACAAAATGGCTTCAAAACTTTTATCATATTAACATACCCAAATCCACCAGTATGGCCTTAGAGTGCACTTACTAAAAAAATTAGAAATTATTTGGTTATGCTATCACCTTCTTCAAGCTGAAGAAAATAAGAAGGTCTTTGCTAACTGTGTCTCAGACTATCAACTTTTGTATGATAGAGGCTGTACCTCCTCTCTTTATTTGGAAGACATGTATTTGAAAAATTGGTGTGGATTCATATGGATACAAATGATTACAACAATACTATAATCAGCTCTGTTAGATGAAGCCTTAATCATATCAGGTCTCTGAATAAGGTCTAACCCCAACTTCTAACATAGCTACTACCTCTGTGCATCACTAAAGTTTGAGTAGAAAAACATATACAAAAAAGTCTACAAACAGTTTTATTGTTCCTGTAGCACACTACTAAAAATTTACAGTGTTCTGTTGCAATAATATTCTTTGGCACTGTAAAAGAGCATAAAACCCACCTGAACACTTCAGTTTTGATGGTGTGATCATCAATAGTTTCATGATTCCCTTTATTTGAAATAATTTATTGATTATTTGACAAGTTCTGTGGATACTCTGAGACCCTGCTGGAATTCTCAGTATTGCCCTTTTTGTTGATACAAGCTGTAAGAATAGGCTATAAGAAGGCTATATTTTAAAATATATTTTCCCAATGTCTCAGCATCTATGCCGGCTTCATTTCTTCAAGTTTGTGTGTTATTAATAATCCCACTTTCAAATACAATTCTTATCATTACATGCTTTAAATAGCAATATGTAGATATGTGTAATTTTCTACACATACTGTGTGTTTCTGTTTTATCTGTATATTCATATAGAACTATGGGCCATATATTATCACTTTCCTTTAAACCATAATTCATATATAGCTCTAATTTGCCTGGAAGGGAGGCAGTACAGCATTTTATACATTGTTCACATGGAAAGAATTTCTCATTTTCCTTACCACATGACTACAGTGAAAGCAGATCTGAAAAATAAAGAAAAAAAATAAAGAGAGAGAGAGAGGCAATAGTCAGATATATTCTAATTAAAAGTTTATAGGGTTATAATATGTCTTAATCTAATCTTGAGTTGTGGACAGTCTTTTTTCTTCATTTTCCTTTATGAACGAGGTAGCGAGGCATTAGATGCTTTGAATTATATATTTTTTTCAGAAGCAACACCATGAAAGTTACACTTCAGTCTTACCATACTAGAATATGACTGAAGTAACACTAGTGAGATGCTGTGCTGTGGAATAAAATATTTCAAATAATCCTTATCAGAAATAGTTCATCATATATGAGTAAAATCCAGTGATTTGTTGGTGTAAGAAAAAAAATGTACTGAAGTTATAATTATAATTATGCATGTGTTTTAAGAAAAAAAGTAAAATATTTACACTTGAAATTGAAAATTGAGCTCTTGCTGTTTAGTAAAGCAAAAGGAATCATATTGTCAAAAGTAGAGTATTTTGTCACCATAGAAATTTACAATTTAAATTGGGATGAAAAATAAATTTTCTTTCATTGTTTTATACATCTTCAACTTTTAAACTCGCCTTAGCATCTTTTTCCTCATCCTTTATTCAATATTATATTCTGAGGTAGCTCAGCTGAATATTTCATTTAGATGGTTATGTCATTAATTTTCTTTTCATTAGTAAATCTAATTAAAAAGTAAATCCCTAATGTGTATCTATGTGGCAAAAGTTGTGCTGGCTTCATTGTAGTATTTTGTTGAACAATTAATAAAATTATCATATAAAAATTATATAGGTAAAAAATAACTAGGCTAATTTAAAAAAAATTAGAATTAGATATTTTAGCATGTTTGCATATGTGTTGGTGCAATTCTCTTTGGAAAAAAAAAAGAAAAAAGGAAAGAAAACAAAAAATAGACTGATGTTAAAAAATAAAAAATGAGTACTCTTGAAGAGTACTCTGACAAAAGAAGTGGCATAAATTACTGTACTGAAAAGTACTGAAATCTGTTCCAGTGGTGTAGCAATCTATGAAGATACAAATACTGTAGTATAGAACATTTTTCAAATTTCATCATAGGAAGGACAGAGGGATGACAGTGAATTCACACTTTTTGAGATACATGCCCCATTTTATTAAACTTTTGAACTTCATTCGCCATAACTCTTTTTTCCTGTCCAGGTATTAAGGTTTAATTTAGGAAAATTTAGGAAGAGTGCCAGGTATTAAAAATGTTTTTGTGTATTTTTCTGAAGTGTAAAAAAAAAAATAAAAAATATATGAAGTATTAATTCAAAAGAAGTTTGATTTACCATATCTGTAATGTGATTCTGGACAAATGCAGTAGCTGTAGCAGTTACACATTATGCGTTTTATTCAGTAAGAATAAGATGTGTTATTTTGATACAACAAAGAGAAAATCATACAATGTGAGTAGATAATGTGTAGTGTTGATGATGTAAGTCTTGCAGATATTCAAAGTTGTTTATAATACTGCCATTGGTTCCTAGTAGATAACGGACAGCAGGTGATATTTTATAATGTGGGTTACTGTAACCTCAAGGTATTTGTCATAATGTTGTGGAAACTTGTAGAAAAATGAGGAGAAAATATTTTGTCCATGTTTATCTTTGAGGAATTTCCACAGTTAGGGTTTATATAGCAGTGTCCTTTTGTCGTCTGTACATTTGTGGCTACATGTGGCTGTTTCTTTGTCCTGAAACAATAAACCTGTGTTTCCACACTGCTTTCTTCCTAGTTAAGACAAATGTAGCTCTGTATGTATACAAATTCACTTCAGTCATGTATATTCATAAATACTGTAGAAAAAAAATGGCAATAATTTTTGCATCAGAATTTATTCAAATTCAGTTGAAGTAGTGGTGGTGATATTCAAGAAACTGATAAATCACCATGCTCTCACTCTAATGGAAACACCTCAAAATCACTAGACTATAACAGAACTCAAGATATCAATCCAAGGAGGGGAAGTATGTAATTTGGAGGTTCGGGGAGGGTTGTTTATTTGTTTCTTTAAACAAATACATTGTAAAGAAATTGTAAATCTCAAAACTATCTGGGGCCACGTCCTTTAGTATAAAAATAAAAAAGTGTGAGACAACAAACTCATAAATCATATCTGCCATATGCAAAGCCAATGGATGTTAGGGTCAATGATATCCCAAATACTGTTAATTAATGAAAAATATTCATTTTTTCAATAGCAAAGAGTCTGCTTTACTAGTGTTTCTATAACTATGTTATCCTCAGTTACTTCATTACTGTAACACTATGGCCTTCAGTTGCTCAAGAAAGAAGATATCCTAAAGAATGAGGATTTATTGTTGTTATAATGAAGGAATAAAGAAGTATGGCCCAGATGTAAGGCAAACAGCATTAACTAGTCTGTGCTATTAGATATAATTTAACAGTGGAACTGTAATTTTGTAAGGACTTCTGTGGATCTGTTACTACTCTGCACGAGAGGTGAAAATCTGAAGTTGTGACCACAATGCTTTGGAAACGGTTGTTTTTGGATCAGGAGACTTTAATTTGAAAAATAGTGAGTTAAAGAGAAGATGCTATGTTTTTTTAAAAGTGGGGGGAAAAAATTCCCACAGTTCTCAGGAAAACTTAATTTAACCGTACTTGTCTTTCCTGTTTTCAAAACATTCCACAAAAACTTCTACCTTAAAAACTGTTAAGTTTGTTTCCATAAAAAATTAATGAATACTTCAATAAGGTCAAAAAATGTGTATTAACACTAAGAGATGAAGTATATTGAAGACAATTAAAAGCCTTGAATGCTTACTTTTTTTTTGATTAATTTATGCATTATCTGAAATAGGGAGAAACAAATGTTAATGAAGTGATACGTCCTGACACTATTGTGACTGCAATTTACTGATCTGTTAATAATTCATTAGGTAACAAAATAATAGAAATCATATTTTTTTTTAATTTTGAGGCCCATTTTTCACTATACTCGTTATTTCTTATCCAGGAATAATTTGTTTTCATTTTTTTTCCCAAGTGCTTCCTTTCTGAAATTTTACAGACCACTAGCGACCCAAATATATGATGACAAGGTTTCCAAGGAGATCTTTCAGAGTGTGTGGTGCTTACTAGCTTCTAAACACAGACAAGTTAATTTCCTTGAACAGCGGATGCAACACACAGAAATGTTAAATTAAATGCTCCAGGATATTCCTATATTCAATTTCCTAAGAACAAATCAGCCTCGTGCAGGAACGCTGAAGGTCATATGCTAATAAAACACAAGTTGTGAAAACTGGAGCTTATGGGAAGCAATGACTACAAATGTTTCAAAGCCCATGTATTCCTCCTGTGGAGAAAAAGATATTTTTTCTTCTTAATGAAAACAAGATTTTTCTCTGAACCTTGGATATGATTCCCTAACTTGCATGTAGTAGTGTGGAATATTAAAATATGTTCTATATCACCTTCTATAATTTTCTGAATAGGTCTATTCATCCCATGCATTTCTGTTTTCTCTATTATAAAGACATGTTCACACATCGAAGCAATAAAATACTTTCAATTGATGAAATTGATGAAAAAAACCCAGCACATCTATAATCAAAAAATGCAATACTAAATTATTTGAAAAAGTTTACACTACTGAACAATATTTTTAAACCTCTAAGATTTAACTTGTTCTTTATGTTCTCTAAATTATTAAATGTTTAATACAGATCATTAATGGGTTTTCATTAATCTGAAAAGGATAGAAAGAAACGAAGCAATTATGTTAGCATCATTTGTAACTACAAAACTTCAACAAATGGTCATACAAAGCTAGACAGAGTAAAAATGCTGTTTGATTGATTTGAGGCTTCTTGCTTTGTTCCAAGCATAAGAAAATGGAATTATGCTTTAACATCATGACACCTAACTGAAAGAGTTAGCTGATACATTAGAAATGTACTTTGTATTTCAAGTATACTTTTCCTTTTTTTTTTTTTTTTCTCTTAGGATTGTTCCTAAACATAAGGTAAAAAATAGCCAAATAGCTTTTCTGAGCATGAATGAGAAATGGGAAGTACAAAACTTTGGGATTTTTTTTACCTAGAACACTTGATATGAATGACAGAGAAAGCAATCAGTAAAATATAGCCTTGTTACATAGTCCTAAATAGTATATATAGGGGTTTTTATATAAGTATATAAATATAAATATAAATATAACAAGCATGTATTATAGTCACGGATAATCATGGGAAAAATGTAAATCATCCAATTCATGGCATGTTCCAAACCCAGGTGTAAAAAATGTGAATTCACTTTCTTATAGCTCCAGGCAGTAAATCAGCATAATCACAGAATCATTCAACAGAAATACTTGACAGATACTGTTTATGAACTCTGAAATAGATACTGTGTAACCTCTTATTCTACATTGTGTGTATTTCTTTTAATACAAGAATTATTATAAATTCTGATATTCAATATGCGAAATGAAATGAGCGCTCTGTGTATAGACCACTAAGCTGTATGTTTGGATTAGTGAGGGTAGGTTGATAAAGTCCAACCTGGATGTCTATGTAGGTCAGAGTATTTCCTACCATCTCTGAACTGTGGACAAAATGATAAGGCTTTGTATTTTTCTTATTCTTAAACAGTGCTGCCAGGCTTAGGGATTTCTCTTGTGCTACAGTGTTTGTTCAGTTTGGCTCTAGAGAAATAGAAGCTGTGTTTCATAAAGTCAGCTAAATTGATATTTAGAAATGTCACCCATGATATGATGGCATTTTCTAATATATCCCAAGGTAAATATAACCTTTCATTCAAATTTTTTGTTGTTGAAATTATGTGGCCTGTTTCTTATTAGGAGTCTTTGTTATTTAAATGATACTTAAAAAATCATTGGTTTTGCAAGCAGACTTACCTTTTTAGAGATATTTTATGCAATAGTTACCCATTAATTATCTTTCATTATGCCAGATTATAATAGGTAATATAAAGTATTTGAATATAAATATGCTGTACACAGTCTCCAGAGAAAGAAAAACTGATTTATCAGTGTTACTTTCAGGATACTTTGTGTTAAGGTCATCAGCACCTGTACGCTATAATTATACTTCATTTCAGACAAAAGATTTGTCAACATTCCTTACTTAAAACATAAGAAACATCATTAAAATTATTCTCTTTCTAAAATAAAAGTGATTTTCCAACATGCCTACTGAACAAGGCTTTGGTAACACCATACTTGTTGCTAGTGGCTTGGTTTTAAAGTAGCCTGGAGAATACAAAGAATGGAGAATGCTCCATTTTTATACATTTAGCTGATACCTAACCACTGTGCCTTCTCAAGAAATAAAGAATGCAGAGTAGTCTGCTGTCTTGCATGACCTGAAATAGCCACCTGAATTGTTGATGCTGAGTTTCAAGATTATCCAATGTTCTGCATACCTTTAAGAAATCTCATTTACACAAACAAAATACATTGTTTATTGTTAATTAATTTTTTTAAAAAAATAATTATTCTACATCTGTTTTGGCTGTCACTGGATTAGCATATTTCCATATTTATTGGGCCAGTGGTTACCATAACATTATGTCAGTCACTTTATCCAGACTTTAAACGTATTTTTATCTTTTTGCCTATCAAGATCACCAATTTCCACTATTTATACATATGATAGAAAACATGTCATTAGCATGGTAGGAAGTGGTTGAGCAGAAGTTGAATGGTTGATTAAAGAATTCTCACTGAGAAGGGGAAAAAATGACCTTGTTAAACCAGGCAAAGAATCTTTGGTATGAGAAACATATATGGAAAATGGTGGGAAAGCATAAATACCAACTAGAAACTGTTGTGAAACAGTGCTATCTTCCTATGCACAGAAACAAAGAATACCAACTTTAAACTGTTTTACTTTTTCCATGTATTGTGTCCTCTTTAATCTTTTACCCTAGCTTGCTGCTAAACTAGGCGTAATTCCCTGGATGACACCAGCAATAGTTGCCAGGAAAATTATGCTGCTTTAGAATATACTCAGGTAAATTGCTCGAGAGAACTGTCAGAAGTGCCTTGCTGGTTTCATAGCATGCACACACAGTAGAGGTACCTTTTAGGTGATCTGAGGGAAGAATAATGCCTCATACTTTCTCAAGATTAGAAATAACAATTTTATCCTGCAAGAAGGCTTTAGACATGCTCTGAAAATTGCTTACTGTGAATTCTTTTCCCCACACTGTGCTAACTCAATGGCTTTTAGGAACATATAAAAATTATACAGGTTTGTTTTTTTTAATCCTTTGAGACAGGTAGCATTCCTGTGTAGTTACTTCGGAGATCTGTTGTTCACAAAAAAAAAAAAAAAAACCCACAAAAAAACCAAACCCAAAACAAACATCCATCCACCCCACCAAGGTTATTATATTGCTGTGAGGTGGACAGCTCTCAATTTTCAAATATGGTCAAATACAGTGGATCATTAAGACAGAAAAGTTTAACTAGAAAGTATGAATAAAAAAATATAGTGTGCTAATATAATGTGCTAATGTGTATTTAGGACAACTGTATGATATTGCCTATACAAGTCAGTAAGGTAATCTGGATGGGAAGGGTGTTTTTAACTTTTCTGTATGTGTTAAATATGCAGAAGCTGTGTGGAATTAGTAAATTGAACTAGATTAAGGTATGCAATGGGTATATAAATTAATGCATACTACAGAATAACTGTAATTATATAAATATACACTGGCAAAACTAATAGTTTTGTCAATGTGATAGCATCCAGCTCAAGATGTAGCACAAGGTTGCATTAAAAAACAAGCAAACAGAATTACCTTGCTGTTTTAGGCTAAGGTGTTCATCTCTTTTCTCCTCCACCCTTGCCCCCAGAAAATGTATTGAAGTGGCATTCAAAAGTCTTGTTTGTAGGTGTTTCCAAGTGGTCTTGTTCAAAATGCAAGTTTTGAATGGATTATATATAATGATTTCCTAACCAAAAATCTGGGAACATTGGACATGTCCATTATGCAGATCAGCTTCATAATACTTGTGCAGTAATGCCCTGATTTCAGGAAATGCAGAAGGTGTATTGCAGATGCTCTGCATCATCACACATGGCAAATTTGGTATGAGAAAAATGTGTTTGCTTTCCTGAATGTGTTCATAGCATCTGTGCAGATCATATCCAATAGATCTGACTTCTTGGAAATGGTGGTTCACTGTATTCCTGTGATAATTAAGACACATATAAATGTTGCTGAACACCAGAGCAGTGTGACTACCTAGGAAAGGTAAATAGTGATAAAAACAAATGTTTCTTATGTAGTTTTCCTACATATTCAAGGTGTGATACAGAGGATTATTTGAATTATTTCTGAAGCATGATTTGTTACCTTAAATATGTGTAGCTCTTTGTTAATGGCACCAAATCACGTTTCAAGGAACAGAGCTTGACTAACAAACAAATGCAGTTGATTTCATGACATGCCCAAGAAGTACTTACAATGGTGTGGTGCATGGATGCTTGTTAAAGCAGTTTTGAATTTTTTTCTCCCTTTCTTTTTATGCTGTGCATTGAGATTATAACTGTTATATTCCTTCATTTTCTGTGCAGTCTTGCTTATCGATACTATGGTTAGAACCTAAAAAATACCTTAGTAATCCAATTAGGGTTCATATTCAATATATATATCGTTCGATTATAGTTCATATTCTGTTGTTGTGATTTAACCCGTGGGCAGCTCAGCCCCATGCAGCTGCTCACTTACTCCCCCACTCGG
Organism: Falco cherrug; assembly: GCF_023634085.1. Taxonomy (NCBI): domain Eukaryota; kingdom Metazoa; phylum Chordata; class Aves; order Falconiformes; family Falconidae; genus Falco; species Falco cherrug. The sequence goes on from NC_073699.1 coordinate 66,417,516, forward strand.
TGGGATGGGGAGAGAATCAGAAGGGTAAAAGTGAGAAAACCCATGGGTTGTAACAGATAAAGCAAAGCTGCCCACACAAGCAAAGCAAAATATTAAATCAATTCACTACTTCCCATTGGCAGCCAGGTGTTTAGAGCCATCTCCAGGAAAGCAGGGTGCCATCACGTATGGTGGTTACTGGGGAAGACAAATGCTGTAACTCTGAACGTCCCCCACTTCCTTCCTCTTCTGCCAGCTTTAAATGCTGACCATGCCATCATATGGTATGGAATATCCCTTCAGTCAGTTGGGGCCAGCTGTCCCAGCTGTGTCTTCTCCCAGCTTCTTGCCCACCCACAGCCTGCTCGCTGGCAGGGCAGAGCGCGTAACAGAAACGGCCGTGATGCGGTGCAGGCACTGCTCAACAACAGCTAAAACACTGGTGTGTGTTGTTAACACTTTTTGGTCAGAAATCCAAACCACAGCAGCATCTGAGCTACTATGAAGAAAATTAACTCCATTCCAACCAAAACCACTAAATTTATGAAAGATACCTTCAGGTTAGATTCTTCTCTTTCTAAAAGACGATTTAAGGTAGTATTACTTTACTTAAAACGAGATATTACTTGTCTATGATATCTACCTCAATAATTTATTTTATGTTGATAGATTCTTTATGTTGATAGATTCTAGGCAATGAGCAAGGAGACTGGATAAAACTAAACAACGTGAATAGCATATACTTATGTAATTATTTTATGGAAAAACTTACACATTTCTAATTGGACTTTTGCTTATAATAGCATATCTTTGTCAGATATAGATTGACAGGCTTTAGAACAAAAGCTTTTATTTATGATCTGGAGGTAGACAGGATTCCTTTATTCATTTTTATTAATAAATAAACGTTCCATTTGCCCTTTTTTACGTGTAATGTATAGGGACAAAAGCAAAGTAGTCATTCCTAGGAAGAAAAGTACCATTTCTCTGTGCAATTAAGGATGACTGTGTAATAGTGTGGGTTTCTGTTGTTATTGTTCTATTATAACATATTTCAGAGACAAAAAGTATATGTTATTGGTCCAAATCTATGATGTTTGTTGTAACATTATGGTAATGTTGAAGTAACATGAGAAGTTTTTTGGTTTAGACAGGACTGCATTAGAAAATACCTGGTATAATAATTCTAGCTAGTTGAATGTTAACAAAGCCAAACTAAAGGAAACAGAGGCCAGTAAATCCATATGTTACAATTTAAATAGTAAAATGTACATGAAACTTTATTCATTTTTTTTTAAAAATGTATTTAAAGATAATTCTATCACATGGTTCCTGACTCACCCAAAAGACTTTTTCTCCCATGTCAGAAATTCCATGCTCCTAATAAATAAAAATATGAAGCATCTCAGTTGCCACTTCAGTTTAAATAATTTTTATGTTTATGATCTGGAATAATAAAAGTTTAAAATATTGATGAAATGAGCCTGATACTGTAGGGGGGAGCATTGCTGAAATTCTGCTTGAGTATCAGTAAAAAATACAGGTTCTTCTTTTTCTCTATAAAATCAGCCTTAGAGTGGTAAAGATGGAATTTACAATGTAAGTTAAAATACCTCTTTGTTAGTTCTTAATTGGCTTATTTTCCTATATAGCAGTTCTTCTGTGATAAAATTTGTCTTTTCAAAATCATTATTGTCTCTAATTACTTGACGATATTTGAAGATTCACTTTTTCAAAATAATTCCTTCTTTGTTGCCATAGTTCAGTCTTAGCTGCAATGTCAGCATTTCATTACAGGCGCTTAGTTCCTAAACCCATCTCTTCTGTTGGTAAGGTTAAGGACAGAAAAAGAAAACTACTGCCAATTATTGTCCCCTTGCAGTATTTTAGATTATTCTTTAAAAATTTCTTACTCTTTGCCTGTGCACCATCAATGTAAAACGATCATATAAAATACCTGTACTTAAAGTTCAGCTCTGTTATTTCAATCGCTACTTCATTATATATCAAAAGCATTCAGAATACTTAACAGGATTTTTTTCTTATCAACTGAGCTCTGGAAAGGCATTAAATAGTATCTCTTCCTGTTCTTTGAGGGACAGGCAGTTGTCATTCAATGCATTTTTTTTATAGGGGCACAAAGTTCTTCACATCTCAAAATAAGAAGACTGGAATAGAGTAGAAAACATGTGATTAAGTCTGCTCTATCTGTCAGTTTGTCAAATTTTTGGCTTAATAAATAGAATTTCCATCCAAAGTAAAGGGGAAAAAAAGGTAGGGGTTTTTTTCTGGTGCACCATAAATGGGCATTTTTGTTAAAACCAATGAGGACACTCATTTTCAGTTGTCATTTGCTTCTTGATCCAGAGCAATAAATGTTGCACAGGAATTTTTCTAGCTTCTCTGTTTTTCTCTTCTGCTAAGAGCGACTAGAAGCAGAGTAAAGAATGTTTACTTCTGGTAGTGGTTTTTTACTTTGAATTTTGTCAGTAAGCAATAGATTAGGTAAAGTGATAATTATGTGTCTAGATAGCATTCACATGCTCCAGAATCTCAGGAATACCTGTCCTGTTAAAGGAAAGAAAAAAATCCAAGAAAAAAAAAACCCACAACCAAACAAATTAGTCATTTCATAATGCTGATCCCTTTTTTGGTTGGTTGTTTTTTGTTTTACTGGTGTAGTGGAACGGTCATTAGAAAAGAAATCATTAATTAAACATTATTTTATCTCATTCCGCAGTGAAAATTAATTGTCATTCTGTTTAAGATTTGGTCTTCTCCACTTTGAGTAAATCATAGGTTTTTGGGTTTATTTTCAGCACAATGAACTTCGAACCTGTCCCTGATTTATTTCTGTTTCTTTTGCAGTGATTGATGAATGTTGTGGAGTGGGAATTATATCGGAATAAGACAAAGAAAGAAAACAGCAAAAAAATATATTTCATAATGAGTTTATCTTGAACTTAGGATATGATGGTGGTGCTAATTCAGGGAGCTCATCCACACTTTATATTATATTGTAATACCTCTGGAAGATGTTGCATTTCTAGATGTTTACCATCCAAAAGTTATAGATGATATTTTATTAGGGGCCAGGACAGCTCCTTAGCATAAAACTCTTTGCATATTTTTGTCTACAGTATTCATTATCTTGCCTGTACTTTGAACATTGCATTAAAAATACATATATGACATCAAAAAGGTTTTTAACAAAATGTATTCTCAAATTTACTGCAGAAATTGCAGGCCTTATTCAGATATTCCTGAAGAAAAGAATTGCATGGCAGCATAAGTTAGTTTTCAGGCAATTCATTCTCTTTTTTTTTGTAGTAAAAAATAACCACTTCTTAAAAAGTCTAGTTGCACTTTGTATCGCCTGTATATTACAGAACACAATAAGAAGTTTTATCTTGAAGGAATAAATCTAGTTTTCTGCAATGTAGGAGTAGCAGGCAATGTAACGAACAGTGTTTCTTCTTCCTGAAGGCCTCCATTTGCTCTGAACTCCTGCTCCTGCTCAGAACTCATGCTATTTAAACAGCAGCTGCTTGAAGCTTGAAGTTTTAAGGGCAAGAAGGAATGCACTGTACATGCAGAGCTGATAAGTTATTGTTAGTCTAATTAAAGTCTTAATTGTGTAATCCAAATATGTAGTTGCTATCTCAGTTACAATGACACTAACATTTACAGGCCAAACTATCTGGGTAATAAAGAAAAGTTTTCAGTAGTAATACAGTTAAATTACCCAAGTTTTCTACTCCTTTGCTCTGATGTTTTGTTCATCTTTCTTGTGTCAGTCTAGTATTTAAGGTTGCTAGTCATCCTCAAGAGGGATAGGGGAGCAGGGAGGAGCAGTAAAGTTATGCGCCCTGAGTTCTTTGCGTGGAGGAGTACATGACTGTTGATGATCATTTTGTTCTTCTCAGACCTGAGTCTGTCTTGGGATTATATTTTTTAATGTTTTCAAACACTATGTCTTTATTTGATTTTTCTTCCTTGGCTGCTACTTAAAGTGTGACTGTCTTCACCTCTTTGCTATTGGTTTACATTCTATGATAGCCTTCTCCAACACCACATAACATAAAGGGTAGTGTTTGTTACTCATCAAGTCTAAATTTGTTAGACCTTCATCATAAATAATATTCGGTGGCAATAGTCACTTGACTGCTAAACTTTGTATCAAAGCTAAACTCAGTTCTGGTCAAGACAAGATCTGAGATGCTGTACTGACAAGTTAATAGAAATCCTGTGGCCTTCTACTATTAATGGCAAATCACGACATGTAGTGGCTCACCACCACACTCTCAGTATAAACTTTGAAATATATTCCATATAGACACCCATTACAGTGTGGGTTTTTTCATTTGGGTTTTGTTCTGCTGTTTGGTTTAAAATTTTAGGGGTTTGGAGTTTTTTCCCCCTCTTTGTTTGCTTCTTTGTTTTGATTTAAATGAGAGTACAAGTACAACAAGAGAATTTTGTTGGAAGCTTAACTGGTGATCCTTTAGCAGGTAGTTATAGCCAATCTACAGTATAATTTTTATTGTATTTAGCTGAATGTTCCAAATCAAGTGGCATCAGGTTCATTATCAATAGCTTGAGTATTTGCAAGAAAAAAACTAATAAAAAATTTATCTTTAGAAAAATGAAAATGAAGTGTAACTCAGTATAGAATGCCAGAGGGAAACTTGGAGCATATGCACATTCTTGTTCTTTGAAAAATGCAAGGCTTGATATTATACAGCCTTACTCGATGACCATTTTATTTTTTAATATTTTATGTAAGAGGAGTGAGGGAAAGTGATGTCTCCAGATATATATTGTGAAACTAAACTGCTGCAGTGGAACAGTCTCCCTTTCTCATTTTTTGCTTTCCTAGCTGCTGATAACAAACCCAAAATTATTTGTCTCTTCCCTTGTTATAAAATGCTTTGTTCCAGATTGTAATAACATTAGTTGTACTTGAGTACCTGCCCTAACACCTGTTGCTCAGAATACTTCTGCCTAAGGAACATGGAGAACTGAACAAAAAAGCTTTGCTACAGTGCTGTAAATATCACTGAATGGCTTGGGGTTTATGGATTCTTTTGAAGGCAGCTTATTTAAACCGATATGTAACTGTTTATACCACATCCCTGCAGAGTGTGATCACGTGATGACCTATAAAAGCTGGGAAATGGTTCAGCTGATATCTGGAAGAACAAGTGATTGGCTTGGAGTAGCAGGAAAGGCTCCTTTGGTCACAACTTCTTTTCTAATTTGCTAATATTGAGGGTGAGGAAAAAAGTCAAAAGGACAAGTTTATCTTGGAAGTTTAATCTTATGAAAGTTCATCAGTAAATGCAGAAAACAATCAAACAAAAATGTTTAGCAGGAAGCTTTGTCTAGTAACTTTGGCTCTTTTCTTATGGCTTTGAATGGATTTAAACCTCTGAACTATATTTACTGTTTTTTAACAGAGAAATATAAGAAAAATCAAGAAAAGAAGGATGTAATCCCAGTGTATATGTATTAGTAGGTTTAAAAATTATTTTTGAATTGCCTTTTTGCACTATTAATTACTGTAATGGACAGTTATACCAATTTCAATTTCTTTCCCCAGTTTCTCTTTCTGACTCATTAAAATTCAAGAATTTTTGGATTCAGTAAACTGACAGTTCTTTATGTCCTCTGAGCAGAGAGGATAATAATTCTTTCACTTTGAAAATTGAGATGTTTGATGCATTGAACTCCTGTGGGTAGAAAAACTAAGCCAATGCTGTGACTTAAGTCATATTTGACAGATTCTTCCTGTTCAAATTTGCAGGTAAGGATCAGTATACCACCAAAAATATCTGTACTACAATCTTAAAAGCAACATTTGCTGTTGACTTTTATTTTCAGTTTCTCTGAATCAAATGATTGTATAAAAATTTTTGTGATTTATTCCTGTCATTCTCTGATAATTATTGACAACAGACCTGAAGAACCATTAAACAAATGAATCATAATTGTTAGTTGTGTGATTATTAACAGGAAAAGGCACAATTTTACAAAGTTCACATCAGTAAATTTGATAGCAGGGTATTGCTGCTGTTGGGTACACTCCATGCCTGGTAAGCAGAATTTCTTGGTAGTTTACATCTGTGGAGATGTGCCCTTGTTTAGCAGAAGTCAGATATAAATTTAGGAAGGTCTTAGCTTTAATTCAATCGCCATGTAGACGTACTTGCTAAGATACAAGTAATATAAACAACTGGTTTTTTTACCCAGTTTAGAGGTATGTGAATCTACTCAGAGGCTTTATTTTAGGCAATGAATGTTGGTAGCATCAATTTCTTACACTCCTTTTTGCAAATTTGTGGGTAGACAATCATACTGGGTAAATAATTTTCCTGTTTCCTGATTTTTATTGGTGTTCTTGACATATCTGTTAATAACGTTGAAAATACCTCTGGGAGTTAAAAGAAATAATTATTGGAAGTAATTAACCATAGTTTGAAAAAAGTTTCAGTGCCCTAAGAACAGTAAACTATATAATAATATGAGTTTTTTATTTACTGCATCTACCAAACTGATGATCGATAAGTACAGAAGGTTTTGATGTATGCTATATTTTATGCCTTTTATACCTGCCCTGGAGAATTTTCAAGCATTGTGAGGGGAATGCACATAAGTTACATCAACAAATAGACTATTTGCAGTGCTTTTTTTTATAGTACTCTAAAAATTTACTATTCTTTATTTGCTTCTGACCAAGTATAAAAGTAATGATAGCCCTCAACAGGAGGCATTAGTGGGAGGTCATAACAGTATTCACCGTAAGTATCTGCTGGGCATCCCTATGACATAATATTTTATGCATGATGTTGCAAGACAGAGCCGTATTGCAGATGTGTCTCCAAAGTTCTGAAGTTGTGTGAAGTTTAAGAGGAGAACTCCTACTTGAGCTCTGTAGTGGCACATCTCCTGTGCCTCCCGCACACAACAATCTTATTGAGGGAATTGCCCCTTAAAGCTGCTGCATGTTGAGTATCATTCCTTGCCAATCATTAATGAGGTGGTCATTTCAAAAAGAAGTGCTGGATTAAGCTGTAACTATGTATAAGCCCTATTTACACATCTTTCTGTAAAAGTTAACGAATGGCCTAAAGGATCTACAGAGATCTGTTTGCTCCATCTCAAGCACATCATTCATTCAGCACAACTTCATCCATCATAATCCCTCAAATTCTGGTGATTGAATATCTGTATCTCACAAAATGGACCACAAAGTGAAATTTAACTCTTCCCAAATTTGTATATAAATAAAGAATGCCTGAAAGATATTAATTTATTTGATTAATAATATTTAGTTAATTATCATTTTTAATATAATTTGATGTCAGTAAGGCTACATGTATTTACACTTTTCTTCCACTAACCTTTGAACCTGTTAGTCAATAACAGTCAGATGGTTGAATCAAATGATAAATGCTTTCTGATAACTGAGTTCCTACAGGCTTTGTGAAAATTTCTCTGCCTGCAAGAGGCAAGAGACACAAATTATTTTTCTTTCTTGCTCCTCAGTGGGAGTGGGTAAAGAAAACAGAAAAAAATTGGCTGGTATTTATTATCCATGGCAGCAGCTGACCAGCCAGTCAGCTATCATTGCACATAAATTCTGGGTTAGTGACAGTATGTATTGTTTGTTGTCTAGTATCTGTCCTGTGAAAGATAAGAGAAGTTAAAGAGCAAATAACAATGGACTAATTCTACTATTCATAGAAATGTGTTTGGTCTCTAAAATAGCTGTGTAAAAACAATTAATTAGTGTAACCATCACTTTGGACCTTGACTAATGCAAACTAGTTTTATCTCCTCTTTTTTTTTTCATTATGACGTTTCCAATTAATCATAAATATTTTATTTATATGGGGCAGGTTTCTGCGCATTTGAAAGGGAGGGACTGTAGAGGATGCAATGTAAAAGCCATCATAGTTTGGTTTACTGTTTGAGAGTCTGTGGAATTGAAGGAGCTCTGCCTAAGTGCATTACATGAGAATTACATCCATAGCATTTATTTTGCTGTAGACATCATGGTTGAGGAAGAAGGCATGAGCCCCTTGCTCCAAATGCCTATTAATGCTTGTACAAAGAAATAAATACTTTATTTCAATTCAATACTTAATAGTGCTTTGTTCTCCATATCCCATTCTTGGGTGAAGAATATTTGAGGACTCAGCTGCAGAAAACAGCTCTTACAATGCCAAAAGTTCTTTTTAACTTTAGTCAATTAGGTTTTAGATGTGGGTAGAATAAAGGAATAAATGTAATGTACTAGGATTCTGTTGACAGCAGAGAGCAGAATATCAACAGTTCCTTTAGTTTGTTGGTTACCATAGAAACAATCAAGTATAAGATGCTGTTGACAAAACTGCAGATTGCAGCAGATCATTAATTTTAGAAGGGATGTGTTTTGCACTTGATACATGTGAAAAGGAACAGTGGGCATTTTTTCTTGCATTAAGTGGTCTGTTATTGTCAATGGGACAAGCAGGGGCTAAAAAAGGGAGTGCTCGAAGTGTGAATTGCTTATATCTCATTTTTTCTGCTGGTGCATGTATGTTTGCATGTAGCCAGATTTACTTGGCAGAAGCTCAATGGAATATAATGGTGTAATACTTTTTATATGAGAAGAAATTAAGATGAGATTTCATCATGGTTCTCATGATTGATGAGATTTGTAAAATGAGAGGGAGTCCAATTACTAAATGGTGTTTCATGTAAAAAGATCACTGAGTTTCTCGGTCACTGCTGACTGCTGATCAGTTGTTGAGTGATGATTAAAATGTTTTGCTTTGACTTAAAATGACTTAGCAGTTTGAGTCCTAGCTAAATGACACTTTCTGATAAGGAACCACATTCCTATTCTGTATATAAACTCTCAGTTCCCTGTTTTAAGAGAAATTGTGAGTTGCTCTTTTAGGGTTTTATAATTTCCTCTATTTTCCCTTTTCAAAACAGGAATTTGTCATCTTCATAATACTTAAATCTTTTTTGTTCATGGAGGTAGGAGAAAAGGATTAAATATGTCAGTGATTCAGAAGATGCTGGTGTTTTAGGTACTTTTTTTTAAGATCTTCTTCCTTAACAGTTTGACATACCCATTTTCTGTTTTATAAAGGGTTGTGGGAACAGGGTTGTAAAAAAGTACATATGTATATGCAGGTGACTTCATGTTCTATTCTAGATAGGAAAATCATCTTTCTTAGATAAGTCAAAAAAGATTAAACACACTGAATTGTGATAAAAACCTTTTGGAACTGTTTTCTGTAAAAGGTTCCACGCTAGAGTGTCAGTATATTTCTGTGGTTTTGTCTGCATTGATTACATATGATTGTACAGTGATTGTATTATTATACTACCAATCAAGCACAGTAACTTCCAGAAAAAAGAAAATGCTAATAAGAGTGGTATCCCATGTGCAGGTAGCCCAGATTTCAGTTCAACTCTTCAGATGCACACAGGTGATGCATGGGTATGATCCAGTTAAAATTCTGTAGAACAGAGGCATCATTCCTCATAGCCTCAGTAATCCTTTTGTAAGGTTTATCTAACATTCAGATAAGATCATACCAAAGTTTACCTTGTTTGGTCTGGGAAAAAAAAAAGCTGATACATCAAAATGATGAGGTAACTGATAACACCGAAGATAATAAACCTTTCCCTGATAGTAATGTATGAAACTATGAAACCCCTGAACGTATTGCTTGCCAAAGTAGATTTATAGAATAAAAGCTTTGTGTAGAATCAAGTATGATTCAAACACATCATTTTGGTTGAAGTCCCAGCTCAACAACTGTAGCATTAAATCTGTTACGAGGCTAAAATCCAGACCTCTAGGTGTCTACTCTTTGTGAAGTGATTCAAAGCCAAAAAAAGCTCTTAATACTCTTAAGCAGGTTTATTTAGGCAAAAGTTAAATTTACTTTAATTTTTATTTTGTGGGAATGTTACCTTAAATTAGGATATTTGCTAATTAGAGTATTAATATTTGCTAGCTTGGGGAATTGAAATGTCTTTGGAGAGCTCTAACAAATTATTTTGATAATTTTTTACTAGTCTATATTTCACAATTAAAATTGCAGAGAACACAATTTTATTACATTTGTAGAATTCTTATGTGAGAGTTCATTTTGGATTGATCATATTTAAGAGAGTGAATACTCTAATTCAAGGAAATATGGAAATCAGTGAGTATTAATTTCAGGTATTGAGAGGAAAAGTCATATGCCTTATGTAAGGTTGTTTGTTTTTCTCTTTCTGGACCTAACTGAAATCCTCAAGCATCATAAACATTCCATTAAAATAAAATACAGAAAGGGAAATGCAGAAAGCAGTATCGAGTGTTTATCTGTGTATGAACATCTATAAGAGCAGAACATGTGATATACAAAGCTTTCAAGGAAGTGCAAAGGGGAAAAGAGCTGAATTAACATATGCACCACCTACTAGCCATGTCAAGCTGTTCTTTGGAACAGTTTGCTTAGCCCAAAGACAGAAATAGTGCCAGTGTTTCCCTCTCCACATGTATTCTAGGTAGCAGAGTTTTTGGGAAACCACTCTAAACAATGCTGAGCAGGAAGCTGGAATTGCAGAGCAAGCAGACTGTTTGCTTGTGGGGAAATGACAATCTGGATGTGCTTCGAGGAGCAACATCTCACTTGAGCAAGATTTATTGCAGCTTCAAACTAAAGCAAGTTTCTTGATTAAAAAAAAAGGCGATGTGGTGGTCTTGATCAAAGCACTATCCTAATGATTAATTGATCTGTGCTGTATGTTCAGTTTTGTAGAGGCTTGAAGAAGATAGGTAGTAGTTCCCTACTTCAGATTTCTCTTCATTCAAAATGGATGATACTTTCCTACTTTGTTATGAACAAAAAAGAGTGCTCATTGGGCCTCTGGGTACTGTGGGTCCAGAGTACCAGACAGAAACTTAAAATACTAACATCCAGTACCTCTACATACTTGCATACTTATTCATTGCGTTATGACCTCTGCTATGTGATTGGCCCCCTGGTTTGTTTGGGTTTTATGCGATTCACCTGTGTAATGCATAAATAGCTGTGATTAGCTTTACTTTTTATTTCTATCTGCATGTTTGGAGATGGACTTTGCAGCTTCATTTTAGCTATACATCATTCATATACATAATTATGTGGAAGCTCTTGCCCTTTTACAACTGCAAAGTATATAAAAAAAAATACATGAAAAAATACATATATACCTAGTTACCCACAGATATTCATTTAATAAACATTATGAATGAATCTGTAATGAATCTGTATGTTCATATGAGGTAAATAAAAAATTCTCTATATACACTGCATGATAAGGCATGTCTCTCCTTCTGTCTATTACCAACATTTATAATTTTGCAGTTTTCTATAATACCCTTTTTACAGAGAAACAGTGTAGCTTGAATGTCTTGAGAAAAACCCGGGTGACCTACCAGCAGATAAGTATTTGTTTAAATGAATAAGCCCTTTAATTATATTCTCGTTCTGCTATATGCTCAAGATTGTAAAATTGCTGAAGAGAAAAGTAAGTAATTGAATAGCAATTTAAGTGTGAATTTATTAAATCAATTAGATTTACAAAAGTAATTTGAGACACAGTGCTGCTATGTTGAGCACAGCAAGTATATAAAAATTTAAAATAGATGCTTGTAACTGTAGCATGGTTTCTAATGGGAATTTGTCTTGGTTTTAATAGTAAAAATGATTGATTCTATGTGTCTTGCAGACCTTATTCTGTAAGTTATTCTTATCCTAATAGCACCTCAGAGGTAGGCTATTTCATTTCAGATTGCTGGGGAATCTCTTGGCATAATAAAAGATTTAATAAACTGATGAAAATTTATAATAGGGATTCAAATGTTTCTGTGCTTTTCTTTTCCTTCTAAACAAACAATATCTTCTGTATTAACTAGCTTGATAAAGCTAGTAATTTCTCTACATTCTGACTTTTCAAGTGCATTATGTTAACATTTTCTGTCTAATGTATTATGCAATATTTTATATGGTACTTCTAGAAACCAAAAGAAAATTAACTTGCACAATTTGGTGGGCCTATGTAGTGTAAGTAGCCAAATGGAAGGAGGTAACCTGGTTACAAGGACTTAGATGACCAATGGCTACTCCAGCTTATCCGAAGAGATAAACCCATATCATGGCGTTACATGCATTATATCAGAGTGTGAGGTTACTGGGTATCAAAAACCTCAAGGATTGAGTCTAAGATGAGAGATGTAACTAGCTATTAATTTTTTACCTTTCTTACCTTCCAAATAATGGGAGAGGGTATGGTGGGAGAGGATATGTCTGTTCAAGCTTTCATTAGTGTGATAAAGTAAGACTTAACAGATGCAGACTTTGTTGTCTCTAAATGGAAGCAGGACCTCATGATACAGTTTTCATTGCCCCTCCAGTCTGGTGACAATCTCTTTCCTCTTCTGTCTCCCATAAAATATCTGCAATCCTCCAGATCATCTTCTCCACATTTCCTATCCCATGAGATAGTTTCACTGCTTGATATCCAGAGATACACAAGACTTTGAAATACAACTTTACTCTTATGGATTTTTCTCCTCTTTACTTTCAAATATCCTTCAATATCTGATAATTAAAACTCCAGTCACTATTGTTACGTTCCTGCTTCTCCCTTTTACTTTACCTCCATGAAGTTGCTTGAATATTCAAAGTCCCCCCCTTCCCCTCTGATCAATTAATATTTTAGTTTCCAGGTTCTATATATTAATTTTTCACTAGTCTCCTCACTCATCTGCATTCAGGAGGTTTTCAGTCTGAATAGGAAAGTATCACGTTTGATGAACATTTGTTATTACAGGATTTTGTTCCTGATTACTCCACTGTGTACAAAGTCAATGTGGGGGCTACACATTAGAATTAACAGAAAAGGGAGGTTGGAGAGCAAAGTATTTTATTGTTTGCTAAAGAATACATACATATTCCCATGATATACAGTGAAGTATCATAAAGATCAAACCAGTAAATGAATGTGATCAATATTAACTAGATAGATTGATCATTTATTTAACTAAAAGTGAGTGTTGAAAAACATTAAGTTCCAAAAGGCAAAAAACAAGTAGGTAAAATAGTGTTAAGACTATGCACAGTTAATTTTGTCCACAGAGGGTGGTCTCAGAATACTAGTATAGGGAAATCCATTTACTATCTGTTTTTAAGGCAATAAAAGAGAAGTGTTTGTAGACTACCACTATTTGTATCAGCTTGCGTACTTACTATGACCTTTTTGGGTATTAGGCAATCATTTATGGAAGTAAAGTAATAAAACCCCTAGTCTTAAAACATTACAGCTCAATGAATGTGAAAATATCCCAAAAATCAGGTCCCTATTTTGTAAGTTATGAAGAACTGGAGAAGCTAATTAAAAAAGTAAACTTGACCTCGTTTGCTTTATTAAGGTTCCTGTATATTTTGAATTTATAACCACAAATATCAGTGAAATGTGTAAAATAGAAAACTTATAATTAAAATTTACATAATGTCTAATTGGCTGCTGTAAAAACCAATACAAAAAGCTGAGTTGACATTTCCTCTTGAACAGATATTTATATTCAGCCACCAGTGGTGTACTGGGTAACACTTAATGTACTCTGATAATCTTATTAGTAGAAGACATCACTGACACTTAGGAAACATAGCAATATCTGACTCTTTGCCAGGTTGGCTCATCAACAGGTAGAGCTACGTCTCTGATATCCACAATGCCTACACTCTACTATCACATAGCTCATGGCAGTAAAATGAGTTCTATTGCAAACCCCTCACCACCTCCTGGGCCTGACCCTACAGTCTTAAACTAGTAATGAGTTGCCCCATCTCTCACTGGCACCCAACTCCATGCATCACCTTGTATGTTCCAACACTACATATACCCCAGTCCCTTCCCCTCAGTAACTACTTGCATGAAGCCATTATCTAGCTTGTTGGGTAAGGTGTTATGTACTAAAGCATGTGAGCCCTTTAGGTGCCCTTTTCTCATTTTGTGTAGGAAAGAACACACAACATACAGGGATCAGCCAGAGTCCTGATGACTTTCTTAGACACTGCTGCAGATTCTTACCCTACGGACTCTATTTGTTTAAGGATTCAGAAGTATATGCGTCTACCGTGAAGTACACAAGTAGCATGCTAGTAATTTTAGAGCAATTTTGTTGACCTTTAAAAAAGATTAGGTCTGTCATCAGTGGTTATAAAGTAAATGAAACCTAGTGGAAAACTTCCTGAAAACCAACTAATAGTATTGGCCATCAGGAAAAACTGAAGAAGTTTTATGGACTCACAAGAGTTTGGAGTAGTGTCAAGGCCCTGAGATTTTGTTCTGTTTCTTTAGGTCGATGATTTTTCCTTCCTCCTTTCATCTAAGCTCCCAATGCATCAAAATCTGGCAGTATTGTAACTCAAGGAGAGAGTAAATTTGATGGAGAAGATAGCCATTACTTTTTCACCTGCAGATGAAAGGGTCACAAATGCAAGGAATGTTTTCTTCTGGTGTAGTCTGACCAAACATGTGACCAATATCTAACTATATGCATTTTAAGTGTGAGCTCCTAGTTTCAGCAGAACAAGTGTGAGTTCTAGGGCTAGCAGATTCGTGTGGATTTGAACAGACATTCCTGTGAAGGCAGATCTTACCTTCTATACACAAGATACTTAACAGCAGGCTTTTAAATTAACATCACCCTGATGGCGTGCTTGAAGCCAGGCATGTATGGTGTGGTAGTGTTGATGGAAAAGGGAATAACAATTGTATCACTCTTCAGGTTGGTCTAGTAGATTATTTCCAGAAATAAAGTCGAAGAGACATTACACCTTTCTCGGGGAGAGACAAATAAGAAGACATTTCCTTTCAACTGATCTCATTGTTCATGGCTAAAATCTTGCTCAGAGCAGTGCTGAGCCACAGCAGATGTGGCAACAATCACAAGGATCCTTAGTAAAATGTGGGAAAATCACACTAATATGCTGTGGTATAAAAATGTACCAGCAGAACAGTTTCAAGAAGTGGGCTATCTTCTTACTTTTCCTCTTACCAGACTTCTTGGGGATGTCCAGATAGTTATGAAATATAGTTTTTTAAAAAAAGCATTGCAGTTACAGTCTGGTGACACTAAAAATGTCTTAATGAATTGCTTAGTCCAACTGTCTTAATCTTACCTAATTGTTTTCCATATACTGAAGGTAATGTTCAAACTTGATTCCTCAAACTGCTAATGAAAGGTCTAAGGAAACTTAATCCAGCTGTCCCTTTCAAAAGAATGTGCAGTTTCCCTTCATGTATGAAGTGATAGGCTGCTGGCTTTTAACAATTTTCTGCCTTTTCTCTGTTTGGAGTTCTAGAAAAGTTTAACAGAGGTATGGACAGAATACTCCGCAGCATTTGCAGAACTCTCCACCCTGGTAATGACATGATGTTCTGAAACATCTTGTGATTTTAAAATCTGCACTGAGGGTAAATTTACTACAGGAGTAAAACATTGAATTGAGTGTCCAGATTATTATTAGTTATTAATATTAATATAAAAACAGTGGGCAGTTTAGGATTTGCAAGATCAAAGACTTCTGGTAAAGTCCTTCTAAACCAAAGAAGGATTTTGGCAGCAAGAACTTACCCAAAGTTCACATTGTAAATGAGTTTAAACTGTCACAGCTATCTTAAGTTGCTGTATGATAAGGCTCTAGAAAAGCATGTTTAGAAAGCGTGTCATTCATTAAAAACAGCATTTCTTTAAAGCCTGAATTCCATTAAAGAATTCATGTGGATTTCTTATTTACATTCTGAATAAGAAATCAAAGCAGCACTCTCACAAGAGAGGAAAGATGGTGTACTGCAATATCTGAACTAAAAGCTCCTGCTGTGAGAACAGAACTACAATCTGAAGAAAAAATACCTGTATATAATGTGGTAACTGAACTGCTTAAGACCTTTTTAGCTTCTGTGATCGATAACAAAAATGGTTGCAGAGCCTCAACCTAGAAGCTAGTACAGATTAGCATTGTGTTTGTGATACATCATTGGTAGGGACCAAACACATGGTAAGAATGGCCTGAGATTTATTTCAGCATGACACTTTTTGTGATCCTGTATGTCACTATCACTAGTTTAATGTAAATTACACAATATATATCAGGAATGAATAGAAAATGAGGAAACTAATACGGTTATTATAAAGCATGAGCGGCAACACTGGATATATTTGTTGCTGGTTTAGCACATGTGAAGAGACTGTGTGATATTTTTTTTTATTTTGTAGCATGTAACTTTAAAATGGAAAATTATATGGGAAAATACTGTAAGAAATGGTCTCTACAAAGTTTGGAAGACAATACTGTGGAAGCTACTTTAAAAATAGTGTGGGTTTTTCATTCTGTAAAAATACGGAATGAAGAATGAACTTGACACAAATCAAGTCAAATATAGAACTGAATACTTGTGAGAGTGGATTTAAATGGCATTTTTAAAACAGTAGCACTATGCAATGAATTAATGAGTAATACCGACTGTCTTGATTGTATAATTTTTATAAAATTAACTAAGATGTAACAAAGTGTTTCATGCTAATCTGCTAGAAATACTACATTCAGCTATTCTTTCCCAGTCCTCACTGGTTAAACTTCTGTTCCTCTTTCTCTTTTGGAATTTCAGTCTTGCATACTTGTTTTCCTTCTGAAGCTGACAAATAACAGATTCCAATTAAAATAAATGTACTTCAGGAATCTCCTGGAGCAACTTGGTAGTTTTGTTAAGTATGAACAGAAATTAGGGCTAAACTTGTTTCAAATAAAACTTTAGTAGATCTATGCTCCCTTTGCAAGTATAAATAAGTAGTTAAAATGTGAATTTCCTTTACAGAGGTTTGGGTTTTTTTAATATGTCTTTTTAAAAGAATGTTTTCTGATAGGTGATGGGCATGTTCTCACTTGCTGTTGATTAGCTCTCTTGACTATTCATGCTGACCTTTCTAGAATTTTTGCTGTAGGGTTCTAAAATAAGATGACAATAGAAAAAGATACGTAATTTTTAGTATAAACACTTCATAATAATGGTGGGAGACTGTTTGGCAAAAAAAAAAAAAATCCTAAAGAGTATTTTTTTTTTTTTAATTTTTGTTTTTGGGGGTTTTATAGTGCCTGAACTCTTGTAGTGTGCATTGAATTTTTATGGCAAGTTTTTGTTAGCGAGGGGACTACAGGGGTGGCTTCTGTAAAAGAGCTGCTAGAAGCTTCCCCCATGTCTAATAGAGCCAGTGCCAGCCGGCTCCAAGATGGACCCACCACTGGCCCAAGTGAAGCCCAAACAGCAAATGGTGGTAGTGCCTCTGGGATAACATAGTTAAGAAGGGGGAAGGAAACTGTGGTGCAGCAGCAACTGGAGAGAACAGTGAGAATGTGTGAGAGCAACAACTCTGCAGACACCTAGGTCAGTGAAGGAGGGGGAGCAGGTGCTCCAGGCACAACAGCAGAGATTACCCTGCAGCCTGTGCTGGAGCAGGCTCTGGCAGGAGCTGTGGCCCTGTGGAGAGAAGGGCCCAGGCTGAAGCAGGTTTGCCTGGCAGGACTGGTGACCCCATGGGGGACCCACGCTGGAGAAGTCTTTTCCTAAAGGACAGCACCATTTGGAAGGGGCCCACGCTGGAGCAGTGTGCGAAGAACTACAGCCCATGGGAAGGATTCGTATTGAAGAAGTTTGTGAAGGACTGTTTCCCATTGGAAAGGGAAGAGGAAGAAGCAGCAGAGACAATGTGATAAACTGACCACAATCTCCCTTCCCCATCTCCCTGCACTGCTGGTGGGGAGGAGATAGAGAATTCAGGAGTGAAATTAAGCCCATGAAGAGGGAGTGGCAGGAAGGTGTTTCTATGATTTGTTTTTTTTATTTCTTATTGCCCTACTTTGATTTGATTGGTAATAAATTAAATTAATTTTCCCGGGTTGAGTCTGTTTTGCCCATGACGGTGATTGCTGAGTGATCTCTCCCTGTCCTTATCTCGACCCAGGAGCCTTTTGTTTTATTTTCTCTCCCTTGTCTTTTGAGGAGGGGAGTGATAGAGCAGCTTTGGTGGGCACTTGACATCCAGTCAGGGTCAGCCCACCACATAATGAAGTTCATGTGTGCTGCTATTCTTGGCTGAACTTAAAGTTTGAATATGATAAGACTGAGTCTAGAGACAGCAGACATACTTCAGTACTCCACAGGATGCTTTGCCTGTTGTTTGTTTTTTCCCTGTTATGTGCTTCTTTTTGGATAATGGTTGATGTGTCTAACACATTTTCAAATGAACAGCTTTGATTATGGTGTTAGTACATTCTGCCCTTGAGTCAGCTTGTTTCCATGGAAGAATAACTGTTCTTGTACATGTCCCTTATTAAACGGAGCTGGAGTGTAACAAAGCTATCAGCAGAATGCAGTCAAGCAGGACACAGTTTTGAAAGTATGGTTCTACTATAATTGTTGAACAAAGCAGTATTCTTCACCTGCAAATAAATTCTCCCTGAAAAATGGCATAAATAGACTAGTTATACCTGCAGATGGTATTTCTTTACCATAAGGGGCTGATATGATCAAGTTATTCAAAAAGTAAATGAAATTTTTGGTTTGTTTGTTGGTTTGTTTTTTTTTTTTAGAGGACCCAACTTGGTCTGCTACTACACATCATTTTCAGTTTTACTGCAGTTGTATTAGTAATAGATATCTGGGTGGGTACTGTTCTCTTGTCTTTTTCCAAACTAAAAAAAAAAAAAGAATATATTTTAATAGCTTTTTTGTTAAAGAAAGGGGTTTTCATGTCATAATTTTCACCCAAAAGTAAACTTTTGTCCTTAATCATATCAAAACCAAAAATAACTTAAACATCTTTATAAAAACTACGTTTATGGATAATAGTAATTTACATTTCATATGACTTTGTCTACCTACTACCCAGATTTTAAATTATAGTTGTTAAAAGCTACCAAAAATTACCCAGAGTAGAGGGAGAATAAATATAGGTGGAAATAACACCAAGTGCAAATATACATCTTATGTTATAATTTACTCTTGGAAAAAGAGTGGGTGGACAAGAAAGAACAACATGGGTAATTTCTGTTGAATCCAGGAGTGGATGTTAACAATTTAAATTTCAGTAGCATAATGTCTGTGTATAACAGCCAAACAAAAACAAATTAAAAAAAACCCAAGTGCCAATATATCTTATTCTAGTAGGTGTTTCTTTCTCCCTTCTCTGTTGTAACTAAGCCACTCTCTGTAAACTGACTATAAAAAAATATTTTGGGCAAATAGTTAAAGTAAGGTTGATTTCAAACATCTGGCACTTCATTAATTGAATGAGTAATTTCTCAGTTTTCTGGCCAATATAAAGACTGCGGTTAAAATGTGACTTCTTTGAACACTAAAGGCGGCCTTTCTTTCTCCTTCTGCTTTCACATTATATCATATGCTGCAACAGAAAATAAAACTATTACTGCATATTCAAAGAGGATTTTTTTTAGTTGAAAAATGGATCCTATGATCTTATGATCATTGCCATACAACACAGAAAGATGTTAGGATTTTGTATGTTTCCCTGACAGAACAGTCTTTATAGGTTTTTTCCAGCTTTTTCACAGTTGCCCAGTGGCTTAAGGTATAGATCTAGGTTATGATATGTGTGGTATTACAAAGTAGCAGATGTCAAAAAAAAATCACTGATTCTGCTTAATTATGGGAAAAATTAGATTTTGTAGATTTCCCAGATTTCCCGGAAAGTTGTCCACCATCTGGCAGTCCAGAATAGCCGATACTTATGTAATGGATGAATTTAACTTTTTGCTTTCTGCTGCTTGATGTCAGAAGGTATATTTCAGCTTTGAAATGGCATTTAATTTTGAAATTAATTTTGTTATATTTCATATTTGGATGCAATTATAGCTACAATATTTAATTGCCAGTTTTCCATTTTATGTTGTATTTTCATTTCTGTTGTATTTTACAGTTCATATTCATATGAAAATATTTATTTAGAGTTACTTAGTAGCTTATTTAAAAGTACAATTGCTAACTGCAGAACAGTGAGACAAAGATGTACTCCCAGGTAAGCATTTTTATTGCTGTAGTAGCTAAGCTCTCAGTCAGGGACCGGTGATCCACAGTGTTCAGCACTTGTGAAAACACAGTGTATCAAATTCACTCTTACAGTTGTTTAAAATAACCTGTGGATTCCTTTCCTCTATTGTTCTTTCCCTTCTGGGGGGACTCTTCCAGTAATTATGATTATAACATGCGCTTTCTGATATCACAGAATATTCTGACCACTGTGAAGGTGACCTGGACAGAAAATAGGATCTCCACTGTAACAGGGATGGTGGATGCTGTGTAGGGTTAGGAAAAATACTGCAAGCGTGCTGATGTCCTTCAGTGAATAGATGTTAGCTCAATATGCCCGCGCCCTTATCTGTAGTACAAGTGGCCTGAGACAAATTTGCACTTTTGTCTGAATCCTTTAAACTAGCATAATCCTTTAACAAACTGGCATAAAAGTTTAAATTCTCACCTTCATTAACAATCAAATTGTGTATTGGAGGAGTCAAACACAGGAACGTATTTCTTTCTTCAAATTTTGTTGTGGGATAGAACCCAAAAGATGAGAGGGTCAGGGGTAGTAGAAACCTTTTCAAATATTACAGCAAAATGCATCAGAGCTGAGCTATTGATGCTGATTTTTGAACAGCCTTTGGCTAATTATTTATTTGAATTTAAGTAAAATTTATCTGTGTACAGATTTTCACTTACTCTTACAAAGAATTACACAGTTCGAAATGAAATTACTATATTCTGATGCACGCACACAGGTGCGCACACACAGAGCCTTTTTATCTGTGCATTCCCAGAGAGAGTTCTTTGTGACCTTTGGCTGTGCCATGAAGAATTGTGATAGAGGTAAGTGTAAATAGTAACCAAATGTTATTGTTGCTATTTTCTTACTATATTTTTTTTTCCAAACAAATGTTAAGTTTCACTGCAAAATTTTTTTTTTTTTTTTTTTTTTACACAAAGGTACTTGCCACTTCATGGTTTATCTATAGTCAGATTATTTTTGTGTTGGTTTATCTGGTAGGTAAGAAGGGTAACAGTTTTAGTATTAATCACTGTTTTATCTCTTTATGTAAACAGCCAACTTTTTGACAAAAGGATATTAGAAATGTTAGGAGATAACAGTTCTAAGACTATCATGATGGCTTATTATCTTACAATCTAAATTGTTATGATAGAATCCCACACCTGTGAAGCAAAAGAAGGCAGCAAAAGACTGTTCCTGCAGTTTCTTGGTGTGTTTAGTATACCCAGTATATTCTGCATTGCACAAAACCTTGGCAAAACTTGTGGTACTGAACTGAAAAAGTGTTATGCTGTACTTTCCAGATTGAAAATTAGAGCCATGTTGAAAGATCATTTATGTTGCCTCCTTCAGCTATCACTTCTAAGAGTAGGTCACCATATGTCTTTAGGACTGAAGTACTGTTGTATGGATAAATAGTGTCACTGCACACCAACATTAAACTCTTTCCCCATTTCTTCACTTACTGACTTGACTTACAAAGAAGTCACCCTCATAAAAATGTCTTTTGTTTTCCAGTCACTCCAAAAGTAAAATATGTTCTAGGTATTAAGGAAATTCTTATTTGGCCTGCGGTGAAGAACATGAATAATGTTTGTTTATGACTACTTTTATAAGAAGTGATGATCTTCTGGGATTGATATTTAAGTGATTTCCTGCGATTCTTCAGGATCTCATGATGTTCACAGCATCTATGTAAAATAAATTTCTGGTTTGGTTCAAAAGTAAAACCAGCTATCCTCATCTAGTCAATATTCTTGAACCAATTGATATGAAATGCAGAACGGATAGACCAAAAACTATAACCTGTTCAGACATATTAATGTCTGTGTTCGTAGCAGCTGAACTAATTTGCAGCAGGTAATTAGAGGAATTAAAACAATTTTTAAATTATGTGTCTGTTAACATTCAGAATTCACAGACAAATTTTGTGTACTAGTTTTCTGCAATGCTTTTTATTTAATCATAAGTTTTTATGGACAAAGTGCTTTCTGTTTTTTTTCAGAAAATTGAACATTAGTATTTTCAAGTATCTGGAGTGAATCTTTTCAACTTGGAAAGTCACAGAGGCAGTAACCTATTTCAAATCATAGTTCTTGAATTATTCCAGGCCAATTTTACTGACAATACTGTCTATACATATTTACATGTGTGTAAGAAGGGATGAAATTAAGAACTGGTAATACTGAATGGCAGTAGAATTCCAACATAAGTTTGTGGCTAAGTAAATATTAGTGATAGGGGTCTACTCTCTGAAGGACAGTGAATGTTTTCAGACCATAGCTCAGAAGGGACATGGCTTGCATAAACTTGGTCTTCTGGATGTGGGCTGATAACAGAGAAATTAGCCAGAAAATAGAGTGTATTTAGTAAAGGCATTTACTATGTTACACCATGATAATAGTATTTCTCAGTTACTTTTAATTAAATAGAAATGTTTATTTTTTTTTCTTTCTGTATGCAAGTTCTCTGCCTGCATGAGTGTATTCAGGCTTCAAATGTAACTTTGGGTACAAGTAATGAAACTCATATAACTTAATTTATCGGAATGGGCTTTTTTAAGATACAGTTAATTTCATACTGAAGTGGATGTCCCTCTGAAAATTTCTGCTATCTAACAAGTCACACATGCAACATAAATGTAGTGGATGAGGTATGAGTGTGCAACTGCACTTAGAGGCTCAAAACAGATTTTCTTCAGTTCAGTCATTACAAATGTCATACTGACATATTGTTGATCATTTGGGAACTACAGGAGCTGAAAATTACAGTAATAGATGGTGGAGATAGGATTTATAGACCATTTATTTTATGTAATCACTAATGTGGTTGTTTTCATCACTAAGAAAAATTAATGCTATGGAAGTCAATAATAATTGTTCAGCTTTACAGCTGATGGACCAGGTTTCTTCACATTTTACTTTCAGTCCAGTTTCATGCTATTTATCTGCTAAGCTGTTCCAAGTAATGATTACTTTTTCTGTTTACTTTTACCAGAGTGTATGGTACTGTGCTGTAATCTAGTGGTACCAAGCACCAAGATTATAAGAAACAGCTTTTGTTCTTAAGTCTCTTTCACATATTTATAGGCTATATTGCTTTTGTTTCTTTAAGAAGTTGGTTCCATGCTTCACCTTTACAAACTAGAGATATCGAATAAGTTTTGCTGTCCTTTCCCAGCCAGTAGTGACTTTCTGATTTCTGACCATGTGCCAACTTTATCACAGGGGAGGTATGGTGTGGTCTCAATGTACATATACAACACCAGTGCTTAAGAGGAAATAGCAGACTGTGCACAGCATTGGTAGGAAAGCACAAGATAGTCATAGCTAGATAATTCTATAATCTTTCTGCTGAAAGGACTGTGCTTTGTCAGTGTCTGGAACAAGAGAGTCATCATGCTGTGATGGAAATCACCACCACTGTCGCGATGACCTTTGACAATCTACCACCTGCAAATATGTCACAGTCTTTTCCAAATAGTCTCTGCCATTGCTTACATTTTAAATATAAAAACATACTTTTTAGTATAAATAAACTTTATTAATATAAATAAGGTAGGAATATTTAAAAATGTCTTAAATAAGTCTTTTAATCAGAGTTTTACCCTAGATAATAAAGCAAATGTGGTCAGATACAAATTTAAGAAAATAAAATGCATGTTTCAGTTATGTATCATTATACAGTGTCTTTGTCCATCCATCCATACTTGGAAATACTATAATTTTATTTTTTATTTTTTTTTTCACTGACAATAGTCAGATTTCTTGGCATAACTCTAAATAAGGTCTTGGAGTCTCAGTTGTATTTTTTTCTCTTAACCAAAAGTAGATCCAAAATCTGCAACATGCTTACACCAAGCTAAAAAAGGATTATCAAGAAAAAGTAGCAGAACTGATATATGCAAACAAGGCAGTGGAACAGCATGAAACTGAAAGTAAAATACTGAGGAAGTCTTAGGGAGCTAAAATAACCAAAAGCTAGGCAGGTCAAAGTAGAAGTGACTAGTGATATACTATTTTGTCAGAAGTAGTTCACAAAAAGTAATACTATTAATTTTGAAATCTTACATATTTATTGGAAATTAATCAGGACTCTTTGGATTTAGACAAAGACCATTCTGATCCATTGTTGATACTGTTTTTTCTATACACATATTTGCTTTCCTGCTTCTGTGTGTGTGTATGTTTACACTTCAAAATTTTTGTCAGTGTTTGTATACGTTCAGACTATGACAGGGTAATTTGTAAAGCATTTCATTGTTTGATGGTAAAATGTTAATATGTTTCAAAACATAACTAAGTTTCAATAGGCATGTTAGTATTAAATAAAATAAGTTGATTTTTGCTCAGATCTCAGAATGATCTACTTTGAAGGGGACTGAAGGTTTATAAATTAAAATTGTTAATGAGATGGGAATGAAACTAAAGTTTAGTATCTAGAAAATGGTATTGGGCAGAAGCAATGCCCTTACAATTACCTGTAATTGTAAATAAGTTTTAGCAGTTTCTTTAAATTCAGATTTAAGATGCTCAAGAATATTTAATTTTATACTTCCCTCGAAAGACATTATAAGAAAGAGATTAAATGCCTTTAAAACTGAACGTGCAAGATATGCATTCTTCCTTCTGTGTCTTTCTGAAAATAGTCTGGCTTAAAAAAAACTTCCTCATGAGTCTCAGAGTAAAGATTTTTTTTTTTTTGTGAGTAAATTATTCTTAGGTAGATCATGAAAGTAGCTGCCTTTCCCACTCTCTGAAAAATGGCTGGACTTACATTTTTACACCTACTTTCAAGGATGTCTCTTCCTCTAGAAGTGCAAGAAAGTCACATATTTTCTCTCTTCTGAATTCATGAAAAGGGGCAGACAGACATGAATCGCTAACTGCATTTTTAAACCTACAAATTGTTTCTGTAATCATAGTCATCATACAGTGTAAAGAAGACCTCTCCCTACTATTCAACTTTGAGGTTTTAGTTTTTCTTGTATAGAAGTGTGTAAGGATAAACTTTTTATTATCAAACTCTATGACCCTTGTAAAATAACACAATGCTTAAAAACTCAAGTGAAGATGAACTAAAAGTTCTCCTCTTACCCTGAAGAATAAGTAGGTTTTTGCCTTGAGCATTTGCTAGAAGGTTTTTTATTTCCTGTGGTCGACTTTCTGATAGTCAAATACACTGAAAGACCAGACCTAAGCAAACCGATCTCAAATAAAAGATAGGAATGATAGGATTAACAGGAAGATGCAGGATGGTGATCATTAACAGGTTTGTTTGCTTGCTTGCTTGTTTGGTTTTTAGGTTCAAACTCTTGCTTAATATATTCCTGTTTAAAAGCATCAATTGCCTTGCTCTAGTTAGAAAAACTGAAATTTGTATCATAACTTGCTTGTTCATGATCTTCCTTGGTCTTGATCTGAACCTCACCTCTGCTTTAATCAGTGACCCAGCAGCTTGCTTGTAGGTTTGCTGCACACATGCAGCTGCTCCTAACTTCAACCACCACAGGTGCCTGTTATTTAAAGATCTGGGTAGCATATCAAGAATCACAGGCTATTGAGATAGTCAGTACGGTTATTTTTCCAGAGAAAAGACTGACTGCAGAATGCACTAGAAGCCACGTCTCTGTACTTCTCATCAGTAACGTCTGACAGTAACAATACTGTACAGTAGTACATTATAAATAAATATACATATACTAGAGGTGCCTGCTGAAACATTTTTTACTGATAAGGGTGCATGATCAAAAGTGTTTTGAGACCACAGGATGCCACAATCTCCAGAGATGCCTTCCAACCTCAGCACTTCTGTGACCGTGATTCAGAAATTAATCGACACATCTGCTAGAAGTGTCAGTAAAGTGTTTATGTAAGGAATTGATACACAATAGTTTAACTTTCTTTACTAAAATACACAAGTTATGGTACTGTAAAGGTGTTTTCACAAAACTACAGCTCATCTTCAACCTTTTTTGTTGTGTGAAAAGACAGATTTCAAGTCCATAATGTTGTTTACCTACTGAATTCCCTGATACTCTGTAAAACTCTTCCCTCTGAGTCTTTCTAGGGTAATAAGTAGAACAAAGAAAAAATGCCTCCAGTAGTGGAATAATATGTTTTCCTTTATTGCTTTAAAAAAATCTTGTATAAAGGGAGAGAGATACCTTGTATTTTTAGAGAAAGTATCACATTTATACTTACGTTCTTTTCCCTAATGCAGCAGTTTACCAGTGATTTAGCAAAAGTATGACGAACCTATTCTCAGTTTAAATATGAGTGATAGGAATAAAGGAGAAAACTAAAGTTTCTTTAGATAGCACAACTACAGTATGTTCACTGTTAATATACATTGCACAAAAAAAATGTATGTAACACTACAGGCAATATGTCTTTAACACACCACAGGAGTAGTTTGTTTTCTCTGTTTCATTGCCAGGAAATAATCTTGTCTATTCAGATGAAGTGTGCAATGTGATTATTTGTATTCTCAGGCTTGTAGGAAGATGGAAAGTTCTCAGGTTTTCTGAATCTGCTACTTTTTATTTTACTATATGATCTGTATTGATTTTCACTGGCCCTCTTCAGAATATATTTATATAGCCATAGCCTAATCTAGCAGGTTATGAAGGGATATGTGACATGCAGTTAAAACTCTTTATGATTTATGCAGATTAATGCAGAAATCTGAGGTGCTGTCAGATTTTCTCATTATTTTCTGTACTGTTTAGGATGTGAATCATTGAAATGATCAAGGCTTTTCTGAGTTGTGATTCCAAACACTACTACTACAGTGAGGTGATACTGAAGTCTCCAATTTCAAGGATAAAGGGGTTCATTTTTTCTTTAGATTTGTTATTCTCAATCAAAATACATTTTACAATGTGTCATAACAATATGTAGCACTTTAAGTTTTTGTCCTGGTTTCAGCTGGGATAGAGTTAATTTTCTTTTTAGTAGCCGGTCCAGTGTTGTGTTTTGACTGTGATGTGAGAACAATGTTGATAGGACACTGATGTTTCTAGCTGTTGCTGGGTGATGTTTATACTAAGTCAAGGACTTTTCAGCTCCTTGGGCCCTGCCAGCAAGAGGGCTGGAGGGGCACAGGAAATAGGGAGGGAACACAGCTGGGACAGGTGACCCAAACTAGCCAAAGGGATATTCCATACCATATGGCGTCATGCTGAGTATATAAACTGGGGGGAGAAGAAGGAAGGGAGGGGACATTTGGCATTATGGCATTTGTCTTCCTGAGTAACCATCACATGTGATGGGGCCCGGCTTTCCTGGGGATGGCCAAACACCTGCCTGACCACGGGAAGTAGTGAATGAATTCCTTGCTTTGTTTTGCCCAGCTTTTGCTTTACCCTTTTCCCCCCACCTTTTGATTTTGAAATTATTATTATTGTTACTATTGTTGTTCTTACCTCTTTATTCTGTTTAAATTATTAAATTGTTCTTATCTCAACCCTTGACTTTTACATTCCTTTCCTATTCTCCTCCCCATCCCTCTGAGTGAGGGAGTGTGTGGTGCTTGGTTGCCACCCAGGGTTATGGAGTCTCCCATCTTGAAGGTAATTCAAATGCCTTCTTCTAGACACTGTCTTGGGCAACCAGCTGTTGAACAGGGGGTTTGGACCAGACAACCTTGAGAGATCCCTTCCAACCTCAACCATTCTGAGATTCTGAGATTCTGTGGTTCTGTGAAGGGAAATTTTAAGGTGACTAGAACCAGGGCCAGGCATTAAACATTTATTTGTTTTGCAGACTGCTTTGAGTATTTCACAAGGACTAGGAAAAGATCATCTAGCAATATAAAGCAAAACAGTGTATTAAAATTCATACAGTAGAACAGAACGATGAGATGCACTATGAAGACAACACAGTTCTAAAGTTTAATTTTGTGGTTATGAAATGTCTATTCAATTAGCTTCTCAGCTAATGTATTATGTCCTTTGGAGGGCAAAGCAGAAAAAGTGAAAAAGAAGTTATATTAACTTGGCAGTTCAAGAAGGTGAGAAACAATCAGCTACAACTAGGTACTCCAACAAGGCCAGGAAGAACCTGTCAAACATAGTATGGTTCTAGATATTAGGTTAATTTTGTGAATATGAGGATCTGAACCTGCTCAATATGCAATGTATATGCATATGCAGTGGTAGGACTCTCTTCATATTAAAAAAAAAATGTTTGAGAAAAGAGAGTGAATTACATGAGAAGTATTTACTTGTGGGTCTTCTTTCATTCAGGAATCTCATTGACTGTTTTGCGCTACGGTTAGCTGATGGATAACAGCATATTCCCTATCTCCCTTTCAACCATTTCTTTTCAAATGCCTCTTACAGCTCCTGTACTTACAAGTTGAAATCATTAAACTGATTTGTGCTTTTTCTTTTTGTAGATTAGCAATTTTTCTTAATGGTTTTTTAATTTGATCACATGGAACATTTCCAGAAAAAAAGCCTGTTAACCTTTCACTGAAAAGCAGAGAAATCTTTCAACACCGTGACTGTTCCCTTTCCTAGCTGCATTTGCCTGCTTTTGATCTCAATTCTGCTCCTTACTGTGATACTAATTTTTCCTCTGCTACACACTTAATTTCACTCTATACTGATGCCTTTGTAATGTACTGTTAAAATAGTCTCTTCGTTTTAATTTCTGTCAAATGTACACCTCTCTTTAAATGATAGCAGTATGTAGAAACTAGTGATGCAAATTATATTCATGTCTGATTAAAAAATTTGTTGAAGTAACAGAAAGATTAACAGTTACTTTCTGATCAGCTGTACTTACCATAAAGAGTTTGGAGCTACAAAAATTCTTGATACTTATTTTTTAAGCTCTTTAGAAGAGACCCATCCTTACCATGCCTTTAGAAAGTTCTGTTGGTAATTTATTAGGGCAGAGATGTAAGGGCTGTATGTAAGCAGCATACAGATAGCATCTTAGGGATTAATTTAGATTATACTTGTCATACTGCAATATTTATATCTGAGTGAGTCTATGTAACTAATCTACCTGATTGATCACTTGGAGCAAATACAGTTTTTTATAGCTTTTAAATGAGAAATCTATGAAAGGAATAAAAAGTTATCTTTTTTCTTCTTATTCTTTTTTAATAAGATCATAGAGTGCACTAAGAAACTGTGCAAATGTGTGCTAATTGTCCAAAATCAGGTGTAGAGTTTCACTCCAGAAAATTTATAAGTTTGTCACTTCTGCTGGTAAAGAACAGACATGATAATGGCCCCACATCTCTCACGGTGATCTCTAACACATAACTTATGTAGTTGAGAAAGCTGATGGATTCTGAACAGTTAATTCTACAGCATCAAGCTAGCATTTATTCAAAAGGAAGCAAAGCTCTCAAACCAACAGATTTTAGAAAATAAACTGTCAGGCTTTTTTCTCATTTCTTTTCTGCAGGGTTCCAGGTGACTTTGAGTCTGCATAACAAGTTCAGCAGGAATTTCTCTGCACATACTTGAATATAATAAAGGGAAAATAATGTAAAAGATGATATCCAAGCAGAAGAAATGATTGAGTGGTCTTAGGCATTACTAACAGCATTTTATTTTAATAAATAATTGTGCTAGCTGAATATTTGGCCATCCATAAAGCTCTTAGGAGCAATATTGTTCCTGCAAAATAAGAAAAAGAAGAATGTCTATACCTGGAAAAGTACAAATAAATTGTTTGTATTCTAGAGTCAGATCTTGTTATGGGTGAAAAAAGTGAATTGGCACTGTGTCTGTTCTTAACTGCTTTACCTGAAAATAAGTAATAATGCCTTTTGTACCTCAAGAAATAATACTGTCATCTTTAGCTCAATATTGTCTGAGTAAGCCTTCCAAGATCTAATAGCATAATCCTTACAGATTATTATAACATTCTTATCTTTCACTGACTTGAAGGCCATTGCAACTTCATGCCACTTACATTTTAGGACAAATACTAATGAAAAACTTGCTCAATGTATTTATTTCTCTTCAACAGTTGCCATAAGGTAGACTCTTTTAGTATATGCTCATTGTGGTGTAGAATTTATCAAGTTCTTTCACTATTTGAAACACAAACATTATTCAGGTGTGTGTAATAGTGCACTGCTGTATATGTACAGTTTTAGATTTTTGTTTTATGGTTGGTTGAGTGATGGTTTAAAATAAGGGTGCTATCATAGTCTAAACACTTATTTTATGGATAAAGCAAAGCTATCCCCCTTGCAAAACTCTTTCCTATAAGAAGGGACGCTTTTGTGTATTTGGAATTAAAGTTAATTTTCCATTTGTTGAACTATGTGTCCTTCAAAAGAGTATGAATTTACTTGACAAAGTAAAAGAGAAGTAGTTTAAAAGGGAAAAGAAACTTCAGAGAAACATTAAGAGTAAGATTAATCAAATATTTTAATTACATTATGTTTTAGATAAATGTCATAAAAACTTCGAAGAGACATTTCAGGTCATGGATGACATTGGCATGCAACAGATCATAGAGTGCAGAATTAAGGCTCAGAATCCTTGAATTCTCATTGTAGTTCTACCACTGAGGCATTATGATGTCCAGAGAGTCACTTCTCCATGCTTCAGACTGACAGCCTTTAAAAAAGTGATAATTGCAGGTCTTTTGTGTCAAATCTTTTCTGATGTTCTGATGTTTTTACAATGTACCATTTCAACTGGCTATGAGCAATGGGACAAACCCAATTCAGAAATAAAAGAACTGTAATTCTCTGAAAGTATTATCAGTCTACAATATAGCCCATTTCAGATGCGATACCTGGTTCTCCTCCCTGATACCTTCAGCCTGGCAGGTCATGTTGTGAGCCATTTATGTAGAAACAGAAAATTTCTTACTGTTTAGAAAATTGGGAGGGTTTCTAGGAGAGTCAGCTCTTTAAAGATAACCTATGGAACATCTACTTTTTTTTTTTAAGAGCGGCACAGATCCAAGGTCCTGACCACTTGCAGATTAAGTCCCATGGCTCAAGGGGTTTAACCTTTAACTCTGTGCATTGATTTTAGTGAGATGATATGACTATAACAGATGGAAGAATTTGTCTTGTGTTTCTCTGGCCTCATTCCAAATTGGGTAATTATATTCTACATAACTATAGTTATGTACAGTTTCAGTTCAGCTCAGTACTTCTTGTTCCCTACATTGCTAAGCAGCCTTCATATATGATGAATGTGTATTTCTGTTGTATGAGATGTATAGATTATATTTTTCTATAGTTTAACCAGTATTTTTTATTTGTAGCAGTGCAGCATTGTCATGCTCATATTATTGCTAATAATCTGCCTACAGAGAATCAAATGCAGTGCAGGTCTTGAGGATCTTATAGTCTAATTAGTTTGTTACACTTCTAATATATTAAATTCTGCTTGGGACCTCTGTTTATATAATGTCAATTGCATTACCAGCCACTACTTCCAATCCTGCAGCCCAACTGAATTAAGGATGGTGTACTTTGCAGAGGAACTTAAATAAATCATCTTGCCATCAATTAGCATTTATCTCATCTGGAAGAAAAACAAATAATGAAAAACCACAAAACCAAGCAAAGAAAAACAAAGCAAAATGCTTTTAATTAACAAAGTAGCATTATGTTCCAAAATGCATTATTATTGGTTTGCTTCTTTCACAGTTGTGGTAAGGAAAAACAGATGCAAAATAAGAAAATTCTACTTTAAGGTCTAACCTGAAATATGATGGGAAAGTAATATCCAGAATATATCATCCAAAGAAATCAGAGTACAGGAAATTAATATCTCTATGTGCAGAAAAATTTACACAATTAAGCACAGGCTAACAGGGTACTTGCAAAAGTAGTTATAATGATTGCGAGTCTTACTGGAACTAATTCCAGACTTAGTGAAAGATTTGATCTCATAGCTAGTAATGTTAGAAACATCCTTTTCAGAGTCCTTGAAGAATTCCAACTCCTTCTCTAATCTCTGTCATAGGTATCAAAAAAGAATTTTCACTTAAAGGTGCAGATTTTCACCAGATATTAGATTAATGACACTGTTTTGAGGTGTTTAATATTTAGTCTTTACTATTTGACTGTAAACATAACCTTAGTTTTAAATTACATTCAGCAACAGTCAGATTCCTATGTTCTGAATTTTCTGTGTTCTCATGAAAGTATACTGAGATCTAAGGTTTTTTTATTTAAAGGCTTACAGTTCCAATAAATATTCCAGATGATTTGGAATCCATCACACTGGAGTACTTATCAGCTTTTCAAGTTTCTGTATATTTACATATTTTTTTTTAATTCTTACCCTCTTAACATCGCCCATCATTAGAAATCATAAAATACCCCACACAAAGTCCCCAGGTTTAACTTTACATTTAGTTGATGCAATCAATGTAAATTTGTGTAGTTCTACACATGATCTCATGAAGATACTGAGAATGATTACATTCCTTTCCTTGCAGCTGAAGATTCACTGTAGCAAGTAATTAAGTTATATGTAGTATGCCCACTGAGGCCATTTATCTGAAACTGCTCAGAAGTTCACAGCATAACTTCAGGAATTCCAGAGATCATGATTAGGAAAGACGGTTACATATCTTTAGCTTTCTTAATTACTCAACTTTTAAAGAGCTGTATTCTCTTGATTCTATTACTGTGACTAAACCATCTGGCTAGGACATGTTTTATTATTCTTTAGGGACTATGCTAACATGGTTCATTTTTGTGGCTTTTGTTCACAATAAACTTTCTGTAATGATAGTTAGATCTTCCCATATAAGATGATGATGTTATTCTGGTGTGAATAGAACTTACAGGAAATGATGCAGGCATGCTTTGGATGAAATGAGCTATTTGGTGTGTTTTGTATACAGTGAAGTTCTCTATGTGCTTTATGTGTAGGAGGATCTGTCTTGTACACTGAAATCTCATAAAGAGAAGGCAATGATTGACTTCTCCCTCCATCACCATGGTGGCCATTGTCACTAGGGTCACTAGTTATCACAAGTAACATTCACGCAGAGCTGGAAAGGCAGAATGAATCATGCTGATGATTTCTGGGAGATAATTCAAGAAATGAAGATGAGCATATGATCTTTTGAACTGAAAACTTGTCCATTACATCTAGACAAGAAATGGGAGGGCATCGATGTTGTTACACTGAGTTTGTTTTGTGCTCCCTCCAGTTTGAGTCTGGCGAATACCAAGCCATGCGAACTACTGATCTCTTAATATTGTTGTGAATACCTCTTATAAAAACTTTTCTTTAAGTCTAGGTTGCCCATGCTTATTTAATTTGTTTTCCTTTTAAAAAAATAATTTTGACTTATCTGAGAAAACTACAGAATAGCACAAATCTTTGCTTTCTCTCTCAAACTCAGAATCTCTCTATTTTTTCTGATTCTTGAGAACAAGAAGTATTACTTTATTATTATCACCAGTGAATGTCATCAGTTTTCTTCAGTCTCTTGTAGAAAATTGCTTTCTTCATAGAATTACTAGGATGCCTACCACTCCTATTTCTGTCAAGTTCTGATGATGAACTTCATTATAAAGATTTACTTCCCTCATGAATATGTTGAGTTATAGATTAGCTCCAGAATATGTACATGAGCAACATAACAAGAAAAAAATACTTGTGTGCAGAAATGACCCATATAATTATTGCATACTCAGCATTTTTTTATTTTGCAGTCAATTTATAGAGACCTATTCACATTTGGTCAAAATATAAAAGTGAGGCTGCTCTTTACTTGGAAGTGAAGCCAGGTAAAACTGCTATCTCGTGCAAAACATAATGAATTCTGTGTGCCTTCTGCTTTTAAGTAGAATAATTTTAAAAAAATCAACAAAATGGAAATGTTATTTTTTCATGTTCCAAATTGTCCCAAGGGGTTGTGCTCTTTATACCGAAATATGTACAGTAAGCTGAACTGCCAGTCTTCTCCCATCCATTTTTGAGTGCTCTGTTAAATTCAGTTCTGCTGTATTTCTTTCTCACTGCTTGGTAGCCAAGTGCAATTTCACAATTTAAATAACACTCAACAGGTCTCCATTACGCATTATGTCCTTTATTTTTAAAAACTACTGGACAAACCCCCTATTTTATCTCAATCTGAATGTGTGCAATAAGCTTAAAGGTCTTATTTAAGCAGGAAGAAACACATGCAACGCTTGCAGCAAAAGAACTCACTCAAAGAGGAATGAAGGCACTTTCAGTTAGTGACCTAACATTGTCTTAGTTTTCACCAGATTCATTAGTGAGTTTTGTGTTTGATAGATTTATTTATCTACTGTGTATAAAGTATATGTTTGGGGGTTTTCACCATATCCCATTATAGAAAGGATACCTTTATTCAGTTCTTTAAGATTAGCTTCTACAATACCATGCAACAACAAATCTGACAGGATTTAGTAAGCTGAATGTTGTCATGAAAGCTGGTACTAGTGGTGGGAGCTGCCTACAGTTATAAAAAGTTGGTATGACAACTTCTAAAAGCTCATTGCTATTCAAATTGTCTGATTTTTCCTGAAAAGTACTTCTGATTTCTTCAACAGTGTGAGATTCTGCCAACCCTAATAATTCTTTTTTTAAATAAATTGTTTAATAAAAAGCCAAAAAAAGCCCCAAAATGATCAATGACCCAAGATCAAATATTGCATCTGGAACATTTTGAAAATGTATCTTAAGGAATCATGTACAAAATTACTGATAAGTTTATTCTTAATTCTTTTCTCAGAGTGGTTGACTGCTTTCAGTTTTGTCTTTCAAAACCAGCGAATTGTCTATATAAATGAAAGAGAAGTTATTGCACTGAAATTATTCCATCCAGGTTTTGATCAAAAAGAAATACACAAAATAACATTGAAAAATTAGAAGTAGCAATAACTGCCATAATATGTGTGAGGAAATCTTCTCTATTATATCAAAAGCATTGACCTGACCACTGATTGTACAATATTTCATCCTTTTTTTCAAGGTAATATGTGACAGGATCTGTATAACAGCATTTTCTACTGTAACTGGAAACAGTCAGAAATACAATACAATCATAGTAACTGAAAAATGTGTTATTTTTTATGGTGTCATAAGAATATGAAAATAGATCTGGAAGTCCTGGAGAACAGTTTATCCAATGGCATTACATTTTTTTAGGAGATGTTCTTTGTTTTAAATACATTTATTGTATACGGATTATTTATCTTTAGCAACTATTGGAATGAAAGCTGAAAAGACATATAAGGTCTCTTTCCATTTAAGATTGTATTTCAAGTCACTTTCCCAATATAAGATGTGGTTCATGGATGAATCATATTTCCTGTGATGTTAATTTGATTCATGTAATGATAAGTAACACATACAGTCTGAATAACAGGAACATATTAAACTATGATGTGTACCATTCCAGAAAATTAGTATTTTTTTAAACTAATTGAATATATAAATTTCATGTCAGTTTAAAGAACTAAACCAATTTTTTTTCTTTATTTAGGCATGTAAAATATTTTTGTTTCTGTTTTCAAAAATTGTAACTTATGTAACTATGTAATATGACAAATTATGAAATGTTTTTTATCTTGGACAAAATGACATATTGTTAACCAAAAGAAAAAGTTCAGGATACCGATCATTGTATTCTTCTGCTACTAATGTCTAGAAAAGAATCAGAGTATCTTACAAATGGCTGGGTAGTGATTGCAAAGAACTCCTGGACTAGAACTGTTTCTGAGTGATGATGTCACTCCTCCTATTAAAAGCTTTTCCTCTATGTTTTGTTATTAAATCTTACATTATGGATATGCATACACATGAATTCATTCAAAATTATTTCAGAAATATAAAGTCAAGATTTTAACCCCACAGGTTATATATGCCTTTTACAAACTTAATTTCCACAATACATATTCTCTTGTCTCTTTAAGACTGGTTTTTGTTCTTGAGAGTAAGAATACTTGCCTCTCCATGAACACTTTTCTGCCAGTACATGGAGCCATCGAGGACTGCAATCGGCTCAAGCTCAGCTAGAACATTTTAAATTAAGCCTTTACAAAAATGCTGGTCATACATCTGCTGTTTATTTATCAAAACCAGAAAAAATGTATTTCATCCATTAGCTGTTTTCATTGCAGAGGTTTCATAAAGGCTCAAATTACAGTTCTGAAATGAAAGTTATATTTGGACTATTTCTAAACCATCTCTGTACTATATTGCATTTCTGGTCATGGCATGTATTTTATTAGCCGTGGCACACAAACTAGAGAAATATGTTAAGATAAAGAAATGTCCTTGTCCGTGATTAGAAGAAAAGTTGCCTGTAATGTCCTGTTGTCCATAAAGTGTCACATAACATTTTAATGGAAGAATTTCAAGGTAGCCAAGACAATGGGAGTTCTGTGTGTAGCCTAGAATATACAGTGCAATTACGTACAAGCAATAAAATCTGACAACTTTAGTTTAAGGCATGCAAAGCAGAATGCCACTCTTTGAATTTAAACATTTTAAAAGCTGAAATGTACTTGTATAGAGAACAACTTTAATATTGTTGGATGTTACTTTGCATTACAACTACCATCAAAGTAAAAACGTTTCTAGGGTATTTGAAAATTAGTCTATTTATTTTCAGCTTGGTATTTTGCCAAATTACATTCAAAAGCTGCAGCAGTGCCTGGATAAGCAGAAATTAGCAAAAGAAAATCTGGAAATTCATTTTCGGCATTTGAAAAGTATATAAATGACATGAACAGTTGGGTCTCAATGGTGATGTTAAAATAGGTAGATCAAGTGAAGCTGCACTATGCATGGACTTGCTTTGCAGTTTACTACAGTTATAGTGATTTTTATTTTTTTTATTTATTTTCAGTTGTGCAGCTGTGTTTCAAATCTAAAATGCTACATTTAGGGCCTGATGTAATAATATTAAGCAAAAGAATAAGCAAACAGTGGTGTTGCTGATAAAAAAAAAAACAAACAAAAAAACAACTAAACATGCTCCTGGGGAAGAAACTTCATGAGAGACAAATATTTGGGCTGTGCATATACATGTTGTGCCTCTAGATGCTATTCTTAATTGTTCCTGGAGAAGAAATAAGTATTTGGTATAGATAATACAACTGGTATAAAAAATAAATTGCATGACAATGAAAATACTAATTGAAAAGTAGTTGAGATGGAAAATTATTACAGGAAAGCCTGACTCTTGAAAGTATATCCCTTTGTAATAACCCAGTTAATGATTGGTTTGCTTCTCAATATGAGTACAACCCCACAGAAGTCTTAGGCTGGAGGAGGAGCGTTGATTCTTAGATTGATTAATATAATATAATAAACATTATTAAAGCTATGCTTCTGTATGGTAATAAGAGCATTCAATTTTCCAGGAAGATAATTAAACTGAAAATATTCTGGAATAATATCCTGATGAAGAAATGCAACAGGCTCAAAAAAACTCTTCCAGGAAACTTAGTTTCATGCAAGTATAAGCATCGGTCCAGACAAACCTATTTCTCTTACAAGTTACAGCTGACCATGGGACAGAGCAGGCTCTCCTGCATTGTGACAGAAACACACGCAGTCTTTATACTGAGTTTATTGTAGTATACTGTCATTGCATAGACATGGCTTGGCTGCATCAAATAACATTGTACAAACTTCCAAGTTACTCCAAAATTTGCTATCCTTGTCATTACACCCAGAATTAATTTTCAATCTATTGGATACAATGCAATGGTCAACTGTCTTATTATGTAACACTTTTTCCCCCTTTTTTTCTGTGATCTCTGTGAATTCCAAGTGATCATCTTATAATGCCAGATCATCTTAATAAACATGACAGCATGTTTTTGACAGAGATGGATAGTATGAACAGCAAGCAATGAAAAGTCAGGGAAATGGCCTCTGTGATGGTAGTACAAGTGTTATTTGTGACACAATAAAAACTAACAGCTGTTCTTTTCTTTTTAACAGCGTGTTTATGTACTTTGCAGCTTTAGCAAAGTCTGAATACTATAGAACTCCTAAAGACTAAGCCTTCTGAATGAAAGCTCCTTTGTTAAGGAGACAATTAGCAATGTGTTAAATCAAAAAGAGTTAACATTTATTCCATTTGTAAATATCCTTTAAGTTATTTGCTCCTCGTTTACAAAACAACAGAGCAGCTGGCTATGTGAGGCTTTTAATTGTCAGTGCTGCCAGCCATGTTACAGAAACTGGTTACTACAAGTAAACAGGTAGTCTTAATTGCAATATTCTTGTTGCTTTTGTGGTATCACCTTCTTAGGATAGCTGAATGCTTATGGATTTTAAAAAACAAAAAAATGTTAATTAATATACTAAAACTGGCAGACATCTTTCTGCTATCTGAGTGCACTTCTGAGAGAATCTGCAGGTATTGGAAAATCTCCAAACCACACAGGAGACATCTATATCCATGTCAGCAGATGGGATTGTGTTTGAAAATGCAAGGTTGCAATAAAAATTTTGGCTACTGCTGGTATTCAGTTCCATGAGCTTTTAATGACCAGCTGTTTTCTGTATCCATGGTTACCCTGAATGTAAAAACATCCTTTTCCAGACAATTTATCTCTATATTACTGTTTATTTATTTTGCAGTGCTATATGTAACTATGGAACAATACTAAATAAAGGTTTGCAATAGTGCAATACTGTTTTTACCTAAGCAAACACACACAGATTAAATACCCTAGGTACATCTAAATGAAAAGAAGAGGCTTATTTCTTTATAGTTTTCTTCTACTGATTATATATCAGAAATATATATATTTATTTCCTTTTACTGATTAATGCTCATAAAGAAACCAGTCACTGTATAGCCTAATAATGGTCTTACATAAAAAAATGTGATCATAGAAAAGAAAATTGCTGTTCAAGAAAGGGAATAAATTTAAAAATTACACAGTGTTAGCATTTTTATTTACGTACTAAAAAAAACAAATATTGCAAACTACTTTTTCAAATTCTTGAGGATTTTTTGTTCTACAGTACTGATATTCTTTAGCATGCAAGATGCAATTTTTTGTGTGATGTTATTGAACTTCAGCAAAACAGCTGGAATCAAAGAATATATTCCTGCTAATGTTAAGTTACATAAGATAGAGTTATGAAGTCCCAACAGACAATAAGTAAATCTACAGGATTAATTGTCACAGAACATTATGTAGCTATTAAGACACACCGAGATTTTTATGGTAATGACTGCCGTACTCTTTGTACATAGCTTCAAAATATACCATTCCAGCAGAATTAGAGTATCCTTTTAAACATAATTATATTTTCATAAAAACTGTTTTTTCATAAGATGTTTAGGATATTACGTATGTTGCATTATGCTTATAAATAGAATTATTAAAGTTTAGCAATATTTAACACTTGTCTGCAGCTTCCTATATACTCAATGATTTTGAATTTTTAAGTATATTCCTACACTGCCAACCAGTCCAAGATACTTTCCAGTTTTTCTACTGAACATGTCCTGTTGTTGCCATGCAGTCAACTAAAAGTTATTAAGTATCTTAAACTGAGTTAATAGTGGGGAGATGATAGTATTTCAAGAACGAATCAAGATGCCTAAATAAATATGGAAGTGTTCTTCGTTAGAAGATAATATCATGTTGAATCTGCTTCTCTCTGGGTCACAGCCAATTGAATTACTGTCATGCATTTCAGAAGGAGAATTTTCAAGCTTTCTGAAGACCATTTTATGACAACATATTTTGTTTTTAATTTTTGAATAATAGGTTTCACCTATTACCTAATACCACAAAACTGATTTACAGTATATAAGAAACACAGATATGAACTAGATTAGGATTATGAATGGTTCATTTTTGGTACAAATTAAAATTGTTTCAGAAGTGTAGGTTACTTCAGAGATCTTTCCAACTTTGGCTTATCTTTTTAAACTTTTTTCTGTTTTATATTTAAAAGAAATCAAAGAATATTTTTTTTAAAAAAGATTAATTTTAATGCCTACAAGATATAGTAGAACAATCGCTTCAGTGAAGTAACCAGATTGTAAAGGACAAAATTGATACGAGAATTTTGCCCTACTCTTGCACTTAAGTCCCTTAAATGGACTAATTTTAAAGTCCTAGGTAAATGTCCTCATCCACTAATTCCTTTTGGAGGAATTTTACATTTCACTTTTGACTGAAGTAACTTTTTATTGACACAAGTTCTTCACATTTTAGCCTTTAGACAGCCAGAATCTTGGCTGTGGTCATTACTTCCTTCTTTTAGTCTCTGCTGGTATTTTAAGATTGGTTTCTCTTCGTAGTGTTACCTAGAAAAACAGACTTCAGCTTCCCAGTAAAGATGTGAATCAGCATACCTGTGATAAATTTGACTTTTGATATCAAAAAGGTGGCATCTTTTTTTTTGGGATGGTACTGAAGAGTGTCTAAGCTCATAGACTCTACATCAAAACTACAAAGCCTCCCTCAAAGCTGCTGTAACTTTTAGGCAAAGTCAGGTCCCAGTTACTTTCAAGCTAAATGACTTCAAAAGACTCAGCTAAAGTATGATGATGCCAAAAAGAAATGGGTTTATATATTAAAAAACTACTACTCAATATAATATTTCCATTTCTCATTATGTATAATTATATATGTCTATTAGATAAGATATATTCATTATATAATGAAAACACCATTTCCCTTTGGTGACATGAATGCTACTGGTCTGGGTTACCAGTGAGCTGAGTAGACTAGGATTTGGGACACACTGTCCTCTGCCAGTGACTCCAAAGTAGATCTTGGATGAATCGCTTCTTCTCTGCGCCTGTTCTTCCCTCTTCTGCATCCTCTCTTTTTCTCTTCATTTTAATTTCTTGTCTTTTTAGACTATGAAATACTCCTTATTATACATTTCTGTACATCTAGAACAGTTGGGATTTAAATTAAGCTGTAATTTTAGAACTTCAGGTTATAAATATTCCTGAAGGACTTAAAAATCACTGAGGTTGTGATAATTACAGTTATATGAAACATTTAAGATAAAACAACTTTCCTAAGCCAATGTCTTAAAAATTAAGCCAGCTAGGTTCTAAAATATATAGCATGAAGTATGTCTCAGAACATGGCTAGGTTTTATTGTTGGATGACACCAGATCTGAATTTCTTGTTTGTGAACTTGGGGAGAAAAAAAGTTATTGCAGCCAACCACTTTATCAGCCTTTTTCTTTCTTTCCCCTCCTCTCTCCAACTTTTCCATCTTTCTTCTCTTTTTGTTTTCTTCCTTCCTTTATTTTTTCCAATTATAAATTTTCATTCCAGATAATAAGGAAGATTAACACCTCTTTCTGGTTGTGGGTGGTAGCTTGCTGATTCCTCTACTTCTATATTGATGGTGTTCTGGCAGCAAGTGGATAGTAATCCCTTATTCTCTCAGTCTCATTTTCTTGGTGGATTGTTGTTGGTTTTCTTTTTAAGACAGACAAGAAGTTATGGTGTCTTTTGATATGGGAATTGTTTCATGAAATATTGACTTTGTCAGAAGTTAGATAATGTAAAAGGAAAAATTATTTCTTCTTAAATACAAGTTATCACAGTACTCCATTCAGATATCAGTATTTGAATAACTGTGCCAGTGGACAAAACAAATGCATAAACCCAGTCAAATTTGCTGATTTTTGTGAGCTCCAGCTCAGTCATCTCAGCATTAAATGGCAACAAACATATGCACATGTTTTATTCTGCATTTGTTTAGACATGCTGGAAATGAGAATCTGTATCTGGACTGTCTGTAGTGTTGTACCCTTGTCCTCATAGTCGGCTGATGGTAACAATGTGCACTGATAACATACTTTAAGAAGGAAGCTGCTTTAGTATTGTTTTGGAGAAGTAGCATTAAGCATAAAGGTGCTGATTTTTGAACTTTGATGTTTTATGTAAAGTAGAACTTTGATATTTAAATGTAAAGTAGAAAAATCAGGTATAAAAGATTCATGAAAAACAAGCAACAACAAATCAACTAATAAAATTTTAAAAGTATTTCATGCAAATCTTGATATAGTTCTAATCCTTGGTGGTTACAGTATTACAACACAATAGTTGAATTCTTATATATACAGTTTTCTGGGCAGTCAGAGATGATACTGGTAGCAATATGTATTATGCTTAATATATGTTAATATCTTAATTTCAACATTTTGATGCAATCTAATCTGGCTATATTTTGCACCGAGAGCACAAAAATATTCTGAGTGGCTCATTTCAGTTTGAGTTGAATTTATATGTAGCTAGTTGTAACTTAGCTCTAAGAATCTCAACCTTCTACTAAAACATAAATTCTAATTGTAGTTAAATTACTAATACATTTACAAAACAAAATTCAAGAATATTACTATCTTGTAATACCAAATTTACAATGAGTCTAGGAAGGATAGACAGGCTAGATGATATTTAAGAATTTCATATTGGCTCAATTTCTTTGTATGGATAAATTTTCTGTGTGTTCTTTGCTTTAACTCTGCTCATTTGATTAAAGAAGAAAAAAAGATGCATCCCAAGTTTAGATTTACTTTTCACTGACTTAATGTAGAAGCCCTCTTTGTAATACTAACTCAGCTGTGGGTTACATATATATATCAATAATTCTTGGTGTATTATTGTCTTACTAGCTTTCCCAAGTACTTTTATTCGCAGTGTAGGATGATAACACCAGCTAACCATTTTTCCAGTAAATGAAGTCAAGTAAATCATAAATATCTTTCTTTTGAGAATGTCCTTTGTGGTTCTGCTGTTCATATGACATATCTCAGCAAGGTCAGGGAGTGCACTCTGTATCTCTCCAGGCATTTTATCTCATTTTAGAAAGGATGCTGCTAATAAATCATCCAGAAACATTTTTATTCCCATTTTCTCATTAGGGCACTGTTCTGCCAACTAGTCTGTTTTTTAATAGCCAGCAATTTATATATTTTTACGTAAGTACTAAAATATTTTTATTCCTTGAGCTCAGGGTCAGAGTCCATGAAACGCACCTGTGACCACTGACTGGTGTGCTGCTTCCTCTGTGAGATAACTCTGAACTTCAGCATAATTTACTGATTGCATTTGATGTACTCTTACTCTCTCAGTAGATTGTTACCAACTCTATCTATATATTTTGAGTCTGACTTTTGAAATCCTGCCATTATAGCCATTTGAACTCCGTAAAATTTTAAGGCAAATCACTCAAAAATGGTTCAACTTGCTTCAACTTTCACATTCATTTATATATAATAAATGTTGTGATCAAGTTTATTAATCTTTTCTCAAATCTGTACAGAGGTAGCAGTTGTGACCTGTAGTGAGACTTCAGATATACTATTTATATTTTCTGGACAAAAATTTTTAGAAGAGAAAATCAAGACATGATTACTCTAAAGGTTATTTTTTATAGAAGTCACTCAGTATATATGACAAACTCTAGAAGTTTCCAGACTATTTGCAGTAGGGCAGCATAAGAAGGGAGGTGTTTGTAGGTTAGCCTGTATGCATAATACTTTTATGTAATAAATTGCTTTAAATCATTTTGTAGAAAACCTGAAATAATTTAGGTAGAAACTGCCAAAATAACTTTTTGATAGTTGAAAATGAAATTATGTCAAATGTCTCTGAAAATATGAACTGCCTCAGTGAAAAAGGTTTTACTTTAAATTAAAGATATTTCCAGTTATTTCTGACTACCTCATTCTTCCCATTATATGAAATAGTGTCTCCTTGTGTAACATTTATGTAGTGTTGGTTTGAAACCAAGGAAAAAGTAGTTCAGCTTCAAATATACAGTCCTGCTTTTCGATAAGCTTGAAAACCTTTATTACCTTAGAATAAGTACTATGTACCCAAATGTTTGAAATCCATGGACTTCCCTGTCTCCTTTAACTTCTGCATTCAACCTGAGTAACTCTCAGGTAAGATTTTTAGAATGAAATTGTTATGCAAATGCTGTTTGACTTAACAGACATTTTTTTTTTTAATTTAGAGTAATTTTTTAATATGTTGTCTTTAGTTATCTAGCACTGGTGTCCAATCGTAATTAAAGTTCTAAAGTGAAAAATGGGGACATGCTGATCTGTCTTGATGTTTTTACAATGGAGAATCACAAGTGCAGTAAGATCTGTCATGAAAAAGCCAGGTAATGAAGAACTGGAGTAGAATAATAAGAAACAAAAGGTTCTGAAAATGAATCAAGTTTCTCTTTGCATATTTAGTAGGCTGTTATAAGCCTGTGGGTGTTGATTGTTTAAGGTGAAGAAGGAGTATTGAGTAGTTTGTCTTTCAGAGTTCTTTGTTGTTAATGCTAGTATAAAATAGAGCAGATTTTAACTGAATAAGTTTGATCTTCAAAGTGTATGGCTGTGTTTAGTAGATGAGCATAGATTTAGATGGGTTTATGGGGGTTTTGTTTAAGATTTGTTACAAACCTCTACCTGCAGACAAATATTTATGACTAACATAGGCTTTGAAACCTAAATAGCTGAAAACTCAGCAAGGAAGAAACTTCTCTTTCATTTTGCAATTGTGTTGGATGTTGGGTTTTCTGTTTGGATTTTTTGTTTAATAAACCTTTTTCCAACTTTATTGCATGAATTGGCTGAGAAGAGTGCACCAAGAAATATTCATGGTCTACTAGCTAAGTTCTGTGTGTCACAAAGGAATTAAAATAGAAATCAGATTTAATCAAGCTTCATGAGTGAATAATCAGGT
This sequence comes from Falco cherrug, assembly GCF_023634085.1. Taxonomy (NCBI): domain Eukaryota; kingdom Metazoa; phylum Chordata; class Aves; order Falconiformes; family Falconidae; genus Falco; species Falco cherrug. The sequence goes on from NC_073699.1 coordinate 66,462,340, forward strand.
TGTACATTATATCTTAATTGCTTTTCCTAAAATATAACAGTTGTCTGAAATCATTGTTGCAGTGAGGCAACATTTATATTAGCATTATTCAGTCTGATAATAAGAACCTTTTATGTTCCCTAATATGGTTAATGAGTGCCCTTTTTAATTCCTTTCATTATTTCATTATCTTTTATGTATCAAAGTGTTTACATTTTTTTTTTTTAGAACTGCATGGAGAAAAAACATTTCAGGACCTCATGGGTTTAGACTGTTTTCATGAACTATACAGCAACACAATGATCAAGTTGAATTGTTTCAGTAATTTTTAAATTTATATTCACTGTTGTTCTACATTTGGAATTATTTGTCATGTCTGATCGTACAAATATATCTTCTTTGATCAAAAAAGCATTTAGCAGCTTTGGAAAAGCAGCATACTTCTAATGAGTTATGAAGATTAATAGAGGTGCTCTAGCTTGAAAAAAAGTAAATTTACATGTGACTTTTTTAAGATCTAAGATCTAAAATTAATTTGCGAAATTTAAAGAAAAAATGAATGTTCATGTCTATCTTGAAAATAGAAGATATAGATTATAAAAGGAAATAACCAATGGGGTGCTTGTAAATGGCAAAAAAATGCCACCTTGAAGCAAATAGAAATAGTAATATGATGTTTGATAACAAAAGTTTAAGATTACTTTAATTAGAAATGCATACAGTATTTTTTAATCATAATCTGGAGGAAGCACATTTCCCAGAAGATAGTAGCATTCAACCTATAAAGGGCTGAATGTAGCTACTAGAGAAGAGTAATTTTTTTGTGAAGAGTCACTTCTCACATTACTAATTATCTCTAGCTGAATACTAGTTTGCTCCATCTTGAAGCTAACAGTTACTAAGTAGCAGTTGTCTAACTGGTTATAAGAAGTTACACTAGTAATGTTGAACTAAATGGCAATATTCTCACATCTACCCAAAAAACCCCAACAAACCAAGCCCCCCACCCCCCACCCCCAAAAAAGAGAGGTATAACTTGACTATGCTGTCAAACAAATACAAATATACAGATCCAGCCAAAGACAATAATGCCATGCCTACAGATGCTCATTTTCCCCCCTATGTGTTGAAATGTGAATAATATTGTTTATAATTACATATACGACTAAACCACTAGAATAAAAAGTTAATGGTTGCCAACTAGAGCCAGTTTCTGATATATACACTTTTTAAGTTTGTGGAGAAATGTGTGGTGCATGTGCATAGTACCCATTCTGTCCAAGCCACTGAAGAAGCCATTTGCTAATACCTTTTCCTAAGGGGCTTTTCCCCTTATCCATGAATAGTTATTTTTTTAACTTTTAACTTTAAGCTTAGACCATATTCTTATTCCTAATTTTCCTGTCACAGGCATTTTGACCAGAAAAGTTTATTACCATAGGTGCTTCACCCTAATTTGCATCAAACTAACTGAAACACCGAAAGAAGTTGCCCAGAGAAGCTGTGGATGCCCCATCCCTGGAAGTGTTCAAGGCCAAGTTGGATGGGGGTTTGAGCAACCTGCTGTAGTGGATGGTGTCCCTGCCCATGCATGGCATGGAGGGCTGCAGCTAGAGGATCTTTACCCAAACAATTCTATTATTCTATGATTCTATGACTTGTTTTACCAGATATATTCTAGTTTATTAGTAAAGAAACAATCATTTCAAAAAATACACTTTGGGAAAAGAGGGAGCAGACCCAAAGTTCCTTAGCCACTTCTGTTTGTGTATATTCAAGCCAAATAATAATTTAATGTGAAATAGTGAGACAGTCCTCTTGATGAAAGATAGAATCAAAGAATCTCTTCTTAGAAGGGTAGCATTAGCCATGAAGTTCCCATTTACGCTTGCACTGGATTTGAATTCGTTACAGAATCAAACTATTCTGACACATAGTCTATTGATTTTACTTTACTTAGACATTTACTTTGTAAATTAGACTTCCTTTAAGTGGAAAATGTGGGTTCAAATCCAATCAGAGAAGGAATTGAATCACATCTTTTACAACAGGAGTTCTAACCTCTCAAATAATTCATTTGTATGCAATGTATGCAGCAGCTGACTTTCCAGGTCTCCCTAAAAGCAGCATATATATTCCAGATCTTTAAGTGTAATGAATTGCCACCAAAAAATCATCTCCTGCTCAAGGTAAGAGGTCTGAATTGGTCAGTGGTTTATGGTCTTCTTTTCTGAATTATAAATAAAAAGGAAAAAAAGTCCTGGTTATAACAAAACTTTTCTGAACTGAAATTTGCATTTGCAAGGAATTACTCTAATTTGTTCCAATGACTGCAGGGATTATAACACTTTCCTGTTTTATAGCCTTGCCCAAGTAGTGGTAATTTATGTGTATTTCATATTTCTAATACTTAATTGTTCCTTTCAGTGACACCTTGTTTGACATGACAGGATAATATTGAGTTATATAGTGTTTTCAGTATATTTCAGGATGCTTTTTCATTGCAGTTTAAGTCCTTAGGATGAAGAAATTATTAGACCTCATTAACCATTGTTACTTCTTCATATTGTACATTTAACACATCATCTTGTTTAATATATTAGTAGGGCTTTTTCTTCCGCCTTTCTAATGGTGATTTCTGCTTTAGGATTGTTATGTTTTGTTGGTTGGTTGGTTGGTTTTTATCACATTCCTCATAAAGCATTAAATACTGTGTTTTTTGTTGCCAAGACTCAGCTGTAGTTCACACTGTCCTAGCTTTCCAACCTCATTTTTTGTAGATCATTAGTTTCATGTAAATCTGTTCATTGCATGTAAAGCCAATGCTGCTTTGCTGTTTATGGCATAAAATTTGAAACATAATATATTTAAACTGGTGCAAGTTCACAGCTTTCTTACTTGTGTGTTTAAGATTTCCAAGTTCAATATTTGTTCTGTACAGTATAGCTTGGTTATCCATGTTTTCTTCTTTTCTTTGTGCTAGGAAACAGTGTTTCCAAGAAACGGACTTAGTCTTGTTGCTCTAACACATCAATTTGTTAGTTCTCTGATAAATTACTTTTGCTCTTTGTGTATATCATGAAGATAAAGTGGTTGTAAGTGCTTTGAGAGCCTTGTCTGTTCCAATACATTGCTTTATGACTCTGCAAGTTCACATTTTGGCAATATAAACCTGTAGATATAAGGTTTATCTGCAGCAACAGACATTGTAATTATGTTTCTTTTTGCTAGAACTTGTGTGTTTTGTTGTTATTACATAAAATAGTATTGGTTATTGATATGTTATTTTTCTGAAGAGCCTAATTTATCACTTGTGAAGACACCAAATTCTAGTGGGTTTTGTTGTCAATTAATTAGACCCACATCACTTCCAACAATTATATGCAGCCTGGAACCAAATCAGAAAGTCCGTTTTACGATCCAGGTTCAAGGCTAGGCTGGTGCATGAAAGCACTAATAAAAATTTATTTCTTCTGTCTTTTCCCCTGGTTTTGCTCTAGCTTTCTTCCTCCCTCCAGAAACCAGCATCATTATTTCAGCATGTGTCCATTCCCATCATTTCATAGTTAGTAAAAAAAATCCCTCTGGTTCCTTTATTAATTTAATTTGTTTATGAATATTTTTCATGAACCTTTTTTTTCCCTGTGTTTTTTTGTTTTGGTTTTTTTTTTTTTTTAATGGCAGGAACCAAATGGGTCTCTAATGTAGTAACGGTATGCACCAGGTAATCTGTATTGTAATGTAAAATACACAGAATCAGTAACTGGGCTTGTTTATTTTATTTTGGGGTTGGGGTTTTTTTTGGTAGTTTCAGCAGGGACCCTAAGGCTGGTGCTCTTATCAGAAGGTATGACTTATGCTAGAGAAATTTTGAGAAAATGCTGTTACTGCTGCCATTATATGAATAAATAAAGAATATTAAATACAATTCTATTCTAAAAGGAATTATTTAAATAATTGTGACACTGTCATATGTCCCCCTGAGAATAAATTGTTAACTCCTACTTCGTGGATTACATTTTTCTGTGTAAGCTAATATTAATTTTTCTGTGTAATCTGTATGATTCTAAGCTTAGTTTTGGGGTGGGGGGAGAAAAAGAGAAAGGCTATGCTTCTATAGCATGCTGAAGGAAGGATATTACCTTTATATTTTAAATTGTATATCACTCTTTTTTCTTTCATGTTTAAATTCTGTTTATACTGCCATTTTTCCTTAATATGAAGTAAAGATATTGCAAAATATATAGCATACTATTTGAAACATAAAATAACAGATTTTCAGTTTGTAGAACAGAAGATCTAGATATTCTTGGTAAGTTATAGCTGTTACATAAATAAATTCATATTCATGTACTGTGTTTTTAGAAATTTGAATCCTCTCTCCTTCAAAACTAATAAGGAAGATAATTAAAGTTCTGGAACTCATGTAGATTTTAGTTTATGAAAATTTGTTTTCAGAATTTTTCAAACCAAATTAATTGCAACTGATACAAATCTTGGCTCAAATCTGATAGTTTTTGATCTTCAGTCTACAAACAACATCATACTTAAGCTAAAGCCTTTAGAACTTTTACCTGAGCTACAAATGATTAATCACCCACATTTCTTCTTTTTTATTATCAGTCTAGTGTATTTCTTCAAATAATTCTATTAAATGTAAACTATATGGACTTGCTACACTTAATAACACACTGGAAAATAGTCAATGTACCTAAATGTACCTAAGATACTTTCCTGTAGAATCTAACTTCAGGTCTGATTTCTAAATAAAATATTTTGTTATAAAAATCCATCAAGATGCCATGTTTTCCAAACTTTTCAAAGTGCTTAACAATCATTATTTTTTCAACAGAAGGAAAAATGAAAAATGAAGTATTGTGTTTTAGTCAGACCTAAATATTCCAGGCAAGTTTCAGTAGTATTTTTGAATTACAGAATAATTTAGGTTGGAAAGGACCTAAGAAAAGGAGGACATCTCACCCAACCCTATGCTTAAAGCAGAGTTAACATCAAGGATAAATGTGGTTTCTCAGAGCCTTACCCCGTCAATGCTTTTAATGTTTCTTGTGACAGTGACTCCACAACTTGTCCTGGCACTTTCTTCGTTGAAACTTTACATGTGTGCATTCAACAACAGTCCTCCGTCTAAACACGATATATGGTAAGCTTCTGAGCGGAAGCTAACTATTGATGAATAAATGACTGGTAAAATACTGTCTGAGGGAACAAGCACAGTTTGCTTCTCAGATACTAGTTATCTGTGTACTTGCAACAGTTCTGTGGTAATAAAGCAAAGCTAAGTTTTTGAGAGGATTGTGAAAGACTGGAAGAGAGTTAAAGAAATGGCTAAATCCATGTCTATTTTAGGCAAGCATAATATCATTGATTTAGTCAAAGCAATGCATTTTTATCTTAGCCCAGGAGCTTCCTTAAACCTTGTCAGTTGTAATTTGAACTAAGCTATTTCTTTACTTTCCTGTTTTATGAGGTTTTCCATCAACTTATTTCTTCATTTAATGTTGCTTTTTATTTATTCAAGATTACTCTAACTTTTTATATAAATGTTTTTTGATATTTTTTTTCTCATTGGTATTGGTTATGACAACTGTTTTTCATTAAAAATAGTGAAAGCATGAAGCATAGTCAGGCTTCAAAGTCTAGTGCTGTAAGAGATGAAGGAAAAGCTTTGGCAAAGTGAAAGAGATGACTCCATTATTTCCACACAATATGTGGGAGTAAAATGAAAGTTCCCTTTTTCATAAGAAACTCTGAAATGTAGAAACTGATACTTGGTGCCATATAATGGGATTAGGGCTAATACTGTTCCTGTTTCTGTCAGGGAGGAACGTGTCTGTCTCTAGCATAGAGGGAAAGGGTAACATGGATACAAGTGTGGACTAGAGCCAGAACAGGAAACTACATATACAGTATAATTGTACAGACTTTTCTATGGTAAATATAAGTTCTTGGCACATGCCAAAGTGAATTTGTCTCTCAAGGGGGAAAAAAAACCCAAACATCCTGAAGTTAGTTCTCTGAACAAAACAATTACCTTGTAGTCAAAATAAACAGACATCATTTCTGCAGCTGTCCAAATCATGACTGCTTACTGTATAATTTTTCCCTGTGGTCCAAGACTAAATGTTCCATCTGCAAAATGATTAAGGGATTTCATAGGTAAACACATTTACTATTACATTTTAATGGAGTTGCCCTTAAATTAGAGGCTGTCATTCAAAATTAATATGAGGAGCTATCACTGAGATGTCTAAAGTGATGAGCTGAATGACACAGTACTCATTTTTCAGAGGTATGGACTTTTTTTAAATGAGAATTGAACACTGATAGCAGATTGATGTAATAGCTATTACTTTTTATGCCACTTGTTCCTGTCAGTCAAAGTGTGGCAAACTAAAGGAGAAAATACAATAGAAGAAATATTCAAAGCAACAAGCACAGACAAAAAAAATGTCCTTCCTTTGTCCATTTTGCTTATAATACTTCCACAAACATGGAACAAGGTTTTGGGTTTGTTGATTGTTTGTGTTTTTTTAAAGAATACTTCAAATTATTGACTACTCACTTCAAATTTCAAGAGAAAAATGGGCACTGAACCTATATGAGCTTAGTGAGATAGAACACAATTTGTGTATCAATGTTGGACCAATACATTTACCTAGACTTTTAGCTGACAAAGAAAAGGTAAAAAAATTAGGAGAGGAAAAACTTCAAATGCGACTGTATTTTCAGTAAATACTGTTTGAAAAATATCTGTTAGTCTGATTTGTTTGCTGCGTAATAGGTCACCAGAATGATGTGGTCTTATGTATTACTCCGTAATATTATTAATTTAATTTTCTACTTTTCTTCCCTAACAGATATTTATATTTCTGTTCTCTTTAACAAAAGTCTGTATTTCCCTTCATATGTAATTATAACTGTTAGGCCATATTATAGTCATATTTTGTATGGGTCTTTTTGAAGTTCTTTTTGTGTCCTTTTTATAGCATATGACACCTTTGGCTGTCTGCTTTTCAAGGGGAGGAAATATTTCTTGTATCTGCTAGCCTACCAATTCATTTTATACTTTGTTGTATCTTGATGCTATCAAAATTTACATATAATAATTAGTATTGTTTAGTTTGATTAGAGCATGCATCTGGTCCTGAAAATTATAATGCTTCAGTTTTATTTTACTGTTTACTCTCATTGCAATGACAATCCATTGCCAGTAATTAGATTATTGTTTACTTCAAGACCTGAAACTGAGCAGTAGTTATCTGCCTTCAGCAGCATCTGTATGCACCTACCATCTGTTCTTATGCAGTTATAAAATATTATCTGTAAATATTTCTTCCTTTCACGTTGCGAATGGTGGCTAAAATTTCTTAATATTTGCTGCTAAGCAAATTAACAACTTTCTTGTGTTTAGAGCTAACAAGATATAAATTCCTTTTAAAAATAATTATTTCTCCGGAAAGACCAGTTTTCATTACTGCTTTAGCATTTTATAGTATTTTACCTCAGGAAAGTGTGCCGTAAAAGCTAGATGGCAATAAACTGAAGCCTTCTGTAATCTTAGAATGTATTTCAGAATCGGTAAAATTTAGTAATTTTTTTCTATCACGTTAATATGTCTCTAGGTATATAAGATCACATTTAAATTATTGGTGCATTAGGTAGACCTATTTTTTCTCTTGAGGAAGTGAAGAAGCAAAATAAGGACAGTTTAGCGTGTGCATCTAATTTAAATTGTTGCAGAAATCTCAGGTATGCTAGAAGAATCTGTATTAATCCTGTGGTATGCCCACAGTTGACATTTTTTTGATAGAGAGGAATGAGCCATGTTTTACCCATTCAAAATTACTTATTTCATCACAGGTTTTAAATATCTTAAAAACAATAGTAAACTTTTTTAATGGTGTTGAATCCTTTGTTATTGTCACAAAATATGCAGGGCAGAACACTCTATAACTTATGTATTGTAGTCTGAGTTTTCTTCTGTCACTGTGACATGATTAGTAATGAGGTTAGTGATGGAAGAGAGCATAGCTTTATGGCAAACCTGTTTGGCAAATATAACAACTTCCTAAATCCAACTGAACTGGCAACATTATGCATTTTATGTCTTAGTTTGCTTTCTATACCAAAATGTTCCTATGTTTTGTTTGTACCATTGTTTGTCAGCAAGTGCATAGGGATGTCCTTGTTGCAAATGTAGAACACAGAAAATAATGAAATAGAGAAGGGAAAAAAAGGGGGAAAAAGAGGAATGCTATCAAAATGATGGTATTAAAATTCTAAAACCTCTTTCTTAAAATTAAAGAAGGCAAGGGCAGGTACTTGATATAATTATTATCTCCAGTTTATACTTCATCTTAGTCCTTCTCTTTCCCCCCAGATTGAATATAGCAGAATCTAAGAAATATAGAGGTTGGCTGATTACAATGGAATGTACATTTTATTATTTGGCAGTGGTTTCTAGCTTCACACAACCATAAAACTGACATTAACAATTCTTAACTAATCTCTAGTTCTTAATCTAAATGCAAGGTTAATGATAAAACAGGTGATGGACAAATAGTTATGGCTACAGTGACCATTCTGCTTAGTCTTAATGTTTTGCCAAAGGTTTTTCCCCACCCGCCACTTTTTAAAAAATACACACATAAAGAACTGTGTAAACATGAGTGATGACAAAGGAAAACACTCAGCAATATTTTAATGGGAATTTAAATTTATGTTATTAAAGTGCTGATCCTTCCTAATTCTAGACAATATTCATCAGAATAAATGAAGATCGATCTAGTGCCCAATGTAAGCTTTGTTTCAGGAAGTTGGGAAGGTGATAGTTGTCCACTTAATACATACACTGAACTAGTAATTTAAGTTAAGTTCTGTTGGTTTCATAAAGCTGAAGCCACATATTAACATCAGCATTCAATAAGCATACATAACTAATGAGTAAAAATGTTATTTCTATTAAAGATTCTTAATAGACAATAAAGGGTGAATTAAAAAAATGATGGTTGTCTAATTTTAGCATAAAAAAAGGAAAAACATGAGAAAAACATGAGAAAAAGTAATCTAATAATCTTTCATAGAGACAAGTCAATTTAAAAAAAAATCAGGAGAAAAAGCTAATATTTTGCTGATAAGCTGCGATTTTCTGCTTAATGATTATCTTTTAAGAACAGTCACATTTTGTTAATGTGATTAATTATGTCACTGTACTTCCCTGCTAATAGTGAAGGAAGCACAATAACTGAATGTTAATAGTATAAGTATTTATTAAAAGAAAAATGTTAATTAATACTGTCTTCCCTGTATTCCATAACAGCAATTTAAATGAAAAAAGGACCTCCTTTTTCCTCCTACATGGAAGGAATGTATGCATTCTGGTAAAACACATTTTTATTCAGGAACCAACCTGAGGAAAGAGACAAGCTAATAGGGAAATGTCAGTTGTTCAAACACCGGTTAAAATCCTGGTCTTCTGAAGTCAATGAATTCAGCAGGGTCAGATTTCAGGCACTGTTATCTTTCCTGAAGTGAGAATTCAAAAGCAGTAAACTCCAAAAATCTAATTTCCTGAGTCTTATGCTTCACAACTATTGCAAAAACCATTTGTCCTCTTGGAACCAAACTGGATCTACAGTTTTTTGGAGAACTTTTTCTTTAAGAATGCACTAGATGGATATAGTATAGGACTAACTTGGGTCTCATTGCTACCACTGACACTGCTCTGACATAAGATTCAGAAGTCTTACTTTACTTAATGAACAATGCATAGTGTAAGGAGGGGGCTACACAGAACGTAGAGTAATGACTTGAAACTTGGGCTGATAGAAATTTCTGCTGATAAAGAGAACCTGGGATAAACAGTACAATAAAAGTAAAATGGAGATGTTCATCAAACAATATTTTTCAACGTCTAGTCAGAACTTGGCTGAGCTTGTGCATATGCCTGTGTGAATTTTGTAGTCAAATAAGAGCTCATACTAAAGAGGAACAGTAGAGTTAGTGCTTTGGTGCTTCAAGGCATACATGAACAAATTAGAACTGTTCTACACATTGTTTCCAGCACGCAATATTCATTTTCAGAACAGCCCTTACCTTCTTCAGAGAAAGGCTTGACATTCAAATTTTACATCCAACTAGATATTTCAACACTACTATCATATTTATAGGTTGATAACCTTACTTTGCTCTGGCATTTCTAATTTATAACACAGGAAGTCATCTAAATAATTCAGATTGAATGTTTGCACTTGCAAAGTGGAGAAAGCGGAAAGACTATGAAAAGAAAACCTACAGTCTTTTTCTACTACCTTCCAGAAGGATGAAGGGAAAAACAGATACCAAATTGACATTTGGACATATTAAACAGTTTCAGCGCTGCATGATGTATCAGTATGAGATTCAACCTCATAGTGTTAGTTGTATAACTGCATAAGGTTACTAACAGAGTTTCCTAGTATAGAAATCTAGTATGGAAGCACTTGCATGGGAAAGTAAGCAAAATACCAAGAATCATGGTCCGTGCCATTTTTCAGATACTATTGGAGGTTTCTACTATTATTATTATGTTCCAATTTATTTTTTTATGAAACAGTGTCCTGGAGTCACTTTATTTATTGCATTGTGTCCAGCTCTCTAGTTGAGAGGAACTCTTTTCTTTTGTGTCTTGTGCCTTGCTCTTACCATCCTCTAATTAGCCAGTAATGTGGAAACTATGGTTTCTCTATGTCAGGGGTCCTCAAACTATGGCCCGCGGGTCAGATACGGCCCCCCAGGGTCCTCAATCTGGCCCCTGGTATTTACATAAATCCCCACCACCACCACCACCCTGCTGGGGGTTGGGTGGGGAAACCAAGCAGCCGCAGATGACTGCCTGCCACTTCATCTGCGCGCCGGCCCCCTGTTTAAAAAGTTTGAGGACCCCTGCTCTATGTGAATTGAAGCAAGGATGGATGAAGGGACTTTCACCCTGAATTTATAATGGGAGCTATAATATCCAGTTTCTTCATGGCGTTGCATTTTACTATAACAGTTCATAGCTAAAAGTACTGAGAAATTATTCATGTCTAAATTAGAATTAAAAATGAAGTTTAAAAGTGCAGAAAGCAAAGAAAGCAAGAAATTGACTTTTATATGAAATGGTAACCCAAGAACTAGGTCCTTTAGAAAACTGCAGGGGGAAGAGTGGAAATTAACGGTGCAAACCAAAAATTGTTATGAACTGTTCCCAGTGCTAGAGGTGGGTATGATTACATAGAGTATTTCAGAGAAATAATACTGATAATCAAATGTAATCTGTTAATAACAGCCTTAGACAGGATCATACTACACATAGTGTGGTGTTGTAAGCTATAATCCTGCCAATCAACCCCACATCATTATTCATTTAAGAGTTTATCTTCACAAACATATCCGGAAACAAGTTTTTCACTCGTATTTTGTTCCTAATTATTTTCAACTAGGAAAATAATTATATGTTCTTAAACAATACCCGTTCCTTACAAAAGTTTTGTACTCTGAAATTGCCTATGTGTTCCTGTCACCATGTAATAGCTCAGTGATCATGGGTTGGATTCCTGCTTTGCGTTACTCAGATTAGCAAATTGCTGTTCCAGCCATGAAACTGAAAAGCAAATACTGGACCCCCTACTTCAGTGCATTTCTCCAGCCTTATTTCTGTGGTAACCTTGCTTGTCTGTCAAATCATATTCAGTGTGAGTATTCAAGTATAGGAGATTTCTTATTTTGCAAATAGTAATAATATATAAAAAGTGCTAATTTCTAGAGCTATTTGTCATATTTTTGAATCATAAAACAGTACATGTTTATTTTTAGATTATGTCTGCTGCAGTGGGGTTACTTGGCAGCAAATTAATTGAATAAATAAACTGAGACTTTTTCTTATACTGATACTCCATGAAAAGCATTTGATCAGAAGTTTGGCTGTGGTTTATAAATTAACTACCAGCATGATTTTTAGAGATACTATGGTGACTAAGAAAAAATAAGAAATGCATACTATGCCAGCCTGTAACCTTACTTCAGAGAATGATTAAGCTTTGGTGTCTCTTTTTTTGTTTTGTTCTTTTCTTACAACAGGTCATTTTCAAACCTCCTTCATTTTAGCCATTAGGAAAGTAAAGCCGAAGACACTCATTTGAGATGTAAACAAATAGAAATGGTTCTGAAAGTATGAAATAGACTACATAAGTAAATACTCACTATACAGGTTAAGTGCTTTCCAATAATTCAGGTGGTCAAATCTATCAGTATTTTTTTCCTCTCTTTTCTTTTGGTGAACACATAGGCAAGAACCAATTTTTCTCCTGAACTCTTTGGTTTCAGAGTCTGTGATGGGAAAAATAAGTTGAATGTTTTCTGTCCTATCATCTGTAGGAAATTAGGTTATGAAGGAAGGAATACTGGCATGGCTTCAAGACATTCATATTTACTACAGTCAAAATACAACATGGCCTCCACGGTCTATCTGACCTGTGCCGCAAATGACAGTTTATAAGATGTGCAGTTTTCAGAACAAAGATGGAAGTGTTATTAGTGACTCAAGGCTAAAGCCCTACAGATCTTGTTATCATAATACGATACATTCATGAACACATCTTTATGAAACACTTGTCATGTTCTGAAATTTGATCCACGCTGAGGTTAAAACACAAATAATTTGAGAAGGAATTACCTATAACATACATTAACTTCCTCATTATTTTCTTTCTGTTTCAAAAGCTAAATATCTTTCTTAAACATTCACAGCACTAACAGGAAGTTTATCTACAGCTCTGTTTTAGCGAGGGTTGTTCTGTTTTTTACATAAAAGGTATCTGGAAGTCTCATCAGGATGTAGCAATGATTTTCCTAGTAGTGGTGAGAAATTCTCCTTTGTAATAGGTAGGCAACACCGGACACATTGAGAAAAATCCATGGGAATATTTCATAAAGGTATAATTCCTGGTGTGAACAGTCAAATTTTTAGCTCTCTTGGATTGTGATATTGTAATTGGCTTAATAAAGGCTCTCAGCAGGCAGTAGGCACAGTAGTAGGCCTTCTGCAGCTTGCAAAATCAGTTATGCTTCTTGAGTTTTCAGTTAGCATTGGCTTGGATCCTTGTGATTTTCCACTGTATAAACTCCAGAGTGCTATTCTTTCATATGCTGGAGGTCATCAAGCCCTGAGCATTGAAAAAAAATAAATATTATGCATATGTAACGTTACTTTACTGATTCTTTTGGGGTTCTTGGTGTTTGGTTGTGGTTTTTTTTTTAATTAAATGTTTGATTACTAAGAATGTAGTGTTTACCCAGTTCTTTAGAATTAACATGAGCTGCAAATGCTTGCAGTAAACAATGATTAAAATGTATGACTCAAAACTATGGCTGCTGGGTTGGCTTTTCTGTAATTTACAAATATCAACTAGACACAAAATTATGTGTTGTATGTAGCAGAACACCATATAATTACTGTCAGGAATGACACCACTCAGCCTGCTCAGTGAGAAGACAGGGCTTTGGGTTGTTGTTTTTTCTTTATTCTACTATAATATCTGTGTTTATGTATTAAACTACCAGCCTGCCTGATTAAGTTATTATTGTTGAGATTGCCTTCTTCAGATCTAAATATTTTTTGAATAGCTGGGGTATCGTTTTTTTGTGTGTGTCAATATTGTCAGGTTTTTTTGTAACACCAAAAACAACAAAAAAAAAAAGAACAAAGTCTTTTCATTTCAGATGTTGTTGAAGTATATTTGCATCACATCATGGGAAAAGATTTTTATATTTGTTGTATTGTTTGATCCTAAAAAAGCCACATATAAGAGAACATATTGCAGGCAGCTTGACTTACTTCCACTGTTGTCATCTAATGGTGTCTTATGGTCCCCAAAAAAGTTTCTAATTACTTGAAGTTTTAATCTAATGTGAATGCTAACATGACTTGTGAATAATTACAGGTTCCTAGCCCAAAGATTAAATCTAGAGGTAAACCCTTTTAAGAAAGGCCATTGAAGAGAGTCAGATTTTATTTGAGATTATGTAGAAATGTAAAGAAAATCTCTGAAAATGTTCGTCATACTGAAGCTTAAAAAATATTTGAATTAATTTCATTGTACTACAGACAGAGAAAATATAACATAAAGAAACAAAACCCCCCTGAAAAATAATCATAAACATTCTGCCAAAGAAAGTTACTTAATTGCAATGTTTATTATAAAGTTATATTATATATATAGAAAAATTATATATATTCTATATATATAGAATATATATATAGAATAAATTATTTAGAGTTTAGGTTGAATATTACCATGTCCTTTGCAAGTAGTGATTTGCCAAGTGGATATAACTGCTATAGAAGTTACAATAGTAAAAAAAAAAAAAAAAAAGTAAAGGTCCCAAAACATTTTGGCTTTGTCTCATAGAAGATTAACAAGCTCTTTTATCATAGAATCATAAAATATCAGGGTGGAAGGAACTTCAAGGATCATCTGGGCCAACATTTCTTTGCAAAACCATGGTCTAGACAAGATGCCCCAGCACCCTGTCCAGCTGAATCTTAAAAGTATGCAACATTGGGGAATCCACTGCTTCCCTGGGAGGTTATTCCAATGGCTGATTTTTTACATGATGAAAAATTTTCCTTTTGTGTTCAGTTGGAATGTCCCCAGGAGTAACTTGTGCCCATTACACCTCATCTTTCCCACATAACTCCTTGTAAAAAGGAAGTCTCCATCTTCTTTGTTGTCACCCTTTACACACTGGAACATGGTGGTAAGGTCTTCCCTAAGCCTTCTTTTCTCAATGCTGAAAAACCCCTGTTCTCTTAGCCTTTCCTCATGTGGCAGGCTTCCCAGACCTTAGATCATCTTTGTGGCCCTTCTCTGGACCATCCCCAGGCTACTCACACCTTTTTTTGCATAGTGGGGACTAAGACTGAACACAGTATCCCAGGTGTGGCCTGATAAGCACTGAGTAGAGTAGGATACCAACTTCTTTATCCCTGCTGGTGACGCCCTTGTTGATGCAACACAGCATCCTTGGCTCACTTTGCAGCAGCAGCAGCAGCACACTGTTCACTCACATCAAGCTTGTTGTCCACCAAGCCCCCCAGGCCTCTTTCCACAGAGCTGCTCCTCAGCCAGGTAGATCCCAGCCTGTCACAGCACTCTCCAAATTATCAAGCTGCAACCAGGTCTTTTACCATCTCATACCAACAGACTCTTCATGCCAGTCCCTCTGCTACCTTCTCCTCACCCAGGGCACATGTTCTCTCTTCTTTCTGTGTCTTCCTCCTCTCTTCCTTGGTTGCTCTCTCTTCATTGGCTGCCCAACTGCAGCCACAGCTGCACTTTATTTACATCAGCCAACCCCCCACCCCTGAAGCCAGCCCACAGTTTATATTTTCAAGGTTAATTAACACAGATTCATCCTTCTACACCAGCCTGTGCTACAGTCCTAGATTATGTTTTCCCAGGTGCAAGACCTTACACTTGTGCTAGGTGAACTCCATAAGGTTCTTGTTAGTTGACTCTTCCAGGCTATCCAGGTCTTCCTGCAGGGTGGCTTTCCCATCCAAAATGTCCACTTCAACACTCAGTTTGGTATCCACTAAATTATAAAGTTTGCTTGTGCTTCATCAGGATGATCTTGATCCTACCATCCAGATCACTTATGAAGATGTTAAACAGTGCTGGGCCCAGTATTGATCCCTGGGGGGACCCCACTTGTGGCAGGTTGCAGTTTGAGAAGGAGCTGCCTGCCACCACCCTGGGGTGCCACCTGCCAGCCAGCTCCCACCCACCATCCAGACCATGCTCTGGGCCATGGCGCATCAGCTTCTCTAGGAAAAGGCCACTGGAAACTATATTGAAAGCCTTGGAGAAATCCAGCTAGACAATGTCCATCGCTTGCCCTGCATCAGCCCAGCAGGTTACTTTGTCGTAGATGATAATTAAGTTTGTCAAGCACAATTTGCCCTTGGTAAATCTGTGCTGGCTTTTCCTAATCATGTACTTCATTTGAATTGTGATAACCCTCAGGAGGATTCGTTCCTTAACTTTCCCAGAGACTGAAGTAAGACTGATGGACCTATAATTTCCTGGCTCCTCCTTAAGACCTCCTTGTAGATGAGAGTGGAATTAGCCTTCTTCCAGTCTTCTGGGATTTCCCTGATCTCCACAATTTCTCAAAGATTACAGAGATATGCTGGCCTCTCGATACCAGCCAGCAACCTCGGTGCATATTGTGAAAGGCCCATTGATTTGCAGGGGTCAGAGTCCTGTAACAGTTCATACACTGACTCTTCCTTCACTGACAGTGAGTTTCACTTTGCATCAACCTAGATTTTTGTTCCTAAGGCCTGAAGCCAACTGTGCTGGTAAGGACAGAATTGAAGAAAGCGTTGAGAACTTCTGCCTTTTCAGCATTGGTGATTAATTCACTGCTCCTGTTTAACAGCAGGCCAATATTTTTGTTCTGTTTGCTTGTTGTTACATACTTGAAGAATCCTTTTTTGTAGTTTTTGACATCTCAGGCAATTTCAATTCAAGCTGAGCTTTTACTTTTCTGACTGCATTTCTGTACTCCCTGCAACCCTAGTAGATGCTTACCGTAAGATCCCCCTTGGAGACAACCCCTCTGACTTTGGCCCAGAGGCATTTGCTAAGGCTTCTACAGTTGCCACAGTTGACTTCTATACATTCAAGGTTCTCATTAACATATCCTTAACCCTTAACTTTTGGAAAACAAAAAATTCCTGAGGAAGAAAGGGGAAGAGAAAGGGGAGGCTTGGTGTTTTGATAGATCAAAGTTTGGTTGAACTCATTATCTTAATGCTTAGTGGCTTTAGTCTTTCTGTTCCATAAAAACAACAAATGAACAATAATTAAAATAGATTGATTTATCCATATCATCTGTTTTTCTTGGAAAGCATAGCTGTGTGTAAAGGGCATTTATGGCACAGCTGTACATATAATTTTTTTAAAAAAAATATATTAAAAAGTCTTTCTATTTCAAGTTTAGGAGGAAGTCACAGTGTTGTTGCTTGAAATATTTCTTAGTAACTTAGCAATTGAATTAATGGAACAGTCCATTTTCTGAAACTTGAGAGCAAAGTGGGGTTGATATTACACAATTATATAAAAACCTAGGTGGTACTACCCATGTTAGATTGTGAAATAGCTGTCAAAATGTTCTCTGTGAAATGTTAAATATTCTCCAGGTGTTTTCTAAAACTAATATAACCCCTGTGTCCTCATATAAATAACATTCAATGGTCAATAGGAAGTAAGCTGAACATGTGAGGCATTGATGCTTATATATGACCATAAAGAGTAGATATTCACAAAAAATAATATTAGTCAGTGGCAATACTGTCCCTAACCTTCCTTGATATAAACCAAGTGGTCAGGATAGAAAAGGAGTCTAACTTTGGTTGTCACCTTGGTATAATATTTTTTTGTCGGTTTACTGTTTAGGGATTCCCTTTGAACAAGCTTGCCAGGCTAGAAAAAACATGTAACTGTTACTAAGCCTCATTTCCGCATTTCATATGTTATGGAAACAAAATATACCAAAATATGTTTCAGATATTTTTTTAATCTGTATTTGAGGTGTGGCTTTGTTTTGTTTGTAACATACCTGTTAACTTCGCTGTTTGAATCTTTTGTTAATAGAAAGGGAGGAATAAAAGTTTTATGGAATGTTTCTTTTTCTTTCTGTGATTTGAATGAGAACCTTTCCTTAGGTAGGACCCATGCTAGTACACTTCATTAATTAGAAATTACAAACCACCTTTCAATCATGTAGGAAATTTTCACATCTTTAGAAAAGCAATTTCAGATAATAAAATCCTAGACAAACTTTAACTGGTTTTTAACTTGACAACTGTCCTCTAACATAGTTTCTAGGAATATTTTGGTGACAATACAGTGTACAGAAATAATTTCTTTAATTGATCACTGTGCAATCATGTAAAAACAAGCATCTGTCTAAATATATTTTAATTTTGTTTTAATTAAAAAAAATAAAGTAAAGTAATGATGCAGTATGTTTCACAGCAGCTGTATAAATTCAGAGAGACATAGCTGCCTTGGCCAAACATTTAGGGGGAAACTGTGGTTTCCAGTGTGTCCTGAAAATTAACAAACCCCAGTTTATCCAGATCAAGGCAAGAGTACAAAAACAGACAGCTGCTAAGAGAGAAGTACTATTAGGCCATTCCTGTCTCTCAAGCTCTCCTCCCCTCTCATTCTCTACCCTCCAGTCACTCTCTCACGCTTGCTCACTCTCTCTCGTTCCCCCTCCCTCTCTGTTTCTTTTCCTTTAATATTTTTTTTTTAAATACCATGGATCACCAGGTTCAATACAGCTTTTTTCAACTATGACAGCAGCAGGAAAACCAGATTGTAAATCACAGAGTACCTAATCTGGCTGAGTTATTCTTTTTTATTTAAAGTTCACACAGACCACAGAACATGTCTTATGAAGACTTTATGCAATGGTAGGTTATTAAACTTATTCCACCTTGCCCATATTTTATAAGCGCTATGTGTCTTGCCCATAAAAGCCACGAGATTTATATTTTATGTTAAGCAGAAATACCCAAGAAAAGATTTCAGATTTGATTTCTTTTAATCTAAGTTCCATTTTCTTATGATTTTGACCTGGCCTTGTAAATATCATGGTCTGGCAAAGGGAACAAATTTCATGCTATTTAATCCTCAAAACACCAGTGAGGCTTTCAATATAAAACACTGTAAAATTTGACCAATGAATGTTTGAGGAAAACTTTTTATTTCAGATCCATTAGGTGAAGATTTAGTTCTATACCGTGAACATGAATTAGAAAGCCATGTAAACAAAAACACTCTGTGAACAAACAGTGGTTTTGATTTTGATATATCCAACAAGGCTGGAGGGGGGGGGGGGGGGGGATTGTTTTTTAAATTACCTGTTTAAAAGTGTAGAAAAATATTTGACGTGTCATGAATGCTATGAATAAAATAAAAAATTCAGGGAATCTTAAAATATTAAGATGGAAGAATCTGATAGAATAAGATCTTCCTTTTTGGAGAAAATAATTTTAACTGGTTGTTAGCTTTTTAGTGTTACAAAAGGGTATACTTATTTTTGGTACAATGTCCAAGAATACTAAAGCAATTTCTACTATATTTTTTCAAGAAAAGTTAATTACAATTGTTTTTCTGTACAATGTAATAGTATTATAAAAGTTAATGAAGTTTACAAGCAAAAACTATTTCATTACAGCATCTGAAAGTTTTTTTCCCTAAGAACCTAGGGAAATTGTATCTTCTACACTTATATATTTGTCTTCTTGGATAAATTATTCTAAGTCAATATTTTTGATCAAATCTAAGTAATTTTTTAGAACCTCGTCACTTAAGATGATTAAACAAAAAAGGAAAAGAATCCAAATTGTATTATTATAAATTGTGTGTAGTAATTATGTGTATCTCATCTATTTACAACTTGCTCCTTGTAATTCTGCATGAGATCTGGAATGATTTCAGGGGCTAATGAAGGGCGACATACTCTAGCTGGAATGTGTCTGTATGACATGTGTGGTTATATTTATCACAGAGAATTAAAGTACCATTTTTATTTCTTGCCTGCAGTATTTTCCATAGCACTGTTGACTACTCCTGATTATCCTGGATTGTCTGACTGAAATTAGATATTTATTCATTCATTGGCTCAGAACCTCCAGCAGTGTTTTGCTTCCCTGAAATTGTCATTAATATTGCCCATTGGTTTTGATAGTTAAATTGTACACCTGTTAAAAAATAAGCACCAGATTGTTAATGATTCTTGGTCATCACACTGTCAGTAGTTTTCCCGCAATATTTCTCTTCAAATTATCAAAATGATTTTGTATTCCTCTACTTGTGTCATGAACTTTTCCAAGGCTTCCATGGTAAGATATTGGTAAAACCTTAAGTATCTGTATTCTAAATCAATAACACTGTAGCTGAAGTGGGAAACCTGCTGAAAAGAGGCTCATTCTAATTTAGGGACTTGTTTTGGTTTCAGCTGGGATAGAGTTAGTTTTCTTAGTAGCTGGTGCAACGCTGTGTGTTTTGGGTTTAATGTGAGAACAAGGCTGATAGCACACTGATGTTTTTGGTTGTTGCTGGGTGATGTTTATACTAAGTCAAGGACTTTTTGGTTTCTTGGGCCCTGCCAGCAAGAGGGCTGGAGGGGCACAGGAAACTGGGAGGGGACACAACCAGGACAGGTGACCTGAACCAGCCAAAGGGATATTCCATAACATGGGATGTCATGCTGAGTATGTAAACTAGGGGAAGAAGAAGGAAGGAGGGGACATTTGGCATTATGGCATTTGTCTTCCTGAGTAACCATTACACATGATGGAGCCCGGCTTTCCTGGGGATGGCCAAACACCTGCCTGCCGGTGGGAAGTAGTGAATGAATTCCTTGTTTTTCTGTTCTTGCATGTGCAGCTTTTGCTTTACCTGTTAAAATGTTCTTAACTCAACCCTCAAGTTTTACATTTCTTTCCGATTGTCCTCCCCATCCCTCTAGGTGAGGAGGAGTTAGTGACTGGCTGCGTGGTGCTTGGTTGCTGGCCAGGGTTAAACGATGACAGGGTTTCTTAAATTAATCAGCTCCTAATTACTCTTAATAAGTCAAATTAATTTTGGTTATTTTTACAAATATATAACAACGCTACATATAACTAAATCACTGGAGGTTAACTAAGTATAGTAAATTAAAATCCATCATATCATATCCTTCAAGAAAAATAACTTGTCTTATTTTATTTAAAATTGCAGGTTATTGAGTAGCTGTGAGGAGAATAGCAGAAGCAGAGAATAATGTAAACTGTCCCATACATAAATGTTATTACTTGCTATTTTTTCTGTAATAGATGTGGTCATACACTATACCTGTTAACATGTTAGAGCTTTATGAATAATCCTTTCTTGCATATTCCTTTATTAAATGTGTTATTACAAGGTTTATGAGCTTTGTGTTTCATTTAGAACCTTTCCACCAGGTCAAGGCTTCATTATAGTATATCAGAGCCTTTTCTTACCCTCATTCTTTGACTTTATTGTTGTTTTAGTCTGATCCATACATTTCTAGAGACCAGGAGGGCAGAAGGAAGCATCATTGGACACTTCCTGAGTATTATACAAAAAAATGTGTTCTCTTCTGTTGTCATTCACTCTTTGCAAATCTGAGTTCCTTAGACAGTTGAAGTTTGGCTTCTCAAGTATTGCTCTATTTTATTTTAATTTTTATGGCCCTTCTTCTATTTTAAAATTAATGTTTACTTCCTTGTAAACACATTTCAATCTTGGCCACAGCTAATTTTTTACCTGATTACTTGTGGTCTAGACAATCTCTAGAGCACGAACTGTTTTGTTCTCCATAGCATCTACTCCTGCTCAGTTGGGTCTCAGGTTGCTAGACCTCCCAGACCCAGAAGTAACGGTGTGGAAGCATGTAAGTGTGTCTTTTCTGTTCCAAAGAGCCATTTGTTTTGGTACTCTGAAGTTGGTTAGTGCATCTGGCAACAGTACTGCTTTTCCTGGGATATGCCTTTTTCTCACCTTGCAGAGCTAGAAACTCTAGTTGGCACTGCAGTTAGAAGAGCATTGTGCTCAACTGGGACATCTTCATGATATATTCTAATAGCTTCTGCTCAAACTGCACATCTGCTATATGGCTAAAAGCAAATTGATGAAACAGCCCATGCAGAATGGCATAAGCAGTAACCCTTCCTTCATTCCCCATTCCCTTTTATATGCCCAGGCTGACTCCTGCTGCCATACTAAGCCTTGACCTGTTCCAGAGGGAGTCTTACTGCTATCTTCCTTTGTTAAAGACCCCGATTTTTATCTTGTGTCCTGATTCAGTCTGTATTACCTGTGTCAAGCTTCTGTAAGCTTCAAATGAATGTGAATGGGGAAAAAAAAAATGTTCAGACCATATGCATTGTTAGACTGTATTCGTATCTGTCAATCAAGAAGTTTGCAGCATAACTGGCACACTACTTGGACATGTCTCTATAATGTTCCCAGACATCAGTGTTTTAAAGGAAGGCTTATCTGGTTGTATGCTGCACCAATCCAAGAGGCTCTCTGCTTTGGAGCTGTGCTTCACTTTACCTGAACTAAAAATCGTTCATAATCTGAAGAAGAGATACAAATTCTGTAGAAAGACACAAGTTTAGAGTTGCAGTGACGGGAGCTGCATTTTTTTTTTAGTTGTACAGTAGCTAGCTCTCTTCCACAGTTTATGTATTTCACGAGTCTTATGTTAAAGTCACATTACATATACTGCCATTTTTACAGATACAGTTTCTAGCAAGCAAGCAAGCCTCTCCTGTGACAGAAAGGTTTTCCATTATCTACTCCATGCACTACTAGCTGCCTATATACTGAACACTTATATTTCTGTTTCGTTTGTTGCTCTCCCTACTATATTCATGTGGCATTAATGTATGCATTCTGCTTCGTTCCATGCTGTGGTGTCTCTTGAAGCCTGTGAACTTGCACCAAATCTTGTTCCCTTTACTTAGATTCTGCCATTTTTAACTAGAAACATTATAGCCAAGGCTCCCCAGAATCTCTGCTGGCTTTAGTACACCCTGGAATCACAGCACCTTCAACTAATCCTGTCTGACATGTCTAACATATATTTGGATGCCAGATCTCTCAGCTTTGCAACACATGCATTTGATAGCCTTCCCCATATAAGTATATCTTGTCTGTAACCATCTAAAAGGTCTAGAGGTCAAGACTATAAGGAGCAGGTGAGGTCACTTGACTGGAAAAGAGAAGGCTGAAGGGTGACCTCATCACAGGCTACAACTTCCTCAAGGGGCAGGTGTTGATCTCCCCTCTCTAGTGACCAGTGACAGGACTTGAGCAAATGGAATGAAGCTGCTTCAGGAGAAGTTCAGATTTGACACTAAGGAAAAGGTACTTCACTGAGAAGGTCGTCAATCACTGGAACAGGCTACCCAGGGCAGATGTCATGGCACTAAGCCTGTCAGAGTTCAAGGAGCAACCGGACAACACTCTTAGTTGTATCATTCAGTTTTAGGTAGTCTTGCAAGGAGCAGGGAGTTGGACTCAATGATCTTTATTGGGTCCCTTCCAACGTGAGAAACTCTGATTACATGTGACCTTGTTGATATCATTATTGTATCTAGGTGGTGGGAATAAACCTTGACAACAGGTCTTATTTGGTTTTTTTTTCTTCCCATTCCTACTGTGAGCATAGAAAAGCTTTTTTTCTGTTTTGCCCTTGTTCCTCATCATCTCAACCAGTCCTTCTCAACCTATGTTAAGAGGGAGTTAACCTATGTTAAGAGTTACTTTATCTTACCTTTTGCTCCACTACCTTGTGTTCTCCAGACTTTCTTCATGGTTTGGAAGGATGTTTTTGACAGCATTCTGAGGGCTCCATGGTGACCTCACAGTGTTTCTTACACACTTTATTAGTTATCTTTTCTTCTTTTTGTGGCTTTCCGTGGAGTGACCACTGACTCCAAGTTTTGTGTCCCGCTTACTGCACAATAGCATGAAAACTCTGTTTATACAACTAAATGGGTTACATTTGTTAGGACAAAACCAGTTTAAACAGACTTGTGAATACAGCTAGTATTCCAGACAAACTTTCTTATACCTCCTCCAGTATTTTTCCTTCTGTAATATGGGGTCTTTTGGTTTTTTATTTAATCTACAGGCAGACTGGTATCATCTGTGGCAGCAAAAGACTGTCCACACCTTCTCCAAATATCTAGCCTGAAGATATACTGTGAGATTAATCCTTTCTCCTATCACAGGCAAAAGAAAAAGTTTTCTTAATCTTGTAAGTGGAAAAGCCAAGTTCATCCACTGCTTCTGACAGTTTGTAATTTAGCACAGTAATTTGCTGCAGGTTCTGTATTGACTGCAGTCCCTCTATTCCAATTATCAAAAAATGTTGTCTGTATGAATTATTCTCTAACACATTAGGGACCAAAACGGAAGTTGTTCTCCATGGTCAGCATTTGATCCCTTTGTGAGCCTTGGTTACCTATGTAGTCAATCATACTGAACATAAAAGGGTTGTTCGTGCTGACACTGCTTTTCTCACCATATTTGGAAGTCCTCAGCTAAAAGAAAGACTGTAAACACTGTAATAGAGTTCAATAAAGAAAAAACACCCAGCAAAACAAAACAACAACTTACCACCTGTCCAAACAGGCTGGCAGATAGTCGGGGAAGATCAAAAGTACATTTATGGGGGAATTACAGGCTGTGGTATGGAAAGAATGGGATGTTGCTGGAAATACCAGCTAAAAATTATGAATGCCCAGTAGAAATTATAGAAGAGTGACTGATGTTGGATATTGTATCCCAGAATTTACCAATCCCAGCCACAGCCATTATTTTTATTTTGGGTGGATTTTACTTTTTATTTTTTAACAAAGAAATCTCAAAATATTACTTCAATGCAGTGAGGCCATAGAGCTGTCTTCTGAGACACGTTATAAAATAATGTAAATCTTTATTCTCAAACAGTGATGTGTCATTTTAATGAACTTAGGAATCAGTTTGAGAAGCAACCACATTTCTATTCAGAGACAAAATTCAAAATATGAGTTTTGTTGCTATACGGGATTTTGTGGTTTAGGTTTTTTTTTCAATTTATGTGATAAGTGTTATCATTTCCAACACAGCACCATGAATGACAGTAGTCTAGAGCTGTTGAAGTATCTACATTAAAAAAGCAGGTAGAAATACTGGAGAAATATGATGGAATGGCATGAATATTCCGATGTTAATATGTCTTCAACAGACGATAAAATGCATGCCAAGCAAAATAATAATGCAAAGAACAAGGAGAAACTTCTTAGAAAAAAAGCAACAATATTAGGAATGTGAAAATTCCTTACTATAACACTCTCATATAAAGTAAAACCATAAAGCAATCATATATTCTTTATATAATACTCTTCCTTGAGTTTCTAGCATCTTTTTCACAACCAGCCTATGTTGTAAATGACAGGTTCCAGTCATGGGGAGGTATATTTCAAACTTGTGGCACCACCTGATGCTGAAGGATAATGCAAATGCAATAGCAAGACTTGAAAGGGATTAGGCATTTGTGTGAATGACAAGACAGTGTCATCATATGTAAACACATAATTTGGAAAGGGTATAGAAAACCCTTAAATCCAGGATTAAGGCAATTATTAAATATATAACTTTAAATCTTTTAAAAGCAAATGCATCGATTTCAGACTACTGGTGTGCTCTCTTTTCAAAATAATATTGTTAAAACCTTTATCTAAAAGTCAGTATTCACCCAATTTCATTGAAGCTGTTGATACTGAATGATAATATGTAGCTGCAAAATATACTTAGAGAAAATTGAAACATTTAAGAGATGTTTCATAAGCTCTTTCAAATACTCAAATGCAAAATCTGTATTGCTTATTATTGGCATTTAATTAAGGGTTTTGAAATTTTTAAAAAAATTAAATTACAAAAAAATTTGCAGGTATTTCAGTCACATCTGCATTTGCAGTGAAAACCTGAAATAATTAAAGTGGTGTTATTTTTAAGTTTGTTTAATCTTCAGGGGATGTAAAATTTATATTTAACCTCTTGAACTATAGGTTTATTAAGTGTATTTATCTTTGCTTCATTTTTAACTCAGTGTCATCTTTTATGTTTTAGCTCATGAGGGTCCCCTTTCCCCCTCTGACCTTGCACAGTGAGGGCTACAGCTCTGGCACAGCACCCTGCCTGTGACAGCATGGGCTTCCTTTTCTACTGTGTGCTGGTGCCAGGCTTAGTACCAGTACATTTGGTCCTACAAGGAAATGAGTCTGAGAAAGAGTCAGCAGATCATGAAGTTAATGGTGGGGGTGCTCCCTGCTATCCCTGGCAGTAAAAGACTTTCTTTTTTAATTGATTAAAATTTACTTTTGGATAAATCAGGTTGAACAGAGTAAAATCCATCCTATTGATAATAACTTCTATTGATACAATGTTGGACTTAAAGCTGAGAGATGGCATTTTAATAAAAGGGCTAAATTATTTTGATTTTAAATAAATATATAAAGATAATGGGAAATTGCCTAATATGGTAAGATATGTAATTTTATACAAATTTAAAATTATACATTTTTTCTAATTTAAAAGAAATATAAAATTACATATGTCTGATTGTTATTAACAACAAATCTCTGAAATGGGCTCAATAAATACAGTGTTGGCATTCTGTATGTATCCATATTTGCTTCTTAATTCAGTACTTACTACATGTGCCATGTACAACAATCAACATTTTATAAACAGTTGTATGCCAGATTCTACATCAGTAGAGGAGTTTAAGTTGCCCAGATACTATTCCTATGTATCTTAAGTCCTCAACATTGAAATTAGTTTCTTAGGTAATACTGTTATAGTGCAACCCATACATTTGTCTATTACTAACATATGAAAGTGAATACAGAGTGCACACAGGCAGCACAGCGAGCTGTCAATACTTTCCTGTATATTGCTTTTGCTATCCTGACATGTATAAACTGGCACCTTTCAATAAAATTTAGTAATTTTATAATAAACCTCAAAATAGTAGAGGAAAATCCCAGTTAATTTTCCTGGAAGAAAGATTCATGTACCTTCAGCTTTATATATTTTCCTCTAGTACTATTGCTATACTTTATTCTGTAATTTAAGAAAAGAAATTAAATTGATGCCTACTCTATGAGTTTTGTTCATTTAAATTGCTACAATAGCATAATTGCCACCAAATAAAACTTAGGGAAAAAGGAAAACCTAACCAATCTACACTTTTTCTCCTACACCATTTACACCACCAAGACCTCTTCCTCCAACACAATTTGTCATTTTTGGTGAAGTGTTTTTGATATGGAGTGAGAGTTCAACACCTAGTTGACAAATCAATACTACAGAGCTTACATTAGCATATTTTTCAGACTCATCTGTTTTGGACTGCAAACTCTTGACTCATTTGTCCTTTGAAAATCCTTTTCATAAGGTCTTTATCTAGTGTATTTTCCATTTACTTACAGATCTTACAATGACCAAAGAGATGGAAACCAAACTAAACCATACCCAAATGGACATTATAATACAATAAAAAATATAGGTGTGTTTTTTGGAAAATTATATTTCAGAATCTAGTATAATGTGTATTTGTTTTTAGAATTGGCTCAACAGGAAAATGCTGGGCTTTCCTTTTCAAAATCAATTCATCTTTTTTGAAATACATGAATCAACATTGCTATTGTCTCAGTTCTTCCCATTATAATTTCACCAATGACCAGTGTGAGTTTTATTGCACACTGGAAAGCATGCTATAATTTTATGTTCTCCTTTGCTGCACATTACAAGGGAACAATGAAAAGATTTTTGGCTCCTGTAATCACTTTAGACTTTAAGCCAGAGGAGGCCATGGAGGCTATTAAGAAACTGCTGCTCTCTGAAATTGATGAAAAATACAACTGTGCAATGAGTACAGTTTTAATTCTGTGTTTACTAGATTAGAAAAGAATCTCCTACTAACAAAGAGAATTTCACAACAATTCCCCCATGGACATTAATAAAACTGTACCCACAAGTCTTGATAAACTCTGCTCCAGCAGGGTAGCATGCATGAACAGCACATAGACAACAGGAGACACCAGTCGATATTCAGAATGTTGGATGGATCAGAGTCTTATAAGGTAGACTCTTCTATTTTCAAAATTTTCTGTAGTTGCTGATATACAGAAGACAAAATTATCTTTATATTGGTTTGCTTAAAAAACAGCTTATGCTTATAGCAATCGTATGTGTATGTGATAATAATAGTAACAATTAAAACCTTTTGTCTGCCATCTGACTATATGTTTGGGAAACTTCTATGGTAAAGCATTAGATTGTCCTGGATGGCCGGGATCTATGTGTGTATGTGACTCTGTGTGCCTCCAGTAACATGCACTGATTTGCTTATGTTAAAATAATCCTTAATGTTAAACTTTTTCACTCAGTGCTTTGAAGTAGGGACTTTAAATTAGGCAGATTGATTATTCTGCTGTCAGGTATATGCCTTTTGCCTTCCCCATTACAACTTGGATATTCTGATGAAGCCTGTAGAAATCAAGTTCCCACATTCATGGGAGACTTGTTAGAGTTTTGCAGCAAAATGTTTCATCGCTTCTCTGTGTATCTGGTGTGCATCAATCCTGACTCACAAGGTAATGCAATATTTGCTACAACTTCTCCCTCCAGCTGCAGAGGACCTCTGGAAACCACAGTGCTTTGGGGCAGGTTCTGCTCTGTGTTTGCAACGCTCCCCCTCTGTTCTCCACAACCTGAGGAAGAGCATCATGGCTAAGACTGGCAAAGGGCAGCAGGGCTGGATCTTCTCATGATGCAGAGTGGAGAAACTAGAGGAAGAGACAAAACAGGAAGGGGAAAAAAATAAAAAACAGGTGGTAGAAGAAGATGGGACAGAGGGACAGTAGGAGCAGAAAGGATGATTAACAGGGAAACAGTTTGACCATGTGTGTCAGAGTGTATTATAAGTAAAATTTGGGTGCACCAAAATGTTGGGGATCTCCATTCTGTAAATTTTAGCCTTTGAGATGTTTGATTTTACAACCATACACCTCTATGGGTTTTGTAGCATCAGGCAATAGGATAGCCTAGCCATAAGTCTTACTTTTCCATAACACATTTCCTCTGCCATTTGAATTTTTTAGTTTTATCCTGTGCTGACGGGAGGATAAAATCTGCATTTCTGTATCATTTCCCTCTACCCAAAATGGCTGTGAAGACAAATTCTTTCTCTGTCTTTTTGCTGGTAACAGCATGTCTTCTAAGGGCAAGGAAGGCTGAGAAGGCAAACTTAAATTTTCACAATGACTGATCTGATTAAACTGAAAAATATCTTCATCTTTACTGAAGAAAAATAACTTTTTATCATATATGATGGAAAGAAATAAAATAAGTGGTCTGTCTGTATTAAGGGGCCTCTTGATGTCCAGTCTGTGATCTTATGAGTCAGCTATCCAGTGCAATTCAGTTCTTTGTTGGAAGTATACAAGTTATGAAAGAATAGTTTGAAAAGACTATATAAAATTTTCATTTCTTGAAATGAAATTTTACATCTGGGAATAACATTCTAGGTTTCAGACTATCTGAAAAATGAATTTTCTAAATGCTGACAGGGGCAGTAGTCTTATTTGATCTAGTTTAACCTTCTTTCACTGAAAACTTGCCTTAATAGCCATCAAACATTGATGTTCAGCCAATATTTAGATAATAATCACTCCGAGTTTGCTTTCTTTTCCATGTTTTGTGTTTACTGGATAAAACCCCAATGAGAATTTAATCATATTTCTTTAGATATTTACACGACAGGAGAATGGAAAAAGTTTAATTAAAATTGTATAGTTGATTAGCTTATCAACAGCATTAAGCAACAGATTTATAGAAGAAGTATTGAAATAATCATTGAAATAGCTCTTTCTGCTAAAAATAAAAATGCATTTAAGCAGATCCTGCTGTTCAGGGAATGACAAAACATGAAGGTTTCAATAATGTAAAGCTAGATATTTGAGATTTTAAACTGACAAAACCCAAAAGATGTAAAATCTATTTGCTGTGCATTCTACAGTATTATCTCCTGCAAGAGCAATAAATTATGGCTAAAAAAATGAATACATTGTAACTTCTGAAAAATTTCTAAAGGTTTATGCTTGTATCAAATTCAAAATGGAAAGTTTATGTGAAAGTTAACTCTAAAAACTATTTTTCCCCATAGCAAAACAGTGTGAAGAATTGCATTTGATGCTGTTTCCACTGCAGAGAGGTTATTAAGTACCTTGAAAGGCTATTTCATCTTTAATTTTATTTTTTTAATGGATATATGTACTAGTTTATCCTAGTGGAGGTGACAATTCAAAGAACTGTGAATCAGCTGGCCTTGGGAAATGAGTCACTTCGTGGGGATTGGTTCTAAACTTGTAGTACCATAGCAATTCTCCCTCTAATCTAGAGATTAAAATATTCACATTTTTAATCTACCAAATTGGCAGCCAGGAATCAGAAGGATACTATTTCACTGAATGTGAGCAATTATGTTATGTTGTGTAAAATGAATGTAAAAGAACATCGAGTGATATATAATAGTTTCGCAAACTTATTTTACCAGATAAAATATCCCAGGCAAAGGAGAAACGGTACAGCATCCTGGTGCTATTAACTTATGCAAAATTAGGAAATACTACTGTTTCTCTATAGCTTTAGAATCAGTCTTCCAGAAAATTAAAATTCATAATTAAATATATTTTGTTTATCTTACATTCTCAAAATTGAACCCGTTTTCTAAATTGACATCAGCAATGAGTTTATCTCATTACATATTTATTAAGACCTTGAATAACTTGGTTTCATTCATGGAGTTTATGAAGAATTATCTGTCAGATGCAGATGGAAAAATGCATTTCCCCAGGTCCTTAATTCAGTTAAGTAATCAACTAAGGAAAGGAAATGATAAATTCTGCTTCTTTTTACTTCTTTTTATATTCTTTTTATTTATTTATAAAGTGTCTGAGCTAAGTTGCCATTCTTTTCAAATACAATACTTTCTCCTACCACTTTTTGAAAATGAGAAATACATTTGTGCAAAATATTTTTGTTTGATACTTCTAAAATTTAAACATGCAGGCTGATTTTAAGCAGGCATTTAGTAAGACAGTGCTGTGTTGTTTGCATGCATACAATCTTTTTAAAAAGGTATCCTTATCACTAATTTTAGTTTTCTGATGTTTAATAGAACCTGTGCAGAAGTAGGTGTAAGGAGATGGTGGGTGGGTTGTCTATGAACGTTTAGATTTAGAGGAACATAACAGAATTTCCATGCTCTTTGGGTTGCATAGAACACTATATTGTATTTGCCCTCTCTATTAGATGGGAAAGCCAAGCAACATTATTCAACCAGTGATCTGTTTAAATTATACCCTGCTTCTCTGCACTTAGTCCCTCCTTTATGAAGTTTTCATTGGATTCTTTAAAGCTTCAAATGTTGCTAAACTGTTCATGTTGGTGATTTAATGTCAGCACAGAAGTAACTTTCTATATTAGGAAAAAAGACTTAGCAATCCAATAATGCCCACAGCATCACCCCCATTGCTTCTTAGGTCTTTGGGTAAGTTCAATGTATGAGGATATTTTTATCTTATACTGATTATCTCCAACATCAACAGTGTATATATTATTATCTACTTATCTGCAAAGAATGTCTTCTTAACGTTATCTTCTTTTGTATTTTGAATCTGAACTAAATATCCGCCCCAGTAACCACAGGTATTTTGACATCATTCTATAAGTGATCCAAAGGGAAAAAACTTATATGATTCCATGACCAAGATGCATCCTTTCCAGTTCACTTTATTATTTAGAAGTGATTAGGTCACTAGTGGAGCAAGTATTTGGTAAAATCACTACCATTGTTTGTGTTAGGCAACAAGGAATTAAATTCAATATGTGATTTTTTTTTTCTTAAGTTTCTTATTGATGGTAATAACCTGTTTTTCAATGGGATTGCATTCATTCAATGATTATTATATAAAGTAGAAATAAACAGTGTATTATTCTGGAAGATAACCTGAAGTAGTGGATGATTTTGTTAAATACAGGATTCAAAAAAAAGTGGAGTATCATCATGATTGTTCTTAAAATGAATCATTGATCTTTCCTGAAATTGTTCTGTCACTAAACACAAACACCATTTGTAGAATGATTAACAGGATTACTAGCTCAGTAATTAAACAGCCAAGTGATTCACTGCTGATGCTAAATATTTTAATCTTGAACTGTAATTCTAAGGAAATGTTTTTGAAGATCCACACTGGTTGCATAACAGCTATAGAAGAAAGACACTTCTTTTTACAAATAATTTGAAATACCAACTTTTCTGAATGTAGCAGAGTAAGTAGATGACCTTATACTGAACATTATAAATGTGTGTCATAGCCCAGATTAGCTAAATGTCTTCAGTAAGAGTTTTAAACCGTTTTCTGTAGTCAACTGTGTATTTTCTGGTTTGAAAACATTCTTCAACAGATAATTTGTCCTGACAGCTTCTGTGTCAGTAGCTCTTTTCTTTAGTCCTGTGAGCTTTAATTAAATCTTTTAGATGTGCTTATCACTTCTCAGCACATATTTCAGTTATATTTTATTCTGGAGACCAGAAGAGTCACTTTCTTCTCGTTTTCAGATAGCAATGTGAAGCATTTTTATGAGATAGCTTCTTTCAATAGTATTTCCAAAAAGTTAGAGCTTACATTGCACATTTTTTAAAGTGCACATACACATTTTTTAGGGTAAGTTGTCTGTCATCCATCCACTCCATACTTGAAAGTCTCTTTCTGTGATTTGCATTTACTGTCACTTGCAAAAAAAACCCCATTAGTGTAAGTTACTCATTTTTCTTGAAACAAGCTTCTGAGACACTTTTAAATAATTGATTTTGCCTGCTTGCCTGCACTGGAGGCATGTTTAAAAATATAGCAGCAAACTAAAAAGATGAAAGATTTTTGAAGCATCATCATAAGTTCTGTGGTGACCTCCATTACCAACTAAAATTCTATGACAAGTCTCACACAATACAGAGAAAATTCATCATGGCATGGCATCATCCCATCACAGAAGTAGCTGTACTAATGTTACTTTTCAGTCTCTATTTGTGATCACTGGCCTAAATATGATGAAATCAGATGATCAATATTTAGATTTTGAAAAAATATGGATTTTCAAAATTCAAGCCAAACTGTTTACATTAAACACACAAATCAATTTTTGATGAGATGTTATTTCATTTGAAAAGCCATTTTTTTAATATAAATGTATATTCTTTATTGTATTGTACTTTTAAACAAATTGGAACTATTCAGAAGCACAAAAACTTTTATGTCTGAGAGCTAACTGAAAAATTAGTACTTCTACCCAGAACTGGACTAACCAGAAAGCTTGTCATTTGTTGCAGAGTACATGAATTAAGAAATCAATTAATTCATTTGCAACAAAGAGGTACAATAGAAAAGTGAGAACGTTGAAAGTAGTGTGAAAGAGGTATACTAATTAGAAAGTGATGTATGACCAACTGCTGGGATTTATAAGCAATAATGCACTTTGCAGAAGGTCCCAGATACCTGTCATTTGTATGATTCATTATTTTCATAAGTGCCTAGAAGATCTACCTCCATATTCCAGTGTCATGACCCCTTTTAAGGAGGAGGTTTGCAACTAAACCTGGTTCTGTAAGATATGAAATATCTTCTGATGGAATGGTAAGAAAGTATAGAGCTAGAGAAGCAATATTGCAAAATTTGTACCAAATGAGCTATGGTGTGTGAAACAAGCATAAATAGCAAGGTTGCAAGAGGCTTGTGATGCCTCCAGTTTTACATATTTTAACAAGATGCAGCTTTGTTGGAGCCCAGTACTATACTAACGGATTTTAATTCTTAAGTAAGAAATATGGAGATGTTATTTCAACATCTTGTTAGGTCAGATTTAATCTCAAAAAAACCAAAAAAACAATACCTGAATTCATTAATTTCATCAAATTAAAAAAAACCAACATTGATTGCAATGAAATATAATACTGAAGATAACCCATTGTCTTCTAAAGGAGACACTAGCTTCATCTCATTCATGAAGTCATATTAGATGCACAATACCACTGGGGTTTACTGCATATAGGGAAGTCATAATCTGAAATACTAAAGACTGACCTTTGTGCTCTCTTTTGCTGCACTTGGAGACATCAGTTCTGATTTCATGTAACACAGGGACCCATGCTTGTAAGTCTGAAAGTTTCTCCCTGCTCAGTAAGACTATGTGTCTGAAGTGTAGTTGGAGAAAAAAACAGCTGAAGCAAAAAGCCCTTTAAGTCTTAGCAGAGTACATTTCACATTGATAATTCTTCTGATGCAACTTTAAGTATGGGTCTGAAAACAATATTTCAATTTCAAATATTGTTTTGTATGCTCATTAATGATTAATGAATATAACAATGATACCACACAGAATTCCATCTAAACTGGTATACTGTTTCTGGTGGTGGAGAAAAGTGGATTTGTGTAAGACTGTAAAGCAATCAGGTAGACATACATCCCAGGAGTACAGTGTCAGATTCCAGAAAAATCAAGGTCAAGGATTCCTTCGAGCAGAGATGGTGTCTTTTAAGCCTTATATTGAGTTTTTTTCTATTAAATTGTTCAATATCTTTCTGGACTCCTGTAAAGCTTTTGTAGAAGCCTACTACAAGATGTCTCAAGACTTAATTGTGTTCTGTTTGAAGTTATTCTTTATTGCATTAAACCTGCCTTTTGCTGGTTTCATCTGATGCTCTCTACTTTCGCTACTGTTAGACATTGTGACCTCTTCCTGTTCACGCTATCATACGCATCCTGAAGTTTGTTTGGTCATCCCTCCTGTGGAAGCTATCCCATACATTTGTTTATATGTTTCTTGTTTTGCAAACCTTTTCCTGACTTGTGTGATTTCCACTCAGATACAGTAAATATTGTATTTAGTATTTAATGTGGTCATTTTATTGGATTAACTTGGTAGCATAATAACTATTGTATTCTCTATTCCTTTTCTAATAGTTCACATCTTTTTTTTTTTTTTTTCTTTACTGTTCCAGAATGATGTTACATTACCACTTTTCAGATTCTTCATAATTAACTTTATGTCTTTCAAGGAAGAAAGCAACATGTTCTTACTGAAAAAACAATGAGATAACAAAAAAAAGTCATTAGTTTTATAAGTGGAATAATTCAGAATTTTTATACTTCCAGTCATTCTTTCAGATTATTTAGAACCTACTTGTCTCTAACTAATCAGAAAGTAGCTGTTCCTGTATGACTTTTCTCTTCTTTTTTGAATATTGACAGTCTGATGATCACAACTCACTGAAAGGATCGTATTGTCACCTCCCTGACCTGAAACTCTCATCTCTACAGGCATATTTTCACAACCTTCATTAATTTCTGTTCTAAGTTCTATTACAGTAGGGATCTTTCCAATACCACAAGGTTTTATTATTACATTTTCTGGATTTTGTGCAACACCCCAATTTGAATGGTTCTGTTCTGCTACAGAAAGACTTATAGGAAATAATTACTCCAGACACCTCTGTTTGCAAACTTTTGCTTTAAGATTACCACTTAATGTTCTTTTTCTTTAGTTATAAAACATTCTAGAAATACTCCTTTTGCTACATTAGGTCAACAACAGAAAAAAATTAAAATTCTGATAGTCCACTGGGCAGCTTGCCACCAGTCCAAAACTCACACAAAATTTGTATATAGATTTTCATGGTATTTTGATCAGATTTATACATAGTTACTTTCCTAACCATATAGCAAAGTATATATGAAAGGCTGCAATTATATTTATATATATATACATATATATATATTTATATACATATATATACATATATATATGTATGAAATTTTATAGTGGAAGATAATAAAGAAACAAAGAATTTGAAAGTCAAGATACAAAGGAGATGAAAACATACTTTTTGCTTTTTAACTTCTTACTTTATTTTTACAGTACAGGTATGTTTAGTAATTCACAAGTAATTGAAATACTCTGTTCCTGCTCAAAAATGCTTGACATCTTTCAAGATCAGTGTTTTAACTAAAAGTTATCTATAGTGTGTGCTCAGCCTGTTCAGATTTTTTTGTTGTTGGTTTTGAAAGAAAAATTAGGAGTGGGCAAGGAATAACTCTTATGCATATCATTGCAAGTAACTTCAATTCATCTCCGTCCTTTAGAGATCCTGAATGATCATGAGTGAAATTATTTTTTTAGCCTATTTCAAACTATAAACACTGCATTTTCTTCTCCACCCTTCTAGACAGAGAAATAGTAATGTTTTGGGGGGTTTTTATCCATTGTGGTGTGCCTTACATAGACATACATATTTATCTACAAAAAAATAACAGAAACAAGGAGGATATTCATGGGCCTGTCAGCATCTGTGCTGCTTATAACCTTGTCTTCTTTACTAGTACTTGTAAAGTATTTGTCAGTTACTTTTTCATTTTTTTTCCATGTTTCATCCGACATATGTTCAAATATCTAGAAAATTAGTAGAAAAGAAAAGATGTAGCATTCAGTTTCTCATAGGTTCAAATCTAAGTCTGTGAGGGGGAGAATGTTTGGGGCATATATTCTTCCCCCAGACTTTAGATCTTTTAAGTCAAACAGCATCTCAGACCTGGAGAATGCAAGTGTATTCCTGTTGGAGGGAGTTTCAGTGCTTCATTCTGAAGATGACATTGCCACTAAGGAACTTCTTTCCTTTCCCACTTGTAATAAAAATTCCCAAGTGATAGTTGTGCCAAACTGAAACACTGTAAAGTAAAAGTTCAGCTAAGATTATTCATGTTGTTTGTATATTGTCTCTAAATTTCAAGGTTATAAGGAAAGAATACTTAAGAAAATTTACAAATCCTTAATAACTCTAAAACAGTTCTTCCACAGAAATGATTTACGTATGCTCTGAATTTCTATTAGTTTTGTGAAAATAGCTCAATGAATGTTACAGATACATCAGTGAGGAGCTATTGGTGGTGCTTCTTTCACAATTTTCAGGGGAAAAAATTATTTCACACATCAGGTTTAGGAATAATTAAATGCTATGTCTTCTTATTCAGAGGTAAACTAAAGGTAAACTAACTCATACATATACATGTATTTGTAACAAACAGCTGTCTATATTTTAATTTATCATCATATTACCCTCAATTTTCAATCTAACATAACTTGAATGAGATGAGCTGCTTGCTTTAGCAAAATGACATGGCCATTACTAGAATCTGACAGTGAATATTTCTAATACTCTTCTTGCATCAGTTTATGGAGTTAATGGAATTTTAATGGCACAAGATTGATCAAATCCAGCACTTATAACACACCATATGAACAGAGTTCAGAACCATATGATTAAAAGTATAGGGTTTTCAATTTCATTTTTTGTGTTTCTAAATTTTAGCAAAGGTAATGTATGTGCCTCTGACTTCTATATATTCTATGGTGGTGTAATTTACTTCCTAATGATCATGTGAATTCTGTATCTTCTGTAAAATCCTGTAAAAGT
Organism: Falco cherrug; assembly: GCF_023634085.1. Lineage (NCBI taxonomy): Eukaryota > Metazoa > Chordata > Aves > Falconiformes > Falconidae > Falco > Falco cherrug. The sequence goes on from NC_073699.1 coordinate 66,499,534, forward strand.
TCCTAAAATCTAAAAACATCCAGTGTTCAGATGATTTTCTCAACTTACTTTTGTTACTTGTGATCCTATTAGAATGATGCTTACTCTAAATCACCTGCTGTGATTCATAATTTTCAGGAATGGAGAACACTCACTGTGTTCTAAAGTTATGCTTGGTTTAGCAACAAGAGGACCCTCTTTCTGGTCACAAAAGAGCTTCATAGCATATGAGTCCAAAATTATATTAATTTTAATGCCATAAATAGAAAGATAAACATCTATACTTTCTTTATTGCAACAATATTTTGAAAAAGCAGAGTTTTTCAGGCATGTAAATAAAAGTGTAAGTATGACAGATTCAACTTTTTTAAGCACCAAAAGATTTAGAGATATGAAAACCCAAGGAATTGCAAAGCACCAGCCAGAAAGAGAATCTCAATTAAAAAAAAAAAAAGTAATCTGTCCAGACAAAAAGAGAAAATACATTTCTGCATTGATAGTGAAATCCAGAATGTTCAAGTTGTAAAACCTTGTTTTTCACTGAAAGTCATAAATAAATTTGCAGATGATGTGAAATTAACTTCACTTACATATAAGTTTAGCTACAAATACTCCATCTTAATATATACAATTTTTTTCTTTTAACTTTTGAGCATATATATACGATAAAACCATGCGCTCCAGCTTCTGAATAGGTCAGATGGTTGGGCTGACCACTTTTCAAGGAAAGGGTCTTGGACTCTTTCATTTGAAGAGCAATGAGAAGGGTATGAGTGAGATTTACAGAATCATGAGGGCAGCGGATAAGCGGAGCACGGCACTGTTGATCAAATATGAGAACTAGGTAGCACTGAAGCCAGGCGCAGAGCACAAATAATAGAGGCAGCAGTTTGTGCAGCCTTTTGTGCAGAAAGGTTCTTAAAGTGGATATGGGAAACCACAGACTAGTCAGCCTCAACCCTGTTCCCAGGAAGGTAATCCTGGGAACCATTTCCAAGCATATTGAGGACAAGAAGATGACTGTAAGCGGTCAACATGGATTTATAAAGGGGAAATTATCCTGATCAACCTGGTAGCCTTCTGCAATTAAACGTCTGGTTTTGTGGATGATGGGAGAGCAATGAATTGACATTAGCAATACTTTGAACACTGTACTTCATAATCTACTCATTGACAGTATGATGCAGTACAGACTAAATAAACGAAGAGTAAGGTGGACTGAAAATTAGCTGAATTTGTGGTTAGTGAAATGAAGCCCAGCTAGAGGGCAGCCACTAGTAGTGTACCACAGGGGTCAATACCAGGGCTAGTACTGTTTGACTTCACTAATCATCAGATCATGAGACAGAGTGCATCCTCCACAAGCTTGTAATGATACAAAACAGGGAAGAGTAATTAACAGACCAAGTAGTTGTGCTGTGATTCAGAGGGACCTCAAAAGATGTAGAAATGGGCAGACAGTGACTTCCTAAAGTTGGAATGGAAATGCGAAATCCCTCACTTGGGCAAGAACAATCCCTTGCACTAGGGAAGACTTGTGGTCAACTGGCTGGAAAGCAGCTTTGCAGAAAGGGAGCTGCGGGTCCTATTGGACAGCAAGCTGACCTTGAGTCAGCAATGCACCTTCAAGGCAATGAAGGCCAACAACATTAATGATGAGCATGGCCAGCAGGTTGAGGGAGGTGATCTTTTCCTTCTACTCAGCACTAGCAAGACCACATCAGGAGTGCTGGGTTCAGTGCTGGGCCCCGGTATAAGAAACATATGGACATACTGGACGGAGTTTACAAAGGGTCACAAAAATTATTAAGGACTTCGTTGCTGTGAATCTGCCTTAAGAAATTACACAGGCAGAGTGTATTTGCTGGTTCCAAAAGGGATTATCTGGGCTTCTGGGCAGTAGTTCAATAAAAGCATCCTGAAAGTACTAAGCAGGATTGTATCCTCACGTGTTCCTGATACAACAGTTCTGCATGCTGGAGGAGTACCAGAAAAATAGACAGTAGAAACGCAGCAAGCTTATATCCTGCTGCTGTCACAATCAGAGACGCTAAAATTAGGCTTTTCAAAGGAGTTTGTAGATAATAGGTCAACTTGTCCTGAACTGTATTGAGAATTAGGTACATTATGAATATAATTGAGATTTGGAAAACTTCAGGCATTTATTCTTACTGAAAAAGTCAGAGAACACATACTATTATTGTTATTTTCCAACATGAAACCAAAACTATGAATAGTATTTGGCAAATACCAATTACTTATTCTAACACACTGGTAAATAAATAAAACATTGTTACAAAAAAAGGACAAGGAAAATAAGGAAGAGCACTCTATATCTTATCTAATTGTTTTACTGCTTGTCTTTAACTACTTTACTCTTTGCTTTCATTTGTCTGCTTTACTGCCATTTAAGGATCAGTGCTTTCTCCTGATGTTTGCATACTTCAGATAATTTTACTGGTCCTGAGAGCACTTGTAGTATTTTGTCAGATATGGTAGGTCCTCAGATAATGAAACCTTCACACCGCCTGATTACCATCACCATTTCTTGCTTTTCACTTCAGCCCCACATGATTTCAGCAGTCCAAACCTTACAAACCACAGAGCTAGAGATTAGTGCCTTCTGATATTTGAAAGCTGAGGTTCAAACCTCCAGTTAGATAATTTTCTAGCCACATGCTATCTTTAACAGCTTGTGAGATACTAGCTACTATCATGTCAGAATTTGAATCTGGGAGGGATGGAAAGGAGCAGAATAGGTAATTGTAGTGTGCACATTCACATTCCACCTCACAGCCTTACAAGTTTTAAGAGAAATGCTTTCACTGTCATAAAGCTTGTAATCACAGCACAGCAGTGATGCACAGTATTTCTACTCCAGCCAGTTCAAGAGATAGCAGGCTTTAATACTGTCAAAGATAACAGTGGTTTGGGCAATGGTGTAAAGCAGAACACGGTGTATTGCAGAACTCCCCCGTGCTTCCCTCTTATAATTTCAATGACTATGACTAGGAAGCATAATATTGAATGATACCACAGTATAGAAAGTAGCTTTTTTAGGAATTAAATGGTTTATTTTGTGGAGTGTACATAACTTTTTCCTTATAAAGACAACTTCATTTTCAATTTAAATAGTAGTATAGTGTAGTGTTTTCAGCATGAAAATTTTTACATAACAAAGAACTCACCCGACATGATTCTGAAGAAAACCCACTTAGTTTCAAGACAAATTTGGATGGAGAATAGGAAGTGGATAAGGGGAGGTGGGGGAGGAAAGTTAATGTCTACTACAGAGTTGAATACCTTTCATAGCTGGAAGAAGAGGAAAATAATGGAGATGCAATATTGAGCAACTGTTAAAAGTTAAGAATTCTGAAAGGGTAAATGGAACTAAATTGAAGCTGGCAACCATGTAATTACTGGGAAGGGAAATGATCATGCTTTTTATTGGCCTGGAGATTATGTAGGTGAGAATATTACTGTAGCAAGTGAATCTTAATGTATAAAAAAGGAATGAGAGAAGAGCTTGTGCCAAGTGTACTTTCTTATCCTTTTTTAGCTATACAAAAAAAAAGCCCCAAAAAAGCCTTACAAGCAAGTCACACTTCCTAAAATGAAAAGGAGTGTATATATTATTGATATCTTCTTATCTATAGGACTAGAAGAACCGTTCCTGTGTTCAGAAATCAGAAGGCATTTTGTCAAGAAATATTAAAGCACATTACACAAATAAGTGTTATACTATCTTAAAATAACCATTTATAGTATCTACTTTCCCAGGCAGACTTTAGATTGTAGAGGTTTTTAACAATAAGTCATTTAGGTAAAGGTTTGTGGTTATTTTTTCTCTCTCTCTAGTTTAATCTGACCGTATGAAGAAAACAATAGTGATTCTATTGTGTCGATCACTATTCAATATTTCTGATTTGTATTTATGCTTTGTATTAAAATACAAGGACATTTTCTGTTATCTACTTGTAATCTGCAAGGAATTACATATTTATTGGTACAGTTCCATGAGACTGATAAATAGTGATGGACATAGAAAACAAGTATTTTTAAGCAAGTTCTGGGAAGTGTATTTTTTTCTGCATCCTTTCACTGAAAAATTAGATTATATGGATATTCTGGTTCATTCCAGTAGGTTCAGAGTATTCTAAAACCCAAAGGTAGAAAAGCCTGTATAAGTTTACTGTCAGTTCTATAAAAGATGAAATTATTTATTTCTTGTGTCCATTTTGTTGGTGAGAGCAGATAGACTTTTTTCTTCTATCATGTAGTTGAAATGAAGCATTATCTTCAAAAAGGTGATTTTAATTGGGCAAGCCATAACCTGGCATGATCAGACTCTAAAATATTAGAATTGAACAAAGACATTATGCAAAGCCAGCTGAGCAATAATATGTGATTATCTGAGAATTAAAGAAAAAAAAAATAAGAAAAAGCAGACATTTTAGAAAGTCATCATAATTCTTTATGTGCCAGAATGGTGAGATTGTTATATTAAGAAGAATGATTCTTCTTTTGGAAAACCTCACTGTTAACAAGACCTGAATTTATGAATTTATGAATGGGTTTTCGAAGGAGTCCTTCTCAGTTAGCTACCCTCTGTGCAATGTTCATCCTCTGCCATTTTTGAAGTGTTTAGAGTGGGTGGCTTACTTAAACTATTTAGTCTCCAGGAATACTAGTTTCAGATTCTGATCTGTATGACTACAGTGATTCAGTTGCAAAGTGTTGTGTCTAGTGTGCAGTAGCAAAAGTTTGATCAAAGTTGTCATTTTTGTCATATTTCACCCTAGGGGAAATATTCAATATATTTGTTTAGTAAATTTCAGTGGTTGTTATTGTAATACACCGTAACCAGAAATGTATTAGGGAAATTCATTCCAAGATGAATTATGAAATTAAAAGGGGATACAATTATATGGAAAACACAGACATTTTCTTGCAAGGAATATAAAAAAGCATAATTTTGCATGAGTTCTAAGGAAATAAAAGTAATTTAATGAGAAATACATGACGTTGGGTCTTGTGGCTCTCAAAAGATACACAACATTTGAAGAAAAATTCTTACTTCTTGAGAGCCCATATAGTGTTTTCAGAGATTGGAAGCACATAGTGGATGAGTTTACACAGGGTATAAGCAATTTTTGCCTTGTAAAAATATGAAACCTATTCAATATCCATATTTTCACTCATGGTCCGTAACAGTACCCTAATGCTAAATGGCAAGTGTGTTTTAATTAAATCAGAAGCTGACCTAAAATGTTACTATAATTTGGACAGAAACCTGTAATTCCACTCAGAATATTAATTATTTTAGGCATTGAGATATAGTTTATACCAGTGAAGTTACTAAGTCAAGCTTGTAATGACTTACTTTCTTCTGATTTGGTTTCATACCAGTTTCCTTCCTTCTCCATCCACTCTTGGAAATAAAGTATGCATGATTTTTTTAATAGTACTGCACAGTGACACTGTCATGGCTGAGACATTAAATGGCAAATCCTACTGGATCTGGGTGTTTTATTATTTATTATTGTTAAATGAACTCTCATCTTTCATCTTTTAAATTAAATATTCAGGATATTAGTTATTTGGTCTAATCAGTTATTCAATCTAAACATTTCTAATGCAAAGATTTTTGAAGTTGGTGGGTTTTTCTATTTTCACCCTAATTTCATTTTCTATATCAAACTCTTGAAACAGTATATGAATCTTTCAGAAAGGCGGATAAGATAATTAGCAATAGTCCTTTGAAAATAGAACTTACCACCACCACCACCCACACACCCCAGAAGCCCTGAAATCCAACAGGAACTTTGGTAAGATTGAGCTAGTGTGGGAAAGTTCAGCTTTTTTAGGAAGCAGGTGGAATCTGTAAATGCCAAAGAGAGAGACAATATGTCTTACAAATAATTTTAATCTTGTTTTTTAGGAATCCTGAGATTCCTTAACCTTCATTAGGTTTTCAAGGGTAAATATCCATGAAGGAGAAAAATCTTTCAAGCACCTTGGTTTCCCTCTCTTCTCCATGTACGGGTGGACATTTATCAGTGCATAGTCACCTTATATTTTTTGTTGCATTTTCTTTAACACTGCTATATAAGTCCCTTACTATTTTGTCTCTAATCTACACTTCTGAGAAATACCCACATCTGTCCTTGGGAAATCTTCATTGATTAAACCAACAACAACCTTGTAATGTCTCTCTGTAGCATCATTTCAGCAAATTGTGTGTGAGGACTTAACTAAGAAGACAATAATAGTTAAGTATCATGTGTAGCTATCTTAAAATAACTCTATCTAGCTCTTCCACTTAATTGAGTTTTGTAAAAAAACCTACTTTACATTAATACTTACTGTGCACTTGCACTACAAAAAAATTAATTTTAAGTAGCAAAAAAGAATTTTAAAATATTCTGCAAAGTCACACATAAACTATATTAATTGAGCTCTAAATTAGTGATGCTAAACAACAAAAGCAAGGAAATGCACAGTGAAGCAGGAAATGTACCATATGGTTTTGTATACCTGGACACAATGGGGACACTATCTTAATGGCTTTCTTAATGTTCCTGTTGTACTAGATATTGGCGGACATATGGTATGCTGCCTTTTTATATGCCTGTGCATTTTCATGATTTTGTTAGCTGACATTGATAACATTTTCCATTTGTCTGCTCTTAGGAAAAGGTTTTTTTAATGTTTTGCTCATTTATCTGGAGTTCAAAATCCATGCGTTTTATTTTGCTTTTCCATTTATATTATTTTTTTTCTAAAGCAATTCCATATTACTTTTATTATTACGCTTTCCACAATTATACTCTGTGTCTGGCAATAACTTGGAACACAATTGTGTAGAGTCCTTCCGCGTACGGAGGGGGTTTGACTCAGCCTCAGTGCTGGCTGAACAGACAGCTAAAGCAACTACAGCAGCTGTAGAGCTGACCGGGCTTTGCACAACCAAGATGTGCACTCGTGCAATTGACTGCTTCCCTGCCTGCTCCAAGGAACCTTGGGGTGCTCCAGTTGGAAGCGGATATGTTTCCTGTTTCACCTGTCTGCCAGTGCCGTTCCACCATATGGCTGTGGGACACAACAGGACAACTTCTTGCCCCATCCCCTCCCAGATGCCAGATGTTGTCAAGGTTGGCTTGTGCAGACTACCAGTGGGAAAGATTTCCCTTATTTTTTAATAGCATAAACTTCATAAATGGTCACATTTAAATAGGCTCTTCATTACTGCCTTCACATGGAATACACACATTGAAGTCACAAAAGTGCAGAATTACTCAGAGGAACTATATCTTGTAAACAAAGAGCAATTGAGCCAAATCCTTGTGACATACTACAATTATACCTTACAAAAATTCCCTTCTATAAAGCAGTGGTCTCAGGGGTTCTTACAGGACATGTTTGAAGACTGTTGTAAACCGGTGTGGAAATGAAAGGAAATTGTACATTAGCTCGTCAACAGACACTCTTTTGTGATTCATATTTACCGATAGGAAATATTCCTTTAAATAAGATTGTCTATATGCTAGTGATTTCTGGCAAGTGTGTATGTGTTTGTATAAACATTCAAAGCTTACCATTCTATATAATCATGTACTGTTTTTAGTACTAGCTCATGATATGTGTAACTGCATTAATTTGATTGTGAAATAGAAGTCCAAACAAAGCTCTCTCAATATTTTATAAAAGTTAGAAAGACTAACATCGTATCTAGAAACACCAGATTAACTGTTTCTAAAATGTTTAAGTAGGAAGTATTGTAAAAACAAGTAACTTGATTTGTCTTGGTAATTCAAGCCCATAGCCATCAATTATGGCTAATTTTTTCATTTCTAGTTTATTTTCTTTAAATTTAATTCAAAACTCTCAGTTGCTAGTTTTAGGGATTTTATTTTTAGTTTATATTAATATATTTTATCTTATCAAAATGAATGGAAAAGGAAAGAACTATGACTGATATTGCACTAATATTCACCCAAGTCACTTTTACAGGCAGTGTTCTTGGGTCAGTTTGCAGTGTGGCTACTTAAGGCAGTACTTAAGCTCCAAAATCTTGACAAATCTGTGTTGCTCTGTGCAGGGGTTGGTGAACTGTTGTGTTCACTGTGTGCTGAATTCCAGAGAGTATAACAGCCTGTTTCTGGTGCCCAGCTTGAGTGGGTGTTCTTGTTCTGCAGCACATTGTTATCAAGAATATGATTTATCAAACCAAAATTTATAAAAAACTAATATATTTTTAGCATGGTTATGTTTTAATGGTAATTGTTATGAAGATTATGCTTTTGTAAATAATATCTCCCTATTGCTTTTAATGTAATGTGAAGACATTATGTTGGACTAGTGGCTAGAATTGTCACATGAGGGGGTTGAGATATCTTTGATTTTTTTCACTGTTCTCCACTTTCCCATCTTCCAATAAAAAGACTCATGAGTTATACAAGTTCTTTAAATGTATCTTGAATAGCAATAGCACTGCAGTTCAGAACTGTCAATCAATAAATAATGACTTCTAGTCATCAAAAGTGAAGCAAGTAAGCATAGCCTGCTTCTCACTGTGAAAGACAATTCCAAGTAATTGCTCTGAAACTCTATACATTTTCTTCTTTACTAAGGAATCAATTGGAAAAGTATCCAACCTGTACTATAAAGTTAACAATACTCCAAGATTTTCTCATCTAAATTCTACTGTCACTTACTGAAACCTTTTTCTTAGAAGAAACTTCGTCTGCCATTGTTTTAAACTTAAACTGGCTTTTCTGCTTAGTGTTGTGGTCACACTTTTTGAAAAATTTCATTTCAGAGTAGAGAGACAGAAGAAAGAAAACTCAGAATTTGGGACCAGACCAAGTTCCTTGTATGTTGCTGGAGATTTTACCAAGACAATGAGTGAAGATGCAGGAGATCATCAAAAAACCGAGCAGTAACAAGGACAACAGTGAAGAGGAGGGACAAAGAATTTGTGCTCTTTATAAAGGTTCACAGGAAAATTTCATTGAAGTGCATGCCGGACATATGGGAACACTATATGCATTGTTTTTATATATTCCAGACTTTTTTGATAGGAACCAAGGAAAATATACTACTGTCAGTGTGTACTGACTTATAATTTTTGTTGGCAGTTGTCTGTCCTTCCCTTTGAGTTGTCTTAATTGCTCTCTTATAAAGCAAAAGGAGGACTTTAATTAACACGTCCCATAGTTTACCTTTGGGAGAAATATTTTCAGTCCTGGGAAGACACTGAGTCTGACATGGAAGTCAATGGTTTGTTTCTTGCTTTGCTCCTGTCTTTATTTTTTCATACAGCAATGGGCAAATAACTGTTTCTCAGATTCGCCAGTTCTACCAGGGTGACATGTGTATTACACCTTTCTTTCATTAAAAAAAAAAAAAGGAAAGTAATATTTAAAGTAGAAAAATTATTTTATTTTAAATACCTGAATATTATCACTTCTATATTTAAAGTATCCTTTCTCTTTGTGTTTATTATACTGATGACATAATAAAAATACACAGAAATAATGCATCTCAAATTTGTCTTAATATCACATTTTTATTTAAATTTGAGTTTATTTGCCATGTAAAATGTGTAAATATCACATGAGAAGTAACATGAATATATGAAGATAAACTGCAACAGGAGATTTTAATAATTTTAGAAATTTCATTATTTATTAAAAAAACCAGCAACTTTCAGACATCAAGTCAGACAGAAATGATAATGGGTTGCTGTTTGCTGTATACAGTTGTTAATAAGTATATGCATATGCTGTTTCACAAAGATTCTGTAAACTTCTCTAACTGCTCGGAAATATTTGTTTCATACCTTATACATCTTTTAACTGAAAACTTCTAAGAGAACTGTAGTTGTATTTAGAGCTAACAATATTTCTTCTGCAACTAATATCTTACGTACTTGTTCTAAGCCTGCTGCAGAGATGGTGTGCTTTTATCTTAATCTGTCTTGTAACTTTCCTAGGACCATACAAAAAGAAACAATTACATTCACAATTTATAACCATGCTGTAGAAGCCTTTGTGAAGACATTGTGTGTATAGTTAAAATGTATTTAGATTCAAGTGCAGGTTGGTTGAGTTCATGAATAAAAAGTGTTAAAGATTATTAATTACATAGTAATCACATTTTTCCCAGGAATTCCCTGTGCTGCAAATGGTTGGAGGTTGGGATCAGCCAGCAGACTATCTGTTCTTAAGGCTCACCCTGAGCACCGGCTTTTGGCCACTGCTGGAGGTGGGATGCTAAAGTAGAAGGATCTGTGTTTTGACTGCTGCCTTATGTTTTTAGCCTTTTATGTTTACAAATGCTGACCTAATCCCAGCCATCAGCTCTCAGGGTACACTAAGGAATACATGATGAAGGGACGCTGTCTTTCTCTGTTGTCATTAGCTGATACAAAAGTTTTTCAACAAGGTACAGAGATACTGTGAGACAATTTATTTTTAAATGCAGTTAAAACATTTAAAACTTACAGGAATTGAAAATTAAATAAAATTCATAATAGTTACTTTTTTTGAAACGCAAATGTCCTCCCTTTCTTAGCTTACAGGTTCAAGGGTTTATATTAAAAAACAAAAAAACCCCAAAACTCTGGCCTTGTTCCATACATTATGAAATGACACGCTGACTTTCTCTAAATCTTCCTCTGCTTTTCTTATGCCAGCATCTTCATGACACCCCAATGCATAACATAGCCATATTTAAAATGTCAATGTGCACAATAGAAATGGGAAGTGTATAATTATTGATTTTAAAATGCTGTAACAGCCAGATGTGCCTCTGTGACTACACTGAAGCACTTGAAAATACAGCAATGCCACACAACAGCTTACTGAAAAAAGCTTGTATCATTTAGATAAGCTTTAGAGACAAGCCTCCTCTTTTTTTTTTTTTTTTTCTCTCTGACAAGCCATTAGAGATACAGTTCTTTTAGAGGTAAAGCCCTAGGGTTTCAGCAATTGAGAAAAATCTCTTTAAGTTCCAGTGTCTCTTTTCAGCCCATAGTAATATCTGTGGCTAAAAATCAGGTTGAATGATTTTATGAGTTACTAGGGAAACTAGGATTCTGTCTTCTTCCCTCTCTATCTCCAAACAGGTAAGAAAAACAATTACTTAATTATTAATCGGTGCTGGAGAACATTTCTGTGCTAACAGTACAGCAGTGTAACATGATGGAAATCAAAACAGAAGCTAGTTTCTGTGGCTTTGTCTATCTCTACCATCTAAAACTTTAGCATATGTTCACTGTATTGTAATACAACAGGTGTGATAGACATGGCTGGTCTGAAAGTCATGGTGTCAATAAAAAGGTCATCAGAGTATGCTAATTTTTAAATTTATATTTCAAAATATCAGTACAATACATTTTATTTTTCATGAGGAAATTATTGTTTCTTGTGAGGTATTTAATATTCACATTTATTCCACATGCTTCTTTGTAATCACTTACTGATCATATTTGATTTTCAAGTGCCTTTTTAGTAGTGCTATTTAAGTTTTGTTGCTTGATTGTGATAGATCACACAAGATGCTTTCATTTTTCATAATTTCTCCCTATTCCCTGGGTACAAGAAAACTCAGCTATTTCCATTAACTGTATAAAATATTTATTTCAGCAACTACATACACGGAGAACTTCAGAGGTCTCTGAAGAAGTAAACCCATAAATTAGTCACTTGAAAGTAAGCCAAAATAAAATGATATGATTGCCCTGGCTGCAGCTGAGAATGTCAGAAAATGTTAATTTATGACCTTTTCATCATAATACTAGAACATCTCCTGATCTTAAATATACATCTGTGGTATTTGCCATATACCAGTATTCCCATCCATTTCTCTTCATATTTTACACTTGGCAGTGAAGACACACAGATTTGCGCAGAAGTGACTCGGTCAAGGTCACTAAGGATAAACATGGGACAGTCAGGGAAACTAACTTAATCTGGTTGCAAACCATTGAGCTGTTCTTCATCTCTTGAGATGAGTAATGTGTAAAAAAGTGGATTGCCTCTAGAAAAAATTAGGTTTTCTTTTTCTTTTTTTTTCCTTTTAAGATGGTAAAAAGCAAGAGTGTTTTATGTGGATCAGTTTTACAAATTGATTATAAACACAGTAATAGAAAGACCTACAAATTTCACAACTGACAAGTTCCACTAAACCTTGTTTAATACCCTAAGTGCGTATATTATTTAATATTGGTACAAATTCAGAAATATAGGAAAGAATGATATAAAAAGAATTATTTTCATCAGGAAACAGTGTCTAACACTGTGTTATAAAATAGAATAAAACTAGAGTAGAATAGAACAAGAACAGAACAGAATTAGAACAGAACAGAGCAGGATGGGATAGGCTAGGAAAGGCTAGGCAAGGCGAGGCGAGGCGAGGCGAGGCGAGGAGAGGAGAGGAGAGGAGAGGAGAGGAGAGGAGAGGAGAGGAGAGGAGAGGAGAGGAGAGGAGAGGAGAGGAGAGGAGAGGAGAGGAGAGGAGAGGAGAGGAGAGGAGAGGAGAGGGAGAGGAGAGGGAGAGGAGAGGGAGAGGAGAGGGAGAGGAGAGGGTGAGGAGAGGGAGAGGAGAGGGAGAGGCGAGGCGAGGCGAGGCGAGGCGAGGCGAGGCGAGGCGAGGCGAGGCGAGGCGAGGAGAGGCGAGGAGAGGCGAGGAGAGGAGAGGGAGAGGAGAGGGAGAGGAGAGGGAGAGGAGAGGGAGAGGAGAGGGTGAGGAGAGGGAGAGGAGAGGGAGAGGAGAGGAGAGGAGAGGAGAGGAGAGGAGAGGAGAGGAGAGGAGAGGAGAGGAGAGGAGAGGAGAGAGAAGAGAAGATTTCATTTGGAAGGAACCTACAATGATCATCTAGTCCAGATGCCTGACCACAAGTTAAAGCATGTTACTAAGGGCATGGTCCAAGCGCTTCTTAAACACTGACAGGCTGGGGCATCAACCACCTCTCTAGGAAGCCTGTTAAAGTGTCTGACCACCCTCTTCGTACATAAATGCTTCCTCATGTACAATCTAAACCTCCCCTGGTGCAGCTTTGAACCATTTCCATGTGTCCTTTCACTGGATCCCAGGGGGAAGAGCTCAGCACCTCCCTCTCCACATGCCCTCCTCACGAAGCTGCAGAGAGCCATGAGGTCGCCCCTCAGCCTCCTTTTCTCCAAACTAGGCACAGCCAAAGTCCTTAGTTACTCCTCACAGGACATGCCTTCCAGCCCTTTCACCAGCTTTGTTGCCCTCCTCTGGGTACATTCAAGGACTGTAATGTCCTCCTTCAGCTGCGGGCCCAGAGCTGCAGGCAGTACTGCAGGTGAGGCCACACCAGCACTGTGAGATGATCCTCTCCTGTGGGATGATCCCCTCCTGTGCCCAGCTGGTTCTGCTGTGTGTGATGCCCCCAGGGTGTGGGTTGCCCCCTCGGCTGCCAGGCCACTGCCGGCGCCTATTGAGCCCGCTGCTGACCAGCATCCCCATCCTTGTCTGCAGGGCTGCTCTCCAGCCACTCCTTTCCCAGTTTGTACTTGTGCCTGGTGGTATTCTGCTCTAGATGCAGAATCTGGCGTTTGGACTTCTTAAATTTCATCCCATTAATCATTGCCCAATGCTCCAATTTACCTATACAAGCCTCTGCAAGGCCCCTTGTCCCTCAAGAAAGTCAACAGCACCTCCCAGTTTGGTATCATCAGCAAACTTGCTAATGGTGCATTCGGCTCCTTCATCCAAATTGTTGATAAATACATTGAAAAGAACTGGCTTTAGAATTGAACCCTGAGGAACACTGCTGGTGACTGATTGCCAGCCAGATTTAGCCCCAGTCACTACAACCCATCCTTGTCCAGAAGGATGCTGTGAAGGATAGTATCAAGAGGATTATTAAAATGCAGAAAAACTACATCCACCACCTTCCCTTCAACCACTAGGTGGATGACCTTATCATAGAAGTATACCAAATCAGTTAAACAGATCTTTCCCATTGTGAACCCATGTTGATTGTACCATGTTGACTTGATTGAGATGTCTCAATCTCCCTCTACAGTACATTTGTAAAAATTTTTCAAGATACATACCAAAACTTATTTCACTGTTCACTTGACAAACAGTAGAGAATAACTATGAAGGGCACAGTACCAGTCTTGAGCTTTGTCTCCAGTAGGGTGGAGTCAGTTTACTTTAAACTGGTGACTTTTCTGTACTGAAATCTCTACCCTTCCATTCCCCAAGTCCTACTGCTTCCATGACTTCCACACTTAAATCTTACCACAATCAAAGGGTTATCTGAGTAACCTGAGTCTATTTTCCTCACTTTAAAGGAAGAAAATCCTCCAATACTAAATAAAAAATATGCCAATAAGCAATTATTTCTCAGGAACTATGAAGATTCTTGGATGCCTTTTGCCATTACAGACCTTTTACCACACGACTTCATGAAAAAGGCAAGCAATTTTATTCAATTGAAATAAAAAAGGTATATTCATATATTTGTAAAAATTTAAACAAAATTATCTAAAAATCAAACACTAAGGAATATGCTTAATGTGTTCAACAAATATAACTATGTTAGACTGCAAATGTGATTAAGGTGCCTGCTTTAATCACAAACAGAATATTTTCCAGGCAATGCCATTTCAGGAGTCAATTGACTGTAATTAGAAAAGGGTAATGAATGACTATTTGTGCTAAGATTGGATAAAATAATTCTTAAGGTTATTAACATCTGAAAGGAAGAAAATGCAGATAAGCAAAGGACAAACAAAGCCATTGTACTTACCATTTAAGCTTTGGGGTTTTTCTTCGTAAGGGAGCCTAAAATGAAGAAGTATAAGAGTACCAAGATAAAGTGGATTTGCTAATGTCATTAACTCAACAAAATGCTTAGTACATGTACAATAGGATTTATTTCTGTTAATTAAATAAACACTTTTCTTCCAGTCAGATAATCAATAAAAATACAAATAGATTCAACAGCCAATGTTCTACATAGCTTCTCATTACACATTTCACCGTTTTAAGGGTATCCACAAACAGAATTTGAGAACCACAGCTTTGAGTGTTTTGAAATGACAGCATATTTCTGAAGGCCACTGTAGCTGTTTCCTAATGTTTAGTTGGCATTGATCACAGCTCAATGAAATCATCAAAGTCTCTCTCTCAAAAAAAAAAAAAAAAAAAAAAGAAAAAAAAAAGAAAGAAAAGGGGAAAAAGTGTGGAGTAATTAGTGCCATAGTAATTCTCTAAGAAAACAAATCAGAGTAAGGAAGAATCTCAAACTTTGAGGTATCTGTCCTTAAAATAAAACACGAAGAAACAAAGTATCTTTAATGTCTTTAGATGTATCTTAGTCATGTTATTTTGAAACATCCACCTTAAAGGACAACAACAAAACAAATCCCCATTTTTTTTAACATAGGTCTATAAATTTATATAATTAATCATGTATTTTGTTCCTTCCTTGCTGTATGATAAATTTGCAGCTTGTATTCTGCACCTTATTTTGCTTTTATTATGTATTGTCAGGTATATTGTTAAAAGCCATATTGAACAGAATAGGAAGTTTAAATACTTTTACTATATTTCGTGGAACAATGATTTGTTTTCCAACTTAAATGTCTTATGAAAGCTTACATGTCATTGATCTGGTTCTCTTTTTGGAGTGTTGGGGTGAGTTAACCATGGCTGGTTGCCTGGTGCCCACCAAGCCACTCTCATGCCCCCTCCTCTACTGCAGAAAGGGAGGAAATAAGATGAAAGAGCTCAAGGATCGAGATAAGGCTGGGGTGATTGCTTACCAGTGCCTGCCATGGGCAAACCAGATTAAACTTGGAGAAGTTTAATTTCTTGTCAATTAACAACATAGTAGGATAGTGAGAAATAGAAAACAAAATGAAAAACACCTTCCCCTCCCCACTCCCTACTTCTTCCCAGGTTCAACTTCACTCCTTCACTCCTGACTCCTCTACCTCCTCTCTTTGAGTGGCATGGGGGATGGGAAATGGGGCTTACGGTCAGTCCATAACAGCTCCTCCCTGATGCTCCTTCCTCCTTCCACTGTTCCCCTGCTGTAGTGTGGGGTCCATCCCATGGGATACAGTCCTTCATGAAGTGCTCCAATGTGTGTCCTTTCCATAGGGCACAGTCCTTCAGGAAAAACCTGTTCCAGCATGGATTCCCTATGAGCTGCAGCTCCTGCCAGGAGCTTGCTGCTGTGTGGGCTCTCCACAGGCTGCAGCTTCCTTCAGCCATGTCTACTTGCTCTCGTGTGAGGTCCTCCATGGGCTATAGTGTGGTTATCTGATCCACCATGGTCTTCCATGGGTTGCCGGGGGACAACCTGCTTCACCACAGTCCTTTCCAGGCACTGCAGGGGGACTTCTGCCCCAGTGCCTGGAGCACTTCCTCTCCTTCTTCCCTTGCCTTGGTGTTTGCAGGTCAGTTCTTCTCACATTTTTCTCACTCCTTTCTCTCACAGCTGCTGTGCAGCATTACCCTTTCTTAAATATGTTATCACAGAGGGGTCACCAGCATCACTGATGGGCTCAGCTTTGACCAGTCCATTTAGGAGCTGCTTGGAACTGGCTCTGTCTGACATGTGGGCAGCTTCTGGTGTCTTCTCACAGAGGCCATCCCTTCCCCATTACCTAAACCTTGCCACATAAACCAAATTCAAGTGTCTTTATTACAATAGTGAAATACTTCTTTCTGGAGCAATTTGAACAGTGGATAAAAGTTAGTCAACTTAGCCCACTGTCTCTAATTAAACAGATTTATGCTACTATTATTTTATTGTTGTGATCTCTTGTAGAACATTTTATCAATTCTTTTTGGGCTACATGAAATATTCAGTGCAATCCTAGCTGTGTTGCAGTATACTGAACTGTTCCAAACCAGTAAAAATTGATATACTTCTCTATGGTTGATAAGACCTGTTTCCAATACTGTCATACATTACACTAATTAGCAATGAAAAGTCAAGAGTACAGGAATGACATAACTTGATCAACAACCACAGAAAAAGCTTACCTAGTTTATTGCTAGTAAATTACAATTGTTGCTAAAACAATCCCATACTGGGGGTTTCTTTTCTATTAAAAAAAAATACAGTCACTTGTATAACTCAGGAGTTACCATGTTGTTGTGGTTTGACCCCAGCCAGCAACTACTGTGCACCTGCTTGCTCACTCCCACCCCTGATGGGATGGGGAGTAGAATCGTAAAAAAAGGTAAAACCCACGGGTTGAGATAAGAACAGTTTAATAATTTAAATAAAGTAAAACATAATACTAATAATTGTAATGAAAAGGGAGATAATAAAAAGAGAGAGAGGAATAAAACTCAGGAAAGAGAAGTGATGCACAGTACAACTGCTCACCACAAAAACCAGCCCTTCTCAGCCAACCCCCCCCCATTTGTATATTGGGTATGGCATTCTATGGTATGGAATACCCCTTTGGCTAGTTTCAGCCAGCTATCCTGGCCATGCTCCCTCCCAGCTTCTTGTGCACCTCCTCACTGGTGGAGCATGGGAGACTGAAAAGTCCTGGATTTAGTGCTTAGAGTAAGCACTACGCAGCAACAACTAAAGCATCAGTGTGTTATCAAGATTATTCTCATACTAAATCTCATACTAAATACAGCACTGCACAAGCTGCTAGGAAGAAAATGAACTCTATACTAGCCAAAACTAGGACACATGTAGAAGGTTAAGGAAAGTTTATGTTATGTGATGGGTTAGTTTTTCTAGAGCTTCAGGGTTTTCTAACAGTTTTGTTCAACGCTGGCATAAAATCTTATGATTTTCTCTGCACTTACATAACTACAGATATGCCTTATATATAACAAGAGATATGTCTAATGCTTAAGAGATATGTATTCTATTCAAAGTGATCCAGAAATAACAGTTGAAGAAAACTCTTTTTATAATGTCATTGTCTTGCTAAGTATTGCTCAGTAGCTGTGAGATAAAGGCATTCCACCAGAAGGTAAAAAAATCTGCTTGGAGAGAGCTAGAACCAATTTTCTTCTTGTGCTTTTGTTTGTTTGTCTTGCATCCTGGTTGACAACTTTAACTGCTGAGACTTGAAATAAAGGTAACTACCTGTGATTTCTGAACCTTACCTTTCATTTGATTTTCTTTCTTTTAAGTGTCTTAAACTGCTGAGCTTTAGGATGAATAGAAAATACATTCAATCACAATATAATTTATTTTTTTCCCCATTTTTTTCTTCCTGGTAAGAAAAAGTCACTTTGTTCTTTGTTTCAGCTTGAAGTACTTTTTCCTCAGTTTTTCTGCCAAACTGAAAAATCAATTATCACAATCCTTTTTTAATGCTGCATAGAAAAGCATAGGCTTCTGGACAGTTAAAGAAAACTATAAAAAATTGCCATATAAGCATCTCAAAGTTAAAGTTACATAGCACCTCATTATCAAATACAGCCAAAACAAAACAACAAAAAAATGCTATTTTTTTCCCCACATATATTCCCTTTTCCAGTGCTAAGAAAATTTATTTATTTTATTTTTAACAGGCATTGTAATTCTGAGCTCTGTTCATCTTGCTCCTCTTCATCACTTTCTGCCTTTGATCTTTTACTCAGCTTATTATCATGTAAATAGAGAACTTGAGCATTTTCAGCTTTCTGCTTTTCACTACAAAGTTATTCTACTGATGCTTTTTCCTTGCTCATATAAAAAAACACCCAGCTTTGTCATCTCTGCAATCAAATATTAATATATTTATTTTTAAAAATTTTTAAATTCTGCAAATAATTATTTTCCTGCATAGTTAAGTTTAAAAATATTCCTGTGTGTAGCAAAATTTATTTTTAATGTACATTAACTCATACTACCTCCTTTATGCTCAGCTATGTACCATGTACTGGTATATGTTTTAACTATCTGGGTTTGTTTCTTATGAATACAGTCATGGAACCCTTTTCTATCAGTACAAGGCAGCACAGGAATAATGACATACAATTCTAGGTATGTTCAGTGTAACCAAACTATGGAGGTAATAATCTTACACAGATCTATTTTCTTTTTAATTTTTTTTATTTCTGGCTTCTATTTTTTTCTTTATTTTTTAATGTAAATTTTATTTTTAACCTAATTTTTAAGTTGGGGTTTTTTTTCCAAAATATTCTCAAGGTACAAAGAAGCTCACGGGATTTTTACTGGTTCTACAAGATGCACTTTGTCCAGCCCAAAGAAGCCTAAGATGTAATTTGCTGCCATTAGCAAGTAATACCTGGAACATAGCTCTTAGAAATATTAGATATCACTTGCACATTCTTTCATCAAAAGGCTCAGTATCAACCTTTTGGTTTTGCTGCATTGTGGTTCACAATACTGACTTTACCTTATTATTCAAACCTTGCATCATGCAATATGTAACCAACATCACTAATTTAGAAAATACTGAATATGAAAGAGTCTTAGGGTTAGGGATGTATTAAGGGAAAACATGAAATCTTTATACTTATTGAAAATTTCTAAGGTCGAAATTTGATAATTTATACGCCATGATCAGAATACTCCTCTATATTAATTTAAAAAAAATGAAGCACAAGTAAGGCTGGAAACATGGAATGTTTCCTAAGAATGCTTCATTTGTTAGCTCTGTAAATCTGCTATTGCTACTTTTCTTTGCTTGTGTTTGTCACAGAAACACTTTTGTGCATACTTTGGTTTAAAAGTAAAAAAATAAATTGTAAAACGTACAGAAAAATGCAGAAGTGTTTTTGGAATATAAACAGGACTCTTTCTTCAATGAGAATGAGGACTGGAAACATAACTTGGCATGTTCAAGGTAGCTGTGAGCAAAAAGCTGAAAATCACCATGCTCCTCAGTGATAATGGATTAAATATTCAAATTTTATTAATTCAAGCCACTGAAATTCCTCCAGTTTGCATCAATCTGCATTCTAACTTACATGAGATGGAAAAAAGAAAAAAAAATTATAACTGTATGTTGGATAGGAGTCTTTTAATGGAATCAGAGTAAAAGGGAACTTTGTGAATTGGATGGCCATTAGAAGTCCTATTTAATATATATGTGGTTGAAAAATCTATATATGCTCTGTATTTTTTATCGTAAACTGAAAATGTTGCCCATAGAGCTAAAAACTGGTTATTAAGGAGATTCCACCTTCATTTTAATCAAAGATAACCCTAGACTTCTAATGGAAAAAAAATACAAAGGTAGTTAGATACAACACTGACACAAAAGTCATGATGAAGGTGTACTTTAGTTATGAATTTTCTTTCCATTCTTTCATTTGTTCACCCTGTTTATATATATGGAAGCATGAGGTTCATGCTTCAGTACTCCCAACTGTCTCAGATGAAGTTTAATCCTTCAAAATGTAGAGTTGTAGTTTACTTTTGTGTCCACATAGGGGATAGAGAAGTCCAATTCAGCTTTGTATATGCTTCTCTCCAGAAGCTTGAAGGGGTTTTATGCCTGTGTCGTATTTTTAGGTATTCATTTGCAAACTAAACTGAATCATGCAGAAAGAGCTTCTTTTGTTTTTAAAGTCAACAGCATTCATGCTTTCTATTCTAAATGTTTCAATATTTTTCTATTAAGGACAATAAATTTTAGAAAAAAAAATGTTTTGGAAAACATAATCAATTCAGGTAAGGGACTGTGTAGCTCAGATCCACCTGTAATACCAGACAACTTTATTTTTCTTCATAGCACTAGGTACTACATTATTCAAATGTAAACCATAACTTTATAATTACAAATAGCAAGACTTTGCATGTCATCTTTGCATGATTAAATGGCAAGAAATGTTTCAAATTCTTAAATGAAGTATTCAAACTCTGAAAGAAAGAAAAAAATCATGATGGTAGAGAAAAAAATAAACATCTCCTGGCTGAGTCAGTTACATTTTCCTGTATCTCTACATACGCTGGCCTCTGAACATGAACATTGGGGGAGGTATAAGGGTCACATGAAAAGGGCTGGTTAGAGACTACTGTCACTATGATGTGAAAAAAGCCTTTTACTGTTACAAGCATCACTCTCTTGAAGCTGATCCTAAAGGAGGGGGAAAAATGCTTCTTTTGCTGTAGAACTAATGCACATTGTAACTCAAAGTCTTCTCTAATTGCCATTTCTTCAGGCCTGACTTCCCATAGTAAAACATTTCACCCATATAAAAGATATATTTGGCCACTTAAGATTTAACCATTTTATTTAGACAGTGCCCTGTGGAAGAGACAAGGAAAGGAAAGCCTAATTTTTTACACCTAACTAATTTTCAGACAGTAAAAAGTAGATGCTACAGCTCAAACGATAGTCTTTTCTTGCTAAATATTTTTATTTTTACAGCACAGTTTGCTGAAGCATTGTTGAATGGGTATTTTTCATTGATTTGGCCAAAAGTAAACTGGTCCTGTAATACTTTAAAATTAAAGATTCTTCTTAAGGTTAGTTTCTAACAAAGACTTGATGCAGTAACCATCTAAGATAGTAGTTTAAGCATATCAGCCTAATGTAGGGTATTGATTTGGAGGCTGTGTAAGATACGTACAGCATGATGAAAGCTGCAGATTGCTTTTGTGCATTCAGCAAAAACAAACCAGAAAAGTTTGGACTTTTACTATGAAAATACTCCGCTAATTGTTAGTCAATGCAATTCTTATTTAAGACAGAGAAGGTACAAAACAAAAGAGAAAGCTTAATGCCAAGGATAAAATGCTATGTAGGGTATTTTTTGCTGAATGGGAATATCATGGTGTGTAGTTCACTGTTTGTATTGCTTTCTTAAGCTTTTTTTTTTTTTTTGTTTTCCCCTCCATATCTTCTGTCCTAAACATTTAGATTTAGGACTATTATTGACTTTACCTTTTAAATAAAAATTATTTTTGTAATATATTTATTCTGAATTTTAAAAGCAAGTAAGTGTTGTTGCATGCAAATACAGAACATCATAAGAAAGTGATAAGGGAATGCAATCTTCTTCCCATGCACATTCCTACACAGACCTGGCCAAAGACATGACACTAAGGAAGACTTCCAAAGAGAGAATAATCCGTTAAACTCATGGGTCATAGCACTGCAATACTTCAGGCCAGAATAACATTTTTTTTAGTGAGTAAAAAAGAATTAAGGGCTTGCTAGATATACAAATATATTTGAAATGTACAACAGATCAGCTCATCTCCATTTCCACCAACCAGTGTGTACTTTGCCATCCTAGAGATTGAATGCATTTTGCTTAATTTAAGGCACTGATATAAAGGGGCTTGATGAACTGAAAAATAAATAAATAAATAAAATGCATCTGAATCTAAATGTAAAGAAAGATCTATACCCATTATATTGACAAAACTCCTGTCAGCCTCCGTTCTTACTCCTGGAAAGCTTCCATCAATAAGAAATGTGGAATAAAACCTTTAGAACAGCATATGTGTGCATGTCTGTGTAGAAGCACATAACCTAAAATACAGTTTTGTTTCTTTACTACATACTTATCTTTAGGTTTGACATCAGGCAGCAAAAGAATTAAACTACTGTAGATTAGGTTCCTAAGTTCTGTAGCAACATTTTTTAAAGATATAAAAAATATATGGAAATCAAAATAACTACTCGAAGTCTATGTTAATGTATCTTCCTTGGTGCTTATCATTCAAGAAAAATATTCCAGTGTCCTACTTTTCTTCCTCAAGTCTCATGGATTTGAAGGAAAGCGACCAAAGTAGAGAAAAATTAGAGAACATGACCAAACAATGAAGAGATAAGAGAAAGAGATAGGAAAATAAAAATTATTAAAGCAGGTAAAAGCAGAATTGTACAAAAGGAAGAACACAAATTTTGTCTGAAGTATACTATTATTTATGATCAGGGTTATGATCAGGTTATGATCAATAACTAAAATATAATACTTCAATATAAGAACTATAAGAGAATTATAAATACATATAAAGTGACATAAGCAAATATGTTAAGAAAATTACCATACAATTATCAAAGCAGAGGCATAATAGCCTTTTAATTCTGTATTAAACAGTATATTGGGACTTATTAGTTTAAATCTTCTTCCGATACTGACAATATAGGAATAGGCTGGATATATTTTCTCAGATCTGATTAGGGTAATGACAAAAAAGTATGATTGAATTGATTTTTATTTGCAAGTTCACCCTATAAATCTCATCAAAATCATCTTTCCTGTAAGGATTTTTACTGGGAAAAAAAGTCTTACTGATAATTTGAATTAGTAAAAGTGGCTGAAAGATTATTTTAAACTAATTCTAATTATCAGAGGTTTTTAAGTTTTATCATGTGCACAACTACAAAATTTATAATTGTTTCCAATGAAATGTATGTCTTTGAATAGTGGTTTTTTATTATTTAATAAATTTATTTGGTTTATCATAATGTCAAATGCGATTGAAAAGCGCTTATTAATAGATTTCCTCTAGTACTGGTCTTGTGATCTGTCTTGTTTTATACGTTCATTAATGTTTTTGGCATTAAACCTAGGTTATGCTTATAAAAAATGCTGACAAAACAGACACTATTTTCTGAACAAAACAGAACTGGCATATCATATAGACATGAAATAGATCTGAATAATCCAGTGACTCTAAGTAACACAAACAGAAAGAAATGAAGCAGCAAAAAATCCAAATTTGTGTAATTAGAAACTAATCATGTTTCTCCTAAATCTTGTGACATATTTAGTCTAAAATGAGAAGGGGAAGGAAGCCACTGGCAGATTTCAGAAGCACTTTGCTGTTAGTGGAGAAAGTAGCAGTGAGAGGCACTGGAGGACATCATATCTGGAAAGCTGCATATGATTCTGGCTGCTAAGGTTCAGGAAAAGAGAATTCAAATGGGAAAAGTTACAGTCAAGGGCTACTAAGATGGGTATAGATGAAGAACCTTTCATTTGACTAGAATAGCCCATCTTCTTTTATTTTACTAAGCAAATCCCAGGAGGATACTGAAACACACTGGACGTGGGAGAAAGCAGCTATATAGGCCACACAACAATAGCAGCATCATACTGTATGACCATAAATGGGCTATGAAGGATTTATCTTCACAACTAGAACAAAGTCCCTACCCTTTCTTGTGAAATCATGATATGTTACAAGCTGAGTGTACAATGATTTCATTGAATTTAAAAATAATTTAATTTGAAATGTAAGTAATACTTTGAATGATGCTAGAGCAGGGACAGAAATGTGGGTTGCAAGAACTCCTGCAGTCTAATATGTGAGCTTGGCCTGATGTTTTAGGAATGATAGAAAGTGATTGAATGACTCCAGTTATCCATCAACCAGGCTGCGTGCCATAGCAGTGTGCTGCAATGATGTAATGCAAGCATCGATCACCCTGTTCCAAGATGCCTGTTTTCCAAGGTATTTCAGAAATATTGTATCTAAACTCGTAGAAATAATAATAGCAAACTGTATCCAAGTGAGGGGAAATGTGGTACTGTGGGCCTGTTAACTAAAAGGGGCCTGTGACTACAGCCTCTGAAATCCTGCCACCTTTGGGATATAAGAAGTAAATTGCTTTTTGAGTTTGTAAACTGCATGAAAAAGCTTCCTGAAATGTTTGAAATGCCCCTGAATCTCAGATGAGGATTAATCATTGATTATTCAAACATCCAAATAGCCAAACAATCAGCTTTGCCACCACCAGCTCAGCTGGCTGTTGCCGACTGAACTGAGCCGTACTGGCACGGTGTTGTGTCACCCCTGCGCCCTGGCTGGAGGTGAATGCTGGAGAAAAAACTTCCCTTTCATAGACACAGAAGATGTTTGCTGCCTTTCACAATGGGAGAATGAACTTCACGAGATTGCAGAGACCTTTCTCAATTATTAAAGAGAAGGTTGATGACCTACATATTATGATGTTTTGATGCTTTTAAATAACCCACAGATTCAGACTTACCAAATTTCACAACACTGAGTCTCTCCATTGACAAACGTTGTCATAGCATTCAAATGTTCAAATATGGGTTTAAGTGACTAGAAACACCCGAGGGCCAAATTCTGTCACTGCAACACTATAGGGCTGACTATAGAAAAGAGTTGCCTTGATGATTTTATCTTCTGTGTCTTCATTCCACAGGCGTAATGTACCATCAGTTCTCTCTTGCCCAATGGCAAATTCATATTTTGCTTCTTAGACAACTGCAGGAGAATTGATCTCTAGGTGGGAACAACAGCTAAAATAGTTGGTGCCTTCTGGGAGTCGTTCAACATACGTTTATTCATGGAAATGTTCAGCATGTTACTTCCCTACATGTGATAGGGACTACACCTCAGCCATTCACAAAGTAGATGGCAGCCGTAAGCACCAGGCCATGACCGATATTCTCAGTATGGGCTTTTCACAGGACACCTTTTGTTCCTCCCACTCCTGAGAAAATAACCTGTGTTCTGAACTTACAATTTTTAATGAAATAGAATTCCCCTATTCTGTCAAAATCTGGTAATTATTCATATCTTCACTTTAAATGAGGAATTAGTCTGCTTCTTGGCACTGTGTTCCTTTCTTACTTGGCAAATAGGAATTTATCACAATGGAATAAAATAGATTATTGCATAACATTCTAAAGCATCGTTAATAGAAATATGTATCCTTCTTTTGACACTAGTGTTATTGCTCAATTAAAAATCTAAATTAATTTTCTCACTTGTATTTCTTCAAACATTATCCTTTTCATCCAGTACTCCTCCTCCTTCTAACAACAAGTTTACCTTACATGTTAGAGAAATGCAATGTGATTCCATGCTCCACAGCTTTATAAAAATCCTCAGAAAACCTAATTTTTCCCCAAATTATAATTAAGTGATAACATTGTTGTAACTATGGTCACATTTTATTTCAGTTTATGGATCTGTAACTTGTGTCTACCAACAGTTGTATTAAATGTAGTAGGACATAGTATTTAGGTTGGAAATTCTTATGCTGGCTGCAAAACATCCATGAAACTGTAGATGGTTATATTTTCACTGATAAATTATAAACTTGAAAGAAAGGCTTTATTAGCATTTGAGGAGCCAGCAGATCCCTTCTCTGTAAAAATGGAGATCATTCATTGGTCCCTGGGGCTAATAGTACAGTGGTAAATAAAGGATGTCAAGAACTGTTCACTGGCTCTGAGATCAAAGAGAGAAAGCCTAGGTCACATTCACATGCCTGGACTCTCTCCTCCCCCAAAAGAAGTGGACAGCATCAAAACTGCTTGTGTAACATGGTCCTTGCCATGTCTATTTGTGCCAAACTCTGCATGGGCAGCAGATGGCAGAATGCTTCACATTGGCCAGAGCTCTATGAAGAAGGACCACACCAAACATTGAGCATGCAGATATATAGATATTATAACAGACTATAACCATGATAACAATTACAGACCATAATTGTGGTACCATCTCAACCTGACCCTGTTTTATTTATTTCTACAGACAGGACCTATGAAATCTGTGACAGTAGAAGAAAGGTGTTTAACATCTGCAGAATATTAATAGAACATAGCTGGTGGAAATACTGTAATATGCTATGAAATTAAATTTTTGGGGGTTCTTTCTATGATATCTTTGAATTTTAAAATCCTAGATATCTTTTGACAGATTATGAGTAGCGTGCTTTTGTTAGCTATTTAGGCTCCTTTTTAAGGAAGCCTCATCATTCCAGATACTTAAAGTCGTGGGTAAGTCCCACAGAAGTACAGATGGAGTGCAGTCCCCACATACCCAGGCCACATAGGTGTTACCTGCAAGAGGATTCCCATGCGTTATCAGTCCTGCTTTGATTTCCAGCTGTAAACTCCCCTTTCTGTGTATTTAGCAACTTTTTTAAAAGCAGGCATACTTTACATCTTGTTTAGGGACTGACACAGCAGGAGTAAATTCTCCTCCAGAAAGACAGTAGTCTCAACTCAGCATTAAAAGCCTATTTTAACCTTTGAAACCAATGGGAATTCAGAGAGCAGGACGGGACTCATGGATGCAGAAAGTGGACATAACCATAAATCACATAAAGTAGAGGTGTGATAGAGTGAGGAAGAATATTTCTCAAACCGTTATCAATACTAGCGAACTAGCCACATATTAGATTTTTCACTCAGAACTGTGTATTTAAAGAATTTACTTAAGTTCATAAAGATATGTCTTGTGGAAAAAATAAGTTATTAGTCAGATTTTACCCCTATTGATATGTGTACAGAAAACGCAAATAATCATTGAAGAAGCTTGCTTAATTTTTTTACATTTTCATTCACAGTGTATAAAGAATTGCCCTGTTTTTATCTTGTAAAACTTAATAACTTGAATCCAGCTGGCATATCAAAAAAAGGTATGGCCTAGCAGGGTTTGGAAGATGTCCAAGAAAACACAAAGAACTGCAGTGTAAGGAGGACATTACTTTAAAAAAGTACGGGTGCTTAAGCAAAACTTTTTTTTTTTTTTTTCCACACAGCAATCCAAAGAGGCACTTCAAGAGACAGCCACAATCTGAGTCCTAAATCATATGTATTTCCTCCAGGTTCAAGAAAAGAGAAGTATTTTTGCTTGAGATTCATGGCCAATGCAAAACCTTTTCAGTCTGAATCCCAGCTAATAGTGATAATTAGCTATTTCTGTTGATTTATGCATGAAGCATTGCAGAATTATGACCTCTTATGCAAGTCTGATATCATCAAAGTCCAGCTGGAGATCCAGTTAAGTTTTTCTTTTTGGAAGCTAACACACTTAAAGGTATCAATTTGGCAGCAGCAAAAAGTAAGGGGAAAACTTTATTTTCTTCTGTTATTCCTCAATATATAATGCAGGAAAAAAACCTATCAGATGGAACTGTAGTTCTTTTAGGAAGTATTCTATATAAATTATTAAATACTCTGATTTGTCATATACAGTCTCCTTTTCAGCGTTCTCTACAGCTATGAAATACTTTGTTATTTTACTTGAATTCACTGCATTATCCATAAAGTTATATTAAAAAAAAAATCTGAATATTTGGCTTTACCTTCTCTTAACATTAAAAAATTCCTACTACTTCTTTTTCTTCATGATGATAATAATACTTTTATTATGCGTAGGATAATTTAATCTCACATATATCATAGTAGGTGTCTTTAAAATGAGGTATAAACCAGTCTATGAAAATACAATATAGTGCTGTGTAAAGGTACCAATATGAGGGGTTTTGAAATCTTTTTTGAATCTTTGTGTAATATAAAAACTACAAAACTTCAGCTTACATAACCTAAAAATATTATGTTTATTTTAGATGCAAATGCTATAATGTAGATTATCTGAACTGCTCATCCTCAGTATAATTTATCTCATGCAGCCTCTTAGAAATCTCAAAAAGTCAGAGAAAAGCCAAGAACCATAGATAACGTACAGTTGACCTCCAGGATCTCTCTGTGCATCAGAAAATTCAAGGGCAGAATATACAATTTACTGATGGGTAGGGAATGTAATCGGCAAAGTCCATGTCAGTGTTCTTCTTTATCTAAAACCTTCTTTAGCTTGATATGAAGGTCCAAATCAGGATATTTTGCATAAACAGTATTTTTTTAATTGATTGATTACTTCATGAAGATGTGTTTATTATTCAGAACTGTCCACATTTGAAATCCTGATGATTACTCATGCTTATAAAAATGAAAACCTATGCAGACTACATATGCTTTTAAAGTTAACATTTTATGCATTTAAAAACATTTTGGCAGTTCTGATGTGAATAAATTATTTTTTTTGTTTGATTTGGTGATAACTGGTAATATTTGTGCCTTGTATTTCCATTTCTGAGTTTTTCTTTTCATTTATCCTTCTTTTGTTAATTCAATTCCAAACAAATTTTTCATCAGGTTGTAGAGTCACTCATATTTTTATGTCTGCTTTGCAATTCTAGTTTTTCTGTTTTAATGTCAAGTGCATGTGAAGGGAAATGAGATCACTTCATCTGTTTCCTGTCATTTGATGTAATGTGTAGACATATCCTGGCTAAACTTGGCAAGAGTCTCACCTTTAACAGAAAAGATGGGGAAGAAAACCTGACTACCACTAAAGGCAGAAGAAACATGCATTCCTTTACATTTGTTTAGCAGCAGAAAGCCAGAGATAGAATAATTATTAAAAAAGGATTGAAGAGACATACGCTGAAAGGAAATGAGTGGCTTGACTTACAGACTGACTAGGCTTTAGTGATCTCAATGGCATTTAGGCAAATCACATCTAATAATCACATCATAACTTTACCTTTCAGGAATCATGGACAGTGCACCCTCCAGAAAATCTGGCAAACTAGTTGAGAACAAAGGTATATCTAGGGGGCAGCTCAGCAGTGTTTTGAGACCAAGGTTATTATCTACAGGGAGAGAGAGCCTGCAAACCTGCTTTCATGACCACAGGACCTCTAAATTCCTAAGCACAGCTTCTAGCCTGACACACACCATAACATGCCTGAACATGGTTTTCTGCCAGTTTGCGCAGCCTGTAACATGCGCAGTCACATGGTGAGGATGAAGATATGATCTGCTGCAGAGCATCTTCCAGTTATGCACTCTCTCAGTGGCTGATAAATAGTCAAAAAGTTACATGTCTCTAAATATAACAGGCCAGGGTCCACTTGCACAGGGTTTTGAGGCCAGATGGGATGGCATCACTTGCAGCCAGGTGCCTACAGTCTCTTCCCTCAGAGCTGCATTCAGTCTCCCCTCAGACAGGGCCAGGGCAATGGCTGTGGGCACCCTGGGCATCTCCCTGGCCAAGCCTCCACTAGTACTATGCTGAAAACAGCAATACAGAAATGCCAGTAATCCTACACTGTTAGCTGTTTTATTTAATGGTAAAAACATAAATCAGGGAAAATTACAGTATTATATCCTTTTCACCTTCTATTAGAGCTCAGTGTTCCCCTGATAGGAAATCAGTCCCTCCAGAGAGAAAGGGCTGATCCTAGATTGATTTCTGAAATACTCTCGAGCTTCTAGGATTTAAGAGGAGATGGAAAACTGATTTGTGTTTCACATGCTACATTCACTTGTGGAACAGGTCTTTGGCTGCAGTATTTCTCCATTACAGTAATGGGTATGAAGCCTGATTTACATTAGGGTTTTGTCATATAATTCTCTTTTAACTCCCGAGACCATACTTACTTTTGGTGTGAATGCATGAGACATTTGAAACCTGTTTCTTAATGCTTCCCTCTCTGCCCCGTGAATGACCTCTTTTCTGAATATCCCAATGAAGAAGGATAGCATTTTCAAGGCAGGAAGCAGGAGGCACTGCTCTGTTCTACCATCCCTGCTATATAAATAAAATATGATTAAACTGATGGCAAGGTTTCACTGTTAAAATGATCATTCCTGAGAGAAACAGAATAATGAGAGTTTCTTTTAGTAGATATTCAGGTGAAGTCTGTATATTCAGGAAACAACTTGTAGACTGCATAAGGCCAATATTTGTAAGCTCACTCTTTGATTTAACCTACCTGGTAAGCATCAGTTTATTGTTTCTTAAGAACATTTTAAAAACTGTAGTAATTGTGAAGATGGCTTCAGTTCTTTGAAATTATTAAAATGGTCAAATTAATTTCATTTGTAACCCTGGCCTTTCTGAAATATATTATGTCAGGTCTATTCCAGGTAATTTGTTTAGTTAAGCCATGGTCTTTCTTGCTTCTTTTATGATTATGTAGAAGCATAAAATTAATTTTAATTAGACCCAATAAGCTGTACAGTCTGAATTCCAGAGTTCTAAAACTCACTGAACAACAGGAGGTTAGAGGATATAAAAATTAAGCCTTGTTCAACGTCAGGAGGGTATGAATTCACATATGGATTCCCATTTATGATAACTGACTTTGTGCAGCATGTCTCAGTACAAAAGTGACAACATATTGCTTTCATACAGTCTCTTAAAAATGAATGAGATTCTGTAGATAATTCTCCCGGGAGTTTCATCTTTTTTATTGACATAAACAAATGGGAATAGTTTATATCCTTCTACTCTATTTCAATGGCTTTAACAATGCGGTAAAGTATAAAGTGTGTCTTTTTTTAACATGCAATAAATATCTCCTTGATTGAGAAGTACCATTTTTAGAAAATCTTATCTTTTTGTTCCTTTTCATCATAGAACAAAGGAGTAAAGAGTGTACTATTGTGTATTGCCTCCTGAAAATACTGCATACAAATGTTTTTCCCCTTGAGGTATTAAGATGCCAACACAGAGATACAAAGCGAACTTGCATTATCTACATTTAGTAAAAAGCTTAGTTATTGAGTTCCTAAAAATTCTTCTGAGTTTTCCCAGTGACATGACGTGATGACTAGTAAATGAAGAATGACTAAACACCATAGGACTTGGTCCTTCAGATATGTTTTTCTTGTATCCAATAGAAAGCTCTATACCACAAGATTTCTTGTGTATTATCACAATATTTCTCCATTTCTCTTTCTGTGAACAGGTCATTTTGATGACATATTTCTCTATGTGAATTTCATTCCAGTAGCATAAACGGGGAAAAGATCCAATGCATAGCAAGACATTTTCTCACTATATTGAATAACTCAGCAATCAAACTGGTTTTTTTCTGCATTTCTGTACACCTTAAACCATGAAGAGAAATTCCAAGACCTGTTTTTTGCCTATCGCTATCTAATTTATTATTTTAAATAGAATTATTTATCCAGATAAAGAAATACACCATCATCCCCATTCATTTTGTGAATATAAGAGAATTCCTGGGCTGGCCTCAGCTATTTGGCCACTAGATAAACAAAACATGTTTCCAAAGCTTTAAAAAAAAATGTTTGAAAGCTGTAAGTACTGCCACCAACAAAAGTAAGGCTGTAGAGAACACTAGCAGTATTGATACTTTCAGCAGCATTTCAAAGGAAAGTAGTTTGGAAAGTAATTCCTGAAGTTGGTGAATATTAAGTATCTCCTGAGAATACCTGCTGTATAGACATTTACGTTAGAAATGCAGAGGAATGTCCTGTTTATGCACATCGCTAATCTGCAAATGAAGTGCTGTGTTTCTCAGTCTCTTTAAAAATGGGAGTTTGAAGAATATATATTGAGATGTGTAATTAATCTTTTACAGTTGTAACTACAAAGCATGCAATTGAGAGCTGCACCCATCATTTGTAGATGTGTTTGTAAACTGCTACATACAGATTGCTAACTTGTAACAGGTACATCTTTCCAGTTGCAGTTTGGTTTAAAGAAATCTAATTTAAAATGAATTTTTAATATTCCAATAAATTGAATTTTATCCAGTACATTTGCTATTGAAAGCTATTTCCTGAATATTATTTTTTGCAGATAATTGCATCCATTATAGCAGTATGAGGTAAAGAAAAAAAACATTAGAGCAAAAGAAGACAACCACTTTATGAATGAGGAAACACCATAGCCTAACCTTATAGGCTTAAGGCCCTTCTTATGCCTCTATATATGTAAACAGTTGTCAAGAAAGGAAACCTCTTTCTCACTGTCCAGCTAGGGGAAGAATCATCTCTCAACCTTCGGTCTCTTTCATATCAGTTGACATCATTCTGCTTGCAACATAAAGGCAATGGTGAACAACAACACTCATTCAGGTCAGTGTTTCTGTAGAAACTGTCTGCAATGGGTGGAAAACCAAAGAAAAGCACTTTTTCTAGCTGCTGGCAAAATGAGAAATTGGACAAAGCTTGCCATCTTTGGGCAAGCTGTTGTCTAACATGGACTTCCATTAAAAGGGATACAACAAAGTGATGCATAGATATTAGTAAGGAGAAGATGCATTTGAATGTACATCAAATTCCTTCTTGATATTCTGGATGGTTATCTTTTGTATAGGCATTGGAAAGTATGACAAAATAGATCCCTTCTCATTACTTTCCCTGATTAAAAACCAGATGGCCGAAAGCCAAGCCATGAGCAATTCATAAACATTTTCAGCCATTTTACAAACTTTAAGTAAAGTTTAAATCTTTGGGAATTTTCTGAATCTTTGGAATTGCTGAAGCAATATTTGTTAAATATCACTTAACCTATCTCTTTCTTTTGCCATGGATGCTGTTTGAATGGAAATGCATTCTTTTGGACCCAGATATCTTGACCACCTAATACCTGCTTACCTATTGTGTAAACTTTCTACCTTTTCTTGGAATTAATATCATGAGTTAGGGGTATGTGAAACCTAAGAGGAGAATTTTCTAACTGAAGTCCTCTGAATCATCCTTTAGAAAGATGTCCTTAGCCTGTTGGGTGTTTAATGTTAGATAGTCTGAATTCTGTTCTATGTTAAACATGCCACTACTCAGGGTAATAAAAATTTTCATTCATTTTTTGCAGGAAAAAAGGGAATGCAGTGTCAAGCCAATGAGTCTGTACCAGAATCTAGGCCTAAATCATGCTTTAACATCATCAAGCCATCAGTTTATCTCCTGGATGTTGTAATGTAGGATGTTAAATAGCTATTGCTGTTCCTTCCCTGAAAGAATGATCGATATCAAATATGATGGATAGTGCTAGGCACAGAAAGAGTGGTCCTGGTTGTGAAAGATGCTGATTACATTTTGCCCTGTGGGGCAAACTTCCATTTCACAAAAGTGTTAATACAAAACGTCCCTTTCACTCAATCAGCACTTATATGAAAGCTTCTGTTCTCTGACTTGCAGCTTTAAAAAATATGGCACAGAAACTCTTCCCTTATCTCGCTGTCAGTACTGTTTCTGGCTTCAAAGCTGTTTACAGCCATGCTGTGTTGAAGAAGCCTACTCTCACACTGCCTGAGCCATTGTCCCAACTCCATGGCCTAAAATAAATCCCCCTGTTTTTAATCCTGCTACCTATTTCTCTGCTATTTACTTTTCCCTTTTCTGTAGCTCAACCTATGGACCATGTACAGTTCCCTAATCTTCAGTGTCTTTGTTTAAATAGTGCTATGTGTTGCTGTTAACTGAGATGTAGGTCAGAGTGCTGTATAGCCTTATTTATTAAATTACTGTGATTATTTCTTCATCTTGACATCAAAAAAGAAATTATTCTTCTCTGCATATTTCTGTATGACCATGAAATTTCTGAGAATAAAAAGCAGTATTTTTTTTTTGTCTTTTGTGTCAGAATGAAGCTAATGTACTCTTCCAACTCTTTCCATTGCAGGAAATCTATTCATGGTTCACTGCTCTAACATTATTCAACATGCATTGGAAGCTGTTTCAAAGGGATGAAGTGAAAAATGTATTGTGTTTTTACCTGAAACACAGCATCTTCTTACAGTTTTCCTCCATGTTTTCCAAATCAGAAATCAGGCAGGAGGGAAATGGGTCAAAACTGAGCTTCACAAAAAAAAATAAATAAAGAAAACTAGCAAAAGTTTGACATAAATATTTTAGACTTGACTCTGTTTTTGATAATTTAGAATCCTTTATTTAGTCATTTATTTACCATATTCTTACTTACAGACACATATTTACAGAAATACAGTGAAATGGTGGCAAATATATCTTTAAAACAAAAAAGAAACTTTAAATAGCTTGTAGAACAGAAGTGTCATATTTTTATACTGTTTAATAGTTAATATATTACTTTTTAATAACTATTAATAATTAATAATGTCACAATTGCATCTTTAAAGATTTCTGCAGCTGACATTGTTTCTGACCATATGGTATCAAGATATCAATACCTTTTAATGTTTGCAGGTATATTTCTTATAAAATCTTCCTCTGAGTATAACTAAGAAAAATAAATGTTGCAGAGAGGTGTTGTAGCATAGTTTTATTTTTTTTTAAAAAGTCTCTTAATGTTATAATTGCATTGTTGGCTGTTGTGAAGCTCTAGTATAGGAAGCTAACACACAAAGTACCCTATTTCATATGGTGCTTATTTTACTCTGGCCAGCAGCACAGACCTGACAGACGTGGTGAGGAATTAAACCTCTCATATTCTACATCTGTCTCATCTAATTTCTTCCTTACAATCTGCTCCCGTTCTCACTTTCACCTGATGTCCTTACACACTTCCTTTTTGAAATTAGTGATTATTTCTTTCATCATTATGCATATGACTATGCATTTTCGTTTCACAGACAGTGAGAAAAAAAATCAACCTTGGAGTCTAAATTCCCTTAGGATTTCTTTTAATTCATCAGCTGGAAAAGACGACTTTTTAAAGCCCCGACACTGCCATGCAAATTTTATACTAGGGTCTTTGGAGAAAGAGCCACTGGTAAGCATCTCTCCAGGTTCTGTTGCTGCTTTTCAACATATTCTTGGTACCACAGCATACCAACACTTCATAGTTGTGAGTGCTGCTTATAGCAATGCCTTGTTTGGGTCTGCCATTTTCCCTTGCAAACTTTCAGGCAACAGGAAGGTAAAATTCTATGTTGACAGCAAAATGCTTACCTGATGGTTTTGACCTGTTGTAGACATGACATTGGAAAATAGCAGCATGATCCAATAGATAGCATTTCCCGAGCGCTATGCCATACAGACATACCTTTGGTTCTCTTGATTTCTATACCTTTCCTTCTCCTCTTGCTTGAGCTAAGACAATGTTCTATCTTCAGAAATGGAAATCCTTTTACATCAAGGAGCTTGTGAACTAGGACTATGAAGGCATAAAGTGCGAGAATATCCCTGTAGCATGTGGCGTAGGATAACAGTTCCAGCAAAGAAAAATAAACTGTGATATTTTATAGCTCCTGGCAGTGAAATAATGATTGCATTTTTTGAAAAGTTAAAACAAAAAAGCAAAGCAAGTCTGACTTAAAATATAGGATATGAACAATGATGTAAACAGCAAAAAACATAGTGTTCACAATTTTCTAGAACAGGTTCTTTTATTGTTTGATAATGTGTCCAAGGAGCTTTTATCAGCTTGTTTATTCATTTTGCTGCTGAAACAAGAAATAGGTCAGGGGAAGATCTCCTGGAGACAGAGCTTCCTTGAAGTCCTGCGATCTAGATGCCAGGCAACCTCATACTGAATCATACAGTCTAATTAATGATCAATATTGTTGATGTATTCTCAGGCAGCACACTTACCCATGACAATTTTGCACAAATGCCAGGAAAATATCATACAGAAGAAGTCAGTGCAATTATCCACTTCCTAGATCCCATCATTATATCATGTATAAAAGTCTGACATCATCTTAGCAACAGTTATCACACAATTTGATCTGAGATGTGCAGGGTCCCCGTTACAATTAGAATAACTAGCATGCATAGTGAATGTTTACTTCAACATGTCATTTAATGAGCTCTAAATGGTATATGAGTAAAGAATAAGAAAAAACTGATTGCTTATGATACACTTTGACCCATTCCATAATATATATTTATATCCAGGTAATATACCTAAGCTCAAACAATAGCCAAAATTCAATATAATTTAAAAAATCTCATGACAACATAATTTTCTTCAGATAAAGACTTAAATAGAAGCATGGATAAAATATATTTATAGCATATTCCTAATATTAATCATCAATGTTATAGCACCTAAGACTTCCAGCTTCTCTCTTTCATTTCAGGGTCTGAGAGCTCGTTACTGGTTTAAGAGTCCAGACATTTTTATAAGATAAACAAATGTTACCTTCAATTTACAATAGGAACATTGACAGAATATTATCTTTCAGGAAAGTAACTGAAAACTGTTCCAAGCTCTGCTGCTTCTCTCCCTATTTATATTCCTTCATGTTTTAACTATCCCAGTATTATTGCTTCAAAATTGGAACAGTTTCAGCCAGTCAGAATTCAGGAATGCTGTTACATTTTTACCTGATTCACCCTTACCACTCAGTATATATACTTATTTCTTAGTCACTCATTTTCTTGCACTTATATTTGCCTAATGATAGCACAGTTCTTAATAATTTAGCATAGTATTGCAAATTCCCATACTCTGAATTGCAGTCAGCCATTATTAGCCAAGCAAAGTACAGAGATTTATATAAATCAATGTGTTGCTCTTTCTCAGTTACTTTATTCCAGTTATCTAAATCTTATAGCTCTGCTTATCTAAGGCAGGGGTCCTCAAACTATGGCCCACAGGCCAGATACGCCCCCCCAGGGTCCTCAATCCAGCCCCTGGTATTTACAGAACCCCCCTGCCCCCCTCCACGACAGGGGCTGGGGGGGGAACCAAGCAGCCACAGATGGCTGCCTGCCACTTCATTGGTGTGCTGGCCCCTGTTTAAAAAGTTTGAGGACCCCTGCTCTAAGGGAAAAAAGACTTTTTAGAAAACTGAGCTGCAGTGAACTGAAGTTTTGGATTTGCCACACTATTTATTGACCACGATTTTGTGGACCATGTGGTCTCACAGCTTTTATCATAAATATTACACAGGTGAGAAAAATTATAATAGGTAAAGACTTACAATAATCTGGGTAAAGGTACCATTGTATAAACATCTGTAAGATAAAATATGTTGTTCAAGTCTGTAATTCATCTTAGCCTTCTCCATAAAGCAAACATTTTCTCTTAAATCTACAGTTTGTTGATACTTGACATTTGAAATATAGAAAGATAAAATGTTCTCAAGGAGGCATATCTATTGAAAGATAATATTTATGGCATTAGAAACGTAGTGCCAGATTTCTCAATATTATAGACGATCTCCACTTTGTTGACTCTGAAAGAATTAGAGCCATTTACAGAGGGTCTAAAGAAATTTGTCCAAGCTATATAAGTGTCTTAGAAGCTTAACTGTAAAGAAATCCAGGTCTTTATTGTGTAGGCACATTTTCAACATTTGGCCTATCAGTTCAGGGAGAGATTTAAGAATGTACATTTGATCTTAGATGATTCATCCTCCACTTCAGGAACACTTAGGATGATATAACTGAGAGAAAATATGTCACATAAATAACAAACACAGTTTTTCTGCATACGAAGACAAATCCTCTCCATTGCCTTGTCTTCAGAACAGCTGCAGCCTAGTGGCTGGGATGGTCCTTGGGGAGGTGAGGTACCCATGTCAGTGGAAGATTACAGCCAGTTTACATCAAGAGCTGATTTGGCCATTAGGGTGCCAAAAGGTGTTTTGGTGTTATGTATTGTGCCATACATCCTTTGCTATGTTTAGTGTTTCCTCTCTTATTCTCATAATGGGGTAGCTCTTAAATTGGGGACAGGAAGATTCATCCCCACCTACACACTTCTATAACTCTTTGAGCCTTATTTCCCTCCTCCTAAGCACATGCTGTCAAGTCCATCATCATCTTACATAGTTGTACTTATTGGAGTATGTTTGGGGCGGGGGGGGGGGGGGGCGGGGAATGAGGGGGGGTGGGTATAGCCAAATTTGGAGAGGGGGTCATGAGTCAAATCCAGATGAGCATGAAAAACAGCATGGAGGAGCAAGTTAGAAGATGCCAGCATGCCATCTGTCTTGTGTCTGTGAGGTGAGTTGTGTGGGTCTACTACATAGCTGTATGCTTCAGCCCTTCTTATGATGATGAATGTGAACAATGGAGCTTTTCAGCCTTGAAAATCAGATTTAATAAATGCATTGCAAAGTTCTTGCATTTGTGTGCCTGCACAGTAGCCCTCACTCAGGAATTTTCTGGCTGTGCCCAAGGTGTCAAGGATGAACGTAAGACTATTCAGGCTAAGCCAAAAAGAGGTGCATAGAAGAGAACATAAAATAGTGATCTAATTTTCTGGTTTTCAACATATTACAACTAAATAGTCTAATCTTGTTAGTATTGTCTAATATTGTCTTTATAATTGATGACCTATACTGTTCTGTGTAATATTTTTCCTTTAAACCTTCTCTGTGCTACGTACATACAAACACACACACAAAACACTACTGTAAAATTTTCTGTTGAAATTCCTGTCAGCTGAAAAGCACTAGAGCTGCCATTGTCTCACAAATTAAATACAAAGGTAATTGTATACACTTCCGAGAAAGCCTAGAATGAGTCTTTAGGGCACCTTTCTAGCAGCTGTTTTGATGCTATGCAAAGCAGCTAGAAATGGGACCCAGAACTGTTCTCAGTGGTTTTAGTTTAATTCACCATTCCCAAAATTAGGAGTTGTAAATATTTTTAATTGCCTGCAAGCTTGCAGCAGCTGAAATAAAGTATTCATTAAACCTAGTCTTCCACTCCAGTTATCTTTGTTTTTTCCTTTCCCTCAGGAATCCATTTTCTCTTGACTAAAGCCAATATTGCTAATTTTTTGAAAGACAATTGCTATATAAAATGTACATACATTCAATATTAATCTTCTAGTTTCTCCACAAGCTATCAGGAGTGATATGAAAGTTATTGTCTATATTCATATGGAAAGATAATTTGATATAATAATATATATTAATATGAAACAATAGAGACCTAAATTTCAAATGGTTCAGGCTGTGTTTATTTTTTGAAGTAAGAACAGATCCCTGGAACTCAAATATAAGCACATACAGAAGCATGGTAAGATTTTGTTTTGAAATCTTTTGTTTAAGGCTCTGAAAATACAAGCGTCATTATAAAAAGAATACATCTCATAAAGAAACATACTCTTAACCTCAAATTTACAGATGTAGGAGTAGAACCACTTAATGATCTGTGGAGACCAACTGAGAAAGGCCTAAGGCAGTGGCACATATTTTGTCAAAAGGTGTTGGACTTAAATAATTTCCTGGGTTTTTAATCCAGAACCTTATTTTGGCACCTCATCTATTTATATTCTATATATATATATACACACACATCCACAGGCACACATATATAAAATAGGTGCTTTAAAAAAGAATACAAAAGAACCATCTTTATCATCAGACTGGTACCTACTGTTGGCCTGAAAGAAATATTAATCTACCAGTGTTTTGTACAAAGGGAGCCACTTCTTTATGTCTACTGACAACATCTTTCAAAAATTAAAGTCACCCGTTTCAAAGCTAGTGAAATTGCTCTATTACCTCTATAAATTTAAATGTAAGAGTATACAGTCAAGAGGCCTTGATGAGGACCTAATACATATCTCTTACTTCCAAAGCATCCTAGCCCATATTTTGTGAGGAGTTTGCTCATCTAGGTACATACGGGCATGTTCTGAGAAACATGTGCTCTCTTAATCTGTAAAGATTTCAAAATATGTCAGGCTGACATGAGAGAGAGTTCAGCCTGGAGCAGAATTTCTTTCTTCACAATAGGCAAAAAGATAAAAGAGGAAGTATCTAAGAACTGTAAGATAAAACTAACGGCCCCAAAGATATTAGCATATCTCCAATGTCTGGTAGCTACTGAGATGGGGTTGTTTAAACCACAGTTTTAAAGTAACTGAAATCCATTTAGGTGCCTTTGTGGTTCTGATTCCTCTTTACCCCTACCAGGATCTTGATTAAGTTTTTCTTGAAAAGCTTTGACTAAATTACTGTTATTACTCAGAAGAAAAGTAATGCCTCTGTTTACCCTTATAAATGGGAATTAATGTTTGACTGAATTTGTTGTCACAGTGCTTAGGTAAAGAATAAAAGACAATTAAATCTCACAGGGAAAACTAATAAATAATTCACTGGAAGAGCTGGGAGATGCACAATAGTTTTTCATATGACAACTGTAAGGAATCTAGAAAGATTTGTTGTCCTCTGAAGCTGAAAAAGCCTAGTATAAAAGCAAGCACCAGAAAAGCACTATTGCTTCTAATACTAGTCAGCTCCTCATGGCCAAGTTTTACCCAGAGCTTTTGTTAGCTTATTCTTCATGGACTCCTGGAACATTACATGTATTTTCTGCATGGTCTTTGAACAGAGATGCATAAAATCTTTAATATAAAAACTGAGCTGATTTTCAAACTTGGAGTTATGCAGTGATGTGTCACAGAATAACTGATTGAAGCTGGTCTGTAGTAGATGTATAGTTTGTATGGCAGTCAGCTAATACTCAGGTTTGTGTGCAAGATATCATCATTCCAAACCAAACACAGACCTCAGGGGGTACAAACAAAAAACTTGAACCAAACAAGATCCTTTCCCACAAGAAGGAAAAGAAAAATATGCTGCAATTTCATTTGACAGCAAAACCACAGGTTTTTACAAATATCTGTGAAAGACATAATGAACAGGCTAGCATTTAATGAAAAAAACATGTTGTTGATGATGATGTTATAATGACACTGAACTATTTTGTTTGCTAAATAGTTAGGATGTAAAGGGACAGATTGCTAGGATAGCAGCAAAAGTGAATTTTGGTGACAATAATGTTCTCATCAGGGAAATAATCCAAAATGTTGCTATGTCACTGGAGAGTTTTCTCTTTGCTGAAGGTTTTATGGCACATTAACAATAAAAAAACCTCATGAGATAGTTCTTTGTAGAAAAGAAGGTTCCTTCTTCAGCTCTCTTGCCTAACAGCAAATATTTGCAGCTTCATGCAACTACCCAAAGATTCCTATTCCTTTGAGTTTTTGAGTTTTCTCATCCTGAAGGATTAATCTGGAGTAAATCAGAAACACAGAAACATGTAGGAGTAATGAAGATTACATAGTTTTGGTAATTTGTCTTTTTGGACTTTTTAGACACACAAATAAGATTGAGATTAATGTTATCCGAAAAACAAAAGGTGCCTGTCTATAAACATTTACGTATAGATTATTATCAATTAAGACTGTCCATGGATTTCATATCTTGATTTTGTATAACTTAAATGTGAAGATTCACCCAATGTTTCCAAGGGACACAGGGCACAAAAGAGCTGGAGGGCAGTGAGC
Organism: Falco cherrug; assembly: GCF_023634085.1. NCBI lineage: Eukaryota > Metazoa > Chordata > Aves > Falconiformes > Falconidae > Falco > Falco cherrug. The sequence goes on from NC_073699.1 coordinate 66,541,223, forward strand.
TGGGCTTGCAGTTTGTTAAGGCAGAAAAGAAAGTAGCAGATCTGCAGCAGCAAAAGTATTCATGCATTATCACATAAGAACTCTAAATATCACACATGAGATCAATTGCTGATAAAATGATATTAAATTAATTCAAATGACAACAATAAGATGTTGTGATAAAGGTTATTTCATTCTTTGTGAGAAATACAGTTATGGTTTGTTAGGTAACTAGAGATATGACTTTTGACCAGCAGAACTGAAAGTCTGCTCAGAATTGCTTCAATATTTTTATGACATCTCAATAATCAAATAACAGCAGTGATGGCTTAAAGCTGTTATTCTCTTTGTTTAGCTAGACCTCTTTCTACTAGAACTGACATTCTGCTTGAAGTCACTTTTTGATAACTTTTGATTACAGATTTTATTAGAAGCACACCATAGTTATTTTCCCAACCTGCAGCTGCTCAGAATGCTGCCTTCTTATGCCTGCTATCCAAATGAGCAAAATAACAGAAAGTTTGCTGTTCAAATTTGTATGCAGATCTCACTGTTGGTTTTGATTTCTGGTTCTTTATTTGTGTTTTTAATGAAATGAGTTTGGACTTTCATTTTGGTTTTAAATTTCTCTTTTTTTCTTGATGTCATTTCAAGGCCCATGAATTTTGGGTGGGGTGTATTTGATTTCTGACTTTTAAAGCATTACATATTTGTAAGAATTATTTTATGTTTTCAGATAAATTACTTTGTTTTGGTCTGTATCTTTGCTTGTTAGCCATCAGGTATTGCAGTTAACACTTCTTTCACAGGATTTTTCTTGGTTTTAACATGATCGATGTTCTATTGGGTTATGTTTTCCAAACCAGGGACCATTAGCCTAGTTACACAGTTATTAACAGAGACATTCACATTTGCTTCCATCCAAGCAGCCAAAACAAAGTACTTTTGCAAATTCAGTTTATAATCTCCAACAATGTTCTAGCTCCCTGAGTCAGCAAAATCACTCCAATTTGTTTCACAGGGAGCCTGGCCAGGTTGCATGTCATCAGAATTGCTTTTTTGGAACCCGGCACTATTTAGAACAGTCTCCAGTACGTTACAAGCTCATAACGCTTAACAGGCCTGCGATAAGATCTTTGATATAATTCCTGATTAAAAGGTCTTCCTTGATTAGGACAAACTGAAAGGAACTAGAAATGAACTTTAATTGATCACTGGTATTTGCTGATGGCCAAGATCTCAAAGGAGTGGGGGGGGGAATGTATTAAAATTAATTCATCTCGTAAAGCAGTCAGACATATTTATATGACAAAAGACAGGTTTCAGATGCTTTCCTTTACTCTGAGAAATCCATTCTTCTTATGTAATGAAACATGATGTCACAGTAGGTGTGATGGATGCGGAAAAAAAAGTTCTTTTTTTCTTTTCAAACCTAATATTAATATATTATGTACACGAAGCAAACAAAAATCATGTAATTTAGAAAACATTCTCTGCACAAAAGCTGCTTCAGCACTCAGCATTCTAGCTAGAAAGAAACCACAGTGGGGAAAAAAATAATCAATGTTCTTTTTATAGAGTATGATGATTTTCTGGTGTTTGTATTTAATAGTCTTAGTTTACTCTCAGTTATTGCTTTTATACATTATTGTTCTGTATATAAAGTATAGATCTTACCAATTCTTCTTATCAGTTATCCAGTCCCTTTATTTCTTTTCCTGCTTCAATCGATTGCTTTAAGTTTTACATAAATTCTTGCCTTTCAACCTACAGTTTTTACTGAATATCAGTCTTCTGTAAAGAAAGAAAAAGCTGCTCTTTTACTGAAAAGGACTAAAATGTGCACAGAATGAGAAAAGAGGTAATATTTTATGTATTTATTTACTTTATCAATGTTTAGTATACATTAGTTAAGTATTCAGACATTATTTAGCTTTTCTTTTTCTCTTCAGCATGGAACCAAAAGATAGTCTTTGAGGAAGCCAGTACTCAAAGTTCAAAGAAATAATTTATAAGGTCATTTTGGAACACTGAAGCATTTTCTTTCTTTTTGTGCATCAAACTGACAATTCTGATGAGAGAGAGAGCTGCTGTTTCTTCCAGTTTCTTTCTCAAATTGTGGTTTTAGATTTCAAGTGATTCTGTTATGTCTACTTAATTGTGTAAACTATGGAACTGGACAGTAAAGCAGATGTAGTCTAAAGTTGTAATTACTCATAAAAACCCCAAACAGTTAGTGAGGAGAAATTATTTGATAAACATGTTCTCTGCAGCTGTTATTTAACAAACAAATGTCATAACAGATACCTTCCTGTATTCCTGGTTAGTTTGCTTAAAGACAAAATATGTGTATGAAACAAACAAAAAATTCAGTATTGAGTTCTTCCTATAATTTATGAAATTTCAACTTAAAATTATAGTAATGATCTTCAACAAACCGGTCTATTTCAGAAATTCACAAATTCTGTCTATGATCCAAAATAATCCTAAAATTCTTATATTGAACTTGAAAGAAAATAAAATAGGACAGTAACAAAAATGAAAATGGAAAACCAGGAACTCATTTTCAAAAATACAGGGCAATTTTTCACATATAACTCTGAAAATATGGAATATGGTACACAGGAAAAAACTAGAAGCCAAAACCTTTCTGGACATAGTCATTGCATATAAAAATTACAAAAGGGCAGCACTCAGAAACAGCCAGACTTTTTTATTTTACACTTTATAGTGTGATGCAAAAGCCTAAGTGCTTTAATTCAGCCCGGATTAATTTGATTCCAAGGTCACTGAAAGATCCCCAAGTATTGCAGATGATTGCACTTATGAGAGAACAGAGGACTCAGCCAGGCATAAGCCTTTCCAGAATAAAGATCTAGCATCAGAAGAGTTTTAGAAAAAAAAAAAGCCAAAACAACCACACAAACCCAAAACAGAGGCGCGTGCGCACAGACACGCACATGCACACACAGTGGGAACTACTGCTGTAAAATACAAAATGGACTTTTGGGAATAATTCCCACGATTCTAATTTCTAGTTTTGATGAGTCATTTCAGCAGTTTTTTTCACTTATTTAAGAAAAACTAATCTGTTCTTTTTTACTGATGATATCAGGCTTAAACTTGTGGCACCTGCTTTATAGTTTTTGCTGCCACAGGCACTCTGGAAAACATTCATGCACATGAACCTTCCCTGGCACAATAAATGATCACTAAATTATTTGCTGCCCTTAATATTTTGCTGCCTTAGAAAACTGCCTGTTCTGCCTGTTTGGTAGAACCAGTTCTAGGAACCACTGGTGCCTCACGTGTTTCTTCTTACCTTGTTTTTTATGTTTGGTTCCACACACTGTAGCTGACTGATCCTCTAAACCAGCATTGGTTCAGCTGGCTATCCAGCTCCAAATGTGGTTGTTTTGGGTAGCACAAAATCTCTTGGCTTCTAATTACTAAGTTTCATTTTATTTCCTAGCTTGCTACTGATCTCTCATTTTTTGGTCATGAACTCACTATTTAGCCTCTTGAGTTAATTTCTATCCCTGTGATGGATTTACATTAAAACCTCTACCATTTTCCTTCCCCTCATATGTTCTTTAATTCATTAGCTTCTTACAGTCTCCTTCCTTTCCTCTCACCCTCTGGCCAGGCTACCACTTTCTTGTCACTTTGTCTGCCCTGCAATAGGTGGCACGTACTCTGGTATCCCTCAAGCTACTGATAAATACTTTTTCAGTGTGTCAGGAAGTCACAGACTTAAACATAAAATAAATAAATAGCATAAAGTATTACAAAACTGCCTGCTCTAACATTCTTACTTTCTCACTTTCAGCCCTACCCTAATCCCAAGAGCAAGATTATTACACTATTCTTAAGAAAAATGATGTAATAATTAAACACTCAATGTCCATTTTAAAGTGTTATTTTTTTTCATAGCCAGTGCCAATAATTTTGCAAAGGAAAAAAATTATTTTCATTTCATTATGTTGACATTTTGTCCCATGGGTCAGAGAACAGAATTCTGAAAAAGCTATGTTCCTTTTTATCCTTCTGTCCTAGTTTCAGCTGGGACAGAGTTGATTTTCTTTTTAGTAGCCGGTGCAGTGGTGTGTTTGGGGTTTAGTGTGAGAATAATGTTGATAGCACACTGATGCTTTTAGTTGTTGCTGGGTGATGCTTATACTAAGTCAATGACTTCTCCATTTCTCAGGCCCTGCCAATAAGAGGGCTGGGGGGGCAAAAGACATTGTGAGGGCACACACCCAGGACAGCTGACCCGAACAAGCCAAAAGGATATTCCGTACCATAGAATGTCATGCTGAGTATATAAACTGGGGGAAGAAGAGGGAAGGGGGGACAGAGTTGTGCCATTTTTCTTCCCAAGTAACCATTACACATGCTGGAGCCCTGCTTTCCTAGAGATGGCTGAACACCTGCCTGCCCATGGGAAGTGGTGAATTAATTCTATGTTTTGCTTTGCTTGCCTGTGCAGCTTTTGCCCATGAGTTTTACTTTCTCCCAGTTCTTCTCCCTGTCCCACTGTGTGAGTGGGGAGTGAGTGGGCAGCTGTGCAGTGCTTAGCTGCCAGCTGGGGTTAAACCACAACACCATCTAATCCTGATCTGTAAAAATTTTCCAACCCAAGAAACAATAGTGATGTGGGGTTTTTTCTCCAGTCAACAGGTGTTAAGCTTAAAAATAAAAATTAAAATACTTAAGACTGGAAAAAAAATATTAATATTGTATTACCATACTGTTCATGTCCTCTCTTTCCACCTAATGACCCACTTTTGATTTTTCAGGTTTCTAAATTTTGGGATTAAAGGATATTATATTCCTTTGCAAAATTATGTACTAGATTTCTTGAGCAATGGTGTGTAGAGTAAAATACTACCTCAAGAATGCAATGTTTTCGTATTTTTGTTAGCCGTTCTTCAAGCCACTTGCCATTCTGGAATATCAGAGCCTTTCATCCAAACGAGAGTGAATCATTTCACTACAGTCAGGTTATTTTCTATATAAACATGAATAGGCACATCATGGCCTTAAAGCAAGTATTTTTGCTTCCCTGTTTTCAAATACTTAAACTAATTGCTCTTCCTGAATATTTCTGAGGCTTTCTTTGCGTTATACTATATACATACTATTATACTAAGCAAGGCGAGAACAAGGATAGGGGCTAAGATACTGATGGTTCTTGACACAAGAGCATGGTTAGAGAGATGGGGTAAGGGAGAAAAGAAAACTTTAAAACTTTTTTTTGGCAAGGCAGGTCCATAAAAATCTTTAATGAACGGTCTGACTAAACTGAGGTCAGCTGGAACTGTAGGATGAATCTGTCTTGACTTCTTCCTCATAGTGAGATCTCCAGGATCAAATGGCATTATAAACACTAAATACTAAATAAATCTCTATTAGAATTTACATAGAAAAAGAATGTTCAAAAGAAGAAAGAATATAAAATGTTAAAAGAATTTTAGAAATACCAAACTGCAATAAATACTTGATTTTCAACTCGTCTGCAGAAAGTCCCTGCTGTCACTTCTGAGATCTTCCTGACTTCTATGTGTTATCCTCAGCTGTTTCTCTTCGTGTTACAAATCTCCAGCTCCTTGCATTAGCGTTTTCTGTCTCTAAAATCTGCAGTCTCAAAGACTTTGCTTCTAAGTTTATTTAATTTCTTCCAGGAGAGGATGAAGCTCCAACTTTTTAGGAAGTTCTACCAGATTGAATTTATCTCGTTTTAAAGGAACATGGAAACATAGAAAAAATTACAGAGCTATTGTCCATCACAGTTTATAAAATAAGTTCTGTACTTGCAACCTTTAGAGGAGCTGTCTCAAAAGCCGGTGTAACATGACCTGTGCACTAGGGAAATTCAGTTCAGCTCCTGGTGATTACCAAGAGGGGGTTCCTTGCACTTGACCTCTGGGTTAGCCCAATTCATATAGAAAAGATTGTATTTTTCATATTCATCCTTATTTTTTAATCACATTCTTTTTTTCCTTTTAATAAGTAAGTAATCTCAATAGGTATTGCTGGGCTGTTTATTTTTAAAGCACTGTATATTTATATACATGTATATAAATATATACACATACACAGAGTCGCAAATAAATTCCTTTCACCTGCCTTCACACTCCCTAGTACCACCACCTTTTTGAACTCCTGACCCTGTGCCCAATGCTGATTGAGCATTCTGCAGTTGCAGTCTCGGTGGTACTGCACCATGTCAGATGACTTGGCTACAAATGAAACAAACCCCATTATTTTTTTAAAGTACTCACAGAAAGTTTAAAAGGTCTGAAAGTGACATTTTGGCCTTGAGGCTTTCTTCATGTTGTTGAAATGCAAAGACTATTTTCTTCCTTATCGCCTGAAGAAAAGATTCTGAATGGCAAGGACAAAAGCAACATTTCCAAGTATACTGATCTCTATACAGAAGCAAACTGGCTTGATTCACAGTGGGCACCAGTATTGCCTATAGCCAGCAGTATGTTCTGAGCTCATTCAGCGTGGGTCCAGGCACTGTGCTTACTGCAGGATTTAGCAGGCTTTTTCCTACCAGTTTGGAATTTCCTTAATATTTTTTTTGTTTGAAAGAACAGCAGCTAATGCCCCTTATCCTCATGAATTAGTGTTAGGTATGTAAGTTTGGCTGTAGTTGTCTCCACTCCACTCTGCTCCCCTCCTCTTTCCTTCCCTCCCCCTATATATATAATCTACATAGCCTACTCAATATATGTACCTGATACTAATATATTGCCTAATCCTCTCTCGCTCCCTTTTTTTTCTTTTACTGTTATACTTGTTTGTACTCAAAAACCAGTTGCTACTCCAAGTTTGAAAATTTTAAACTTAACTTTGAACTGAAAGAAGGAAAACATTAAAACAGAAATTAAGTAAAAGATTTATAGCCATTCATGACATTTATTGCACTGACATAAGGTCCCAAGGCCCTCAAATTTTTCTACAGAACTAGAAAGGATTCCTTATTTTGTCAGTCAGCTATTACAACCAACTTTAACAAAACCAACAGATCCTGAAGAGCTGATGCAAATAGACAACTTCCCTTGATCTATGTATTGGGTCTGTCTGAGCCCCCCAGCAGCCCTCCCAGCGCTGTGCTTGAACTGGTGGCTGGAAAGGTGGTGATAACACACCAGTGCCCTGACTGCTACTGGGCAGAGCTCACAGGGCATCAAGGCTGCCTCTCCAACCCCCCACTGCCTCTCACCAGTAGGCTGGGGGTGGGCAAGAGCTTGGGAGGGGACACAGCCAAGATAGCTGACCCAAAGTGACCGATGGGATATTGCATACCATATGATGTCTGCTCAGATATAAAAACTAAGAGAGAGGAGGAAGGAGCTGCTTTTCTGGAGCAGCCAGTGGGTGTACTGAATCCCTGCTTCCTGCCGATGCGAAGTAGAGAATAACATCTTTTGTTTTCCTTCCCTTCTGTGCACATGACTTTTGCTATTGTTTCATTGCTTTTGCTTCATCTTAACCCACAAGGGTTTTTTTCTTCTTATTTCCCCCCACCCTGTTCTGCTGAGAAGTGGAGTGATAGAGCAGCTTGGTGGGCACCTGGTGTCCAGTCAAGGTCAACCCACTACGATCTACCTCTCTCTTATGTACTTTCTTGAAAGAACTGCTGAGCTTTCACTTCTAGGACGAAGCTGAAGTTTACCCTTCCTATCCAGTGTTTTGTATGTTTTATACAATCTTTTGAAGAAATTAGGGTTGTTCTTTTCTTCCCTTCTGAATTACTGTTCTTTATACAGCTCCTTTCCTTTTGCAGATAATATTTTCACTGTTTTGATGTGATACAATGTTGGTCCAGGAAGATTTGATAGATACATTTTTATAAATATATTTGTATTTCTGTTTATAAAGTGCTGATGAAAAATGTTTGCAAATAATTAACCAAAAGAATCATGCTGTGATGTGAAATCAAATCTTGAAGAGTAATCAGACTACATAACCCATTTTGTGGATATCTAGAAATTGAATGTCAATCCAAATTCCAATAAGCTTTTGGATGAATAGGCAGGAAATTTACTTTACTACAAAGTTACACTGATTCCTTTGGAATATCTCCCAAATTTGGTATATCTGAAGACAACTTTCAGCAACACAGGTTGGTATTGCTGCCTTTTATTTCATCAAATTGTCTTCTGATAGACTTGAGATTGCCTTGTCTAACTATGAATATATTGAAAAGTGTAATCAGGTTCCACTAAGCACAGCATGAAATACATATGTTGTGACAATACTAATGACAGTAGTAGCAGTGGTCCCTATACCAATATTCAAAACTCTTTTAAACAGTGTCTTTGCTCACCAGAAAAAAATGTGTTCTGACTTTTCAAACGTTGATAGCAATGGACAAGACATAAATTGCAGAGGGCTGGCTATAAATTTTTGTCTTTTACGGGTGCCAGGCTCTTTCAGATATTTCTTAAGGCTGTATATTGTAAATCTGACTGACTTCATTCCCCTTAAGTCTGGAACAGCACAGCTTTACCACTAATTAAACAAGGACGTGCATTGGACTCCCTTTTCACAAAGATTTTAACTTTTCTGCTGCACATTAACTTTCTTTTTTTGATACTTTTTTACCCAGTCCAGAACCTTATGAACAAAGAAAGTGATTAAAATTACTAGAAGAGATATTCTGAATAGACTACTAATGTATTGTTTTCACAATAAGTAGTACATAGCATAAAAGCATAAAACAATAAGCTCTCTGCTTTACTCTCCCCCAGAAAGCTTTCTTATAATCCCTTTAGCCCACTTATTTTCATCTTTATACTGAAGTGAGCAGATTGCTCACTGCAATATATGTCTGCATTCTCTCTCCTCAGTTAAGCTTAGTGTCTTTTTTCCCCCTTGCTACCTACAATTATAAGTTTCAAATTCAGTTTGTACTTGTATCCCAAGCCTAGCCTGGAAAAACCAAACTTTGCTAGCCTAGGGGATTCCAGTCTGGGGTTGGGCATCCCACTATTCCCCTGGTGCCTCAGCACTACCGATTTCAGCATCTTCACTCTTGTATCTGCTATGTTTCCTGCTGACTTTGTTGGTACTGCTTTTGTCAGTCTGATTTTGGACATGTAGCAGGATATTATCATCACATTAAACTAAGGAACATATAGACATTCTATTCAAATATAGTAATCTTATGGTAAACAATAAATGAATTTACACAGGACTGAAGTTAATTTTCATTCTTAGCATATACATGTTTATGTACACGTGTCTGTACACATGCACATTTTAAGGATTATTTTTTAGCTGACTAATTTTATTTTTGAGTAATTAGAAAGCAATTGGTTGCCAAATCATTTTTTAATTTTTTTTTTCCTGGATAAATGCCTTTGAATATATGTTCAGCAGTGAAAAAGGTAACTATTTCTGCTGCATAAAATTTGTCACAAAATACCACACAAAATCACATAGCTAAAGCACTGGAAAGAACTCAATTAGAGCCTTTAAAATGTTCATAACAAAATATGTCTCCATTGAAGTATGCTGTTTTGTGGAATAGATCTTCAAAAGATACTGGGTTTGATGGTAGTTTCTTTAGATTGTTTCCCCAGATCTGCATGAGACTAATAAAATTAATTCGTCCTCTCTTTCCCCTTTATTTCTTTTTTTCCTTTTCTAACTGAGAGCAATTGACTGAAATCTGGGTTCAAAGTTCAGAGATTTGCTCCATATTAGATGAAGACTAGCCTTAAGCAGATGTCTCAGAGACAATCATCTTCTTCAGGTTATAGTTTTATAGATCTTGATTTGGTGAAAACTTCAAAGAGATTATCACTAAAAATAAGACATGATTGCTTTTTTCCAACCAGCAGCTCACAGGAAATTAACAGTGTCATGCTTTCCTATCAATATGGTAGAAATGTTTGCCCACTGCACCAGACTGTGATAAGAATAAATTAAATATTGCAGAGCTGAATATAACAGAGAAGTCTATATTTAGCTATTATTTTTCAAGTTATTGCTAGAAGACTGTGCTTGAAACACAATACTGGGTAATAAGTATTCCCTCAGGATCAAGCCAGTAAGCCACTATCAAATTAGGAAACACCCACCATGCAACATATTAAACACCTCCATAAGTGTGACTCATATGCAATCTCTGCTGATGCTCATGCCACTTGCTTCCTTGAAACTGTTCTCTGCTAGGAGATACCGATCTTTCCTGATCACAGAAAATGTCACAGTGAATTTGAAAATACATTTCCAGGTATGCAGAACCCACATTGAGCCAAATAAGAGGAGCTAGTGAGACAGAAGTTAATTTCTGTCACTGTCCCAAATGAATTATCCCCTACCAAAAAAATAAAAATTCTTCTACCAGAAAAACACAGATGAGGAATCTCTAGAAAAAAACCCTTCATTTTGCAAGGATAAAAGCTAGGAAATAAAATCTATGATAACTTCATAATAAACTTTTCAGACCCATAAATATTAATTTTCTGTGTTCACTAGAGACATGCCACTGACGACAATGTATAGCTCCTGATGCTGAATACTATGCTTACATGAGCATTAGATTGGGCTAGAAGGGAGGTCAATAAATGAGCAGGAACCAGTAGAGCAATGGTACAGTTGAAGATGGCAGTAACTGTTTCATCGAAACAATAGATGAATACCCAGTTCTCAGATTGCCAACATCTAGACCAGCTAGTCCAGATATATGAATATTATTTGTTTTAACCATGATAATATAAAATCTAAAAGTCAGTAAATCAGTAAACTCTCAAAGATCATTAAAAAATATAACTTTCTTTTTGTGTTTTTAAACAATACAAGTTAGAAAGATGTCATCTTCCTTCTTTCCTCATAAAGGTTTTTGTGCAGGCAAGAATTAAGAAGTAAATAAGTAAGATTGATCAACATTGCAATTATTCTTTTCCCTACTGGAATTAAAATCCTATTAAACTCATTTCAGATCTGATCTACAATGGCAAAAAGTGGAAACACAAACTTCAAATCTAAGTCTATTAAGGTTAAATAATATTAACTGACTTCTTCAGAAGAGGGAAAAAATATCCTATTCTTCTAGTACACACTATAAATGTATTTAACCTCAGCTACTGCTCCTGTAGTAATAAATTACCTGAAAAATAATAAGCATAATTCTGTTAAAAAGTTTCTTTTTTAGTTATAAAGAAGGACTTAGATCTTTTTTTCAGGTTTTCAACTCTAATTTTCAATATGTGCTTTCAATGGAGTTCAGTTTAGAACTCATAATTGAATTTGTCTCAAAGTATTAGTCACTGACATGGCATCAGTGATAGGAAAATTAGTAGTCTTTCTCAACACCATATTCATCCCATTGTTAACATTATTGCTGATATAAATTCTGCTCACCCCAGCTCTGTGACATTACACTAAAATGCTTGAAGTTCTGTTTGCACTGTTGGTAACACTGGGGTAGACAAACTATGACTGAAGAATAGGTATTAAAATTAGCACAATAGATAAAGCCGCAGCTTTAAAATTATGGGCATCTTGCTATAAATCTAATCCTATTGTAAAAGTTCATAAATCTGCTTTTCATTTCTAGATGCCATTATGTTTCTTTGAACATTCCTATAAATGTTTCTTTCTTCACAGGTGCAACTGTAATTCATTTATTGTTTGAGAAGCAAACAAACAGGAGGCAAGTATTTCAGCTGCTACTGTTATGGACAGCTTAAGACTTTATTCAAGCAGTCAAGTAAGCATAGTTAAGAAATGGCAATATTTTGTACACTAAGTTGGAAAATAAATACAGTATATTTTTAAATTGTTCATTCATCAGATTATTTGCTCTTCATACCAGACAATGGACTAGCAGTCTCTGTTAAGGCTCATTTTTCCACACAAAACATCCTTGAGACTACAGAAATGACTTTTGGGTAACAAAGAATTATTTCTCTATTTTTTTTTTAATAGCCGCACATCTGACTCAGCCATTATGAGTAGAAGGGCTCTCACTTCCTTCTAAAGTCAAAAGATTCAGACTTTGTTTCTGCTTTTTCCATTCCAGACTGAATAATATCAGCGTAGCAGCTGATAAAATGGTTGTGATAATGCCCATTTTACAGCCCAGCTAGTGGGAAACCATGAATTCCCCAAGCAAGTAAGTTTGACCTGTGTGCTTTCACAAGTCCTTTCAAACAGAAAGAATATACATACATACATATGTGGGGAAAAAAAAATAATAAATTATTTAATTGGTGTCTGATATCTCCAGGGGATTTCAGCTGATTGGCAAGGTGCCATAAACACTAGAGAAAAAAAAACCATGGAAATTAATTCAGCCAGATGGACTTAGAAGTCTAATGCACATTTTATGCCTCAGTCTTTTCACGTCAACACAGTTTATACTACTACAGTGATACCACAACAGAATGATCTGTACCATTGCTGAATGCCTGGCTGTGCTGTTATCTGCCCATAAAAGATTTGAACTTTCTCACTAAAAGCAGTATCCTTTAGCAAAGTAGCATTCCTTGCACTTAATTTGTTGCCGTTTGAATGTAATCTGTCCTTCAAATGTCATCTCTATTTATCTGCAATAGAGAATGAGAACTTCTCTAACAGTAAGAAAACACTGGAATTTAACTTTACTTTGAGACTTCTAATGCTTCTGTCTAAAAATAAAATAATATTTCTAGGCACGATAAAAATTTTTTAATGACTGCACTTAATGAAATATGCCTCTATCAACACATGCATGTTAGTTGCTAATTGAACTTTAATAGAATTTAACCTTTACAATATGATAGTTACTGTTAAAATAGACAATTTCAGGTGTTTGGGGGTTTTTATAAGAATTTTCTCCTCAATTTGTATAGTAATAAAATCTAAAAGTGGTATTTGGTCAAAGAAAGGCCTGATGGTCTAATGACACCTCATATCCAAATCACAGTGCATTTGTATCACTCATATGTTACAGGAAGACCCTATAGAGTATGACAAGACAGACTTATCAAGAGTTATTTGTGTTATGTTTTCATCAGGCCAGTAACAAGTTGACCTGAATTATACTTGAAAGCTAGCCTGTCTTAATCAGCTTAGCAGAAATGAACTATTTATTGAATATACAGCTCAGGTTAGTTAAACCTATGTCTATCAGCAACACCGAGTGGTACTTTAAAACATGTTCCTTAGTATTCATAAATTTTTGCTCCTAACTTTCAGAGCCATGACCTGTCATTATTACATTTGCTATTAGCAGACTATTTCAACTTGTTTATTTGGGGGGATAATGACATTAAGCTTATGTATTCATTCTGTTGCATGAGAATAATTCTTGTAATTCCTAATAACATTCCTGGGAGGTACTCATAAAAATCCTTAATGAATTAAGAATAAAGAAAAGGCAGTATAAAGAGAAAGAACACTGAAGACAACGAAGACTTTTGGTATAAAAGAATAAATGTCAGATTTTGGTGCCCAGTGGCCAATTAGTTAACTTAATAGCATGTCAGTTTATGCACACATAAAATAGTCATGTTTTTCACCAGCATTTCCTTTTGGATCCAATACTACAGGACTGTTAAAAACATAATTAAAATAGTTTTAGAATAATGCATGGAAGATATCACCAAAATGTCACTGGCAGAGTTTATTTGTTATTTAGACAGTTCTTACCTTCTCATCTCCAGAAATACAATCCCTAATAATTTACCTTTTTCTCTTCCAAACATAAAGAGAAATCAAGTGACCTTTCAGCTACTGTAAATGTCATTATGAGCTGTGATATGAGCGAGAAGAAAGTTAAAGTTTATTGATTCAATCCTATAAATGTCTAGCAGACATCCAATGTAAATAAAAGAGGAGTGGAATTTCAAGAAGTCTGCACAGTGACCTGACTTTTACTCAGTCAAATAGACACATAAATGACCTGCCCAAAGTAATTAGCAGACCCAGTACCTCACTTGTCTTACAAATGACCTTCATTTTTATTAAACATTTATATTTTACATGGACATTAACAAAAAAAAGTTTCTATATATGATAGCCACAATAATGTTACACCAGAACTGTTCCAGTTTTAGGTGGGTGGTTTTTGTAATTGGGTTTTGGCATCACTAAGTGGGGAGACAGATGATAAATAAAAATGTTACATGATTCATTATCTCAGGAGAAAGAAAAAAAAAAAACAAAAACAAAACCCCAAACCAGAATGGCATTCCTTGCTTTGCTTAATGATCTGCCTATTCTGTGGAAAACAGCTGGACTTTGACAAAAAAATGAGTGCCCCTTTGCTGTGTATACAGTCTTTGTAGATAATGTGGAATTTGTGAAATAATGCTAATCACTAGCAAAATAAGCATTTGACTGACAATAAAATATGTTTGGGTGAAAGGGAGAGGAGCTCGGAATTTTTCTCAACATGTTCAGACTGGCTTATATAATTGCCTCCCATTAACTGCCTGTGACAAATATTTTGATTCCATCAGGATCATTACATATATTTTTCATTTAATTGTTGTTAAATGTTAATTGGTCTACAAGGAAATCCATTATCATATTTCATTTGGCAAGGACAGCAATGAAATTTATGTATTAATACTATCAAATCCAAGAAGAAGAAGTTATTAATGTTTTATCTTAATTAAAACACAATTTCAGTGCTTTAGAATTCAGTATGTTACTTCCTGTATCAGTGGTATTACAGACTGTGTAGCATCTTCTTGTTTCCCATTTGCTATGCAATCTGAGATGAAGATTGACTATGAAAGGTACAGGATGCCACAGGCTTTATGCGGTTATATATCTAATTGATGTCAAAATGGTTAAAGTGTTGGATAATGACTTTGGAATATTAATGACTGTCTTATTACAAAGATTAATAGTATATAAACCAGATTTTCATTTTGGTTCTAACATTGATACAGAAAACTATAATGAAAGCACATAGAGACATGCTCAATTATCATACTTCTCTTAATTACAAAATCAATTGCACCGGGCAAAAAACGAAAGTGCTGTTTGTGTGCAGTAGGTATCTGGGTTAAACATCATCCCAAATACAAAAGGGCTGAACTTAGTAAAAATGAAGAGAGGAGAAAGTAAATAGGAAGGCCATGTTTCACTGGTTAGTTCATAGATTTTGGTCTTACTAAAATTATATTGCATCAACGGAAGTCCCTGGCTGTACTATTTTCAGCATTCTTTGTTGCCAGGACTCCAGATGTCCGTATAAACAGACAATGTAGCTCTTGCCTCCCCACATACCCCTTTCTCCATTTCTTTCTGGGGCTGGAGGTAATTCAGCTTTAAGTGTCTATTGCAACTGATTAAATGAAAGAAAGAAGTTCATCCCTTACCTTGGGTGGGAGCTAATTTTCAGAATTAGAGGGAATGAATGATCAAAATTTTAGTAAGAATAGGGCAAAACTGACAATGTTGGAGTCAGAAGGTGTCATCTTCTAGAAGTGTGAGACAGCAGTCCAGGGCTTATAGGACTTTAAAACTATAGGACTAAAAACCTGGGTAGGGGAAAACATAAAAATAAAATTAAGAAGAGATAATGAGCTGAATCCTGTACTTTTTAATATTGCTTTTAATTTTGTGATATTCATATAGTCATGAAATGGTTTTGGTTGGAAGGGACCTTAAAGACAATCTAGTTCCAATCCCCTGCCATGGGCAGGGACACCTTCCACTAGACCTGGTTGCTCAAAGCCCCATCCAACCTGGCCTTGAACACTTCCAAGGATGGGGCATGCACAAATTCTCTGGGCAACATGTTCCAGTGTCTCACCATTCTTCATAGCAAAGAACTCTTTCAGCTCTCCCTCACCTCTGTTTCTTCATTCCTGCTTTGGCTGTTTAGGTCCTTCTCTTAAGATCAGTTCCATACACACAGAGATCTGCACTGACATGGAGCAAGGCAGCTCCAGTGTAGTCGGACTTATAAGACTTTGATTGTAAGTGCCCTAATTCACCAAATTTTTTTAAAGTGTCTGTGAAGCACTGAAAACATTTACTCTATAGATAGGCAATACCTATCAATACAATTTTTAATATTCCCTGGGTGAACTTCTGTTAACTATTCTATTTAAATATACAATAATACATTACTATAATTATTATTGTTGTTCTTGTTGTTGTTGTTCTTTTCTCTGAATAGTATTTCATTTGACCATGTTCTCAGTTAAAACAGAAATAACATAAGGTTACATGAAGGAAGGCTCCTTCTTTAAAAGGTTACATTTTAAGGTAGGTTTCTTTCTTAAAAATCATGAAAACAGCCATAAATATAAACTATACCACAGAAACACAGAGGAAGCTCTGTGTCTAGTTTTATCGCACACAAGAACATTGTCTTACAGTTAGACACAAGTCTGGTACTACAATAGGTTCAGGAAAGAAAACTGCTACTGAGGAGTTTCTTGTCCTCAGGTAAAGAAGAAAAAACCTGGCCCAGAAGAAAATAGTTTAAAAGAGTAGGCAAAGGATACACAGAGAAACATGTAGAAATGCAATTTAAAAAGCATGACAAGATTGTGGAATAATAAGAGACAATATGGGAAAACTTCAAGGTGTTTGAAAGTGTGGACATTAATTTCAGTATGGTAATGACAAGATTATATGAAATGATGGCTTCATAGGAATTGGTGAGAGAAAGCTGGTTTAGCAAAGGCAATTTGGACACCTAGGAAGTAAATGACTGAAAATTTCAAAGATATCAAATCAAGAAGGAACAAAAACTGTGAATCTGAATCCCTCTTGGCCAAACTCAGCACTGATGGCAGAACTGACCTCCCTGCTGCTGCCCTCCCCGGGCAGCTCAGGTGACAGACTGGCCAGGTCCCCTGCCTCAGGCAGAGGTCATAAGCTGCTTCAGGCTGAGAAACAGAGAGGAAATTGAGGTAATAATACATCGTTCTAGCAAAGAAGTGGGTGATGGAAGTCAGCTATACTCTCCCTTCATTCTCTTAGACAAGAGAAATGTCTTGACAAGCCCACAGGGTATGTATTAATGACGGCCAAAGGACACAGGTAGGTATGTGGTGGGGCTGGGGGTGGTCAGGCCACTTGTTACTCAGCTTGGGGACCTTTGTAACCCTGATCATCTTTATTGCTTACAGGAAGTGTCAATGAAAGTCTGAATTTTGCTAGTTCAAGGCAAACTTATTTCATCTTTGGAATTAAATTTTGCTTTCCTTTCTAAGAAGTCTTGAGGGAGCCTTGAAAATAAAACAATTAAAAAACCCACCAAAACAGGTATTCTAGAGACAATGCAAGACTTTATGTGAATGAATAGCAAAGGTTATAGAGAAATTAAATAAAAGACTAATTATATAAGCCTTATATAGGAAGGAAAACTATTTTGTTCATCAGTTGGGAAGTAATGAAAGAAATCAAGAGGAAAAACAAAACTGCTTCAGAGACTAGTTTGAGGCTTCTGAGATCATCTGGAGGTGCAAGAATCTGGAAGATATCATGGCAAAATACTAGTTTAAGAGTAAGCTATAAAGTTCCTAGATTAAATCTTCCTATTTGGTAAAAGAAAGAACAACGAGGAACATGTTATAGACAGGAGAAAAAGAGAGAAGATATTAATAAAATATGTATACAATAAACAAGATAGAAATTAATAGAAGAGAAAAATGTCATGATTTCAAAAAACTACTTGAAAAAATATTGGCGGTGGGTGGTGGTGGGGTGTTTAGCATGTGCCTATTATTTCAGTTCAACAGAAAGACTCAAAGATAGAAAAGAAATAATCAGAAAATAATTTAGTCAAAAGCATACTCTGACTGGAAGACCAAGGAAGTTAAACTAAAAGTGTAAATATAAAAACTTGGAAATAAAGCAGCACAAAGGTTTGTGCTTCCTGGAAGGTGCACTGGACATCTGAAAAGAAACCATAGCAATCTGGGCAGTTTTGATAGGAACGGGAAAAGAAATCACTTATAATAGATGTTGCATAAATCAGAGAAGATAATACATATCTTCTCAAAATTAAAAATACTCCCTTTCAAATCTATGACATTACTAAACCGAGAGTGCTAGCTTTAGGAAAGAACCTAAATCTAGTAACCCCACCCCATCTACAAGAAGATAGGTGGATCCAGTTTAAAAGCAGATGCTTCAGAAAACAGCATTTTCACAGACTGTGAGAATGCCTTGCTTGTGATGTCAAATTATGGCTTAATCCTCTTGAAAGGAAGGGACATGAATGAATGTTGTTAACAAATTACATCCACGTTCAGTTGCTGTTGCATTTAAGTCACCTTTAAATAAATGAGATAATTAAAGTGGCTGGGGAAACACCAAACAAAAAACATGCCATCAATACAAGTAAATTGATTTGTGCATATAAAAAAAGATAATTCCTTGGAATGCACAATAATTAATAAGTATAATGTTTTTGGAAACTTTCTGCATAGATATTTTCCATGTCATTCTGTTCCTTTCTGCTGGCTCACGAGCTTTTATTCCTAAAAGTACTCAATATGTCTGTAATATGCTCCCAAGAGGCTATTTTATCGCTTCAGTTCCAGCTCTGATCAAAGTACTTTTTGAAGTCTACTAACACCACCTCTTTATGGGTGTATAAACAACTTGATATGCAGCATTATGGAGCAATGAAGGTGGCATCCATCACTTTGGAGTCTGAGGTTATGATTTGGAAGCCCAACAGGCAAAAACAGTATCAGCAAAATTGGAGCACTCTTTTCAATGCAAATATTGCAGTCAATTCACTGACCACATGCAGTTACTCAGCAGTTACTTGTTTATTTTAAATGTTTAATGCTAACCTGTCCTTTCTAAGACAACTATTTTCCTTATCGGAACTCAAAATTACTGTGAAAACATTCTTCTGAAACTGGTTTCCGTGATGCAAAATAACTGAAAGAGTAAACTGCACAATTACTTTGAATAACAAACATTTTTTGAGGAAATCTTGCCACCATTTGTACAAACATTCAAATACTTAAGTTTTCTAAATTAACTGAATGAATTTGAAATGGGGCTATTCTACACACAGTATGAAGATGTTGTTGCCTTCACGGGCACGCTGTGACCTGGTTCAGGAACGGCACGGCGGCCGACCCCTGGCCGCACAGTCCATTAGCTCACAGACACCAATGTGGTGGATGGCAAATGGCGTTTATTGCTGAACGACGTGACACTATATAGCCTAGGTTTACAATGTCACTTCCGTCTGCTTACATCATAAACTAAAGCTGTTGGCTACCTGGAGGGGGGACCTGTGTTTCCGTACAGCGCGAGATCTTCCGGCCGCCAGGCCCTACCTAGCAACAAGATGTGATCTTTATTTTTTTTCCTTGCTAAGCAGCAAGTTATACATTTCAATGTCATTTATGTTACCCATTGCAATGAAAGCCAACTGGAGTATAGTTAGAAAAGTCTGCTGTGCATTTTCAAAATGGCCATTCTTCCATGAAGAATTAGATTTTTTTTCTGAGAAATAAAGGTTATTAATATGCAACTGGGCTTGCTTATTAGTCAAGGAGTCATGAAAGTTTTAGATTCTCATTAAAAAGAGAGCACAGTCCAGAAATATCTGTACCTTGCCTGCCCTTTCTCCTTCACTAAGAGAACTGAGAACTTTTCATAATTAAAACCACAGCTAGAACGCACAGCAGGTTATATGTTCATCCTGGCCCAGTGAACAATAATTTCTGATGTCTTATGTAGTGTTGTCTATTGCTCTGAAAATACCCATTCCTCAAGCCTGATTTTTGAAATATTATTTCTCTAATAGTTGCATCACCACTCCAGTTATAGAAACACACATATATGTATACTACAAAAAAAAACACCACCTTGAGAAGCTTCCTTAGCAAATCTGTATCTCCAAAAGATATCAACATTAAACATTCGCAAGGAAACTCCAAGTCATGTATGTCTTTCAACTGATTATTTTTAAAGAATGAAGAAATATACTGGAAAAAATGTTTGAAATATGAACCATTTACTCCTTTTCTAGTGTATTTACACCATTTGAAGCAAGATACCTGACTTCTCAACCATGAATTTTCACTATCTTCTTAAATTACATAAATAAAAAAGCCTTGCAGATTCCTTGGGTCACATTCCTCTATAATGGTATAAAGTAATGCAAAAGTGTAGAGTGTTTCACTCATAGTTTTTCCTTTGCCTGGAAAAACTATGGCCACTAGTGTTCACACCAGTCTGCCCTTTGGATTCCAGGGCTGGTTTAACTGCTCTCCTTTCAACAACACTATTAGGCAGATACTTCATGTCTTCACTCTCCTAAAGCAACAGCATCTTCTTATCTCAGTCTCAGAGCAGCATTAGATGCTCATAAATCAAAGGATGTATACATTTCAAGATCTGTCCCTTCTTGCATATGTTTATAGTCAATATAAAAAGCAGTTGAAGTGGTTGTTAGTGTTTTATATACAATCTGTTGGCTATTAGCATGTCAGAACTTCACACCAGGGAAACAACTCTGTACTATGAGATGTTACGAAATTTTAAATTTCAGATAGTTTTCTCTCCATGTAGGTAGTAGCCTATTTTATGTATTTCTTCAAAATATTCACTATTGTAATCTATGTGCCAGCTTCCAAGTTCCTCATTGGTCCATACGTGTTTTGTTACAGAAAGCTTGTTGCTGTTGTTTTTTTCTACAAATATGTCCTGATATCCAGGAGCCAAAGCTTAAGGGTGTGTGTCATCTACTTCCTAATTAATCAGGTCATAGATCTTCAATATGCTGGTCTTGGACCACTACCACAGCCCTGGTAGTTCTTAAAGATGAAAGGAAAAGGTTTTTCCAAGATTACAGTCTCCTGTCATTGAACACTTTTCATTACTCATACATATGGTTTAACTGGACATAAATTTCTGAACAGTGATTGCACATCTCAGTGTCTAGCATGCTTCTTCAGATGTAGTGAATATATTACTCACATCCTTAATTTGTGAAATCAAGCAGAACCTTGCCTTTTACTTGTAGTTCATGTACTTTCTTATAAAAAAAAGTATAATGTCCAATGACACTTCCCTTTGTTATTTCAAGGAAAAGTTATCAAAAGTATGACCACTGTAGTTTTGGTTCTTCACTTGCAATGATATACTGTAACTCCTTTCCCACAAAGATGTGTTTCTCCTTGACTGACAGCTACCTACCTAATGGACTGGCAAGCAGTCGTGGCTTTCCTCATCTGCATGTAATGTGACAGGTCTGTTAGACTCAGAATCAAGTGATGAAGTTATATGGATGCACTTGGTAGCTCCATGTTCCTTGCAATGGATTTTATCTGCGTGTCTGAGTGTATGTGCCTTGTGATCTTAATGATGATTAGGTGATTAGGCATTCCAAAGAGTGAGGATTTATTTTTATTTTTTTTACTATAAACTTTGTCCCTATTTAAAAGCTTCTGGCATTGTATCATTCACACCCTAATTGTCTTCCAAGGAACCACATTAAAAACTTGAATTGTCATTGTTTTTCTTTTTCCCTCACACTGAGAATATTCTGGCCTTGTATGGCAATTAAATGTCTTATGACTCAGCAGTGGGTGGTACTGCTGTGTGTTAATTGCTACACAAAGTAAGTGATAACATCTCTTGTTTCATGTCTTTCTTACTGACAGCCTGCATGCACCCAGTTGTAATTATGACAACTGAATGAATGGCAGATTACTTTCCTAGAACACCTACCTTGAGAGTCATGAGAGAGATTACAAACATGCTACAAATATCTTCCTTTTCACTGGAAATTTCTACATCTTCCATCTCTGCATGTACTGAGTCTCTTTTTAGATCTTCCTGCTGTATTTTCAGCATAAGGAAATAAGTGCTTCAATTTCTTTTACTTATTCTTCTGCATTATCATTTGTCTTTCTCCTGTGGTCTGAATTCCTTTAATATCATTCTGATTATTTGTGCTGAATTATTGATTTGCAATTTGCATTCCCTGTTATGGATAAATCAGCTGCCTTCTTTAACTTAGATGTATGATATTTGGGTTAAGTCTATGTCTTTCAATTAAAAATTGGATTTAAAATTTAAATTAATCTTTAATTACAGGATTTTTTTCAGTATCCATGAAATTACAGAATTCCCATCTCTGTAGCAAAAACATTTTTCTGCTTCCCAGTATCAGACAAAAATATCTTCCTATTGTTTCATTTTCCAGGAGTTAAGTACTTATCTTACAATT
Organism: Falco cherrug; assembly: GCF_023634085.1. NCBI lineage: Eukaryota > Metazoa > Chordata > Aves > Falconiformes > Falconidae > Falco > Falco cherrug. The sequence goes on from NC_073699.1 coordinate 66,563,385, forward strand.
TTACTGGCTGTGACCGTGTTTCAGCCGTAATTGCCCACAGTGTTTTTACAGATGTGTGAGTTCTTGTGTCAGACATGTATTGATTCACATGACTCCATTCTGAGTTACTCACAGCCCCTGTCTTATGCCTTATGTATGTGTAACATCCACATGACTGACCCTGTTCTACGGACGAGATGACCGACAGCCACTTCTTAGTTTTTATTAGTAAAAAAACCCACAAATAATAAGAAATTACTTTTCTTATCTTCAATGCTGCATGAGCTCAATAAGCACTAATAAATATCTAATTTCACCTTTTTTTTGTCTGGACATCGAGCACTCTGTTTTGCCTTTATCCTTTTCTGATACTCTTTTCCCAGTGCTTTTAATTACTGCATTGTTTGCTTATTAATCAAGTTCTCTGGCTCTGTGTGTCCCTAAACCGGTCACTTCCATTGTATTTCATACATTTATTTCTGGAAAATAAGAAGAGGTGAAATGTTCATGAAAATCTGTGATCTTTGTTAAGAAAGCCATTTACTAAAAGCAGATCTAACACTTCATTCCCCATAGCTTTATTCTCTAAAGCATTACCCAGATGCTTCCCTTTGTAATTTTTATTCCTTCATCCAGTTCTTTCCATGTTATTAAAATTAATATTAAAGTAGGCTGGATTTTCCAGCAATGGAGAGGTCATAGGGATGGAGTGAAAGAGAACAGGAGTGCCTGAGGTGTGTCTGAGGAGTCCAGAGTACCTCACTGAGCATTTAGAGTTTCAGGAAGGATTAAGTGAGATTCAGAAATTGGTGGAAGGTATGCATGTTTGAGGGGAGTGTCTTTCCCTCAAATAGTCCTCCCTCTGGCTGCTCTGATCTCCAGGGAAGGCTCTCACAGACATCTTGGTCTTTCCCTTCCATCCCATAAGCCTCTGTGTTCACCCATCCTCCCCTCCCCAAGGTATTTGTCCACCTTTCTGCATGTGTGGTTGTTTTTTCTCACTAAAACTGGCTTTTCCAGTTATTCTTAACTGTTGCATTTGCAAATACTGGGCTTTAAAACATAATAAAGTATTATGTATAAGAATATTGATTTCTGTATAAATATATTTCAAAGAAGGTTTAACAGAGTTAAACTTGCAAGAAACAAGTGATGACCAAAACACACACAATACAATGTCAGATTTCTAGTTTGTCCTCTGTGAAGTCTGAATGGAGATCTAACTATAATTGTATTTGCTGTATACTAAATCACATGAAATGTGAAAAATGTAATATATAGTACAAGCAGGAAGATAATTTGTTGGGCAGATTATGTTAGTGGTAATTCAATTCTAACTGTACTTTATATCATTGCAACTAGTGTATGAATAGAGCTGTGTGACCTAACAGTGTATGTCTGATTTCGTTAGCTCAGAGTAACAGTACAGATAGAATCTCTGCAAGAGAATGAAATCTGTATCTCAGTGGGAGAAGGGAAGAAGTAGTTCCCATCTTGTTGCCCTTGCTATTGCAAATTCAGTGCAAAAAGACCTGCTCTCTCCTCAGCCAAATTTGCTTGAAGAATTATTCCTAGAGCCTGCATATGTGAGTGCTGAGAAGCGCTAGCAGAAGCACTGGCGAGAATTACAGCTATGTTACAATAGCAATAATCATTATTTGGAAAAAACACTTCTGAAAACTAAAAGCTAAGCAAAACCAAACCAAAAACAACCCCAAAACCAAACAAAACCACAAAACCCAAAACAAAACCAAAAACAAAGCCCAGTAAAAACAACCCAAACACACCCAGCCAACCAAATCAGATTCTTAGAACATCAGAATTTTCCTGAAAAAAACCCCACACAAATAAATAAATAAAATGCTTTAAAAGTATAAAGAAGCTGACCAAATTAAAACCAGCAATGACACAGGCAACAAACTAAAAGTAGGTTTTGCCTAATCCTTACCTTGGTGTAGCATTTGGAAAGGGAGATGACAGTGTCCTAAAGGATATGGATAAATGCAAAAAGACTGACAATGCTTTTTAAGTCTTGAAACCAGCACACGGAATTCCACCCTTTCCAGGTCAGAGGCTGCCAGCCTATCTTTCAAACTGCAGATAAGTAGTGAAACTGTGGGGAAGCATGACCTCCAATTCTTTCTTGCCCACCCTAGAAGTAATCTTATGCTGTGCCAAGTCTGGTTTCTAACTGTAGCTTCAAATTGTTGTAGCCATATGTGACATTCTTCTGCATCAAGATACCTGGCATGCTCCACCTGACTCTTTCATCACAGTCACCTTCATTCACAACCATGTGCCACTAAAGGCATTGCAGAGTACAAAGAAAGCAAAATGAATCACTGACAACCAATACAAGAATGGGAACAGTCTGAAGGTTCTCAACTGGAAGGACTGCAGGGACTCAAAGCATCTGTTCCAAAAGCAGTCAGTCCGTCTCTGTATACTTTATGGGTTTTTTTGCCAAATGGCTATGAGAAATACTGCGGCTGACTATAAAGCAAAGGCAATACCATTTATCATTCTGGTTTGCCTTATTTGACTTATAATTTGATACAAGTGGAGAAAGGAGAGCCTTCCATGTAATGTTTCCTTGTTTTTTACATGTGGTCCACTTATTGGATAATCTGTGGGAAGGGACCTAGGATTCCCTTTGTATCCCCTTGATGTCTGCTACAGCTGTGGGTTTTGGTCTTTTACTGCAAATCTTACATACGTTTGAAAACATTAGGGAGGGCTTTGGCTAACAAGGAATGTGGAATAAAGTTTTGTGAGGTACAAGGAAACTCCCCTATACGTTTACCTGCCAATGCAGAGGATTTGATTTGCTAAGCCATGGTGTGTGTTTCTATATTTATTACTGCTGTAATAGGAAACACCATATTTTATAGCATTTACCTTCTTCAGACCGATAGGGAATTATGTTTGCTCTGTTACAACAATGGATATACTGTGGAGTGGTTAGACTGTGCCGTGAATTCAACACCTGCATTAGGAGAAAAGCATTAACATAACAAAACAGATTCTCCTTCCAATAATGTTGCTAGGACACTGGCTTCACCTAGGAGTATTAATTGCAGGACCTCTGAGTTTGTAAAATTATCCAGATTCTTTCTTTTTTAGCAAATAAACATTTACTTGCCAATTAATTAGGTGTAAGTCCAAATAATGCCCGCTCAAGGCAAACCTCATTTTGAATTAAAGACGAATGAATTGCATTCACATAAATGAAATAGTAGATAAAATTAAGAATAAAAATCCCAGAGGACTGTACTTACTGTAAGGATTGTAACTGTAATTTCCCTTCCTAATATATTTGCTATTTTACTCTTTGTTTATTAGAGTACCTCAGCAGAGTTCCCAGTTTAAGACAGTATACCAGCTTGTTCATTAAAGATCAGCTACATAACTTCTGATAATACAAATCCAGTAAAACGTTTCAAATCAGTCAGGAAGTAACTCAGGTAATAAAAATCATTAGATATTTTTATTGATTTTGATAGAAACTCGTGAATGTAAAATCAAGTTTCAGTTTCTGAGCAGTCAAGCCTTTTTATTACATTCTCTGTCCCTCTGTCTACTGACTTATTAATCAAAGGCAGTATTTATAGAAACACTGGCAAAAGGTAAGGACAGCTTGCATTTTGTCCCTGCTATAATTGCATTAAATTATTGAGCGTATAATAGAGATAGAAAAAACAGTTCTTCAAAACATAAACACTGAATTATATGCCACTACTAAATGGGGAGAGAGTCCTGATGGAAAACGAAGCAGTGTTTCCTAGGTTAGATTAGATTTGATCTGCATGATGCATAAGATTAATAAAATATTTTAATATGAACATACTTTAAAGCGCTGGCTTGTTTATCTGGTTTGTTTTTTCTTTTTAATATATACATGCAAGCTGAGGTAAGTAATATTTTTTTATGTACCCATCTGGAACCAAAGCCCGTAGTGATTCAAGAACAAAGCAAATTTGATGCACTATTGATTTTCTACCTTAGCAGAAGAGAAACAGTTGCTCTATGCAAAGATCTGTTTTTCTGGATCTCTGCCATCCATCTCTTTAGCATTTATGTAATGCAGGTTTCACACAGAAAAAGAAACTCACACAAGGTTAAAAAGGAAAAAAATAACCCTCTTCCGTAACAATTTGAGGTAAGTCTTCATATTGCAAAATAACTTTTGAAAGGTATTTAATACACTTTACACTTAAATATCTGGACTTCTTTGTAGTGCATAAATGCATTCAGAATTGCAACTGCTCTTCCCTGCTCTCAGACCATGTGCTGGTTAGTCTACCTGCAGTGGTGCAGGGACAGGGCTAGTCACTGTGTGCTGAATTTCCTTTCCCAACCTCAAATACAGAGTTTTGTCCTTAAACTTTCCTGAATCAAACTGTGGTTTATGCAAGAGATATTAGACAGCCACTAGTTAGGAAAATCATTCCCAGTGCCTCTAAGGATGCATAACAAGAACTGCATGCAGGAAGCTCCAGCTCAGGATCTGGTTGCAATGCATCTGAGCCCAAAATGCGTTTCTCTCTGATGTAGTATTTCTTTGCCTGTGACCTGCAGATACTTTGGAGCTCCTCAGAAGAGGAAAGCAAATTACAGGAGCTGAGTGTAACCTTCTTGTGATATATTGTCCTATAAGGACTATTTTACAGCAGCATTCACAAGTCACTAAAAAGTCCAAGACAAAGCAGTGTTTTGTGTGTTTATAGGTGCAGACAACAGAACATTTAAGGCAACAGTCCCATCAGTTCATAAAACATCAAATGTGAGAGTGCCTTCTGTTCATTATAAAGATCAAGAAGAATAGTGATATCTATACATAAACCTGAAGTGTTTATACATTTTGAAAACAGTAAGTACCTTCTTTCAAGAGGTCTGTTCTAAACCCCCTAGAAGATATGTCATTGCATCCTACTGTCAGGTCTAATCCTGTGTCATTTAGCATGAATAGTAAATAAGAATTTTGTTCCTATAGAAAGATTATCAAATTGAAAATTTTTCATCCCTAAAATATTTTTTTAATGGAAATGTTAATAGCCACAAAGAGGAAAAAGACAAAAAAATTAAAGACTACACAGAAATCTAGGTGAAATATGTTGCCTAAGGTTGCAACAAAGCAAAAGTCTGTATTGTCTGATTCTCCATCCTGTTATTGTCATCAGGATCCCAGATCAGCATCTTTCATCCTGCAACATCATCCCCAGATATTTCAGGATGAAAGCAAATACTAGAAAACATCTGCTTTGCATGGAGGAACTGTTATTTTGAAAGTCCTTTTGTAGCCTGAACACTCCATCACAAATCTGGATAATTTCTTCAGTAGTGGTCTCACCTACCCAAAGTTTTCCCATCCTATAGTCTAAAATTACGATTTTCACAAATAAAATTACTTTTCCTGACACGTTTTCTTCTTTTCCTGTTTTGTCACATTGTACTTCTGTTATTCATGACTGCTGGTTTTCTTTGTTCAGACTCACTTCTTCCTCTACTCTCTCTCATTTTAACTACATCTCTTCTCTAAGCTTTCTGTTTGCCTAGACAGTGCAAGACAATTTGGTAACCACTTTTTGTCAGGATTTCAACAATTTGGTCTAGAATGCTTTTTCAGAAGTACTTTATTAATACAGGACCAAGCAAAACCAAAACACCAGTACAAGTGTTCCTATAGAAAAAGTATATTTACATAATTTATGTCTCCTTTAACTTTGGTGTTTGGTTTTGGCTAGATTTATTTCAAAGCTTATAGATGTCATTGACAGTCTTTCCGCTTGCTTCCATATGCTTGGGTTCCAACATACATGACTCCTGTGAATAAAATTTGTCTCATACATGCAATGTGAAGAAACAAAGAAACAAATAAGGACGGTTGGGGAGAGGCAAATGGTGTAAATCAGAATTATTCCATTGGTTTCAATTAAGCTATGTCGGTTTATATAATTTTAAAATTACCTGTCTTAGAAAGAAATGAAAGTAACTTACATCAGTGATAAGTATCGCAGAGAAGTTTTCCACCTGTTGCTGCCACCTTATGGGACAGATGGCTTTGCAGAAGGGGTGGTAATCAGTGAAAGAAGTGAATATAAGAGCCAATATTCTGAATTTAACTGATGAACCAAATAATTGTTTCTTTCCAATCCATTTTACAATTTCGTATTTTCCATGCCACTTGGATAGTTGACAGTACATTCTGGACCACATGATAGATGATAGCAGCTGCTAAGTTTTTCTTCAGTTCCATACTCACATATTTTTACAGTTTCTCTCCTGTTTAATTTTGTTTTGCAGAACTGTGCATGGGTCCTACAAGTGCCTCATGATAAGATTCTACTAATAGCACTAACATAATAATAAATATAACCAAAAAAGGATTAAACTGTGATGAACAGAAGAGAATCTTAAAGTTTCTTATTTCTAATTACACTCTGGTTTTACCTAGTATCACTGACTTCTTTTAAGCACCAGAGAAGTAAACCTTATTCGAGGACTGATTTTCATGTTTACTGGATTTAAATAATGATTGTCATATTCTGTCTGCCAAAGTAGATTTTTATGATTCTGATAGATTATTTTCACTGTCAAGGAAACAGCTTTGGAAAGCACAGAAACAATCAAATAATAAAAATGTGTGAAGTATGTTCATGCAGAGTGTGCCAGATACAAACTGACTGATTGACTGGAAAGACAAAATGTTACTGTGTTTTTTTAATAAAAAAACTAAAGAACATTTTGCTATTTTTAAATTACTACGCTTTAGTCAGATTCTAAGAGTAAACCACTTCTCATTTCTCACCCAAAAGAAGTGAGTAAGACTGTGTCAAGAAGAGCAAAAACTGTGAATGAACCATAAGAATTGTCTGTCAAAGTTTGAAGTTTACAGTTTAGGTGTTACCAGAGGTTACTGACAGGTTTTTTAGTATGAAATGACCCGACATTTTTTCTCTATATACTTTTGAGACATGTCAGTTCTGTAGAGTTCTCCAAGATTTCAGCAATGTTTTCGCTTTTATGTATTCATTAGTAAGTGAGACTAAAGTAAGTGAAGCCACAGTAAACTAGAAGAATCAGCTGAGATGTCCTTGAGCTACATAGAAACAGAGAGCTATCTACAGAGATAACTATGATGATTCTGTGCTTGATGCGTAGTAATTAATTGGCTCACATTATGATATTTACTAATGTAAAGAAATCAAGGTATATACCCACGAGACATAAGTTAGTCAGGAATCCCTCGTAACTGAGTGTGAACAATAAACAACTAACATAAACATTTAAAATCCTCCATGCAAACCTTTGCCCTCCCTTGTCCTCCTCTTTTCTCTCTTTACAGGAGCAGAAGCAAGAAAGAAAGGAGGGGTGAGAATCTGCTCCGTGCATGCTCCCTTTTTCAGCAGGGAGTAATAGCTATAAAGAAAACCCATAAAGTTTTTTTTAAATTGTAATTATTTGATCATCTTTCATGTTGAAGTTTAGAGTTTTAAAAAAATTAAGTTAGTTTTATAATTAATGAAACAAATATAGCAAATACAGAAATCATTAAAGAACACAGTTTTATATCTCTTTCAGGCCTAAACCTCAAGCATGAAAAATGTTTAATATATTTCTTCAATTCTAACACAGGTTTACACAAAGTGAGTCATCACCAGAATATCTGATATCCTTTGTTACATCTTCCCAAAACCAACCTAACTTTGAAGTATTCCTGTTGCTGAGTTCTCCATGACTCAGTGAGGTTTCTTTCATTGTGTCTGTATTTTACCCTGAAATGTATATGGCAAATACGTATTTGTTGGAGTAGAAAAGCCATACCTGGATCTCTGGTCAAAATCTGCCTCTAAACTTTTAATGCAAACTTGTGTAGCCTGAATAGCTTTGTTCATTTGGTGTTATGGAGTCAAACCTATACACCTGCATTTTTTAGTAGCCACTAATTGCTGTTTTGCACTGTTCTCCATGCCTTCCACTTCATTAATCACAGGACTAGAGGTAGGCCAGGGTTGTGCAAGGGGAGCACTTAAACTATAAGGAGTAAATTTTCTGCTTCCGCTCAAAACTGTGCGTTAGGCTGCCCTTCCAACATTCTGTTTTATAAGAAATTCTATTTGAAAACAACTGGTAGGTCGGAACTGAGCTGTCTCAAAGTCATAGTGAAAGGCACAATATTATGGTACCTGCACCACTTTCTAGTTTCTGTTACCTAGTGATGGCATATTATGGTTACAATCCTTTGTCACATAGATTTAAAACTATAAAAACTTTAGACTACCCCTGAGAAACAAAGAAATTAATGAGTAACATATTTACAACTTGGTTTTGTTGTCTGTTCATTTTTTCTAAATGCTAGTAAAAGTAGTTAAACAGCTGCATTGGGTATACTGGGCATACCCTGAGGTCATGAGTTGCTCTGTGCTGTACACGGATGGCTCTGACACTGATGGGAACAGCACTGCAGTCTGTCAAGTATCCCTTGTGCACTGACCTTGATGCATTTAAGAAAGACACACATGGAGACATATGAGGAAACAGGTGAGAAGAAATGAAGGAGACATGAAAGGGTCATTTATGGGAATATGGCTGTGAGATGCATTCTGTGAAGGAATTCTGTGCATCCTAGAGCAGGGACTTTTGAGGGACCATGGCTGTGGGTGACCCATGCTGGGACAGAAACACCCTGAGGGACTGACACCCTCCCTGAAGTTCTTGGAATCAAGTATAAAACACAGCAAAACCAATGGGAGATGAACCTGGGAAATGGGGATAAAAGATGTTTCCTAAGTGTTTGTTTAACTGGCTATGTTTTTTCTCAGTATCTGAATCAGCAACAAAAAGATTGTGTCAATTGTCAGTATACTAAATCAATTTACCCAAGTTGAGAATATTTTGCCAACAGCAATGGGTTAAGATGACTCTTTTTCCAAGTATTTTAGGATATGTTGTGGTGACAGATGTTTTGATTTAAATTAACCTGTCTTTGCTCCTGTCTCAATAATTTGACAGTTTATTTTGCTGACCATATGGCTATAACTACAACCATAATCTATTGTATTTGAACTGAAGAACAAGGTGCTGAGGACAAATGATAAGAGAATAATTTGCTTTCCTTCTCTGCTATTCCCTGCAGGGATGTTTTGCATAATTAAAACAATGTTCTGAATTAAATTTGTTCCTTTTCTCATATCAAGGTTCTTGTTCTATTTAAGAGATTTTTTTTAGCATATTCAATGCTTTGTTTAATGCTATAAATATCTTATTTCTAGCACAAAATTAATTCCTAGAGTCAGAAACAGGATACAAAATCCTGAGTTTTTGATTTTGCTGGTCAAAATTCCTATTAAAGAGCCTGTGCAATGTGTGTAAAGGACTGGATTTTCAGCACTTAATTACTTCAGCCAGTTGCCATCTGTTCTTTGAATTCTGACCTTTCTTTCCAAGTTGAGGTTACATGAAGTGTCTGCGGGCAAGTCAATTAGATCATGGATGTTCCATGCTGACATTACAACAGACTTAATGTCTACCTGCAGAACCCTGGTTGATAAATCTAATAGTGATGACACAGTGGCCTTCTGCAACCTTCATCCAGCAAGCAAATAATAGTTTATCATACTTGGCATTGTTCGTTTAAAATGTGGCACAATGAGCAGTGACAAAATCACATTTTGAATTGTTTCTTCAGCCCGTGACATTAATCATACACTGCCAAAAGCTTTTCACGCTACAGTTTCTCACAAAGATAATGCAGGTTAACTCTGAAAAACAACCACATAAAAATACCATTTTCTGGGTTAAGAGGAATAGTCACAAACTGAAATAGCGTGGAACTTTAAACCGCCTATTGTCCCATAAAATTCTCAGACAGCCGAGGTTGAACTTTGTAGGAAGTCCATCACTCTATTCTCATACTGCTTTTCCTCTTTTCAAGAAAATTATTGACTGCCTACAGAGTTCTTACACTGGCAACACAAATACGTACCAAATATCACCATATTTCTTATAGTAATCATAATAACAGATGATTGTCCATCAACACACAATAGTGATACAATACTACTTTTATATTGATTACTAGTAAGTGGTATCAAAGATATATTCAAGTCTATTGCAGCATCTAATGAGGACCCAGTTACTTGTGTGAATGTCAAAATGTTATACCTTGTGAATGTAATATTATCATCAAAGTGTATATGACTGTAGGACTTAATACCTGAAAGATTATTTTTCAAAGAAACTTCTAGAAAAATATATAGCTTCAATTTCATTAAGTGTCTGAAAAATAAGATGAAATACATACTCTTCCTTGAGAAACACTTTGAAGCTGACTGTAAATGCAAAGATGAGCTGGAGGGTATGATGTGAAGCCTATCAATGTCAATGAGAGTCAGCCATTGTATTGATTTTAAAGGTCTTTGAATCAGGTCCTAAGTGTGAGATTTTGATAACTCATTAAAGTTTCCATATTTTAGAACTGGACTTCCTTCTATTGATCCACTAACTCAAAGAGATAAAACAAATGTTACATGAAGAAGCACAAATCCTTACCACTGTATAGGAATACACTACTTAAGTGTTTGCTGCGTTTACAGTACTGAGTCAGATGGCAGTATATGTAAACAATACATTGCAGTGTTTCAGAAGCAATTTTGCTGAGTTTCAAGGAGATTAATCTCTTAATAGAACCACAGGTTGTCTGTTTGCTCTTAATAGGAATCTTTTATTCCTCTCTCCACTTCTTCGATGCTGCAGAGTGCAATAAAACCAACTGCATTTGCACTGAATAAAATTCACTCTATTTCAGTGCTAGGTAGTGATGCAACTTCTAATGAGACACTTTGCTCATTCTGTTTATTTGGCAGCATCAATCAGAAAATTCATACATCAGGAAAAAAAAGTCTGGAGCTTATGTCATCTTGCCTAGTCTATCCCCCTAAATGGAACATTTTCAGTATTCTGGATAGTGAACTAGATGTAATTTCAACTTAACAAATAAGTCCAAATACTGTTTCTTCTCTACAGATACTGAGATGTTTCTAATCTTTCCACAATAACATCTGAATAAAGGGAAAATTAAACTGACTTAGCTAAACATTTAACATAAAGCATCTTTCTTAAAAATAATAAACTCATTAAATTCAAAGTGTCACACAGAAATTAATTATACTTTTAAACTGATCTGTGATGCATGTGTACAAATGTTAATTTTTTCATTTCAAACAACTAGGCACAATAATGTACTTTTTTTCACTGAAGACTAAAAATCACATCAACAGCAAATATCTCAGTCCTTAATTTGCTAGAGCATACTATTTACCTCTATGATCCCTTCTTTATTACCCTTTAACTATCTCTGTGGCAAGACAATCTGAAGGCCAGATATGATACTCTTTTGAAGCTTTCCACCATCACTGCCTACACACTTTTCTCCAATTAAATTTGGTCTAAAAAAGAGTAGTATCAGTGGATGAGCATATACAAAAAATTCTTATCCTCCATGCCTTGTGACTCTTTTGGCCTCTTGTGATAATTAATATTTAAAGATAGATTTTATTTTTTTCTTCTATCAACAGATTAATCACGTGTGTGCATACACACACACACACACACACTTAGTATCAGTCTTGCTCAAACCTGCTATTGCCCAGAATACAATAGACGATGTCCAAGCAAACAGAAGTACTATTGTATTTTGTCTTTTTTTGTGACCCAAACATTTACTTACTTTATGACATGACAGTGTGCTTATTCTCACCTGGCTGGCATTTTAAGACTTCTTCAAAGAGCAGACTTTCCATCAGCATGGTTGCTAAGGACTACCAATGTAGTCAATTCAAGCTCTTTTTCTGCTACTACCTGTTATTTTCAACTGCAGCAGTCTCCTCCTCCGTGGAGGGAGGCTAAGACCAGCTCTAACCTTTTCTTACTTCTGAGTTTCTCTAGCAAGAGTGTGTTTCCATCTACAAGATTATACCCACAACTACTGCAAAGCTGTACACTTTGGGTGAATTTTCTCCAACAAATCTATTCCCCTCTTCCCTTCTGTCCTTCCCCTTCCCCTCACTTCCTTCAGTGTTGTCTTTCTCTGCTTTCTCACCACAACAAACCCTATAACTAGTCTGGGTTCCCACACTTGTCTTTATCTAGCCACCCCATTTGTCCTTCACCCTACCTGCACTCTTTAACTGTTCTCCTATGCCCTCCTGGATCTATACTGTCTAACTTCATGCCCACTTTAAATCACAATCCTCCTGCCCAAAGTTGTCACTTGTTTTAATCTCTCCTACATTCATTTCTGCTTGGTCTTGGTAAGGTTGAGCAGGAAGATTATCTTGCCTCAGAAGGGGCTGGCTAAGCATTACTCCCAGTTCTGGAGCTTTATGTTCAAGCTGACTGAGTGTTGGGCTGAGTATTGCAATGGTAGCTGGATCCTCAGCAACTCTAGACAAGGCTTACTTGACCCTCAATGGCAAATAAAATCTGCCTTATTTCTGAACTGAAGACCCATGATTTCAGGGCCAGATGTTGTTGGCTTTTGTCTTGATGTTGTATTTGTTACAAATGCCTTACAAAATCCGGTTAAAAAAGAAAAGCATTTATAGTCTACTTCTTAAGAGCAAAAAATGAAAAGGACTAACCAAAGTAACACCTCTGTTAACCCAGTATGTCAGCCTACAGCAGACAAGAGAAAATGGGCTGCATGGAAGCAGTTACCTCCCTGCTGCTCTGTCCATGTGCCACCATGTGTGTTCCCGTCTCTCACGCAGGCCTCCACCTGACAGGCTGCTATGGGTCTGGCATTAGAGTGATGCAGTGATCAGGGATGGCCAAGTCATTAGAGTTCTGAAGTTTATTTTTCCAGACTGTGCCAGCTCATTTTCATCTGTTAACTTTGCATTTTTAGAAGGGATTATTTACGTTTAATTAGAAGACCACAAAAAAGCATTTGGCCTCCATGGTTTAGGGCCAAATTCATGTCATGTTTATAAATTTTCTATTACTGTCCTCCTGAATTTATAGCAACACTACAAAGTGAATCGCTTTTAAGTAATTATGGATCAAATGAAGCTAATGTTCTTTCTATTTATATATCTTGCAAACAAGAAATAGGGACCAGTGAGCATGTGGAACAGACTTTTTAAGAAAAGATTAGTACCTCATTAGAAATGTGGTGCTGTAGAGTTCTGCTTGTAGAGTATTAGAACATTTTTGCTCTCCATCCACATTAGGCAATCATGAAGTTAATTGTGCACTGGCTATATGAGCTATTTCATTAGATCTGAAGTCAAGCTATCTGTTGCAATAACGATGACAGTAGAAATCACTGGAGAAAAAATACTACAGCATCATTTAAAAAAAAAAAACAAAACAAAACAAATCAAAACATTAAAAAAATCTGTATTCTAGCAGTAGCCATGCAGCTTGTGTCAAAATACTGTGACATACTGAGGTATGCTGGTATTAGTCATAACAGCTGACAATAAAGTAAGACACTGAGATAGAAACAAGAGGCTACTTTCCCAAGAAATAAGATCAAGAAATAAGAAGAAACACTTTACTGACATTATAAATGATATATTTTGACAGAAAGTGGTTTGGGGGGGGGGGGGGGGGGGGGGAAGGAAAGAGTGTCCATGTTACCGCATTAAAGAACTAACAGAATTTTATGTTTAGTGAGGACTAGGGAAATTATTGATTATATGTACATCAACTGAACATTTAGTAAAATTCCAGAGGTGTGTCTCATTCTCAGTCCTAAAAACAGAAGTCAAACAGGCATATCTATCCTATCCCTCTAAATCATCCTTCACTGTTATACCCAGCAAGAAAAGAACTTGCATGTTACTCACTGTCATTACAACTGAGCTATAGATTTAATGTTTGTATACTTCATATGCAGTACATAAATGTTACCAGTGACTACTGGGACTTAAGAGGAAGCTGAGCACTCTGCATGAACAAAGCCCTAAATAATAATTTGTATTCTGTTTGGGTAGAATCTGAAGCAGAAAGTTGATTCACATTTGCTCATTGATTGTGTTACAATGCACAAAAAGAAGCCAGTCAAAAGTAGCAGTAATATTTTATTTCACAGCTTTTTGGTTTAACCAGCAAATTAAACAAGAATAGCAAGGCAAATTTCCTGATTTTTAATGTCTGTGATCCTTTCAAATTTTTGAAGAAATTGATCATGCCTTCACTTCCTTGAATTAAAGATCATTTTTGTCCTTGATGAAGGCAGTTAATGTTGCCAATTATTTCTTTTCAGGCATGCTTGAAGCATTTTAATGAGAAAAATTCATTCCAGTGACATTTTTAAGTAGTGGATTAATGTATTCTTAGTATAAAACTACTCTTTATATAGATCAAAGAAGCTGGGAAGTTGTTAATATTGCCAAATGTTTAAGATATTTACTTCATTCTAAGGCATTAAAGCTAACAATTTAAAATAAAAAATTAAGCAAATACGTTTTATTCTCTTAAAATTGTAAATTATCCACACATCAATAAATTATGTGAGAAATTTGTTGAAACAATGGAAGTAATATATATGGAGATCTGATTTTTTATAAATGAATACTTGAAAGACTATTTCAAATTAATGAATTTGGGGGACAACTAAGTTTCAGGTGATAACAGTTTTTTCAACTCAAAAACTAGGATTGGATTAATCTGAAGATATCAAAATTAAACTTTTCTGGGTTTTTTTAACAGCTGGGTGGATTTATTGACAGTGGTGTTCGTTCATAGAATTTGATTTTGATAAATTGACATTTTTTGAGAAAGGTGTTCTGACAAATTGCTCCTCACAAACTCAAAAGTTGGTGTTTAGAGTAAGGACCAGAGTTTGCCATTTGTGATCCTTAAGGACAATCAATTCCCATCAATGACTAAAGTAGCAATATTATTTCAGTACATCTCAGTTAACCGGAATAAACTCTCATATTTCCCTTTTATACAGTGTTCTTTGTTCCTAGACACAGTTCAAAGTAGCTAACAGAATGAAAGTTGCCTCCAGAGTGAGGAAATGTACCAGAAGTTGTTTAATACTGAGAGAAAAAGGGATACTTTTTAAAACAGAACTGGCACAAATTTCTGTGTTTAATACAGTATGAGCCGTATTGCAACAGGAGAGTGTTAGTATAGCTTTTCTGGGTAATCTATATTATGAAGAAGAACATACAGTGATAAGAAATTTAAAGACCCATAGTTAATTTATATGAATCCAGCTTGAAACTTCTGGAGCATCCTGAAAAACATCTGAAACATCCTCAAAATGTTCAATGATTAATATACAAGCAACTTGAATTTTATATTAAGATTTCTGTTTGTAATTTATCAATTTACTTAACTCTGAACCAAACATTATCTTTTAAATTAGATATTCCAAAAGCCCATCTAAATTGTTCAGCTCCTTTCCATGTAACAATAATCACAGAAACATAGAATTATAGAACTGTTTGAGTTGGAAGGGACATTAAAAATCATCTAGTTCCAACATCCCTCCATAGGCAGACCTTCCACTAGACCAGGCTGCTCAATCTTTCTTAACATCTGGAAAGTACAGATGAAGAATGGCAAAAATACTGAAGTGAGGTCAAATGATGAGCTGAGACTTTTCTATGATTGTACAATATGGGTATGATGGACTTCCCATGTATTCATGCAAGTAGCCGGTGGTTAACTCACAGAACTTCTTTGAACAGTTATGGTCCATCCTGAATAAAAAGGAAGATTATTTTGTCAACAAAGATCTCTTCAGGTAAAACTCCAACAGCTCACTACCAATATTTTCTGTTGAAGAGTAAATATGTCTCAAGGTCTTGTTTTTTAAACAGGTAAAAAGGCAAACACCACCCTCCAACCACCAAAATACAAACCAAAACACTTTTTTTTTTTTTTTTTTTTTTTTTTTTTTCTTAATGCAAATGATTTGGCTTCCCAGGAAAAGTGTCCCCCTTGACCCCTTGACTTCTATGGAGACCTGTGGGAAAAAAGTGACAATCTAGGGGCAGGTATGGGAGCACTAGTATTTTTATCCTTTTTTTTCTTTGGCTGGTTGGTTAGGAAAGACTAAGCAGGCTGCAAGTGTAATCTTTTAGAGGAGTATGATAACAGTGGAAACTGCAAGACAGCCAAGGGATCTTTAAATATTGAGTCATTCCTACCTTCCTGTGCTATTAACCATCACACTAGGTGTCCACTTCAGATGCTTTGATTGATTTGCTATGTTAGGGCAAAGGCAAAGAGGACCTGCCACATGAGGCAGTAATTTTTGCTCTTCAGTTTTCTGAGATATTATCACAGCTTCCTAACAATTTATGTAGATTAAGTTAAACTATGTCTTCATTCAGATATGAATAAATAGAAGAATTTTAAATGCTTACAACATTGTATAAACTAGTCATAGTATGTCAGCCATTACTGTGAAATTAATGATGATCTTGATTTAGTGCTCTCTTTCACTCACTCATTCTCATTTCTCTCTTGTGTGTGTTTTTCTCACACACAAAAATAAGCCCCAAACAGTACACTTGCTCTAATTCCTAAAGTTTGTTCTAATTTTAGGTATTTCAAGTAAGAAAATAATAATTAAAAAAAAAATGTTTCTTTTGTCATGTTGTAGGTTGGAAGGATTTAAAAGATGATTGATGTCTCTCTGCCGTCTTTTACAGAATTCATTAGATAATTTTCTGTTAAGTTTCTTTGACTTTTCTTAATAGCTTCAATATTATTGGGGAGATAGAAACATGGTCATGTGTGTCTCATTTCCATAAGAAACCAAGTTAAATGTACACTAAGTTTTGATATATTTTTTATTAGCTTCTCCACTTATTGCTTAGGCAAACCAGTGGAAAGACAAGGGAAAAGAAAGATGTAAAAATAAGTTAAGTTTTATAATAAATATAAATTTTATAATAAAAATTTAAAAAAAACTTTAAGTTGGAATACTACAAAAATGGGGGCAGGTAGACATGGATTTGTTTTTTTTTTTTCTCTAACCAAAAATTCCACCCAAATTGTCTGACCATTTTAGCTAAGCTCAAGCTCTGTTTCACTGAGTAGTTTCAGTTCTGTGCCAAGCCAATGCAGTACAGTTTTTTGACTCTAAGCACAATCAGATATATATCTGTAATATCAGTGAATTCATGTGTACCTGCAAAATTGTTCATCTGGAAAATTTTTCTAGCAATTAAAAAAAGAATTAAAAAGGCAGATTCTAGCAATTAAAAAAAGAATTAAAAAGGCAGAGAGTTAAGTAGAATACACTAATTGTTGGTAGTCAGTTTTACCGTGGTCATTTTTAAGAGGAAACGGACTTTTATGGTCTCCAAGAATATTATCTAGCATAACTAAAAAGTTGCGCTTTTTATGTGGCAAAGCATCCCACACCAATGTTTTTATTGCAGTTTACACCAGTAGCTGTTTTGACCTGCAGATTCTATATTGTCAAATTTAAGACAAAAGCATATATTTTCATGGCATACATTGTTTATATGTGAACTACCCTGGACATAGTTTATGACTATAAAAAAGATTGTTGACTGACTACTGTCTTGAAATAGTTACTATTCTTTTTTGTTACTGCATTTTAACTGTATTCTTCTATCTATACACTCTGTCTAAATGCACGTCTCTGTGGTTTACTTACATTTTGCTGTTGCTTATCTGCTCAAAGCACCACAATGTATGTTTCCTGGGATGCCAATGCCTGTCATGTCAGGCTGAGCTCAATGGATTTTTAGCATGAATTTGGGACCATCCACATTTTAAACTCACTTTATAGATAAGTCAGGTCCCAGATGTTCTAACCTACAAGATACATTCTTTTAGTGCTCACTGACATTTTGAAATGAAAATTGCTGTCAATTACTATGTCTGTGTTATTGGATGGTAATTTGGGCCGTAGAGGAGATTTTCTTCGCAAATTAAGTGGGATAGAAAGAGTTCTCAGGATATAACTTTTTTCTTTCATTTGGAAATAAATCACTGCACTAAGCGTTCAGCTTTCCTTTATATACTTGTTTAAAAACTAAAAGGAATAGGTACACTGGACACAGACCTTTTTGCTTTCACCAGGGAGTTCAGGAGTCAGGTTGAGAAATTTAGGTGGCTTAAGAAACATAGCTTTCTACAGAAGCTTAAAAGACTTCATGCATTAGAAAACACTTCAGCATTTTTAAACAGTTTCAAGGTTTTAAAGATGTGTGAGTCCTTTAGGACAGGCAATCCTGCTGAAAAACCAGTGTGCGTTGGCTTGAAATAAGAAAGCTACCTGAGGAATCTAAGATGTTCTAAGCTCCTAGTTTAAATGTGTTATAATCTTATCTCTGTTACACAGGTTTTGTTATGTGTTTATAGTGTAAAAATAATTACAAATCTCTGGAAAAGGTGCACTCCCTGACTTTAAAATAGAGAAGGACTAGGCCTAAGGTTCTGAAGCAGTACTGCTCCATGTCTTCCTTGGACAGGCTTGTTATACTGTCACCTAATGCAGGAATATTTTTCTTTCCTAAGGAAAAAAGCAAGGATTTGCTGGCAAAATTTTACAGATAACTGCCACTGAGTCATAAAATTAGACATATTTAGAGTAAGGAGTCAGTGTCCCAACCTATTTTGATAGACTACCTGTTTTGCTGCTAGTTAATTTCTCTTATTTGAAAAATGCATGAGTTTTCAGCAAAACAGCAGTTCCTCCTGCCTACCTGGTGGTTTTCCATACATACTACCCAGGTCAGCTGGAGTTTTAGAAGCTACCCACGGCAAAGGAGGTTATAGGTCTAAGTCCAGATATGAACTCTGTCCATATGTGGAAAACAGGAGACACTGTGTCTGCATGGATCTAGATTAGCTAAAGAGAAATACGATGCGCTGCATTTCAGATAACCATACGTATCCTCGAAGGGTTGTCAATAAATACCAACCGAACAGCAGTTTGGGCCTGCCGTAAGACATGGACAGCTGCTATCTCCATCCCATTGGATCCCTGGATCTTCTATTCTGTTACCCACAGCATGAAGCAAGCAATATCATGGGGTGTTACTACTTTCATAGTCCAGTTATGAGGACTTTACCTCAGAAAAAAGTTTTATTCTAAACAGGTGTGGGAATACAAAGGACAGAAGATAAATACACCACAGTACAGAGACAGCCCGGTCTTGAATGTTGCCAAATTTTATTCTCTTAGTAGGAGTGAGATCAACTAGGTGAAGCTTGTGTCTGATGCTTTTCAAAGCATTTTCTTAATGGTACTTTTAAGAGTACCATTTGGTAAACACATCTCCTTCTTATGCCTATGGTCTTTTTTGCATATTATTAGTAGATAATGGAAAGACAAGTCTAAGCCTAAATTATTGCTTGCAGTTCTGAAATTAGAAACAGTGACTTAGACTACATTTGAAGAAATTGTGTTTTTTAAAATCAGTTACAGAACATTAGTGAGGTGGACAAGGTCAGACTACATCAAAAAAGCTTGGAAGAATCACTTTACAAAAAACTAATGAATCTTTCATATTGTTATAAAAAGTTTCAATTATATTCAGAGCTGTCTAATATTACATGACATATTTCCATCTTACTTTCAGTAAGAAACTTTCCTGTAATTTCACCCCGCTCTCCTGATCTGGTAAAATGAGCAGAAGACATCTCAATGAAGGAGATCCTTGACAGATATCTATAGCTCATAGAAGTCTGATTTCTATAGCATATTTCAGAGATTAAATATTATCAGAGCTTCTTTCATAGATGATTGCTCCAAAGACACCTAGGGAAACCTTTACAGAATCAGACAGAAATTCAGAATGGTTGAGCTTGCTAAGTTGCAATCATTTAATCATGGAATTGTAAAATAATTTAGGTTGAAAGTGACCTCTGGAAGTTCTCTGGCCCACAGCAGGACCAACTTGGACACTGGAACTAACTAGAAAGTTAGATCAGGTTTTCAGGAACTCATCCAGCAGAACTTCGAGCCTCTACAAGGAAATCATACAAACTGTCATTATATTTTCCTAAGGTTGTAAGTAAGCTTCCTCTCTACCTCTAACAAGCCCACTCAGTGAAGCTCCTTAGGTTCGAAGGATTTGGGTGGTGATTTGGAAGCATTTGTTTCAAGAATGGCATATTCATGCAAAGTCTTTAGTGCCAAGTTCACATGTAGGGCCTAGGCTACAATCTGGTTGAACAGCGCTAGAGTTTCAAACCTTGCTGGTCTTACATTAATCAAAGTAAATGGCTCCTAGCCAGCTGAGGAAAAAAGCAGAGCTGTCTCATGTCTATCTGTAAAACAGACTTTTATTGACTGGATATCCCTAACATAGCATATCTTATTTGCCTAAGGACCCTGAAAGAACCATCTGGTTGTTTTTGATCCTCATAGTTATTATGATGAGAAACTCATTCAGGCAATTCTGCAGCTGCAAAAAGTGGTGAGACAGGCTCTATTTGGGAAAGAAATAAAGATCTCAAATGCTACTAAATATGTTTCAGGATAACAGACTCAATAGCACATCTGATGAGTATTTAGCACAAGTGAATGTTGAAGGCCTTATCAGTAATAGTACAAAGGTTATCAGCATATGCTGCACATCAAACATTGATCTCACTGCAATTAATTTAAGTGAAAAAGTCTCCATCAGCAAATGCTTTTGCACATCAAAGCCTGTTTCTTTGTTGTTCCTTTTCTTTTTAACTGGAAACTTTGAACTGTCCAAGCAAGTTAGAAACCTTTGTTTCTTTTAATTTATTAGAGTTTCCCATGTTTGCCATTATCCTCCCAACTTTGCAGCCTGAACGTGGTAGAATTTTTTATTAGCGCTTTGATAAGCATTCTTTTTTCACCTTCTGGGATAATTTTTATAGACATGTAAGTATTGTGATAAAAATATGATCCAAATCACCTTCACCATATTGAGATCTTCTATTGATTCTATTTTTTACTATAAGATTACTCAAAGCCCATTTAAATGAACGTTAATACTCACTGGAATTTTGAATATGTGTTGTCTTTGCTATTAGAAAACACTGGTTCCAAGGTTAACTTCTGAGATGTGACAAGAACACTTTGAAAAGGTGATAGCAACTTAGATACCACACAGTGGTAGGGCCAACATGTGACTTTGCACAGACACTGAAGAAAAGAAACTCTTTTAGAATAGAGGCAAAGTTCTGCCAGCAGGTTCTTGAACACAAACAGAAATGATGGGCCACTTTAAACATTAAAAAAAAAAATATCAACAAGTACAACATATGCAAAATAAGGACAATAATTTGAGCACAATGCAGTTATCCTTTGTTCTAAAGGGACCTGGGGCAAATTGCCTATGCAGTAGTTATGAGCGTAGTAAACCAATTCTAGAGGTCACAGGCACTAAACAGTATGAAGGCAAAGCTGCATTTTGCATTTTACCCTGCCCAAGTCACATCCTGAAATTAACTACAGTCAACGATACAGGATTGACTACAGAAGGACTATGGCAAAAAGTACTGTAAATAACTTTGTTGAGCAGAAGTACAACCAGAGAGTCCAGTTTGTTTCCAGATTACCACACATTATGATTTCAACCTGTTTGTAAATTATGCCAAAAGGATGATTACTATAAATCAAAGTCTGACAGACTTTTCTAAAGAGCAACACAAAAAGTATGAATAGAGAACCATCAGTAAAATTTTTATAACGTATGCACAAATTATAAAGAAAAATGCAGCATCACTTTAATTGGTCTGATTACTTTAACATTTAATTTGCAAAAGAAGATACAGTCTTTGAAGAAAAAAAATTAAACTTATTTTTCAGTATCTATTTGATACCTACATATATGCATTACTTATTCAATACATTCAGATGTGCTCTGCATGAAGAGACTGATTATATTATAGTATTGTAAACTAATATTCTGTTTTTGTAACATTCCCTGGATGAAGGAACCCTTCATTTAGGTTTACTTACCTTTGCCTTAATTTTAAGAAAACATACACAACCAATGAGGCATACAAGAGTAATACATAACCTTAAGTACAATTTATGAAGCTGACACACCATCAACCAAAACTATGAAATTATCATTTAGCACATAAATTGATCCATTAGAAATTGTAGCCCAGGGAGGACAATTAGCAGTAAGATATTGTGATTGCTGGCTGACTATGACACGTGTAAGTGGCTGAAATAGGTATTCTGCTGATAAACAACTCACATTGCTCTTCAAGATACACGTAAAAGCCTTTGGATAACAACAACACACAACAGTAAGAATGCTACGGTTTTTTTGGAAGGATTTCTGACTGATTATTTGAAGAATTTGGTAGAAAATAAATGCTTCTTACAGCCTGCAATACTATGGCTCCCTGGCATCCACAGCAGATACAGGAAGGGGAGCAGGCTATGTAAAGAGTGGGGAAAGAGGTGAACAAGGCAAATGGGAAGAGCAATTTAAATACAGGCAGACACCTGAGTCTGCTAACTACTCACCTGACAAGAACAATAACAAGAAACAATAAAGTTTCTTCTGTATTTCCACAGTTCTGTGAACTTAGAAATTTCACTGTCAGACTTGTCCACTTTTCTAAATTTTCCCTGTACCAAGCTTCAGAAATCCTACATAAGGAACAGAGATTTTATGTACTTGCCCAGTGACTTTGTATCTTTCACTAGTGCTCTGCCTATTAAAGACATATTATCAAATCATTAACTACCTATATGCCACTTAGGATAAAACTTACACATATCTAGTATTGCTTGCTAGTATAGCCCATAGGAACTCAAGAGACTGTGTTTGATTTGTAGTTACACCACCTCTCTCCAAATTTCTGGATCACAAATAAAAGCCAGTTTTGAAAGATTTGTAGTAAGATTCACAAGGTAGAGCTAAGTGGCAGACCAACAGTTACCCAGATGTGTATCAGAGCCTACAAATCACAGAGCTACCAAAATCCTGTCAGTTCCTGACACCCAAAAGATATGCTTTTGCATAAAATTGAAACATCTGACTAATTTTGGTAATGGCCCACAGCTTTTCTCTATCTTAAGCTTATATATCTTTAGAAGCCAAAATAGTTGTACACCTCAAAAAGCAAAAGCACTAATACATTAATTTCCAGATGAGAGAGGAAGGTCTTCTGCCTTTCAAAATGACTGCATTTAAATACTAATAGCAGCACACTGTAATCCTAATATGATATAAAAATTTAACTACATTATCTGATATGTATTTGAAAATGCACATTTCCATGGAAAGGCACAAATGGGGTTTATTTGGAGCAATACATGACATTAATTCACCTAAAATCAGAGCTAGGATTACATATATATTTTAAATATTAAATACGAAAAAGTATAAATATTTAAGAGTCTAATATTTCTGATAAACTGTCATGGAGATGGTTTTTTTCTTAAAGAAAAATATTTCCCAGTCATTTTGTCAATGAGATACCTCTATAGAGCTGAGTACTAGCACTACTACATTACTTGGATTTGGTTTGGATAGACTGCAACATTATGTTATGACTAGCTTGAGAGTCCCATATACTATAACACTGGTCCACAGTACATAGAAGAAGAGTAACATTCAAAGTGGATTAAATCTGAGCCCATGAGTGCTAGTGGCTGGTGACTATTTCTCGCCTATGAAAATAACAAATATTTAACATTTCTAACCATGGAATAATTTAACAAATACAGAATATGACTGTAATATTCCAGTGTATCATGTAAAATATAACATGATGACCCAACTTAGAATTCATTCTCAGCACTTTTTCTTTAAAACATTTTTTAACCGATTGGGAAAAGATTTTTGTCCTTTTTTGTGTGACAGCATCATGCCATCCAGAGGCCAACGGAGCTCATTGCAAGGTTTGGTTGCTAGGGTTAGACAAAAGCCAGCCGTCTTCTAATCAATGTAAGGTTTGATCCCTATTTCGTCATTAGGAAATATATTTTTTCCTATAAGAAGACCTGATTTTCGACTGAAATAATACTTATGTCTTCCATGACTCTCAACACTTTCAAAGTTCTCTATATGACAGGGCTGTTCAGTAAGGTAGCAAGCAAGAAGCTTGAGAGGAACATTTAATCCCAGAAGAGCACATTAGCAGAACAGATGTTAGGCATTAGATTACTTTAATAAAGTATTTAGCTTCTTAAAGTTCCCAGATCCCTCATCTACTTTCTCTCCTGTGAATCAGACATTGAATGTTACAAAGTGGGAGCACAATGTCCTCTCAGTTTTCAGTTGCAATAGAAAGCTTATGTAAAGCTTTCAGATTCCTTAAGAGTTCATTCTCAAAGAAAAATCTGCAGACTTACTGAATTTTTAAAATTAAAACCAAACCAAACCAAACACACAAAAACCTTCAGTGTTGTTGTCCCCAGATTACTTATCTTTGGATCTAATATTACATGTCAAAGTAGAGTATAATTCTGGGATGATGCTTCCAAACTTCCAATGTATGTTCGTTACAATTAGACCAGAATATATTCATATTCTATCTAGAAAAAAAAATTAACTTTCTTTTATCTAAACATGAGTTTAATTACACTTTAAAAAATTTGTTTATAACAAACCTTTTCTGTTTTTTCTCCAAAATTAGCAATCATATGAATGTTGACAAGATTTATGTTGCTCTACGCCAAGACAAAATCGTTGCTTGGCATTATATAATTAATTTTCATATGAATAAAGAAAAAATGCATTATTTCAAAGGTGCATCAAAATATTAATTTCATATTTCAAAGACTAAAGAACTCAGGAACTGAAAATAATTAATAATTAAATGACAAAATAAAATTAATTCAATATTTTACTTCTCAGAATGACATTAGACTTGGTTCACTTTGTTTATAAACCTTAAGCAAAAGTTAAAAACTTGACCACTGTGATTAATTAATTATGTTCCCAAAATTGAAAAAGTTATCCCCAAAGATTTTTTTAAGATGTGCAACAACTGGACAAAGTTGTGACCAGTCAGCTCCTACTCAGAGGCTTGTTGGGAATCATCAGGTTGATTCTTTAACGGTGGATTATCAAGTAGGTAATGATCAGCAATGTAAGCATAGAATAAACCAGCAAGGAGAGGCTCAGCTGGAATTCTTAGAAATGGTACATATCTTCAGATGCTTCAGTCTCCAAAGAGGAAAGTCTTCCCTAGGAGTCAGTATGTATACGTTTAAGCTGAAAGATAAACTTGAGTCAAGGCTGTCTACATGCTGCACTTAACGCCCACATGGGTAGAAGCAACACTGAGGAAAGAAGCTCTGGACCAGCGCAATCAGCAGCGAGGCATCCCAGCATGGTGTACAGGGGGTTCCTGAACCAGGGGAATCTCAGGGGAGCCAAGAGAGGTGCCAGGAGCCCCCGGCTTGTGCCACAGCGGCTGATGGGACTCGGGCAGGGCCAGGAGGAATGGCAGTCAGGCCTCCCCACATATAAAGGAAGCCCTTGGGGAGCACAAGCGACCTGGCCATGGTGCAGCAGTTTGTGCAGGGGAGCATGCAGGAAGGGTGCTGAAGCCCTGCCAGCCTGACCAGGGAGAAATGTTACCCACCCAGAAGAAAGCCATGGCCTCTCTGAGCTCTGCACCCACCATGACTGACACAGCTGCCCAGGCAGAGCTCCGGTGGGAATACGCTGCCACCCAGGTGACACCTGCCAGCTGTGCCCTGCTGTTATGCCAGTACCGTCCAGCAACAGCGAGCGCTTCTGTGGGAGGTGAGCCCAGGCAGAGGAACTCCTCTGCCCAG
The DNA here is from genome assembly GCF_023634085.1 of Falco cherrug. NCBI lineage: Eukaryota > Metazoa > Chordata > Aves > Falconiformes > Falconidae > Falco > Falco cherrug. The sequence continues at coordinate 66,589,105 of NC_073699.1, forward strand.
TGACAGAGCTCTGGGAGGAGGTGGGTGGGTTGGGGAGTACCAGGGAGAGAGGGAGACTGCTGGAACCATGCCCTACCTTCCCTGAGACAGGCCCAACAGGGAGACAGGACACATGATAGGGAGGATTCCCTATCCTCTCTACGACAGGCTGAACACAGCCCCTTAAGGGACAGGGGGCAATGGCGACAGGTTCCTGCCCAGCCCAGTGTGTGTCTCCTCCATGACTGCACCACCTGCCCCGCTGCCCGTGCGTAACAGGTGTGAGGCTCTGCAAGTGGAACCGAGCAATAACAAGGACGATGGTTCATACAGCCTGGAGGTCTTTGCCAGTTAAGTCACCCCACACCCTGCGTCGAAACTGTTTCCATGAAGAAAAAACAGGCAGGTCATTGTCCCTTGTGAAGGGAACAGAAGGCCCAATACGGAGAGTAGGCCCACTTGTTAGGGAAGTCTGCTGCCTCCCTGGGGCCCAGGTTAAAGATGTGACGAGAAAGCCTCCTACCCTCGTACAGCCCTCGGATTATTATCCATTATTGATTTTTCAGGCAGGCAGCGGTGAAGTTGTAACAGGAAGTCCAAGGGCAATCAAGACAGACTTCAGGGCCTTGGGATGACTGGTTAAGGGATCAGGAGCACAAGTAGCGTTCTCCTCTATCCTTCCAGTTGCAGGGAATGATGAGGGAAGAAACAGGGAGAGCCAGCAGACCAACACCTGTCCCTGATCCTGGTGTCACCAGCAGAATTTTGGGATTTTTGATCATGTGTCGGTTTACACAACAGCAGGCCTGCTGGCATCAGACCGGGTACACCAGTCTCAAAGAGGGAAAAGGATCTTTGCACAGGAGTTACAAGGCTTATTGAAAGAGGTTTAAATTAGATTTGAAGCAAGAAAGGGATAAAAAAGGCTCGCTAGAGATAAGCCTGGGGGAAGCATGCCAATGTTTGAGGGACAGTGTGCTAGTGACGTCCTTCCATCTTCAGTCTCAGTGGATGCAGGGGATGAAGATCTATGCAGCAGCAAAGGTGCACTGGTTATTGATGTGTTAGAAACCACAGAAGCACATGAGAATGGTCACGTAGGAATTAGGATTCTTCCCCAAAAATGGTGGTGGAATCAACAGCCCAGCTGAAGTGCCTCTACACCAATGCACGCTGTATGGACAACAAACAAGAGGAGCTGGAAGCCATTGCATAGCAGAAAAACTATGACATAGTTGCCATCACAGAAACATGGTGGAATGACTTGCAGATCTGTAGTGCTGCAGTTGATGGCTATAAACTCTTCAGAAGGGATAGGCAAGGAAGGAGAGGCAGTGGGGTAGCCCTGTATGTTAGGGGTTGATTTGATTGTCCAGAGCTTAATGATGGTGATGTTAGGGTTGAGTGTTTACAGATAAGAATCAGGGGGAAGGCCAACAAGGCAGGTAACATGGTGGGAGTCTGTTACAGACCACCCAACTGGGATGAAGAGGCAGATGAAATATTCTATAAGCTGCTGGGAGAACTCTTGCAATCACTAGCTCTTGTTCTCATGGGGGACTTCAACTTTCCAGATGTCTGCTGGATATACAATACAGCAAAGAGGAAACACTCTAGGAGATTCCTTGAGTATGTGGAAGATAACTTCCTGACACAGCTGGTCAGGGAGCCAACTAGGGAAGGCATCCCACTAGACGTGTTGTTTGTGAACAGAGAAGGACTTGTGGGTGATATGATGGTTAGAGGCCATCTTGGGCATAATGAGCACAGAGTAATAGTTTTTCATTCTTGGGGAAGTAAGGTGGGTGGTCAGCAGAACCTGCTGCCTTGGACTTCTGGAGGGCACACTTTGGCCTGTTTAGGAGACTGGTTGACAGAGGCCCTTGGGAGGCAGTTCTGAAGGGCAAAGGATTCCAGGAAAGCTGGATATTCTTCAAGAAGGAAATCTTAAAGGCACAGGAGCAGGCCATCCCCATTGCCAAAAGATGAGCCTGTGGGGAAGAGGATCAGCCTAGCTGAACAGAGAGCTTTGGCTGGAACTCAGGACAAAAAGGAGCGTTTGTGGCCTTTAGAAGAAGGGGCAGGCAAGTCAGGAGGACTACAAAGATGTTGTGAGGTTATGCAGGAAGAAAATCAGAAGGGCCAAAGCCCAACTACAACTTAATGTGGTTACTGCCATGAAAGACCATAAAAAATGTTTCTATCATCACATTTAGCAACATATAGCAATAAAAAGAGGGCTAAGGAGAATCTCCATCCTTTATTGGATGTAGTGACATGTAGGAAAATGTAGTGACAAAGGGTGAGGAAAAGGTTGAGGTACTTAATGACTTCTTTGCCTCAGTTTTTAATAGGAAGACCAGTTGTTTTCCAGGTACCCAGCCCCCTGAGCTGGATGATAGGGACAGGGAGCAGAATAAAGCCCACATAATCCAAGGGGAAATGGTCAGTGACCTGCTACACCACTTAGACACACATAAGTCTGTGGGGCTGGATGGGATCTACCCAAGGGTGCTGAGGGAGCTCGCAGAAGTGCTCACAGAGCCACTTCCAATCCTTTATCAGCAGTCCTGGCTAAGCAGGGAGGCCCCAGCTAACTGGGAGCTAGCAAATGTGATGGCCACCTACAAGAAGGGCAGGAAGGAGGACCCAGGGAACTAGAGGCCTGTCAGTCTGAACTCAGTGCTGGGGAAGGTTTTGGAGCCTATCGTCTTGAGTTGCCATCACATGGCATGTAAAAGACAACCAGGTAATAAGGCCCAGTCAGCATGGGGTTATGAAAAAGCAGGTCCTGCTTGACTAACCTGTTATCCTACTATGACAAGATCACCTGATTTAGTGGATGAGAGAAAGGTTGTGCATGTTGTCTGCCTAGACTTCAGTAAAGCCTTTGACACCATTTCCTGCAGCATTCTCCTGGAGAAAGTGGCTGTTCATGGCTTGGACGGGTGTACTGTTTGCCTGGCAAAAAAATGGCTGGTGGTGAATGGGGTTACATCTAGTTGGTGGTCAGTCACAAGTAGTGTTCCCAGGGCTCACTGTTGGGGCCAGTTCTGTTTTATATCTTTATCAATGATCTCAATTCAGGGATCAAGTGCACCCTCAGTAAGTTTGCAGATGACACCAAGCTGGGCAGGACTATTGATGTGCTTGAGAGTAAGAAGGCTCTACAGAGGGATCTGGACAGGCTGGATCGATGGGCTGAGGTCAGTTGTATGAGGTTCAACAAGGAGAAGTGCGAGGTTCTGCACTTGGGTCACAACAATCCCATGTAACACTACAGGTTTGGGGAAAAGTAGCTGGAAAGCTTCCCAGTGAAAAAGGACCTGGAGGTGTTGGTCAACAGCTGTCTGAATATGAGCCAGCAGTGTGTCCAGGTAGCCAAGAAGGTCGATAGCATCCTGGCTTGTACCAGAAACAGTGTGGCCAGCAGGGCAAGGCAAGGGATTGTCCGCCTGTACTTGGCACTAGTGAGGCTTAACCTAGAACACTGTGCTCAGTTTTGGGCCCCTCACTACAAGAGGGACATAGAGATGCTGGAGCAGTCCCAAAGAAGGGCAACGAAGCTGGTGAATGGTCTAGAGAAAAAGTCATATGACATGCAGCTGAGGGAACTGGAGATTAGCCTGGAAAAAAGGAGGTTCGTGGGAGACCTTATTGCTCTCTACAACTACCTGAAAGGAGGTTATAGTGATGCCAGTGTCAATCTCTTCTCCCAAAGAACAAGCAATAGGACAAGAGGAAATTGCATCAAGTTGCACCAGGAGAGGTTTAGATTGGATATTAAGAAAAATTTCTTCACTGAAAGGGTGGTCAAACATTGGAACAGGCTCCCCAGGGAAGTGGTTGAGTCACCATCCCTGGAGGTATTTAAAAGACATTTAGGGACATAGTTTAGTGGTGTACTTGGCAGTGCAAGGTTAACAGTTGAACTTGATGATCTTAAAGGTCTTATCCAACCTAAACAATTCTATGATTCTATGTTCATCACAGACTCCAAAAATTTGTACATAGCATACAGATGGTTCACACAAAGTCACAGTGTATGTAGTTCCTGACCATTAGCTTGCTTAAGCCTTCTTGTTTTTTACTTCATAGAGTGGATGTATCTAGACAAGTTTGCTTACTTAAGGGGTCATAGGAAATAACATATCCTGGGAACACACTTTGAAGTTTTTTTTCAAATTTACTGTTTGGACTTACTGGTTGGAAGCAGCAGGACAATGTCTAGAGAGAGGTTCCTGGCTTGTATGGATCTTTAGACACTCCACTCCTCTTCTACAGAAAGTTGCAGTGAAAAGGTAGCTTTTAGAGTAATATGATTGTTTCTAGTACAATCATGTAAAGATCAAGTGTTTACTAACAGTTGCCACATTGTTTCTTCATGCTACAAGGAGCAGTGGCCTACATCATTTATTTCTCCTTGAAAAAGATGGGGATACCCTCATAATCATAAGCCATTATAGACTTTATGAACTATTTTCTCTACAATATTGAAATTCTCCAATGTCTAGTATACCAAGTTTTAAGCAGTAATGTCAAAGGAATCTAGATCACTGACTGACTTACATTAAGGGTAAAGTTTTCAAGACAAGTATATTTTTGTAAAGCGTAGATTTTAAGAGAGAAAATATTTTATCTGTTTCAGGTAGGTAGCACTTATCCTGACAGGAAATCTATAGACAATGTTACATGGTTCATTATGCTGTAACCAATCCATGAGCAAACACAGGAAGAAAATGTGATTATGGATAGGTTAGCATTATTGCAAACTATGTTCAGTGATTGGATTTTTTTCCCTGTATGGTGTTCTGTGAACTCAAAGACTGTATTGTGAAAATATCACTGAGTTAAACATAATTTATAACTTAATTAAACTGGTTTTCTGTAACTATAGCAAAATTAGAATTCAAGATGTGTTATGTTAGATTTATAACACAACAATAATTAACCTCAATCAATCATGATGCATTGTAATTTAAATACTAGGTTAATACTGCAGTTGTTTTAGTAAAAGCATAGAAAATTTCTAACCCAATCACCAAATTAAAAGATTTATATTATAGAAATTCCAAATTGTTATTTTCTCTCCAAATACAATCAGTGGTTTTTCTATCATTCATTAGTATTCTTTCTGTCCCTTATTATATTCTTGTCAACTTGCCTGTGTGAGAAAGAGAAAGCTAATACTAAAAAAATCTATAAAAAAATCCTTTTCTAAAGAAAGTTCACCCTCTATAGAATCCATGTGAAAAACAAATCCAAAGAAATATTATTCTCAGATTACTTTAATTAAAAAGTGGGATTTACATTTGCAAATACATTAAAAGGGCCGGAATGTGTTGCTGTGTTTAGTAATCTCTGGGTTATTATAGCTACTAAATTCAAACCACATTTACTTCAGTGCTCCTTCCTTCGACTTGCTTCTAAAAAGATTTATTCACTGGCTTTATTATATACAATACAAGTAATCATATGAAAGTAGATTTTAACGGAATTATTCATTACATATAACATTAAGGTTTGGGGTATTTGTTAGAAAGTTAGAATATACATGTTAAAAAGTGTATCAATGAGCAGTAGACCCAAAGCACTCTGGACTTCAAATGACCATATCTACAAATTTTGCTATTTGGAGTCTCATCTGGACTTTGTTTCTGACCTCACAGTGTGCATTTGAGTTCTCAGTCTGGTCAAATGGTCAAACCACAGCACTTTCTGTAACTGGAGAAGAGCAAAGGGTTGGAAGCTTGGGGACTGAGAAGAAAACATTAACAGAAGCATAATTTAAGCATGGACTACAGCTATCCCCCAAAATGGTTGTTATGGATAACGGGGCAAACCATGTGGTATGAAAATGCACTACAAAAACTGAATCTGTATGCATTCTATGTTGGCCTGTACTTCCTATACACTATTGCAAATGATGTATCAGTCTTCATTTTTTTAATGGCTGGTGTTTGGGGTTTTTTTTTTTCCCTGCTCTTAATTGTACTGTTGATTACTTTAAGCAATATTAAAAAAAACCTGGAAGTTGCTTTATATATGAGAGCTGAGCTGCTTCAATTACACGAAGAATGTCAGTTTTCTTTAGCAGTGTAATCAGTTTATAATGTTGCACTGAAATGTTGATTTCACTTGCAATAAGATGCAGTTAATTAACTTGAAGCGGTATGAGAGTTCATGTTGAAAAGTCATTGGAACTGAGTGAAAAAGTAAACTCAATTAAAATCAAAAGATAAAAATGATCTTTTTATCCTATGTTTCGACTTGCTCAAAAAATCCCAGTTTTCTTCGAAAATAACTCCTGCATGCTTTATTACCTTTTTTAAATATTTTTTCTGCCCTTTTTCTGTCTCTCATTTTCTATATTTTTTTATGAGGTGAACTGTACTTAAGAAATTTTAATTGTTTATTTGAATCAATTAGAGTAGATCAAATGGAAATCTACCAGTCAATCCCTGAATGCCATGGCACCTCAGCTTCTGCCTCATGCTTCCAGTCTCTTCTATAAGCCAATATTTGCATTTGAAATGTATTTTCTGTGATGCATCAGCCTCCCCTTTGGTTGATCTAAATGCTAAATCATGGCATTTCCATTAGATATCCTTCTCTTCTGAGAACAAGAAACATGCAAATTGTCATCTTTGAATTTATCTTACCATTGATAGAAAAAATTCAACAGGTACAGGTGAACAAAATTTTCTTTCTAGAAATTAAATATATATGTATTTGGCTTTGTATGCTTATGTGACAATGGACATTTCAATATTTGATTTATTTTTTTTTTTAATTCTGAGGGCAATGATTAATTTCAATACTTGTACAGGGGAAAAAAGCAAAAAGCTGTAAAGAGTTTGAGTTTATTTCAGAGCAGAAATCCGAATTTTTAATCAAATTAATTCATAAGAGATGACCTAGTTTTTCCATTTTTTCATAGAATAGTATCTATCTTCTAACTATGACCTGGAAAGGCCAGTCCTAATTTATTCTAAAAACCCATTCCTATAGGACAAAATGTTTTCCTGTCTCATTGGCTTTCACTGTTTGGTGAACTCAAACATACTTCAAAATTATTTTAAAGGATCAATATGTTTGGAGAAAATAGTTCCATTTTCCTGTCTTTTTTCTCAAACTGAAACTTCATTAGAAATAGTGATTTCATCTAACAAAAGATTTCTCACAGTTAGTTTTAAAAGTTTTACAGTCTGAGAGGAAGTTCAGCCACATGGATCACCACTTTGAACTATGAACATTCACAGTATTTCTCATTAATATCTCAGTAGAAAAATGGAAGGAGCATAAAGGACATATTTTAATACTCTTTACCTATAGCTGTGATACTGATCTACTCGGATGAAAGCTGATTTTTACTTAGATTTTAAAACAGAAGAAAGATTAGTGCCAGAGTATAGTAACAAAAAAGGTAAGTATAGTAGAACCATAGAATCATGGAGTGATTGAGGTTGGAAGAGACTTCTGGAGGTCATCTGGTCCTAGCCGCATGTTCAAACAGGGTCACCTATAGCTGGTTGCCCAAGACCATGTCCAGACAGCTTTTGGTTCTGCCTGGTTCCCATGGCTGGGAACTCCACAACTCCCCTGGGCAACCTGTGCCAGTGCTTGGTCATCTTCACAGTAAAAAATTGTTTTCTGACATTCAGATGGAACCTTCTGTGTTTCAGTGCATGCCCATTGCCTCTGGTGCTGTGACTGGGCACCACTGAAAAGAATATAGCTTCATCTTCTTTGCACCCTCCCTTCAGCTATATATATACCTTATAAACAGTACTCCAGGTTTGGTTTCACTGGTGCTGAGTATAGGGGAACAATCACTTTCCTCAACCTGCTTGCAACACTTCTTAATGCAGCCCAGAACACCATTGGTTTTTTTTTCCCACAAGCATACATTGCTAGGTCATGTTCAATAAGGTGTCTTCCAGTAACCCCAAGGTCCTTTTCTGCAAAGCTGCTTTCCAGTCAGTTAGTCCCCTGCTAGTACTAGTGCCTGGAGTTGTTCCTCCAAAGATGGAGGACTTTTTATGTCCCCCTTTTGAACTGCATGAGGTTCCTGTCCTCCCATTTCTCCAGCTTGTTGAGCTCCCTCTGGATGGCAGCACAGCCTTCTAGAGTGCATCAGCCACTCCTCCCAGGTTTCTGCCACCAGCAAATTTGCTGAAAGTACACTCTGCCCCATTATCCACATCATTAATGAGGAAATTGAACAGGATTACACCCAGTATTGACCCCTGGGGTACACTACTGTCCTCCAACTAGATTTCATGCCACTGACCACCACTCTCAGCCCAGCCATTCAGCCAGTTTTCAGTTCACCTCATTGAAATGGGCTGCTCTTCCTGCCCACACTTGACCAGCTTTTCTATGAGGAGCTGATGGGTGACAATGTCAAAAGGTTTCCTGAAGTCAACGTAGACAACATCCACTGCTCTGCCCTCACCTACCAGGCCAGTCACAGCAGCCAATGAGCCAGGAAATATCATCTTGTTCAAGCAGAATTTGGTTATCGTAATGCAAGAACAGTAGGTTCCTCATGTTCTTAATTCATGAATAAATAATCATTTCAGTAATAACTTCAGAAGAGTGGCAGTAGTAGAGAGGAATAAAGATATCATATATGCAAAAACAGAACCATGAGAAGTGGGCAGCTATTACAAATTACCAATTTATCCCTTCAGAAAGCACTTCAGAAGAAATGGCCTCCAAACTAATGATAACTGAAAGACAATAAATAGTTAAAGGCAAAGAATACCATATGTTCTTTATTTCTGTGAACCAATAATAAATTAATGCACTAGTTCACACTTTTAGAATTCGGAGAAGCTCATAGTCATCATTATCAATCCTACAGATTGTTTGGTTTTGTCATATTTTTTTTCATTAAAGTAATGAAGTTTTTCAATAAATAAAAATAAACCAGAGAAAATATGCAATGCTAATCTCCCTAAAAAGTTTATTAAATATTCAAAAGCTTTTATGTGAAATAATAAATTTTAGCTGAAGACCTATACATATAGATCACCACTGTGTGTGAGAGAGATATATATGTGTGTGTATATATCCCACAGCTAAGTGTGATTTAAAGGTTTCTGAAGGCTGCAACTGAAGCTGGAATGCATCAGGACTGTCTTTGAAGCTAAGCCTGTATGTCATATTTGTTAGTGTTCATACACTAGTGCAATTAATAAATATATCAAATTGCCAGGTGTGATTTTTATGAAATATCTTTAATGAGTTAATAGTGCAGCTAATATTACTGTAGAAGTCAGACAAAAAATCAGTAACCGATATGCAAATTTAACATCTGAAATAATACCAGCACTTAAAAGTGAATCTGTGGTTTTCAGATAAAAAACTAATGTTGATATTCAAAACACAATGTAAATTTCTTTTTTAAATTACATTCTCTAGTTCTTAAAATTTGATATTATTAAATTCCCTCTAAAGGTGATAGTACATAAAATTCGGGAGTCTCCAGCGCAATTCATTCTCTGGTGGGTGAATAGTTTCACTATACAAAACTATTCTCTAAATACCTGAAGGTAAAGAAATAGAAGAAATTTTAGTATCAATAAGTCTTATGCTGAAATACCAATCAGTTTGCATGTTGCAGGGAAAGGAATCATGCAATATTGTCCGTTAAGTCTACATCTGCTTACATTCCTGAAGAGACACTGGATATATGTTCTTTTGTGACCTGCTCTGTTAAGTGATTTGTGCAGATAATTTAAATTTAAAAGTAATACAAAACCTCTGACACCTATTTCTTCCTTATTTATAGAAGAGTAGCTGGTAAGTTTGTGCATGTTTTCTGCTAGTTGGAAGGAGAAAGTTTATATGAAAAGTACTATGAAGCTTCTACTTCATTGGTAAAAGAGATAGGATTTCACAAAACTAAAACTGTCCAAAGATTGATAAAATCTCCCCAGAAGAAAGAAATTTAAAGGAGTATCTGAAACCATCTCAGAAATATTATGAAGAGAACTGAGAAAGAAATTAAAATTAGATTTGAAGTCTTGTCAAATGTCTGAGGAGTGGCTTGTGGACAGGCTGCAAAGACACATAGCTGGACATAAAATATTTTTGTTAAACCCAGAAAACCTGCAAAGCATCTGACAGATTCTGAAATTCAGTTATACGTACAAATCAGATCAAGGAGCTGTCAGCAATCTCATTGTCACAGATCAAGGAGAGCAAGGGGAAATTTTAAAACTGGTGAAAAGCTTTGGCCATTGAAGAATTTCTTGCTTAAGGTAAGCTGAGCAAAAAAAGCAGGGAAAAAAATTGTCAAGGGAAGAAACTGCTGTGAAAACTATTTGCCTGAATAAAAAACCAAGGGCAACCAGGAAATTTAAGACAAGAGATGTCTAAAAGTTCTGTTTGTCAGCTCAGGTAGAGAAAATTACTAAATCAATGGGAAAATTTGTTTTTCGTGGAAAGCAGAACTCACCAGATACTCTCTAAACTCAATTTAGTATCATATTTCTATTGAATAACTGGAGAAATTAATATTTCTGGTACAAGTTTTGTGGAGTGTAATAAATTCTATGCCTATAAAGAAAAATCTTAGTTAAATGGATCTAACATAAACCTTCAATATGTGGCTTGCATCCATACATCATTTTTTGTTAACGATAGCTTTTCTCAAAGAAATTAACAGGTGGCTGTGGAAAGAAATCTCACTTGAACTGCCAGAAGATTTGAAAAAAATATATATGTCTGACCAGACACCTAGTAGGCCTATGTACTGATGTTGTCAGATATTGATTCTCAGATTTTTATTATGAAATTACTGTAATTGTTATTTATCTGTGAAGCAGACCAACAGAATGAAAACATACATAGGATTAGATGAAAGCTATCCATCATGTGTCCCACAACATATCTAATGAAAAAGTATTGGAACTTGTTCTTATTTTTAGTGTCTTGAAAAGAAAAAAAATAGTTAAATATCTCAAATAAAATTACAAGGGATTGACAATAACATAAAAGCCACAACTATAGAGAAACATGCCTGCAAGACAAAAAAAAAACCCCAACAACCAAACAAGCAAGCAAAAGCTCTTCAAAGACAAATGAAAGCATAAGACAATATATGAGGATTATATATTCAAGTCAGACCGAGAAGAATATCACATACATCTAAGACAATAGCTTAATCTGTTAGAAAACTGTCGAAAAAAACTGCTCAGCAGAAAAAAAACCTAACAAGTATCACTTTTTAATCTTAAACAGCAATATTTGGTACCTGCTTATCTGGCACTAAAAGCAACATATTGCAAACTGTCTTTAGGGGATAATTTTTCACATCATTTGGCAAGAAATAGACAAACTAGTGTATGTAAGTCTGTATGTTGAGTATGTGTATATATGTGTATGTATGTGTGTACTCACACATACATCGTTGGTAGAGAGGATGCATACAACAATGTCAAATAGAGCATTTGCTTTGTAAAGATGAACAGCTGCTGCTGTCTCATGACTTGAAACACATCTACGGCACAAAAGGTGCTAATATTCCTTTAGCCATGTCAGACGCTTCTCTCAATACTTAATCTGTGGCTCCACATCTATCATCAACAAAGATAATTACAGTCTTGTCAAAACATTAAAGAGTGCAATTACCTGGGCATTACAGTTTAAAAATATTTAACCACCTTAAGTGTCTAATTATCCATTAATCTGAAGATAACGTTTGATTGCCTACTGCTGAATTCACTCAGTAATTATATGTTTATCTATATTATAAAATAAAATAAACCTTTCAAGATAATAGCTATTTAAGTTTGTTTCTTAATAAGATTACAAATATATAATCTGCCACAATTTATCAGGCAATTTAGTATTTTCTTTAATAGACCTGCATCACTTTGAATGAGCTGAAACTTCAGTGCTAATGTCAGTTTTAGCACATTGCAGCAGATAAGCAATCATGGAGAAGCCATATTTATTTAAATTTTAATACTCCAGGGGTATTAAAAATAGTAGAGTTTGTAATGGATCTTTGGGGAAATCTCTTTTCTTTTGTGCTTATTAATTTTGTCAACTACCCTGTAAGTCCCAAGGTCACTGACAAGTTAGTCCTACCACAACTACATTATATTTTAGCAAGAGACATCATAGCTCTATGATGTAAGAATACATTTCCTGATTCTTTCTCTTCATGAAGATTTAGCAGTTGTTGAGACAGAATGTAAAAACATTTACAACCGCAGAAAACTTCAGTACTACCAGGAAAGATCTCTCATGACTTACATTTGGCATTTTTACCTGCTTGGGTGTGAGAGAAAGGGTGGTTGGACACAAAGTAGGTATGACATTGCACAATTCAAGAGTACACTACTCTTCTGTAACACAACTGCATGAACACACAAGTAATGGCAAAAGTAGTACTAAAAATTTCCAGAATTTTGTTATTATTGCTGCACTCAGAAAAAAGAAGAATCATAGGAGAGGAAAAAAAGCAAGACAAAAAATTTTATTAAGACTTCTGAATACATTTTCTACTTGAAACTAAAAAAGCTTTAGGGGAAAAGTCTGTTCCATCTGTTAAATTAAAATATGTACTTTTTTAAAATAGAAAAATTTCCTGAAATAGACCTCTTCCAAAAACAGCAACAAGAAAAATATTAATGCATATAGACTGAGCATACAGAGAATAACAGAATGATTTTGAGGTTTAGCCATTAGAATTCATTATTTTCATTAATGAACTGAATTGTATTTATTTAAATTCAAAGCTGTCACCAAGATAAGAGGGACTACAAGAAAAATGAATATATTTAGTAGAAATTCCAAGTGGTCTTGACAGATAGAAATTATGTCTACATTGTCTGAAATAATAGACAGTCCTGAGTAGGTATAAGCATAGTGCTTTATGATGGGAACTAAGCAGCTGCATAAAGATAACATGGGGATAACTGATTAAAAATTTGGCTACAGGGATCACAAGCCTCTATGAATCAGTAATGTCATGTTGTAAAAAAGGGAAGTATCTATTTTCCTTGGAACCATAAAGAATGTACTATGGCCACAGAAAAAGGAAAATATCCTTTATCTCTGAAGAATACAATGAAGATTTACCCACATCCCAATGTGAAGACTCCAGTTCAAGGAAAATGATGCCTGAGAAAGAGATGCAGAGGAAGTCATGGTTATGTGTTATAGATCTCTGAGCATGCTCTATAAAGCAGATTTTTAAATGAACTAAAGATGTTCAGTCTGGAAAATAATCTAGTGAACTGGAGATACAACAATCTTCCCATGCATAAAACATTGCTGAAAAGAAGGAGGTAATCTGCTCTCAGAATTAGGACAAGAAGTAAGAATGTTAAATTCTCGTAAGGAAGGTTCCAGCTGTATATGAGGAACAGGAATAATGAATTATGAAAATAGGTTTCTTAAAGAAGTCATGAACCTTCCCTATAGAAAACTCATTAGAACTGGCTGTCCTGGTTTCTTAAGGAATTTAGTCCTATGTAACAGGTCTGCCCACATACTTCTCGGTGTTTCTGATCCACCAAACATTCAATCAATTTAAACCAGATTTGGCAGAAAAGTATAGGTCTCAAAGATACTTCACTTGTTTGCAGGAAAATACATTATGGGCAAAGGTGAGAGACTTAATTAGAATTCCCTACATGTGTTTTGAATTCAGCCTTTGCTAGATAACACAGACACTCTCTGAGATCCGATGTGACATGAATGTATATGAAAACTAGTTGTTTCACCATTTCTACTGTATCTTGAAGAGACAAGTTTTTGAGGCATGTGGAGCTACAGCTCTATGTGTGCTTCAGTTTTGACTTTGCAGCTGTCCTAGCTGACATTCAGACCAATCTGAATCTAAAAATTACACTTAAATTGTATTTTAGAAGTATTTTCTCATCCAAATTAACTTTCTGCATGTGTTTATTCTGTGATAGTCTGTTGTCTAATTTCTGATTAGTCCTCTGTAGGATCAGAAAAATCTGAAAAAAAAATTACCCATATTGGTTTGAGTATATACAAAATCAGCCAAAAGAAATTATTGTTTCTGTACAGTCAAGCATTTTCACATCATCAGGAAGATAATAACATCTTTGAGTTGTTCTGGGGTGGGGACAGGATGATCCGTTATGTGTCTTGCATGATGGAATTATGTCTGGTCTCCTAGGACCTACTGTGTGCGTGATGATTTAACTCAATTCTTTCTGTCTTTTTCCCATCAAGCAGCCATGACTAAATACAATCAGTGTATAATTTAGCACTTACGTTAGAGCAATGGGCTATATGTATATGGTTTTCCCCAGTGCCTTGATCAGTATAATGCCATATACATTTCAAACACAATTGAACTTCACTAACTTTACTAATCGGATTATTTCCATTTCACATACAAAAAAGCTGACCCCTAAATGTTGTCATGCTATTAAGCCATCCTGTGTTTTACTTCATCATGAGTATGTAGCCTTTTTAATATTTTTACTCAATAGTGGGCACATTCATCCCTTCCCTTCCCTTCCCTTCCCTTCCCTTCCCTTCCCTTCCCTTCCCTTCCCTTCCCTTCCCTTCCCTTCCCTTCCCTTCCCTTCCCTTCCCTTCCCTTCCCTTCCCTTCCCTTCCCTTCCCTTCCCTTCCCTTCCCTTCCCTTCCCTTCCCTTCCCTTCCCTTCCCTTCCCTTCCCTTCCCTTCCCTTCCCTTCCCTTCCCTTCCCTTCCCTTCCCTTCCCTTCCCTTCCCTTCCCCCTTACCCCTCCCCTCCCCTCCCCTTCCCAGATCACTTTCTTGATATAGTTGTCAGCTATAGCAGGCTTTATATAAAGCTTCTCATGTTAATGTGATAAATTTTGTTTTATTTCTATTTCAATAGCCTGAAATCAGAATAGGCTGAATTAACAGCATCTTGCTTCCAAAATGTAACAGTTAACGACTGTTATTACATAAAATTCGTATCATACCAACTGGATTCTTGATCTCTTACTGTTTTTTTAGGGGGAAAAATATGAAATGTTGAAGACAAAAGACAAAATACAAAATAGCTAAGTTCTTATTCTTTAACTCCTTTTCAGATACATAGTATTAAAAATGTTTCTTCTTACAGAAAAAATTTTTCGTTTTTATTTAGTGCAGATGAGAATAACCCTGTGCTGTTTATGTGAGCATGACTGGCCATTACTTCAAATCTCTGGTGACTGTTGGAAACTTTCTTTAAACAGAAGGTACAGTGTCAACATGTAAAATATAATGGTCACATCTGAGTGTAGGAATACGCCCTGTGTCAGGGAAAAAGCCTGGATGTTCACTATCTGTTGTCTCCTCTTCCTCTATTTCCCACAGGAAAAAAAAAGTAGAGCCTGCAAACCGGGAAGGAGCAAGGTCTTCCACACTGGATGAATTCACCAGCCCTGCAGCCATGGCCAAAGCACTTATCTGCTGAAGTGCTCATTACAGCATGGGCCCTTGAAAGCACCAGATTACTTCAGCTCTGCTGACAGGAAGGTGTGCTGATGTGCCGCTTGAAGACGGGTTATCAGTCCTCAGCAGACCAGATCTGCACATACAAAAGGGCTAACAGCGTCAAAAAGTTTCCCTATGCTGTTTGCAGACATAATATATGGTTAAGGGTTTCAAGCATACTGACTTAATTCTTATACGTAGAGGCAGAGGAACAGAAGTGTTAGACAAGTTCGATTTACTTAAATATAAATAATAGCTGCCACTTACAATGTTAGGCCTCAAGACTTCTTATTTTGTTTTCAGCAAAGGATTTCAGGCTGAAAAAGATGACTAAACCTGCTTAAATTACTTCAGACAACTTTGAAAAGCAATTTTCTTCCAGTTTAATACTCTAAATGTTTATCCATAAGGAGAAAAAAAATGCTGTTCGTGGAAAATAGAAGAATAAACTTATAATTCAGTATTTCTGTTAAAGCATACCTGAGATAAATGACTAGAAGACTTCACTGTACTGAAAGAAACTTGATTATATTAAGTTCTCTTAATTTAGGGGGGCAAAAAGTATTTCAAGCATCTTGCACTATTTGTCCACAAAACTGTAAGAAACATGAGAAAAGTAAGGCTTTCTAAATATTAGGTTTCAACAAATCCATACTGCTGCTTGTGGTGTTATTTGTCTAAAATCCCTATTCTTCCAATATTATCTGCTTCCCAATTGACAACTGAAATACAATATTGCTGCTGGGGATACTGATAGGTGAATCTACCAACAACACAGTAGACCAACTATTGTAGTTTCAAGTGTATCAAAACTTCTGCTATCACCATTACTTCTTGGCAAAGAATAGAAATTCATTGCTTGCCAAAGTACTTTCAAGGTCAATGACAAAGCATTTACTGTGAATTCCAGAAGCTGTTTTTATTTGAACAAAATTTCAGAGAAAAAATAGCCTAGCTGCTAAACTTAAAAAGCCTACAGAGCCTCTCAGCAGGTGGAAAAGTACAGAACTAATAGTTTGGACTAAAAATAATAAAATATATTAAGAAACAATAAAGATTTAAAGAAAAAGTATTTTTCCTTTATGTCTTTACTTGTCATTTGCTTCTTCCACAATTGTATATAATCCATTTAAAGGCTATAATATATATTTTAAAAAAGGAAATATTCTTTCCAAATTTTTAATGACACCAAATAAAAGATACATTTATAAGACTATGAGTCTTCAAGGGAAGATTTACTTAAAGCTTAGTACACTTCCTGGGACCATGTTTTGAAGCTACCAGTGCTCTGGAGGCATATGTTAACAATTTTGTAAAGCATACCTTGCTGTCTTAGTGCTGCAGTTAGATAATGGAGTACATGTGCTCCTCAGAAAGGGATTAATAACAATTTCCTGACCTTGGAAACAGTACTAACCAGTGCCATTGTATTTACATGCTAAAAGTAAGAGTTTCTGTAGCCTCGCAATGTTTGGATAATTGTATCTATGAGGAAGCACTCGGACAACAACGCCCTGCTTGAAAGACACCTATACATTTAAGTGTTTTGCAATGAAAAGAAAAGGTCATTTTTAAAAGCAGAATGCACCTCACAGAATGCTGAGGGGGCCAACACAGCTGACTTCATAACTATGCTTTTAGCAGATCCCTGCATCAGAGAATGATGGAATTTTAAGGGCTTGACTTAATTTTGCATGACTATAACTTAATGCTTCTTGGCCTCTCCATTGAATTTATCTGTTTTTGAGAGATGATTTGGCTGAAGAACATGCATGCAATTGCCAGAGCCAGCCCTTCCTTTAGTAGTGATCAGTGATCGGTGTATAGTAACTTCTTTCAGTAGTTTTAGGAGTTTTTTTTCATACATTCCAAGATTGCACTGAAGAGCATGGTAGTAGGAGGCTAACAACAGTTTGAATTGAAGAACTGTGTGCTATTTAGAGCATATCTTAATTTTTTAATGTGTTTATGAAGCTATCTATGAAGAACAACCCTATCTGAGTTCTGCTTATTCAGAGACTAGCAGAGAAGATCAGCTATATTGGTCTGCTGTAGGTTTGACTGAGCTTCTTACATGGAAAAAAAAGGAGCTCTGTGTGTGATCTTTAAGATGTGTTAGCAATGGAGAATGTGGCAGGTGATATGGCTCCCTAGGCGCAAAGAGTGTTGGTGTGGGTGGAGATCAAAGAAACTGCCCAGTTTGAACACTGCAGGAGGCTAGAGAGCTAAAAGTACAATGTTCCTAAGGGACTATAAGAGTAGTTAATTATTCAGAGCTGTTGGTACAATAGTAAGTTGTAATTGATGTTCATAATAAAGTCAGCATAAACTGGTGCTACACAGTGTTGAAAATCCTTTCATTTGTAAGAGAGATCTTATAAGATCAAGAAGAATTGCATTTGTATAGTGGGACTGGATCTTATTTGTTCACTTCATGCTCTGTGCCTTTCTTAACTAGGAATGGTTGACTCTAGCTTCTAATAGAAAGTTGAGGATCTGAGTAAAGAGCCTACATAATAATCTTGGAATTGAATGGGACTTGCAGGTATGATGTCAACATGTAAATATTAATTCATTTTTCAACAAGGCAATTCCAAATAACTTTATAGACTTGCCTTCCTCCAGTGAATGAGTTACAAATGTACTTAATGGAGGCTGGTGGCATGAATGACATTCTTGAAATACCTGGTGTTCCTTTGCTTTCAGTTCTTGGGGGTCAGTTACTGTTCAGGGTTTGCCTGTACTAAAGGTAGCACAGACTCTTGCTTTTTCTTTTTTTGAATACTTTCAGTTTTACAGTGGTAGTTCAGTGTACTGTTCTTATTTTACATCACCTCTGTGAGCTGATGAACATGCATTGAGTTTTAATAAATAGAGCAGGCAGGAATGTGAATGGGATGATTCCAGGGACTGCACCATCGCAACTTTTATAGCATCAGGATAATATGTTTCTGAAATCTGTAAGAAAATGCTGCATAAAACTTTCTTCTGAGAAAGGAAAATACAGTTTCATCTTTGCAATAAAAAACAAACAAACAAAACAAACCACACTCAGGACCTGCAAAATGTGGTAAATTTGTTTCCCTTATAACTAGTTGGGGTTTATTTCTGTACTGCTTCTTAATGTCAAGGCACAATTCATTACATATTTTGTTTTGGGCTGCTGTGAGAGGTCAGTATATAGCTTGTCTACCTTCGTTTCACTTCCATATCTATGGTCTATATGCATAAGTGTATAAATGTAATCTGTTAGGCAATTAATCAGTCAAATGTGTTGTCAACATAGAAATAGGCAATGTCTGCCTGCAGAGATCTTTCAAAATCTGGAACGAAACTTAATTGTTGCTTTCTCCTCAGAGGTAAACGTTTCTAGGGAAACACAGAGGAAAAAAAGTTTTGGCCAAGCTACTGCCACTCTTCACATGCAGGTTAATAGTTCAGGTTCTCTAGCTGGATTCACCTGCCACAGCCTGACAGGACTCTCAGCAGTCAAGAGCAGCAGTGGCTTTTTCTTTGGCTGAGCACAGAAATTGGGAGATTTCAGACATTCTTAACTAGGAGACATTAATGAATTACCTAAATATGTAGTTCTGGCTCCCCTCAGTTTATCTTTTGATTAGGATAGAAACTGAAAAGTAACTTGCACCTTTTAAAAACAGATGCATATATGGAAGAGGTTTAAGGATACCCTGTGAGTAGAAGGGTTTACCTTTCCAAGATAAACCCCCAAATTTTTGTTAGACTCCATTTCCAAAACTGCTCTTTCTCTTAACAAATAGCACAATGCCTAACCTGCTCTTTTACCATTCTAACCTACTTGCTTTGCAGAATAAGTACGTGTAGATGTGTAGGTCTTCTCACCTGAAGAGAACAAATGTTTAATTACATCTTTATCATGAGTGTGTTCTAAATCCTGATTTTATAAGACAATATGGAATTAGGTTTCTTATAACTTTTTTCAGATGAAACAGTTATATTTTGTACTGACATCATTGAAAGTCTGTGAGAAAGCTGGTTTATCACATATTTTAAAAAGTTATGAGGAAAAAACAGGGCTTGCATGTTCCTTGTTCTCATATTTACCTCATACAAAGTTATTTGAATAAAATGGTCTAAACTTTTTAGAAGGAATAGACTTCTTTACAATATCAGGCAGTCAATGAACAGGTTACCTATATGGAAAATGAAAAGCCCACCCTACCTCTAATTAAAACAGATGCCATCTAGAACTGTATTGTTCTTGGTCCTAAATCATATGACAGATAAGCTAGTCAAACAGCGAAGTTTTGTCAGTCTAGCCTTGCAGCTAGGCAATTCCATTCCTTTGACTGGAATTTCCCAATTCATTTCACCTCATAGCAAGTTTCTTCTTCCCTGCTTCCTTTTTTTTTGTTGTATTCGGCCTCTGAACTGCAGAAGCACTTACTTTTATAGTTCTCTAATTTACCGATCTAAAACTTTCTTCAAAGTTCTTCTAGTAAGAATCTTGTGAAGACTCTTTCTGTCTACAAGACTTAGCTTTCTTGTAGAAAGCACTTGTAATAGACAATACATAGAGAAGCACAGCTGTGATACATCAACCTGTACCAAAGTCCTGTTTACAAAAACAACTCAAAAAATAAATTACTTAATAAGCAAAAGGTGTTTTCAGCCTTACCCCCCCCCTCCCCCTTAGGCAAAAAAAAAAAAAAAAAAAGAGTGGCTTGTATTCTTTTAAAGCAACCATCCTCTCTGACTCTGCTGGTCAGCCTGCCAACCACATCTGCTCTCTCAAAACCTGCAACTGCTCTTTTCCCATAGGCACACATTAAATCCCTTTCTCCCAGACAGTTTTTCTGTAGTTGAGTTACATGAACCACATTATAGGAGACAGTCCAATGAGAAAGAGAGAATTACTTTTCAAGGCTTATCAACTTCTTTCAGAAATTCACTTGGCTTTCAGAAAGCAGCTTTAGTCAGTACTCTCAGTAAACCTCCTCCTCCTCCAAGCAATCTCTTTTTCTTCTTTTGTCTTTGTGATCAATTTCTGGGCAAAGCTCCATTCATTTTGTCACAGACACTTCAGACATCACATTATGTGTTTGAAACAAACCCAAATCACCATACAAAGAAATGCATCATCCACAAAGTCCATCTAACTTAATAGATGATGGTTTAGTTACTGCATGCTTTTGCTGAAGTCTGTGCAACAACAATATTATTAACATTTCTGCTTAGTCCTCATTCCATGTTGGTCTGTTGAAAGTCTCTGACTACTTTGGCACTCACTACCTTGGTTAATGCCTGGTGAGACTGAATGCAGTCACACCTGACAGAGAGCACATCTGCACTGCAGCTATTCACTGTGCCTAGTCTATTGTACATAGGTTTCCTGCTCGCTGATATCTAGCTGTCATTTCTTTAATGAATTGGTAATGTGGGGCTCTCTGACGACACCTTAAGATGGTATTCATGTGAGTTGTCCTAATATTATATACCAAATACTTTCCAATACTGGAAGATACACCTCTATCACAGCTTCCATGTTCTCTTCCTTACCTACTTGCTCTTACTTTTTCTGTGCTTGTAGTTAATCGGTGTGCTCCACAGCTTAGGCCTAAGTGGCACTAACATGGAGCTTTACAGGTCTACTTCCACTGTTTTAGATTTAAGACACTGCAAGAACCCTTCCACCTCCAAATGAATTAATTAATATCCCTCACTTATGCATCTTACTTCAGTATGTTAAAAGGATGCCTGCAATCTCAGACACCAGTACAGTTGTATCATCTATGTACAATCATTTAAATAAAAAAGTGACAGTACAGTACAACTCTTTTGATTAAGAAAATAACCACTCTTATTTTTGTATTATAAATACTTATTCTTGCAGTACTTTAGTCTGTTATGAATTTAAGCTGTGCCCAACAAAAATCATAATGAATCCTTCTCAAAGTTGCTGAATTAACTGAATGAATGAACAGATATCCTGCTATTTTGCATATTGCTCTCTTTTTTCTCACCCCAACCACCAAAAAAATAAAATACCAGTTCTGGTTTTATCCAACATACTACAAGCATCATGCTCCTGGGTCTGGACAGCCTGAATTCAATTGTTGCCTTTGTTAATTAGGATTCACTGAATTTAAATAGTCAGGCTTTCACTGTCATCTTGCTCAGTAAGAAGAGCACATCATAGTTCATCTAGGTGAAACCTGAAAAATGGAAGTGAAGCAAGAATTTTGTTATTTCAGGTGGTTATTGGAGCTGATCGAGAGTAAAGAATACCAGAATTTTAAAAGATGACTTCTTTGCAAAAGGCCAGGGATGGTCATAACTCTTTTCTTATAACTTTTTGTGAAGAGAGTAGTAGTTATTCTGAAGTTATTCTTTTCCACTAAAGCATGATTTCTATTATTAAAATAGATAATCAGAAAATGTACTTATTTTTATCAAAACTCCTAATAATACTTTTTATTTTACTATTTCTACTAACAAGACTGAATTTACATAATACATGGATATTTTGTCTAAAAAAAACCCTTAAAATCAGGTACACATCATGAACAGAGAACACAGATGTCTGTCAAATTTGTGTTAAAAAATGTACTAAATCTTGTTATAATTTTTTTATGTGATAGTGACTGCTTATATTGTGCAAAGAAAAGTTGCAAGCCTTGAACATGAAAGTCCATGTTTATTTTCCTGATTTACCGTGCTGTTGTGTAGCTTACAGAAATCTATACTGTGGCCTTCATTTTGTGCAAGGCTTGTATAACATTAAAGTCAAAACATGTAACATGCAAGACATACAAAAGAAGCCATATGAAGAAATCTTCTGTTTTTTCATTCATGTTACTTCAGGCAGCCTTCTATGTTTAGACTGACCAATGGCATGTTTAAATTAGCATTTGAGGTCACTTCTTTCATACTAGTAAATTCAGTGCATGCTAAAAAGCTACCAAAGTAACACTCAATTGAATTATGCAGTTGGGTAACCAATGTTCGTGCTTTGCTCTCCTTGAAAGTAGGCAGAGGTTAAGACAAATGCAGTCTAGAATGGATGCAGAAGAGAGTGAACAGGAGCTCTTACACCCTTGACCTTTTCCCCAAATCCCTAGGACTCTGAAGAAATTTCTCTATCCCTTGTGCATGCTTTAATATCCTGTTGACTTTCTTTGCCTAAGGATTTTTAGAAGAATAATCGTGGGCTTTTGTTCTGTCAGTGCAGAGGGGGAAAAAATGGGAATACAAGTTTTCTGAATGCTTTTTAATGGAAAATATGACTAAGAAAGTCTTAAAGAGAATAAAATTAAAAACAGGAGTAGGGAAAAGTACTACTACTACTACTACTACTAAACTATGGATATATTATAATATTTTATATAATATAAATTATAATACTGTTATAAATAACTCATAATAATTAATAATGTCTGATATAGTGATTCTGAGTTCCTTTTCAAGGGAACTGACTCAGAGCATGAACAAAAAACACGCTTATATTCATTTGCTCTGTATCAGCCCCATGTTATTCAGGATACGTAGTGAAGCTATGTGAAAGTTAACACAAGGTACTACTCTCTGTGTAGTCCTAGCTCTGTCCTTGCATGTAATCCAGAGATAATCAGTGATACTCTATCAAAAGTTGAATTATGTCAAGTAACAAAAGCCTGTACTACCAAGCACTTAGGAAAAGAGGTGGCTTGAGGACTGTGCAATCAATCTGAATTCTGATGTTTCCAAATCCATCCTGCAATTCTCTTCCTTCTCCTGCTCTTGCAGTAAGGCAGTACATCCAGGCAGCTTGATGTGGCTGCTTAATGCATTGCTTAACACTAATATAAACCTGGTCTGGGAAAGTGCCAGGGAGATTTTGACACACAGCCAGGATTTTTTCCTGAGGAACAGAAGTTAAGAGAAGAGACACTTCAGTTTTTTGTACCTTCAGTCAAATTTGAATGTGATTCCGTGAAAAGAGAAAACTCAGCCTTGCCATCTTCACAGACTTCTTCCCTTCACAGTCTGCAGCAAATAGCAGAAATGTGGACGTTTTGAAAATCTTCTTCAAATTGGAGAGCATTAGACATTTTGAATATATAAGCTTTAATAAGTTACTATAATATTCAGGAATGGATTTTCTGGACTCAGGCAGAAGGAATGTGCCACTCACCATTAAAAATAAACTTTAAATAAAAAAAAAAGCATTGCAAAGCTGAGAAAAGAGTGCCTCCATTACCAATATATTAAAAGAAGTCCCGTTTGGTCCCTTTTTCTGAAAGCATCTTTGTAAAATAGGTTTATTTCTTATGTAAATGTGCAAGGGCAAAATCTCCCATAACTCAAAGGGAAATTTTATGAGGTAAAAATCTTCAGTAGCTTTGTACTCATAGGACATAGATGAGGGATTGCACATTTTTCAGGATGTAAATGAATTTATCACTTTGTAAGTTATACATCAGAGCCACTCAAAAACCGAATGCATGCATGTTTGGTGAGAGCAGAATAGGCCTCCAGCTGCACTGCTTTCACAGCAGGAGATAGGGTAGTGCACGGCTTTATAATCGTGCGGAACAAAGAGAATTTTCACCTGCTGCTGTACAGCTGAGCTCTGGTAAGTCATGATTTTTAGGAAGACATTAATATATATAAATGCATTCACATATATAAATCTATACTTAAGTGCATAGTTTGTTTAAAATGCATCAGCAGAGTGATCATAAAAGCATTATACAACTGGTAAATAGAAGGAAAAAGTTGAAGAAACTACAAAAGCAATTGTAATAAAAAAGAAGAAAAGGAGCTTGCAAAATATGTAAATTATATGAACGTCATGCAAGACCAAAGAAAAACTAATAAATGTTGGGTCATGTGTTGGACCTGCTTATTCAGTCCTTTGCAAATCCTAAATTCTTTATGCCTTGAATAGAAAACAGAGAAGTGTGAATAGACTCCTTCCTCTGACACCAGTCTGTGAATATATCCAAACAAAGCTTCAATGTTTTGTTGCTGTGAGGCTCGCCACTTAGTTTTTCTGAATACCTGGCTAGTGTCACATTTCAATGATCTTAAATGATCTTTAGTAGTACTCAGAGGAAATCCTCTGTTGCCTTTTTTTAGAGATTTGATCCAATGTCACAGTAGCTGTTGAATGTTCCTTAGACATTGCCTGATTTAGAAAGGTTTAGAACAAAAAATGCTAGTAATTAAAACGTGGTCATTCACACGTCAAAGAGGAACAAATGTCTCTCTGCAAGATTTTGAAATGGTGACCTTTTTTTTCTTTAAACTTCAACGTGAAACTATACATCTTTTTGATGATACATAAGCAGGTGGTTTGGGATGTTGGGAGTTTTTTAATTGTTTTCAGCTGCCATCCCTCTGTCATGTGATTATGTGTGCTTTCTTTACCAAAATCTAATTTCATTAGTTTGGTTTTCATAGCAGTAGGGGAATGCTGAAGAACAGACTGTAGTTCTCACTTATGCAGTGACCCAACCCCCTGTGGATTCATGAAGATTCCTAGGGGTGTTGTGTCTTCTTCATCTCTGGCTGCTTCCACTGGTCTCCTACAAGGCACTTTTTTCCACCCTTCTTAATTTAAAAAATCACCCTTCTACTAGCAGACTAAATGAAACCACTTCCCTGTGTTTTTTTTAAACAGGGTATTAGTGAAAAGGAGACTTTGTTTTCCATTTCTCTTCTTTGGTTGGGATCATGTGACAGTATGAGGATGGTGTTAGGATGAAGATAGTGCGTCAAACCTGCATTTAGCAATTATCTACTGTGGACCTAAGTTAGACGCTTTCATTTTGCAAAGGAGAGAAGATTTAGTTTCAAATATCTATGATGTTTATTAGAAGGGATTTTGCTGTAGGCATATTGATCCATGGGAACTATTCTATTACTCACAGTGAGCACTAGACTCCTTAGTAGTGAGTAGTAGTGAACTTTTTGGTTAAATTAAAAATAAAAAAAACCCCAAACCATAGCATTTTTGAAAAGTTCGAATGTTTTGATTGTTTGTTAGATATGTTTTTAATTGGAAATTAAATGCAAGACTTAGCTGTAATAACAGTAAAGCTGTATATTACAATAAAAGCTGATCTATTGCATGTAGCAAGTAGAACTGATAGCCTAATGTACTAAATAACATTCTTAGAGAATATTAATGGAAGTAAGTTATAAAGGGTACACTGAAGGAGTCTGAAGGTTTTTTCTTCAAAGCCTTCACCAAAGTGTTATTTCTGGGGTCAAATGAGCAGCTTTTCCTGGGCTTTGTTAAAGTAGAGAAGGTAAACAAGCAACTGTTTTGATTCTAATGAGATACGATGTTAAATTTGCCTCTTGAGTTCTTCTTAGGTGTCTTTCTTCTGTGTCTTTCCTTAATAATCTCAATGTGACCAGTCAGACATATAATCAGTAAAACTATGAAGAGTTATTTGGGTTCTCTTCAATGTAACGTAATCTAACTTAAGGTTATTATATCACCCATATTTAGGTTTGCTCTACTGCCCACCAGGCTCTGAAAACATGACCTGGAGTCTCATACCCACTATTAATATTTATTTATTGAGTTCTGAGGAAAGATCATGAGGGATATAATTCAAAAGCCTTGTTTTAAGTTCCTCTTCTTTTTAATCTTGGCAGATGCCTAGCCTTCATCACCATGCTGGTTGTCATTTCAAACAGGGATGGCTTTCATAGAGGATGGAATATTTTATTTGTAGCAAACATGCAATGTTTTCAAAATTAACAAGCTGGGGATTATAAAAATATATCAATTTTTAAATTAATAAATGTTTCCCACCTAAGTACGCCTTCTAGAAAAGAAACAATTAAAAAAATTGCTGGTCTTACGAGGATGAATTGCAGATTCGGAGAAGAAAGAAAAAAATCTCAATTTTCAATTAATATAATACCTACTAGAAATTGTATAACAGTTGTAATTATCTCATCTTTTAAATGAAAAGTAATGCTTGCTCCTGATTAGAATAGTCAGTCACATTTAAAAGGTAAAACCTAGATCATCTGTGGTTAAAAAGAAAGAAAAAACACAGGCAGCAAGAGCAAATACTAACATTACCTTCTAATAAAAGATGATAGGCAAGTAATAGCATATCTGACGTTCACAAATGATCAACTCAGAAATTTCTATCAAATCATTACAGTTGTATGAAAATACATTTAGCACTCCAAACTGGTAGGTTCATGGGAAGTAATCCTTTAAAATTACTGTCCTTTAAACAAAAGAATTAGTTAGGTGCCCAGATCTGTATAACTACATTGAAGATATTAAAAAAAAAAAATGCAATCAACTAAGTCAGGTGCTGATGGATTCCTGGGTGATTTTTAAACATTCATAAAATACTTAACTTCATTTTATAAGCATATACTAGAGCTTTATTGCACTGTTAGGGCAAGAAAACAGTTCTATTTTAAGTTATACTTTGGACCGTACATTTATTTGTGCATGAACACATACTTACATGTCCATTTAGAGGCAAATGAATGAATATTAAAGAACATTTTCTCATTCAGCCTAAAATGTCACATAAGTTTTCAAATGCAATGACAGCAATTTTTCAGAGAAAACTTACCTCATCTGAAAAGCCTTTTTTGAACTATTTGACCCAGAATAATGTTCATATATTCAATTTTTTTTTAAAAAAAAGTCTATCCATTTTCTATTTTCTCAAGCTGCAGCTTCAACTGTTCCACACAGGGGAAAAAATTGTATTAACTACAAAAATAGTATTAAGTATGAACCTTAAAATATTAAGGATTGGCAATTAGCTACATATGTAATACCTTTATTACTTCTAAAGATTTATGTAAAGTCGGTGGTGTTAATATTGAACCATTTTGCAAAGGCATTCAGGTAAGATTAAGTTGTGAAACCATACATATACGTGTTTTGAGATAAGGAGGGGAATACTTATATTTTACACTGTACATTCCCTGAAGGGGTGCCTACTGCCTACTCTACCTGATATGGCAAGAAATGGAGGGTGAGGAATGATGACTTGGTAACACATTAGAAACACCAACATAACACGATGCTCTGTTTCCAGTGGAAAGCACACGGCTGTGAGGACTGAAATAGGTTTTTCCTCCTGCCGTTCCCTACCTGCCCCCGCAGAAGACCTGGGCTAGAATTGCTGGGGTTGTGCAGAGTAGGAGTCAGTATCTGCCCAGGGAGAATGCAGGCGGCAACCACAATTTCTGCAAACTTTACTAGATTGGTGCTGGGTTTCTCACTGGATTCAAAGGCACAGTCATGTTAGGGTTTATAAAAACGCAGTATAATCCCCAGCTCTTGGACCCTACCCAAAATGTTATGACAGTCAGACCTCCCCACAAGCTCAAAACTTTTGTTTGGGACTCTGTGAGTCTCAGTCTAGCCATGTGAAAGTTACAGGTACTGAGGGCAACCACATAACCCCTCTGCAAATCTGACATCTGTTTGGTAGCGTCAGTCCAGATACACCCACACAACAGTGGAATATGCACCAGCTGGGGTATGGTGTTCCCAGGATATTCTCAGATGATCAAAGGTTTATAAAACAGCGGGTTTGTACACTCTCCTGGGGGAGGTGCTTCATCCAGTTCTCTAAAGCTTCAGTATGTTTTGTGGTAAATGTGAGATACGATGCTGAGGCAGTGGGTTTGGGACAGTTATCTCCTCCACTACCGTTAGGAATACCATATTCTGAAATATCTGATATCTGCAAGGGCCACTTTGAAATATATGAAGGCAAAAATTTTGTTTGTGTGAGCATGGAAAAGCTATGCATCCAGATGCCTTTCTCAGGCTGCAGGGGCTGTTCACAGTGTGAGAGGCTGGTGTGCTGTCAGTGCAGCTGGATTTTAAGCAAGTCACTTTGTGAGCAAAACCACTGCACTCCAGACTGCTAGGAATTTGTGATTTATCTCCTCTATTAGAAGTCCTAGCCTCGGTAATCACAACTCACCTGCTATCTCCTGCAACACCTGGACATAAGAGGTTCATGCTGTATATAGTCCAGTGTGTGATTATGGGGACTGATCAGAAGGTAACAGCAATGCTGAATACATGGCAGATGAACTTTACTTGCCTTCCCTTACTTGATAGGACTAGTTACCATTTTTGTTCTTTACCTGACATCAGTTTTCACAGAATTTGTAAGCTACTACCCACCTTTCATTTTTTTTTTTATTCCCACCAGACTGGGTTGTCTGCTAGGCTTCACAAGGATCCTTAGCATGTTCTCAAGGATGATCCTACTTAGACATGTTTCCCAGCATCTCCCTGCACGTGCAAAGCTTTCCTACCTAAATCTTGTTATTTCCTTTCCTCAAATCTCCACACTTGCAACTCCCAGCTAGTCTATACAATACAAGTGGAGGTACGTATTTCTGTTTTGACATTTTGGAGCAATATGGATATTAAAACATTAGAATTCCTGAGTCTTGAGAACAGGCTCACTACAGCTGTAGTAATGAAATATATTAGCTTGTATATGACCACTAATAGTCAGCTTTCCCGATAGACAAAATTTAAGGCTAAAAGATTGCAATTTCCTTCAAGCATAGAGTTACAACAATACCACAAAAATACAGAGGAAAAAAAAAAAAAAAAAGCAACAAAATGCATGATGAAGGCTATGTTTAACAAAAGCCACTTTTTGGTCCTCAGCATCTTAGCTAGATTCCACTCCTCCTTCTGTTAGGTCAAGCTGGAATGTCCTTTAAATTTAAGGCAGATCTCTCTTCCTCCTATTTTCTCAAGTACTTGCTGTCCCCTCTCATCAGGGAGATGGGGAAGAAAAAGAAAGGATGGGACAACTATACATAAAAATACGCTTAGCTAGACTGTCCTAGCTTTCACTTGTGTCTTGGGAGACTGCTTCCTAGTTTGCAAAATTCAACACTGAGACACTTCATTGTGTTACAGTCAGTCCCTTTTCTCCACCTTCTTAAGGTTCTTCAGTTAGCATTTCTATCCTACGTCTTCATTATCACGTTCTTGAGTTTAGGCTGTTTTTAACTTGTGCATATTTCTGGAGACATATTCATAAAAAACTTATTCTTTATAAGAAATTTAAAATGAATAGCCCTCTTTCCTATGTTAATTCTCTGTTTAGTTCGGAAGGAAATTTCTTTTTGTTGAGACTATCACAAGACCAGATTTAAAGGTTATCTTCAAGGACAGAATTGGTGGACAAACAGTTAGGTCAATATCATAATTTCCCTGTGGGAGAGGAAGGAATTGTTTGAATAGAATATGCTTAGAATGAATTTGGTAGCTTTTGTTCCACTGTAATGCTTTTCATTAACAGGGGATAAATCTGACAATTTATAGGCTAGAAAGCCATAGAAAATATGAAGAAAGGTAGTAAGTAGGTGGAATTAATAGATGTATTAAACAGGACTTCCCATGACAGAAAACTTTGAAGAATCAGAATTCAAGTTTGTCTTCAAGCTTAAGTGTACTTCACTAAGTTTAACCTTTGAGTCTTTCAAGATAATAATAATAATAATAATAATAATGGTGATGATGATGATGATGATGATGATGGTGATGATGATGATGATGATGGAAAATAAAACTTTATACACAAAACGTGATTTCATTCCCTAAAAGTTTTCCTGCATCTGTTTCTGAAGATTGTTGGAGTATCATAGGTAAAATGCCAAACACATTATTTTAAATCGAACACTTAGTGGTATTCATGTTTCATGTTTAGAAACTGGCAGAAGCCAGTCAGAAAATCATTGGTTTTATAGCTATATTTTTTTGCAGGGGGATTAGTCTTAATGGGTTCTTTAAGATTTAACTACCTTAATTCAAAACATTTCCCCATAAGCAGAAGCAAAGTATCTTACTCTTGGATATTGCACTTCATAGTCAAATATATCAGCCTAAGCACTTTACGATAAAACCAGTGTACATACACTTCTAATATCCCTGCTAGAGAGCACTGCTTTCCAAATCTGGACTGGGGCAGACATCTGGGAAAAGTAATGCCTCAGGCTGCTGTAGTTACCTCTGAGAGAACACATCTGTCAAAACAAAGTTAGGTTGCCAACTCAGGTACTGGGGCCCCAAGCATGCCCATGGTATTTCTTGTTTTGGGGCAAAGAGCAAAAAGAATAAATTATGATTTGTGTCAAAAGGCAGAGTCTCAGGGGAGCAGAGATTAGACTCTCGCTAGCTCTGACAGAAAAGCAGAGATGACAATATTCCCTTTTTTGATCTCCACAACCAGACTAATCAGCTATAATATATCACCCTATAAAGAAGATGTCACTTTTTTTTTACCTTTTTGACACAGGTCAGAATCAACAGGGTAAGATATTAGCCTACCTGACTACCCTATATTTGGGGGATGAAATAATATGCACTATGGGTCTGCATAGTAAGGCAGTAATAAATATGCATGCAGTTTCATGCAGGAACTAAGGGCTTTGCTTTTTACAATGCTCATGGAAAACAATAGTTTTTAAATGTTGTCTATCTAGGTGATTTATGTTTCATGCTAGTTCACAAAGGACTCTGGTTAGTATGTGATTTATGGGTTAGAGTGAAATAATTGTCCAAAGCCAAGCTGAAGATAGGCTTCCAACACATTAATAATACATTAAGTTAATGTTTCTTTCTTGGCATTGCCTATGCAAATTCATATTCTCATAATAAAAATTACTTTTTATTTTATGTTGGAAATGGCTTTAGGTGAGAACATGTTTTTTATCAGGTGTCTTGATTAAATACTGTCAGTTCCCTGATAAACTTTTAACCAGAGATTTTCCTTTAGACTCAGCTGATATTTGGTCAGAAAAGAAGAGGGGGCATCAGCTTGCTTTGCTAAAAACTGAGAGGGAGCTCTCTGTGCTGCTCTTTGGCGAGTGTGGTGAAAATTCATCCTGGTTAGAAAATTCAAACACTGATAACTGTCTCTGGAGAACTGTTCATGAATTTGAATCATCCACAAACAGGGGGCATACAAAGTCAGATTTAAAATATATAGTGCCAAAATTCATTCATTTTGTCAAGCAAGCACAGGTGAAGATAATTTCATTTAAATTAATTACTTTCTGACAGAAGCAAATGGCAATACATATTGTCTGTCCAAAATAGTATTAGATTTGATTGCACTTATGTTAGGTAGACTAGAAATTAACTTCTCTGCTTGAAATGATTTGTGACTTGATTACCTGCTGAATCACTTCCCTTTCCAAATCATGATTTCATACCAAGAGGCATATCAGAAATAATCTTTTACAAAATATATAAGGAATTCATTCATGGCAATATATTCTTCAGAAGGAATCATACTGTTTTTCCTGTCTCCTTTTTGTGGCTCCATTGAGTTTGTGCCTGTTAAGTTTCTGAGAATATTTGCCTTCCCGAGATTTCTGAAGAAAAACAGGGTAAAGCATTTGGGGTGACTGCTTTGGGGAATCTTCCTTATGAAGTTGTGACTTTCACAGCAAATATGGTGTATGAATGTGTTATGAC
This sequence comes from Falco cherrug, assembly GCF_023634085.1. Taxonomy (NCBI): domain Eukaryota; kingdom Metazoa; phylum Chordata; class Aves; order Falconiformes; family Falconidae; genus Falco; species Falco cherrug. The sequence goes on from NC_073699.1 coordinate 66,621,019, forward strand.
CACAAGACTATTTTTGCGGGGAAGTAACAAGACAGTTCAGATGTCTTCCTATAATACAGAGTGGCCTTGCTATGTATTTGTGCCACAAGCTGCCAATTAGACCCATATGCAAATGAATATTTGATCATTCTGACTGCCGCTATCCAAAGCAGCTGAAAATAAATACCACACCAATTATTTTATAAGCTCAAGCTGGCTAGTTTACACTCTGTACAATGCAAAATGAAAATGCTTTGTATTTTACAAGTATTTTGCTTGTCTTTTATTGCATTTTATTATAAATAAATACATAAATAAATGTAACGCAACTCATACATGGATTTTAAAGAAAAATACGAGAGCATTAATAAATAATGGGGGGGGAACTGCTGAAAATTATTAATGGAGATATTATTATCTATGCCATCAAAACCATTTTCCATGCATGTTATATGATAAAATAATATAGTCAAGAATAAATGTCAGTTAGCTTTGGAAATATATCACCTTCTTCAATTTCACTTGCAGGAAATTTTTCATACAGCAGAGTTCTGACAACATGTATGTTTGGGAGGTGACACAAGTTCTGCTGTATCGTTACCTCTTGCTGCACAGATTGAAAAACTAAAAAATGCACAGGAATGCTGTATGTTCTGAAACTGCTGCCCCTTTTGTACGATATACAGCATAATCTTAAAAAAAATAATTAAAAAATCATACCATTGCCTCTACCTCGATTTGAGGACACATACAATTTTTCTCAGATCCTACAAATCAATTTTTGCATAGCTGAGAGGTGGTGAAAAGCGGGCAGGGACTGCATGTGAAACAAAGTCTATAAACTTATGAATTTTTCAGGGTTAATCTGTAAAGGAAATGTCTTTTTGTCAGTTAATTGAATAGGATTATGTACTTTTCTGGTAGCAATTGAAAGGAAGTGTTCCTCTCCTTTTTGATCCTTCAAGAGCTTTCTGTACTTTAAACAATTGCTAGTCTCATTTTGAACAAAGCTTGTATTTAATATGTTGTAAGGTGTCTTGAAAGGATTCTATTTTAGGCATATCACAATTTTCTCTCTAAAATCACCGAATATTCTGATTTGACATATCATTAAAAGATAAATTAAGGAAGAAATCATATTCTGCCCAAAGTACAAGTTCAAACTTAAAATATCCTTTTGACATTTCACTAGAAATATCTAGGAAGCCACAACTGAATATAGGCTAATTATTTTTCTCTATTCTTTTTTATGATGGTATAGTTTATAAACAATTTTGTAATTATATAGACATTTTTGCTTGGATAAAAGTAATGAAGAATATTACTCCTACCAGATGTTCCAAAACTCATATAATTGGGAATCAAGTTACTAGAAAATAAAAGAACAGCTACATTTTCATCTGTTTCACCATTATTAATTGACTTTCACAAATAATTCAGGAAAAATAAAATAATAAGGTTTATTCTGGGGAAAGATAATTTTCTTGGTCTAGTGTCATAATTTTCACACTCTTTAGACTTGGATGCAGAGACAACAGCAGTCAATGAAGATACAAGATTCCTTAGATCATAATATTAAGATTCTTTTGGGGGGGGTTATTATTTTTTCTTTTTTTTTAAATAAGATTCTATACCTGGTTTATGATGGGCTAGCAAAAATACTCTCAGGAAAGTTTAAAATGTTGTGGAAATCAGAAACATCCAGATTTCTCTTTTATCTCCTACTTACCCTATATAGAACTGTAGAATCATAGAAGAGTTTGGGTTAGAAAGGACCCTTAAAGCTCATCTAGTCCAACCGCCCAGCAATGAGCAGGGACATCTTCAACTAGATCAGGTTGCTCAGAGCCCCATCCAGCCTGACCTTGAATGTTTCCAGGGACGGGGCATCTACCACCTCTCTGGGCAACCTGTGCCAGTGTCATGCCACACTCACAGTAAAGAAATTCTTCCTAATATCTCATCTAAATCTATTGTCTTTCAGTTTAAAGCCATTACCCCTTGTCCTATCCCTACATGTTCTTGTAAAACGTCCCTCTCCAGCTTTCTTGTAGGCTTCCTTCAGGTACTGGAAGGCTGATATAAGGTCTCGCTGGAGCCTTCACTTCTCCACTTCACTCTCCAGTTGGGCTGGAAAACCCCAACTCTCTCAGCTTTCATAGGAGCGGTGTTCCATCCCTCTGATAATTTCTGTGGCCCTCCTCTGAACTCGCTCCAACAGGTCCATGTCTTCCCTGTGCTCAGGGCTCCAGAGCTGGATGCAGTACTCCAGCTAGTTATAGAGTCAAGCTACAAAGCTTTTCCTTATAATTCCATCACCCAAGCACGGCACTTAATTTTCTAGATTGTATCTTTCTTATTTCCTGCAAGATTAATCTCTACATGTAAGCTCAGAATTTTTTTTACAGAGAAAGCCTAATTTGCAGAACGTTAGATAGGCAAAACCAGCTAAGTTATAACAATGTCATTATCCATTTGCTAAGAATATTGTCTATTGTTTTTGAAAATCTGAAATAAATCTGACGAGCTTTCAGCTCTAGAAATATGTTTAATTGCCCCAGTCTACAGGACACTGTAAGCTGCAAATTGCTGATTCATAAAACTTCAGGGCAGTATGGTGCCATAAAAAGTAGGTATCTAGGAGAAGAGCTTACGAAGGTTTTATTTAAGCTTATCATAAAAATCGAACCTTTTGCACTGGAAGTGTTTATGAAGTATGATTTACAGAACCACAGTAATGCACTCTCTTTGTCATTCCCATACCTTTGTAGTTTTTCTTTCTCAAACAGTTTAGGTTTATTCTTGTCCATCATGGTTTGCACATACCTAAAGCAAACACAAGCAATTAGTTTTTTGTGTTGTTGTTGTTTCTAAACATTATCTGTTTTTCTCAGAAGTCATTCGCTCTGCTAGATCTGCCTCAATGAGCAGCATAAGTAACTAAAGACACGGTCATCACTGCGGAGGGCACAAAACGCCTATGTGCGACACCTCATTTTTCAAATTCTGATGGACTTGTGCCATTGTTTTTTAACTTTTGTAGTTTAGATGTTTGCTTCACTGAGTTAGTTGTACTGACACAGTATTTCAGCGGTTGGTTGTGGGGTCTACGCGGCTTCCTGAGGAGACGCGCAGAAGATGCCCTCCTGGGCCGCGTTTCGAAGGGATCTGCCAGCCGAGCGGAGGCTGCCGCGGCCAGGGCGCTCCGGCAGCCTGGAGAGCCGTGGCCGTGGGTAACACCGCCAGCGCCGAGGAGAGCGCCTGCCCTCAGCCCGCGCCATGCCCGGGGGCCGGGGGGGTGTCACCCCGCACCCGGCTCAGGGCACCCGCGCCGCCCCCCAGTGACTGCAGCCCAGGCGGCCCCCGGCCCTCGGCGGCGGGCAGGGCCAGCGCTGGAGGCGGGTTCCGCGGCCGCGGCGCCGGGGGCGGTGTCCCCGCTCCGCTCCGCCCGCCACCCCGCCCGCCTCCCCGGCCGTAGGCGCGGGCAGCCGCCGGGCAGAGGGGAGCGGGACGGCGGCCGGTGCAGCGGGGCGGGGGAAGCGAGGGGCCGGCGGAAGAGCGGAGCGGGGCGGCCGCCCCCCGCCCCCGGGGCGGCGCGGCGCGGAGCGGCGCGGCCGCGGGAGGAACGCGGCACGGAGCAGAGCGCGGCGCTTGCCGCTGCCTGGATGCCAGAGGTGCCTCGGGAGCCGGCGGCCGGCGGCACCCGGGAGGGCCCGGGGGAGGAGGCGGCGGCGGCGGCGGCGGCGGAGGACGACGACGGCGACGACGACTCTGAGCGCGGAGGGGAGGAAGCAGACAACGCTGGCCATGGCCTCCAACTTTAACGATATAGTCAAGCAGGGCTACGTGAAAATCCGCAGCAGGAAGCTGGGGGTAAGTGAGCTCTCCCTTCGCCCGCCTGGCCGGGTTGGGGGCGAGGCGGTGGCGGCCGCCTTACCGGCCTGGGGGTCGGCGGTGCCCCGGGCGGGGGCCGACAGCGCGGGGCGCGGCGACCTGCTGCTGCCGCTGCTGCTGCCGCTGCTGCTGCCGCTGCTCGGACTTGGCTTCCTTCTCCGTAGGGGTCGGTGGGGATGCGCTGCCATTGTATCTCGGAGGGGGCCAGCCGGCTTCGCCCCTCTCTCTATCTCCGGGAAGGCGCCGCTCCTCCCTTCTTTCTCAGCGACTGGCTTCCAGGGTCACTGTCCGCGGAAAGCTGCGCCCCTGTCCCTCCGTCCTCCCCGAATCCCGCAGCCCAGGCCGGGACAGACACCCGTCCCCGCGCCGCCCCTCGCCCTGCTGCTCCCGGCGGGGGCTCGGGGGGGTGGGGGGGGAAGGCGCAGGCAGGGTCTGTAAAAACTTTGTGCAGATTCTCCCACCCTCTCTGCCTCCCTCTCCCGATTTGGGAAAGGCATGTCTTTAATCGGGGCAAGGTCTGAAAATATTGGAGGCTGGTACCAGAGCAGCCCACTAGTAACCGAGAAAAGTGGGGTGTGGGGGGCTGCGTACGAGCTGGTGCCCGGGGGTGCGTGGGGCTGGAGCCTGCAGCGGGACGGGGGGCAGGCAGGGAGGGAAGGGGGTGACGGCCGCATGGGCTGAAAGGCAGATGCAGAGGCTGACAGTGGTCAAAATTAGGGGCAGGCCCTCAGCCAAGGATGGCTGGCCTCGGTGCCCGCTGGGATGCTCAGCCAGGCCGAAGGTAGCACGGTGTTACCAGACTGGCCGTGGGCACTTTCCCTGATGGGGTACAGCAGGCCTTGAAAAGGCAGTGAAGTTGGAGCTGAGTGCGTGCAGGGGCCAGGATTTCCTAAACTTTGGTTGGTCCCGGCACCCAGCAGATTGGGAGTCTCCTGCCCTTTGTATGTGTGAGAATGAGAAGGCTCGACGGGAGCAGGAAGCCCTGAGGCCTCTTGCTGTCTTGCACAGCTAATGGTGTTGCAAATAATCCCAAAAGACCAGGGTCCCTGTGAGCTTGAGGCTTAACATGTCAGGGGCTGGGAGGAGGGCTGGGGTTGTTCTTTGGAATCACCCTTATTTTTTTTTTCTACAGACGTGCAGAAAAGTGTGGGGTCCCTATCCGTTCTCCCCTCCAGGGAGGTGGGCTGCCTCTCCCTGCTTCCCCCAAACCTAACGGAGCAGGGGCCATATGAAATCGCTCTCCGCCAAGTCGTGCTCTGCACGCTTATCGTAGCGCTAATATTTATCTCTTCCTCCTCCCCCCTTCTTCCTTCCCCCCAGATGCTGTGCTTTGCTTGCAGACACAGTATGCAGGATGGTGGGAAAGCAATCATAAATTGACCTTTGGAACACTTTGCTGCCTTGGCAGGGCTGTTAATTCCAAGAGAGCACAGAAGAGTTTGGTCTGGACCCTTAATAGCGCCAACTCCATATGTTTGAGAGATGGTGTAAATCCAAAGAGAATGGCTGCTCTTATTAAAGATTTTGCAACCCCAGAGTCACTCCATGTATCGGTCAAGCATTAGACTATCTGAAGAGGCAATTTCTAAGCCTTTGTTCATTTCTGGCAGTCCTCTGCTTAAACCTTTGCTCATTAGTTTTTCCCTGGCTCAGCAGTGTTATTAGATGGGCGCAACACAAAGCAGTGAGATGATGGTATCATACCATGATGTTGGTAGTTGCAAGCAGAGTTAATCTATTTGATTTGCAAATCTGTATTTGAAGGAATCTCAGAGTCCTTTAAGTGTGAAATTATGTATATGCGTATCTCTATATATGCAAATACTTTTATATACCTATGTGTATAGCATATATGCAACAAATGTAGAGCACATATTACAGTAGTCATGAATGATACCTGCTGACTTGTGAAAACAAAATTATGAATACAGTGTTATTTCATTGCAGTGTATCTTAAGTAGCTTGAATATTTTGTTTTGAAGACATTAATCTGAATTTTTTTTGGTGGGGAGACACATAACTGCATTTTTTGGAGTGGATATTATGGTCGGAATGATTATCATACTTCACAAAGCAGAAGTGAAACGGTTCATACAGTGTCTATGGAGGTTCTTCTGAAGATGTGTGTGAGGGTGACAATTCAGACTACACAGCCTCAGGCAGGTGGTAGTATAAGCTTAAATGTGACGTAAGGGGATGCACATCTGAATAAATCTATTAAGTACAATGTAAAATGGATTATATTTTATAGGAAATAGCATCAAAACTTAAGTTAGTATCATGGTTGAAAGGTATGAATATGCGTGCATATATCCATAGGTAATTGGATTCTTGTGGCTGAATTTCTAAATTAATGCAATTTTCATTCACCAAGTGAAACATTAAAGATTTGTATTTTTTTTCCCCTTATGTCTATCTTCAAGTCCAAACCTTAATGAATTACACTAGAGCTGTCAAAATGTAGGTGAATGCATCAGTTTTTAGGGATAGAAATGTCTGTTAAGAAATAAATATTTTTAACCTCCAGAAAATATTGAAAGGATGGAAGAGACATATGGGTTCTGGAAACTAAGGCTGCATTTTGAATATGGAGATATAATTGTATCTCTTGCTGGTTATGTTTCATTCTTATACACTGGAAGTCACTGATACCTATATATTTTTTTTTTTTGTCATAATGGTCTACAGTCTATATTTCAATGTCTCCTGAAAAGTAGATTGATTAGAACTTGGACAGCTGAGGTGACTAATACCGATTTTAGTGCTAGAATTAGTTTTATTGCTCAAGTCTATCCCTTAGGCTGGTAGCCAACTCATTACAGAAATTCTTCCAGTGCAGCTTTTATTCTGTCTTGTTTTGTGACTAAGGGAGCCCTGGCTGAGAATCAAATGGAAGATACTTCAGTATAATGCAACCTGTGAAATTTCAGGTAAAACTGAGTGACATAATACCGTAGAACGAAATCAGATGGCATATTTAATTTTATTAACAAACTCCAACAACAACCTTTGATGTGGTGTGAACTTTCTGGTAGAATTTACTTTTCCAAGAATTTAGTTTTCAACAACCCAAGTCATAAGTCGTCTTCTGATTGCCCTCTTGTATTGTTTTTATGCTTTGTAAAATAGAAATTCTTCATGTTATATATATGTATTTTACAAGGTATAACATGTTTACTTCTGACTTATTATGGCTACACCTTGCTTTACCTACTTGTTACCCTGGCTACATATTCCCCAGATATCTGCAAATTGGATCCATAGCATGCATGAGTGCTCTCTCCAGTCATGGAGAATGGACAAACATCCATTCTGAACAGCACAGTCAGGATTTGGAGATATTTTGCCTTCAGTAAATTATTCTGTTCAGAAGGGGTGTTTGAAGGCAAAGACAAGGCCTAAGTCTTGATGGAAATACATGGCAAGAAGTAGTATGAGAATTTGTCCTTTTTGTTTAGTGGTATCTGATCATCAAGAGTTTTTGCCTTCTTTTCACCATAATCACAAAGTGCTTGTATACCATTTGATTTGCTTGTATACCATTTGATTTACATCTTAGTGGGCTTCCGTGTATTTTCTGACAGTTCAGTATTTTCAAAGAGACCCCGCTATTCTGATATCTTTATGTTAAAGTAGCTTCTTTTCATGAAGGGTTGGATAGCTTGCCAAAATGAGGAGCTTTACCAGCCTCTCTGTTGCTGTTGGAATCTGACATCTACCTCCATTGGGAGTATCATGATTTCTGCTGTGGAGGTATCAGGCCATGAAGAGACATCCAGCCAGTTAGATCACTTAGCCTGTCTCATTACTTTGTTAGTCATGAGCTGTATACAGAACTTTTCTGTGGTGCCTTGAAATTTTAAACATAATATTAAAGCCTGTGTAATAGACACTCACATATATGCATGACATCTTCATTGAGGTAGCACAAGAATCTTTGAAACTCAGAAACTGTGGTCAGTGAGGACAGTTGTAATGAAACCATCTTTTAAAAATCTGTTTCCCTGCAGCCTAAATATGCCTTTCTTTTCTCTGGCATTCCTGCACTGTTTGATATTTTGCTTTTCTCTAATACCACATAAAGGAAAGACCTCATTCTTGCAGCCATTACATTTGACCTGCATGACCCTCCTTTGAAATAAATTTGATTGTAATGTGGTGTGCTGTTCAGATCAGAATAGGTCATTTGTGTAACGTGGAACAGGACTATGCTGCCTTTGTTCTTTTGGAATCTTTCATACTTGTGTCACATTAAAATTCATATGACACAATTTTACACTGCGCAGGCTGTGCTCATAGGCTGTAACTTTCTTGTAGCAGACTGGAATCCCTTTGTTGCCTCCTAATAAACTAAGCTGTGAGGATTTCATGCTTTGTTGAAGTGCTGTTTCTTAGAAGAAAACCAATTTGATGTCACATTAGGAAGTCTAATTAAAAATGAGTATTGTGTCACATTGATAGTCTTATTTTGACCCATATCAACCTTTGAAGCCATAATCTTTTTGTTTGTTTGTTTTTGTCTTTTTTTTTGGCACTCTTTGGCCACAGAACAGAAGAATCCTATCTAACAGAAATTTTGACTTAGTTGGTGACTAAATACTGATTTTTACGTATTTCCACATACTGAATAGAATTCTTTCCTGAGTGGTTCATCCTAGACAATAATCCTGCTATCCAAAGAGAAAACTGTATGTGCCAGTCAGTCTTGATTGAGTAGTAAATAACAGTTTGCTCTTAGTTACCAAATTAAAAGTTTTACCGTATAACAATCCCCCCCCCCCCCCCCCCCCCTATTTTAACCATACTTTTAGAGTGTTACAGTTACCTTTTCTGGAAATTAAGATAATGTTTCTCCTGCTGTTAACCCTGTCTCCAATCAATCAGCACTAACAATGCTATGAATACAAAACTGTGATTGCAGCTTGGTTTCTCTTGAAATAGTGCAGTACGTGTCTTACAGAATCCCAATATTTAATTGATATCATGTATATATTTAAGGTGAAGAAAGTAAAGGGATCTGCAAAATGTCCTGAGTTTAAGGGTACGTTGATGTCAGCAGCTTTGCAAGTGGGTCATGATGAATACAGAGGGCAGAGTAAAAGTGGTTCTGTTTCTTGAGTTGTTATAGCATATTTCAAGAAGCAAACAAATGAAGAAGCCCAAGCAAACAGTGCAGCCTGGAATGGACATCCTTTCCATAGATTATTTTGTTATTAACTGGGAAATCTGCTCAGCCTGTTTGAAAGCACCAAGATTGCCTTTATAACTACATCTTGATGGATGACCTATGAATTACGACTCAGAGGATGAAAATAGTTCAAATGAAACTAAAAAAAATTAATTCATTTTTATATATATATAATTTTTTACTCTTCCAGACTGACAGGATTTAGGTGCTAGATTTTCCATGTAAAGGAGTGCCTTTTTTTATGTTAGTTCAAGACAACATGAGATATGGAATTAAAAGGATTTCACTGTAATCCATTAAAGAAGCTAGTCACATTTACTACTTAATACTGAAAGTATCATATAAAATACTTTCACATAAAATGCTTTCAGTACTTCTTGCTACAGTTACATGAATGGATTTAAAGAATTAAATGGAAAACACATGGATTTCCAATTTGGTCATTATGGAAAGAACAATCACTTTGAGCTTTTGAGTAGTTCTTATTGATTAAGCATATCATGCAGGAAATGGAAAAAAATGTCTTGCATCCATTGTAAACAAGGACAGAAAGTCCAACAATTTTTTATGCTAATGTTTGTGTTTAGAGAAACTTGTGTCAGGCTTGTGGTAAGCACTTTGGATTTGCTGTGTTTCCCTGTTACTGTTCTTGACGTTCTTTTCCCCCTCTTAATGCTCAAGAGATCTGATAGCCAAAAGTCTATTAATTTTTGTAATGATGTCGGTTATTTGAAGGGACAAATAATTTCTCTTTTGCAGATAGCATATCACATCTATGTTATTGATGGATTATATAGATGCTTCTGTTTTTACTCTTGTGTGTAATATCATTAGCCTCAGTGAGATTACAGTTTAGCTGTATGAAGGTTACACAAAGAAGTGTTTGTAGACTTGATCTCTTGCAGTTGCATACTGTGAGATGGTAAAAATTTATTGAGAGTTTATTTGTAACTCCTGTAAGGTGATGGCCTTCTGGTTTTTCATTTAGGAGTGTGTCATTTTTTGTCCTATGATGGACATTAAAAACCCAATGAAAAGACCCTGAAGTCAATTTAAAGTAGCCCATTAACTTCAGTGGCTTTGGTTCAGAGTCCAGGTAGGAACATTAGCTGCATGCTAGGACATGAACTTCCTTGTTGTAAAATGCCCTTCAAATCCTACTCAGAGGAGTTATCCTTTCTCAAATACGTAATTATGGAAGGGACATTCTGTATAAATCCTTGAAATACATGAAGAATTATTCGTGTCATTCCAGTAGTGAGTTTTCTTCCTAGTTTTTTAGAAATAATCTCTCTTTGAGTCATTCATTCAGATTTTTGCAAACAGTGCAAAATGCATTATAGCGGTTGCCTGGCAACAACATATTCAGGCAACAGCATATGTGAACCAGTTGTTAGTTATACATTTATATATGTAACTATGTATAGAGAATACATTTTAGATAGCTACTAATGAGAAATTTCAAAAAAAAAAGTGCTATGAAATGCTCTTCTATTTTTTAAAATACAAATAAAGGGGTCTGGGTCTACATTGCCGTGGAAAGTTTGTATTTTATTTTAGGTTGTGTAAAAGACCTGCTAGTAGAACAGCTTTTCACAAATATCATGATTTAGTTAATATACTAATATATTACATAGCAAGCAATATAAAATAATGTCCTTGTTGAAGGTGAAAAATACTTTATGTATGGATACTGAATTATATTAATCACTGCTCTGTAAATTAATAAACTGTTATTGAACCAAAATGTGGGTATTTTACTGTATATTGTAGCCTTTCAGATCTGTTATGTGTAAAGTAATTGTAAACGTAGTGCTGCATTTTATATTTTTAATCTCTTCAACTTGCAGTGCAGCTCTAAGATCAAAAAGATACTAGTATATTGTTGTAATTAATCATTTAGTTGAATTTTTTTCCAGATAAAATACATAGTTCAACTCTAAATACCACAAAATTTCTTTAATAAAGTCATCAATGACAAAGAAAGAAACCTTTAATCTTGTGAAGAAAGTTTGTGTAAAGTAGGATGAAATTGCAAATGTCTAAAGAAGAGTTGAAGGAGAGTAGAATTCAAAGTAACTGTGTGTTGATACTTTTGTGTCACCTAAATGCTTTATTTCTGTTAATATTTTTGTACTATTCAGAATACATACCCCTGCATCACCTCTGAAAAGAAATTTGTGTGATTGTTTAGCACAGCTAGTAAATCACTATAACTGAAAACCTTGTACAAGTCAAGAGATTTTTTTAAAAAAAGATTTTCTGTTGGTGTAAGAATTGAATCTACTGACTCCAGGAGTACTCTTTCTGACTAGGATAGGCAGAGTCTTTCTTTGAAAGCTGAGATTAAAACTGTAGAGTTTTGAAGATGAATGTTAATGTTGAAGTCTACTTAGAAATTAAGTAAAAAAATAATGCAGACTGTAAGGTAGTGATGTATTACACTTTTTTTCAGTGAACTCTACTACAAAATAAATCTTCCATATTTTGCAGGTTTTTAACAATCGTAACATGTGAAGCATGTCATTGACATCATATTGAGAGGTTACAAGACCATGCAAATGGAGCCTCACAGGAATTACTGTTCACTTCAGATGCACATAAATTAGAAAGATAATTAATGAAAGCGTGTAAGTCTTTTAAAGGATTGATCTTCTTTCTCTCTGTTGTTCAGTTGCCAAACTGACCCTCGTCATCTCCAGCTTACCTGGACTGAACTTCCGAGAGGTTGTATTCATTAACACGTCAGTAAGGAGTTAGAAGCACATGGCATTGACTAGATCTGGGGAAAAACATTACGCACTGTCAGCCTACTGGAGGAGAGGCTTTTCAGCGTGTTTCCCCTACCTGTTCATTGCAAAAAGAAATAATAGCATAGTTTAATATCAAAAGTTGTTCCCTACTGTAGAACCAATTTAGGACCATTTTTGAGCAGGAAGCGTAAGATACTTCTAATACTCTCTGTCCCTGGAATAATTTTTTTAAACACTGTTGCTCTGAAGTCCACTGCCCTTAGAGTGAATTGGTATATTCTCTTTTCTCATGCAAACATTACTTTTTTTTCCTTCAAAAGGAAAATAATACACATAGTCTTAAAAATAATAATACAAAAGGATTTCCTGAAGGAGTAATTATTGTTTTTTTTAAAGTGCCTAGAAAGAGGAAACTGCTTGTAGTTGGCCTTTAGGCATTATTGTGATAAATATGATTGATATTTTATTATCATTGCTTTTATTTTTTATTCTTATTTATCAGAATACCTGTAGAAAATGAAGTTTTTGATAAAGTAATTACATGTTACAGTAACTGTGTTATCTAGCTCCAACATGATGAGACAGTGTGAAAAAATAAAATACGAGGCTTAACTAAGAATGGAGGAAACTTCCATTTTAACTAAAGTTGATATACTAAACTATTAATTGCTAGATTAGTATGATAATAATAAGGTACTTTAAAATGAAATCGTTTTGCTGATGAAAGTAATTTTTGTTGATGCAGTTAGAATATTAATACTTACTCTAAATGAGAATGATTTTTCTTCTTGAAACCGTACTTTCAAACTGTTTCTATGAATACCTTATCAGAATGTAGAGTTTTGACACAGGAACAGAAAAAGAACAGGGTTTTTTTTTGGTATAACAAAAGCAAGTTATAGGTGCTCAGTGCATGGTCCTTTCAGTTGCTAAATACGTTCAGATCTCTTGGACTTCTGTAGCAGGCACTGAAGGTCCTCAGCTTGTCATAAGATGTGAACGTCGTATTTGCTATCGATTATGCAAGGCCAGATACAAAATTGGTCATACTGTCTGCTCTTATATTGGCAATTCTTGCTTTTAAGTTGCACAGATTACATACCGTCTGAGAGTTATTGCCCTGGGATGGCTGAAGTTTCGTATCTGAGAACAGATTTATTGACTTCTGAGTATCAAAAGGTTAGGATATATCAAGCTGTAGCTCTATATGTAGTACCAAACTTGATGTTTGGTATTATTATTTTCAAAGTTACAGTTTTTTGAACTCCATCCGTATGTACTGTTACTGATAATCCTAAAAAGACTGAGACTTAGAGAGATGCAGATATGCAAAGAAAGGTATTTTATGAGTGAGGAGGAATATAATGCTGTTTTTTGCCTTTCATGAGAAAAAAATTATGTATGTATATAGAAGAACAGTATCCTAACAACAAAGCTAGATAGTCTTTTTGTTACGACTATGGAAAATTAACTAGTAAAATATTTTACTGATTTTTTTTTTTTTTTCCCCTGTAGGCCTTTTTTCTTAAACTACATTGTTTTTTGGAGTTTTTTGTACTGTTAATGAAATAATCTCTTTCTAGAAGGCAGAAATCTTTGTGCTTACGTGTTGGACTATATATGAGAAGAGGTTAAGTTTTAGTCTTTTCTAGAGCTGTAATTTGTAAATTTGAGCACTTTGATTCATTCCAGCCTTATTCTAAATTATACTAAGCCCACTATGCACTACATAAATTGAATTTAAAGCTGCATTAAGGCCTCTTTTACTGCCGGCATAGTGGATGCTGTTAGTGTAAATGGGAAACAGGCTTCCTGAGCTTAACTTTTCGGTCTGTACAATGAGTATAATCTCTTTTCATCCACCACTTCTGTATTTTGTCTGCTTCAGCTATAAACACTTGATAAATTCTTATTTTAGGTATGTAGGTTGGCTAGCACTGATCATGGTCAAAACTGTTATTAGGTGCTACCACTGTATAGAAAACAGTGCAATAATGCAGAACTTATTTTTAATAGTTTGAGACACAGAACCACAGCATGGCTGAGGTTGGATGGGACTTCTGGAGGTCATCTGGTCCACACACACCCCGCTCAGGCAGGGTCGCTGTCTATTTTAATGTTGTATGAAGGCTATTAGTTTGGGTTAGAAAATACATTTCACAGAATTCTTCTTGAAATGCCTGTTTTTACAGTTCAGGTATCTTGATTTATTTTAGTTTTTTGTATATACAGAAAGTAAATATTTTACATTTTTCCCCCAGATCTTATTGGTAGAAGTGATTGCTCATCAGTTTTCATCTTGGAATCAGGTGTCACGAATAGGAAGGCAAGGAAGAAGTGTGAAGCTGATAAATTTGATAGGCCTCTTTTGCCTTATTTGAGACAGAATTGTAGCACAAAATCTAAAGTCTTGAATGGTTTTGATTTTAAAAGTAGATATTGAAAATGTTAAAGGTACAATTATTGACATCTTATCTGGCAGAACAATTCTGAAAGCTGAATATGTTACATGAGACCATTTTGTAACTGCTAGGGTTACTGATCTGGCCCCAGACATGTAGAAATCAGCCATATTTGTCAAAAGCATGTCACATATGCAACAACTTTATTTTAAGTGGGGGGAAGGTTTAAAGGTGTTACTACAACATCTTTTTCCTCTCCTAGTGCAGCGTATACTAGTCAGATTTTGAGAAGACGAGTGTTTTCTCATTTCCAAACTTTATAAAAGGCGTATTCTTTCACACAACAATTTTGAAAACCCTTAACCTCTAGGTTTTTGTGAAGTTTTCTGCCAAGTAATACTAATGCCTAGCCTTACATTGTGCATTTTACCCATTAATATCTCTGAGCTCAACATAGGGAGCAGGGATTTGCATGGTTCCATAGAGCTTCTGTGGGACTTTGTGCAGGTTGTGGGATGAAACAGTTGAGTCCACTTGTTGAGGCCACTTACAGAGTGTTGAGACGACAAGATGTGTTGTTTCTTGAGGAAATCTACCTACACAATATACACAATAGAAAAGCACTACAGAAGGGTTTATTGCAAACAAATGTATGAGGTTAAGAAGTGGTTAATCGAATTACAGTTTGTCCAGAATAGCAATGCTCACGTGGGCACTTCCAGAAGACTTGTAACAGCCAGTATTGTCAGGGTACCAGTTTGCCTTTAAAAAAAGAAATACCTTTTCCTGCAACCTTTTGAAATCACTGTAAGATTTGTGTTCCCTTTGGCAGATCATAGCTCAAACCAAAAGGTTGAAAGGATACCAGGTAGCCTTTGCTAATGTGTGATAGTTGAATAGAACTTGGGCTAATGCAGTCAACACACTTAGGCAGTAACGTCTTTAATGAGACCCAGTTCCTTCATCATATTACATTTTTCCAGTCATTGAATAATGCTGAGTTTTAGGGCTTTTAGTAATGAAAATTCTCATGTAGACCCATCCTAATGAAGAGTAAAAGAAGCTGTCAAAATTAGGCAAATATCCTACTTTCTTGCTGTAAATGTGAACATGTCGATGAACTAGATCAGCTGTTTCTGGTGTACATAATTGTTTCTTTCATTAGATCTCACTGTTCTGTGTAGGTACATTTTTAATTGCTTCTGGCAAGCCATAAGATCAAACATTTTTGCAGGAAAAGCTGTGCAACAGGCAAAAAGTTTCTCAGCAGTAAATCTACATTTGCATGTAAATTTTAGCTGGTGTGAATTAGTGAGATTTACAAAAAGCTGAGTAAAAAATTCTAAGATGTGACATTCTCTATTGGAACAGAATTTCTGACAGCTGTTACTCCTGGTAGCGGCATGAGGTGTTAAATATATAAATATCAAAAATACAGCAGAAGGAGTAAGGAGCAAAAGAAAGCAAGCAGACTGTTCTATTCTGATGTCATTGCAGAAAGACAGGTATGGAATTATTTTTATGGTCCCAGAGTTCTTTGTAAAGCAAAGACTGTTGTTTTTTAAAGGTGGAGTAGATAAGTTAATGCAAAGGCTTTATTTCTAGATTATAAACCATTGCATGGTAGAGGATTTGCCTGAGACCCAGAGGCCAAAACAGGATATTGCTGGGTCATTGCCATTTTAGATTGTTTGGGTTATTTTGAAGAATTAAGCCTGAATGCCTAAACAGATGACTGTTTTCAAGCACTTTGTAGTCATTTGGGATGAAAACAATGCTTACAAATTGTGAAAGTGAGCTGTAGCTACTGGTAACTGCTTAGCAGCCAGTGGAGAACATAGGTTAAACCATCGGAATTGGGCATCTGAGCTGCTTTGAAAACTGAAGCCACAGAATAAGACATGAGGAGGAATCTATGGAGAAGCCATGGAATAGAGTTAGATGAGATTTACGGGCAGTGAGAGGAAAGTTTATCCTGGTGGGCCTTATACTGTATTTATTTGAGGAGAAATGTTACTCTAGCAGCTTTTATACAATGATATACCTACAGTGTTTAGATGTGTTGCTTTGGGACTTTTTGAAGCGAAGGAGAAAATAGAAAAGTAAATGTTATTTGTAAATATTTCTGATGTGATCATACTATAATGTAGTTTATGTCCTAAGAGAACCCAGAGATTAAATGCATTTCAAAATATTTTTGGAGGTGTATTTTCCAGAACTCTTGATGTCAGAAAATTATTTTTACCTGGAATCTCCCACTGCCCTCCCAAACAAATGAGTCTGTCATTCTGCTGTGTTTCTGTATGTTATTCTGTGGCTTATAGTCATCTCTTCTAAAAAGAAATATTGAAGGTGAATCTCTCCTCAGCTGCAATCTGAACAAAATTGAGTTTAAAACTACAGTGAGGTGATGGCTCTTGTTTTGATTCTTCAGAATTCTTCCCCACCCCCTGCTCTGTCTTACCTGAAACATTTCCTAGACCAGCCTGTAGATAAATAATTGATCCTCTTATAGCAAAATTAACACTTTTCCATTCTGTAATCTGGAAATTACTAGAAGGAGTAAATACCTGTTCTCATTTAAGCAGATGCACTTCCTAATATACTTAATTGATTTACTCATGCTAGTTAAAAAGGGTTGAGCTAATGGGCGGAATATTTACTTGTCAGTAGAAAAGCATATGAAGAAATACAGCCTCCTTCAATGTGTCAGGCTCCTCAGTCTGGGAAAATGTAAAAAGTTGTAAATGATATTGATTTTCATTGACCTGAGCTCACCCACGGTAGTGCTGCAGCTGCACTCTTGCTGATGCTCATGGCTGAGCCGAATGTACAATAGATGAACTGAATTAAACCAGGGGATTTGAAGTGGGGAATGCTGCTTGCTACCCTTTGAAGTCGACTTTAGAGAGCTATAAAACAAAGCATAGCTGCGTGCATAGCTGTTAGGATGATCATGACTGAAATGGTGAGAATGGAAGAAGCTCAACTAGCAATACATGATTACCAAGAGATTCTTTATTTTTCATTGTCACTAGTGTTTGTTCAGTAAGTTAGGCTTGCAGGGTATTTATGTACAAATACAGAGAAAAGACCTATGTTAAAGAGGGCCAAATCTGCCCTTGATTGTGCAAACATCTCTGAAAGTGTATGTGTCTGCTGGTGTTACGTGCCAGCCATAGGGCTCACCATAGCAGTGAATGTTTTGATCAAGTTTCATTGTCTTTGTTACAGCAATTTCATAAAGTTCAGTTCTACCAATCCCAGAAAATGCTATTAAAACCCAAGCTGAGTAGTGCAGTTCCTTATTTTCAAAATTATTTTTCTAGGTAGATAAGTACCTTTAGGAATGCATCCCAGATTTCATGTTTCAGCTTTTCCTCAGAATCAGGAGGGTTAAAAAAATTCATTTCTGAAACCAAAGATTAAAATACTCGTGTAATATTTTGTCCTCTGGACCATATGTGGTAGGCATAGGCCTTTAATCCCTGTGCCCTAGTTAACAGCAGTTAAGGTTCATAAAATAGAAATTTTGTTATATATGCATCTTGGTTTCTCCTTTTTTCTTCTGTTTCAAAATCAGTCTGAAATATTAATGACCATATTAAATGCACTCTGTTATGTGAATTGCTGTTAATATTGCATTCTAGTTATCCTGACAGATGCAGTGAATGACATTTTGTAACATTTAGACTTAAATGCATATTCTCTTGCTGAAGGAAATCTGACTTTCATAGTATGTTTTTTGTAGGCCTGCCTTTTTATCTGCGTTTAAATAAAAAAGGTGTTGAGGATATGCAGCACTTTGGAAGATCACAGCTTATAATTGTTCATGATTTCTAGTGCTGCAGTGCAAATTAATCATTGTTGAACTGTGCTGGGGAGAATGGAAATGCCTAACAGCGTCATGGTCCCTGTGTGAAAGAGCTTACACTCTTAACATCTGAAATGTTAAAGCTGTCCTTCAGAGTCTCTTGTTAATTTTTTTACCAAAAGATTTCTCTCCATCTAAATTTATCATCAGTTTCTGCCGATCATGTTTATGCAAATGGGTTTCTAAAGCTTGATTGTAACAGTTCTCCCCACAAAACTGATGAAGAAATGGTCACTTATGCAAATAAAGTCCCCGTCAGAGCACTTGTGTCTGGTTTAGATGGTTCAAAACTGAAACCAATAAAAGTGCTGTCTGTATAGCAACAGGTATAGCAATGTGTAGGTTGCATTTCACTTATAGAGATAGTAGTCACTTTGGTATAGATGTAAAAGCTCCCAAATGAAAAATTCACAGCCTTCTGGGTTGTGTTTTTTTTCTGGTGTTGTCTTTTTTTTTTTTTTTAAGGCAGAAGTGTTTGTCACTGTAAAACAACTATATCTACTTTAATGTGGTCAGAAAAAAGTCATTTAGCTGTTCCACTGCAAAAAGAATGAGTTAATAAACCCATTGCACAATCTGTCTCTGCTGTAGCTCTTGGCATACAACAGATCTAATTGGTGGAAGCTATTGAGGCCTTAATTGCTGATTTTGCAGTACTGCCATGTTTACTGATAAGGTTTAATGCAAGCTAAAATTTGTTAACTAGAGAGAAACAGTCACACTTCCATGAAGAGTGTGAGGACAAACAGCAGGCTTTTCTGAAACACCAAATGACAACGAGGTATTTCAGCACGTGGCATCATTAGATTTCCTCTTTGAGGCTAATGAAATGCCTCTCTTCGAGCAGAACAGGAGAAATGTTTTGCAGTTATATGGTACACAGCTAGTACCTAAATAAGCCTTTAGTTGAAGTGATAACTGGATATTAACCTCACTGATTTACATGATTCTTAAATACCTTTTTTTTTTTTTTTTTTTTTTTTTTTTTCCCCTGGAGGACAGATGCAACTATTAGATTCACATTGCATCAAGAGAACTGGGATTGAATGAAATATATTAAAGAAGAAACACCAATTGTGCTCAAAAGCCTAATATTATCTACATAAATAATTTAATCTTCTTAATATTAAAAATTAGGCTTAGTATCAAAATGTATTCAGTAAGCTGTTATTTCATTCAGGTTGCTGAATATGACAAAAGCTTCCCTGTCTGCCAAATGAATGGAGGACCATTGCATTAAAATGTTAAAATGTTTAGTTCTTGAACCGAGATATCCTCACATTTATTTTTAATACAGTATTATTTCAGCAGCATAAAGTAGCCTTTTAAGCTACTAACATGCTGTTTCACTTCTGAAATAGAAGTTATAATCCTTGTTTCTTGTATTTGAGTTTATATAGTAATAATAAAAATACCAAGTAATGTTATTATATGGCTATGATGTCCCAAAAGCTAAAAGGAACAACAAATTGAGATGTGTTTTTTACCTAACATATCACTCAGGAAGTGCCAGTTTTCTGTGCCTTAGCATGTTTTTCAGGTATTGGATGCATAGCTTAGAGCAGAGGAAAATGTAAGCTATTAGCTAAGTGAGAAGCAGATGCTACTGTGAACTCCAAATGAGGTTTTTGTATTAATGGTTGAAAAATACGTGACTATTCAAAGAGATCTTGTGCTTGCATATGTTTAAGATCTGTTTCATTTTGTTAGTGAACATACTGTATCTCGAGTATACTGTGAGCCATATAGGTGATCTCACAGAGTTCATAAAATTTGTATTAGTCAACATAACATCTATAAATGGAGATAGCTGAAGTACCTTAGAACAGTGCTTTAATCCAGTATTTACTAATTCTCAGAAGATGAGAAACAGGATATGTTGGTAGTGTACTAAGAAAACTGATAGTGTTAGGTTTCTCTGCAGTATAAGTAGAAATTGTTAAACATACATTAATTAAAAATTAGAGTTGTTTCTATTTCAGTGACTAGTGTGCTTTGATTCTAAGTTTTCTTTACCCCTTAGACCAATTCTGATTCAAACAGTATTTAGCGAAGTAAGTTGTGACTCCGTATGGGTTTACAACAGTGTAAAATGTTGAAAGTTGTATTACATAATGTTTTAGATGTATAACAGGACAGCTTTTTTAAATACAGTCAAGTGTTCATTTTGAGTTTCTTCAGGGCTCTGCAAGCTCTGTTGTAGTCCATGATGTTGGGTAGTTGTAGCTGTGCAAGGCTGACAAAACAAGACTTTAATCAGTAAGGTCATGGTTGAACAAAACTAATCTACATGCATATGAGATGCACTCCCAAGTCACGAATGGCTGTATCTCTGTGCTTTTAAAAATGTTGGAGGTTTGCAAGTCCAGCTCACAAGAATCTTGGCAAACTTCCGTGGTTATCCACAGAATGGGTAGCATTTTTTTCTTTAAGCATTCTGATTCAGAATCTATTACCTACTATTGTTCTGTTACCCACAGATGCAGCAAAATGTGCCTAAATCCTATTGATTGTACTAAAATTTGAACAGCAAGATATTTCCAAGAAGTGTTATGGAAAATGCAAAGTAATTTGCAGGACTGCAGGTCCATAGTCTCTTCAATTCTCAAGCCGTATGTTTCATTTTGGAGTGAAAAAAAAAAGGGGGGGAGGGGGAGAGAGAGAGAGAATGAAACAAAAAATATGAAACAGTAAGTTGTAAGTTTTTAATAGGACAAACTAGAAAACAAACTGCTGTGTTCTTGGCATAGGTGACACTGTTACAGAAATACTAACTTTTGCATTTCCTAACCATTTAATCTAGATGTGTGTGTTCCCAATATTATGCTGTAGCTCTATGTTTAATTTTCTACCAGTAAATCACATCTTTTTAAATCACATCTTACTGCATGAACTTTACGAAGTACATCACATATATGATGACTCTGCTGTATAGTGCTTTACTTTTAATGGTCATGTAAGTTTGTTTCATCTCCTATTCCAATTCTTTTCTTTGAGACCTTCTTCCCCTTACATTTTAAGTAGTGATACAGTATTAAAATGTAGAGAATAAAGCTTTAGAAGCACAAAATATTATTTGCTGCTTTTATCTTCCCATAGAGTATATTAGCATAGACAGTATTTTAGCTGCCTGCTGTTATGCTTGGCTTACAGTAATAGTCCATTAAAAAACCAAATCACATCCAAAAAAAACAGTCCAAACCAGAGAGAGACTAAGTCCAGTGTTCGGTGTTTAATAATAAACCTAACTTCTGAAATATACAATTAGTATTTTAACACACATGAAAAATTGTGGATTAGTGCACATTATTAACTGCTTGTTATTCTATTATTTTGTCTGCTAAAAAGAACACTAATGTTTCAAAATCAAAACATTAATCTTGTAAGAGACAGAAAGTTCGTATTAAAGCTTGAGGCACCAATCAGAAAGTACTAAATGTACTAGAACAGATCATCTTTTTTATGTGAAGCTTTGTGATAGTGTAACCTATATGAATCTTGAGAGCATGAAAAAAGTCTTTTGGCTGCAAGACTGACTTTGCCTAAATAAATCACTCTGAAAATTTAAAACAACCAAGGTATTAGTCTACAATTCAGTCTGTTGTTGTGCTTCAGCTATCCAGATCTTTTATTTGGTTACCAGGAGTTAACAAATTTCAGACTGAAAACTACCTTTTCCAGTAACAATATGCTCCTTATATATTTGCTTTTTGCCTAATCTGAAATCAATGGTGAAACAAATAATTTACTATTACTCCTTTCTTCTCTTTAATCAGTAGATGGCTCTACCAAGCCACTATCATGTTCTTGTCATGGTGGCTGCATTTGATTAAGGGCATCTGGGTGATTTGAGTAGATAGTTAAGATGTTTGCAAATGAAGAATGCTCTTCATAGCGTTTTTTTGTTTGTTTTTCCTATAAATTAGGAAGAAAGGGCATAGTATGTAGGTATTCAGGTACTAATTGCACTTAAGTGTTGCACTTGTGTGATTAAGTCATGTCCTGGGTCAGCTCATATTCAGTTATTTTGAATATGTTCACAGCAAAATATCTTGGATCAAAAATAAGAATTTCCTGCTTTAAAAAACAGTAAGTTGAAGAGTATAATCTGAATATAATAATTACAAAAAGGTTTAGGAAGGAAGAAACAGTTATTTTTGTGCCTTTATTCCAGTTGATTTCTCAGTTCCTTAAAAAACCATACCTTTGAATGCTTGTCTAATGTATTCTCTATTGTTTATTGCTGACATTTGTTAAAGGCAAACAGAATCTATGATAACATTGTACATACGTTACCATGTACAGTTTTAGGGCAGACCTCTGATGCAAGTTTAGCAAATGGAACTCCTGCTACCCCAAGAGAATGATCACAAATTTTCTGTGGATGAAGGCATATGATCCAGGAAACGTAAATAAATAAATTAAAGGGGTGGGTGGGGAAGAGTGCTAAAATGAAGAAACAGTTTGTCTCCATAGTTGTGTTTCTCTTTTACAACTCTTTGATGCATCATAAAAGCAGCGAACACAGCTATTCTCTGGATTCACTCTTTCACAATATGTTGTTGCTGCTCTGGAGAGAGATCTGAGACAGTGCTTCACAAGCAGAAAAGAGACATGGTGAAACAAGTAAACAGGATGAGCAAATGAAGAAGACTTTAGAAACAGCCAGTGTAATATATGGCAAACATTTTCTAAATGAGAAATAAAGGAATACAACTTCTGTAGCTAAAATTACAGCTTACAGTTTCCAGCATTGCTACACTTGTTATAATAGGAGTTTTAGCCCACAATACTTGCTAGTCTTGTGTAGCAGGGATATTACTGCAGGACAAAAGGTCCTATCTGATTTCTTACTGTGAGGCTCTAATTGCACGTTAATATAATACCATACAGAAATGTGATTATAAATAAGATGCGTACATAATGTTGCAATACAGTGGTTACATTTTATATCTTTGGCTAGATCTTAAATTTACTTTCTTGCAGCTGCAGTGGTTAATAATGTATTATCGCTGTGACTGGAAAAAACTGAACTGTGGAATTTAAGGCACTTGACTGGTCACATTTGAAAACATAGCTAAATGCATGATGTCATTTCTTCTTCTCAGAGAAGATAAAGCAAGCCTGAGATCATCCAGTTCAGTGGTGCTAGTCATATGTGGCCAGGATAGATATAAAAGGGAAAGAGTAGGGAAGATACATTCATGTTTCAGTTCCAGGTTTTGGTTGGCCCTTTACTACCTACGCTAAGGCAATTCAACAGCCATCTGTGATCAATAATTGAAAATAAGCAGCTACATTTTATGTTTTACTCTTTCAGACTCTGAACCTTTTTCTGCCTTATGCATCTGCTGCCAGTGCTGTTGAGTCAGCAGCTTATTTCAATTCAGGTAATCAAAACTCTGAAAAACTACTTTTCAGCTTTTGTTTGCCCCACAAAAGCAGCTTCTGTCAATGTATTCTCCTTTTATTTTACCTCTGTTCTTCAACATTTTCTCTGGTGGAAATCTACCTCTGTGTCCAAGGTCACAGGACTGTGGACTTACCAAGCCTTACTGGCAGCTGGAAAAATTTCATTTGGCAGCATGACCATTTTCTTTGGAGCTCAATGAGTGCCAGCACACTGTTCAAGCTTTGCTCTTGGCTAATATCTTCTCTACTGGAGACCTAGAAAACTGTAGCTGATTAAGATCGTGCTTCTTCTGGTTTCATCTCCACAAACAGCCATCATACTACCTCTTTGTCAGTGTTGTAAATTCCCATTTTCCCCAGCAGAAGAATAAATTGAGGGGATACAGAAATCACAACCAATATTGCTTAAGCCATCTTTTATTCATTAAGATATTATTATTCAGTAAATCAAACCATTATTATTAATAGCAGATAACAATTCACACAACACGTTTACTTATTTTCTCAGTGTACTCATGTGTTTGCTTATAGTTACTTTGCAGAAGTGATGGGAAGCCAATGTGGCTATCTACCCAGAAGCAGAGGGCTGTGATGGCATGCCAGGGGCTTCTAGATAGGTGTTGAGGAAGAACTTCAGGGGACCCTTCTCTCATCAGGTCTGCGAATGATGCTGTAGTCTGCATGTACCAACCACTGCGTTCTTGGATGGGTTGTACAACCTGTTGATGTTCGCGTGTGCCCATGGCCTTGTCCTTCTGACAGGCTGTTGGTATCATGAGTGTATCAGCACTTGAAGTCTCAACAGGGTGTTTGGTCTCCAGAGCTTATCAGGCATTGAAACATGCTGTGTTCTCAGCAGTGTTAGATTTCAAACCTGTTTCCTGTCTTTGGCCAGTTTTCTGGTACATAGTTTCTCTGTTCAGACCTCTAAGGGCCTTGATGGCACCCAGGAGATTGCATAGGCTGATGTGCTGCTATGTGACTTTGATGTCCATCACGGATGAGAGTAATTTTTTTCAAGCTCTGTGTTCTCATTTCACTCCCACTTTTCTGCCTGCCCTCTTAGTAATAGTCATCAGTATTAGATTAAAACTGAATAAGGAGCTTCCAGCCGGGGGGACTGGTGCTAAGTTAAGTGCACAGTGAGAATACAACTCATGCACAGCAAAAGAATGCCAAGGTCTTTATTTAAAAGTGCAGAAACATGTGATAGGAGTAAAATTCTTATTTATGGGATTCAGAATCGGTGACTATTCCTTGAATACTTAACTTTGTGTCCTCTCTTGAAGCTAATGTGGCTTCTCAGCAAAATTCACTATGTATTTTGTAATTTTTTTGTCTGTGTGTTTATGCAGTGATGCTACACTGATGAGAAATCAAGAGGGAGGCTGCATGAATACAACATTAAAAGCTCAACCTGTGTGAGTTTTGAGACGGTTTGTAAGTGCAGTTTTGCACACAAATTCAAACACTGTGTAAGTCTGGTTTTGTAGTTCTTTAAATGTATTTGCTAGACAGATTTCATAATATTTTAATTTAAGGTGAGTTAGCTTAATATTTCTCTCTACTGATAATACTTGTTGGGAAGGTTGTTGCCTAACTGAACGTGAATTTACACTTGTGAATATAAAACTACTTTATCCTTTTACCATAAAGTCTGTGGCTTTTTAATCCTCAATCAAATGCTGATTTCTTAAATGGATGCTTCTTTCAATTGTTTGCTATAATTTATTTTCTAACTACAGTTTAAATTATTGTAGTAAATCAAGGACAATGTTTGACACTGAGGTAAAGCCAGTGTTGTAATTGAGTTAAAAAAAAAAATCCTGTCGCAAAGTTAAACAAAAGAAAAAGTGCTTGTGTGAATAATGGAGTCTCACTAGCAAGAGTCATACCTGACAATTCAGGTAAAATATTTTCACCCAAAAGTGTCAAGATATTTACTATAATAGCTGTGCATCTAGATCATGAGAGAAATGAGAGAGGAACAGGAATAAAGGAACATACTTCATTTCACCAAAATTACTTTAGACAAATGGTTGAATGCAATTTAATTGATGTGAAAAACTCTGCAAGATGTGTCTTTGCAGCTCTGCTTAGGAGGCCATGGCTAGGCCACATAGTGAGGACTTCTACCTAAAGCATTTCTGAACTGTCAGTCACTGCAATAACAAGGTGTCATACTGATTTGGAAGTATTCTAGTATGTATTATGACAGAAGCTTCCTCCACACATATTTCTGCAGATTTTGTCAAGACTTCTGTAGAGAAATCACCTCGAATGACAGAATGTATTGGTGGCCTAGAGTGAGATCCCAATAAAAGAAGGAAGATTCGGATTTCAATCTGAGGGATTTAAGCCATTTTTATTTTACTTATTATCTAGACTGATGCAGTATTTCAGAATTACCACAATGATTGGTCATTGAACGACAGTCCTGTTCATTTAGTAGGCATTGGATGCCTGAAGTGCTTTAGCCATGTAAGATTTTCCTTCCTTGTGCCATTTGTTCTTTAATCTTCCTATCAGAAATGGGAACTTGTGTGATTATCTTCTCACGGAAAACTGGATCTAAGAACTTGCTAAAATAACGCTGTGAGAAATCAGATTATGCGGGTTTAAGATTGACTAAAGTATGTTAATTTGTGCAATGCACTTGTACTCTTGGATTCAACATTTTCTTGCTTTTACTTGAGGATTATTGAGTCCTCAAGCATTTCCTGGCTTTTAAATAAAACAGCTTCACCATTTTATTTCTGAAAGGCCTTTGAACAATCTCTTTGCAGTAATAGCATGCCATTTTCACATTACCAGTACTTTTAGGGGTTTTTTTCGTAGAAGACTTAAAGTCCTCCTGAAATCTGTGTCTACTGTACAAGTTTTTGTGGGTGTTTTCCTTTAAGTTTATGAATTATGCAGGACAATTTTACTGTTGAGTTCTAGTTTCATATACTATTTCAGTATCCTTTTCATATCAACACATCGGTCTAACACACACTGAAATGAAAGGAAAGTTGGGCTGACTTCAGGGTATACATATCTGAGCACATGGGTATCAAAGCACTAAGAGGAGAAATACATCTTTCATTTTATATATGATCTAATATGAGGTTGACTGTCCATATAGAATTATTCCAGACCACTCTTAGTGGTCCTGCAGAAACCACACAGGAAGGCATAGAGGTTGTTCTTCTTGTGCAATGGATTTGGTGGCCACAGGGCTGCACAAATAATTTTGCATGGGATAACTGGAAGTCTCTCTGGTTTGAGGATGGTTGGACATCGCTTCTTTTTGAGTCCTGGTAGACATTTAAAGGTCTTACAGTAAAGGCATTCAATGACCAGTTGCATGAACTGTTATACTGGAAAATAGTTTACATAGTGGTTATGTGTGTTACGTGTAACTGGTGTGGTTATGCAGTAAATAATCTATGTGTGTGTCTATATGAAAGCTTTGTCTGAGCACTAAGCAAGTCATCCAACAAGAATGGCAGTCAGATGGAATACATGCTTGTCATAATTTAACCCCAGCTGGCAACTAAGTACTGTGCAGCCGCTTGCTCGCTCTGCCCTTCCCCAGAGGGATGGGAAGGAGAATCAGGAAAAAGTTACAACTCGTGGGTTGAGATAAGAACAATTTCATGATTGAAATAAAATAAAACCAATAATAACAATAATGATGATGATGAAATAATAATAATAACAACAACTGTTGTAATAAAAAGGAGGGAAAAGGGGAGAGGAATAAAATCTGAGGGGAAGGGAGCAAAGGAAACAAGTGATGCACAATACAGTTTGCTCACCCCCTGCTGACTGATGCCCAACCAGTCCCCAAGAAACGATTGGCAAGACCTGGCCAACTCCCCTTCCTGTTTATATACTCAGTGTGATGTCCCATGGTGTGGAATACTCTTTTGGCTAGTTCTAGTCAGCTGTCCTGGCTGTGTCCTCTCCCAGTTTCTTGTGCCCCTCCAGCCCTCTCGCTGGCAGGGCCCAAGGAACTGAAAAGTCCTTGACTTAGTATAAACATCACCCAGCAACAACAAAAAACATCCGTGTGCTGTCAGCCTTGTTCTCACACCAAATCCCAAACAGCACTGCAGAAGCTACTAGGAAGAAAATTTACTCCATCTCAGCAAAAACCAGGACGCTGCTGCTGTCCTTCTGTGTGGTGTTTCAGTAGCCCAGAGGTGAAAAGACCTGTTCTTGGGAACGTGTGTCTGTGTGTTTGTTAATATACCGTCACTGTTGTAAAGCTGTTGTGTGCATCTTCTTGTATTCCTACATACCTGTGGGACTGCATAGGAGTGACACTGGTTATCCTCTTGGCACCATGCTGTGAATTGGGCAGGGAGGTCTGTGCTGAGGGTACCACTGGATGCTGAGTGTAAAGATGTGTCTTTCCTGCCAGGCATAATTTCTAAGCATGCACAATATGTCATCTGTTTCAGATAAACGTCGATCCTCTATACCGCTTTCAACAAGGGTGGGTGAGCCTAGACGTGTAATGCTGTTAAGACTTAATGCTCTTTTGGGTTAAATCTAGTGTTTTTCAGGTTTTTCAAAAGGATCTAACTCAAATCTTAAAATCTATAGGCTGTGTTTGCACAGAATCTTTTGACACCTGTCTTTCTGTAAAACACACTGCTGTATGAAACAAGCCTTCAAGTGTTAAACCCCTTTTCCTCCCCCGTTAAAAAAAAAAAATGCCCTGACATTTCTTTTGATTTTTTTAAAGTAGAGAAGCCAATTTGTATAATACACATCAGTTTCATTTTGTGATGTTTTGTTTCTATTCAATAACATGATTAAAATAATTTAGCACCTATTTTTAGCTGGGTTTGCCTTCATAGGCCTGCTTTAATCAACCTGCCTTTAGAAAGGCTCCATTCTGTTAAGCTTATCCCTAGCTGCAGATGAAATAATTGTGGATTAATATCATCAAGGTGTGCTTTGAAGGTGGGAGGATAGGTCTAACATGGATAGCAACTCTGTTAATAGCTGAACATGTGATTTTTTTTCTTACTAAAATGGGAGTAATTTTCATTTGGTGATGAATTCACATGAGACTGACCCTTTTTTTTAGCATGGATAGGGTGTCCTGTGAAGAGTAAAGATAATCAAACTGGCACTTTACACTAGAGATTAAATTTTATATAATACAACTTAAATAAGTTGCCTTAATAATATAAAATATGTTGTTTTAAAGGTAACCTGTTTGAGTGGTGTAAAACTTGCATAGCGTGTCTGACTTGCTTCCTCAGGGTTCTTTTTATCTTTTATCCAGATTTCTTCACGATTCTTTAACTGATTTCCCACTTTCTTCACGAGAAGTATGTATTTATTTCATCTCTATTTTCCTCATTAATTACTCCAGGAATTACCCTAAAGCCCATGTCGTGCATTTTATGCCTTGCTCATGATGACTAAAATCACCAGAGTTCATTGTCCTATTTTACTTTTCATCAGTAAAATACAGACTGTTTCAGCTGAACAAGACAGAATATGCATTTTCTCTTTAACAAGCGGTAGTAACAGTGTGAACCCTTCTATCAAAGATCAGGAGGTGTGAGTGTTTGGCTCACTGTAACACTCACCATATCTTTAAGTAGAGGTATAAATTTGCATGCCTAACCTTAAGCACATAAAATTCAGTCAATAAACATACTAACAGGGCAACCTCAATCCCTTTTATTTAAAAGATGTATATACTAATTAGTAATATAATATGTTGGATGCTTTTGAATTGTGAAATGAAAATCTTTCATTCATGGCTTCCAAAGCATCTGGTCCACTAGTCACATTTGGGAAAGTATATGTTCTTCTACTAGTCTGTAGAGCTTTTGTTAAACACAAATCATTTTCCATAACTCTTCATACTGAAAAATGCAATTAAAATTTATTCTCCTGGGGAGAAAAATCTTCTTAGGGGATTATGCCACTTATTTTGTAGTTAGATTAAGTATTTTAGTCCTGTTAAATGGTTTCTACTAGTCATGATTATGACAATACAATTTCAGGTACACTAAATACTCGGTATTTATACATTTTCCCATTATAAATATGTTCTTCCCTTTAGAAAATATAATCTAGGTTCTTTGTAAAACTTAGGTCTTAAATTAGACTTTTCTATACTATGTATAAATCTAGCTATGCATATAATGGTAAATGTGTTGATTTACAGCATTGTGACTCTAATTAATGCATAGTTTAATAATATGATTATTTTAGATATAAGCCCAAAAGCAGAATTCCAGTTTTAAACTCATGGAGTTTAAAACATCATTTGCAACTTGTATCTGTTCTAGTCAGTAGATACATTATTCGATAGAACAGTCTTTTGTATGTCATTGGCTTCATAGTTGGAATCTGAGGAACAGCAGCAGAAATCCTGTGTTTGGGGAAGGCAAAGAGAATACAGAAGATGATATCTGATATCAATCAATCAATAAATAAATTTAAGAATTGCAAAAGCGAGTTCATAATAGGTCACAAAGTTCACAGTTGAGATATTATGCTTATGTTAAGGATTTTTCTTCTTAGTCTTTATGACTTAGAGTCAATAAACTGCAAGACACTGAACATAAAAAGGGAAAATGTGATCTACCTAAGGCCAGAGAATGCTGGTATTAATTTTGCTATGAAATGTTACCTGTAAAATTAGAAAAAACATTTTTCTAGCATTGTGTCTGGGAATGTATAGTCTGTGCTTAGGTTTCAGCTGAGTTCTTTATAGCCAGCTTCCAACACCACTTTTGCATTTGTCTGTTAGTGTAGGAACACATTGTGGGATATTTAACTAGAGTCCTATGGTCTTTTTTGTTGTTCCATATGTCTCTCAAGGTAACATAAACATTTCAGACAACTCCATCATTTTGAATAACATGACAAATATGATTACCTTATTTGGGGTCTTTAGTCGAAGGAGCTTCAGTCAGAATTTTTTGTTCTGCTTTTAATTGTAAGGACCCATCTCATTCTGTATGCTTCAAAAAGCTACAAAATCTAGACAATTATTAATTACAGAGTAAAAACCCAACAACTAACAAACATTTCTAGTAAGCCTCCTAACATTTATTCAGCACTACTACCGATTTCTGTGATGATACAACAGTACTCTACCTCATTAATTTTTCCGCATAACACACTGTTGTCAGAAAACCAGGACTCTTGTTTTGAATGTAAATGGCAATTAAACACAGTCCTAGCACAGGAAGATTACCATTGTTCTGAATTAGAATGAAAATTAGATATTGATTTTTTTTTTTATAGGCGTATGCTTAATCTTCCTGTTTATCAAATGGATGTCTATAAAAGTAAATACATTAATGGATTGGTCCTGAGAGGAAATACATCAGAATTGGAAGATGTAAACAACACAGGCAAACATTTGCATAATTCTGTAGGATTTCATTATGTAAGTCCATTTGTATATACCAGCAAATCATGTTATTCAAAAAATACTATTTTTACTTTGACTACTTTTTGGATAACTACCTGAAATTCATAAGTAAGAAAGAATGGTTATTAAATATTCAGATATCATCATGAGAGTTGAAATATACTGCTACAAGTTTCACTGCATATAAAAATTATATGAAATTCTTCTGGCTTTGAAATCTTCTATGATATTTCTTGAGGGCCTCACAATGTTAATTTTAAATAAATAAAAAAATCAAAATATAAGTGGAATAGCATGTCTTCGCAAACGGCAAAATGAACTGTTTAAACAGAAAAGGGATGGAGCCATAAAATAACCAAGTCCATTTAAATTCCCTGGTGTAGTCAATAATGTTTAGCAATGTACTACTATCAGAATTTAAGATTCTGCTTCATTTCAAAGTAAAATTACCTTTGCAGAAGAAATTATAAATGCTGTGCATGCTCAGTGTTAATAATGGTTTCCTATTGTTAATGATCAATGAAAAATGTTTAAACCAAATTCTTCCAAGATCATATACTGTAATGTTTCCCATTCATTTCCCCTCTGCCATTTCTTTTCCTTCAAAAGTATCTTTCTTGAAAAAGTCACTTGGGAAAAGATGTGGCATAATAACAATGAGCAAAGTGATGTTTGTGTGTGTGTGTGTGTGTGTGTCTGTGAGGAGCAGAAAACCAATGGGCTTGTGAATCAGAGGGGTGAGAAACTGAAATTTTTCTGAAGCACAGCTTGCCCTTTCATTATGATTCATAGTTATAAGGGTAATGTCTTCTTTCAGTTGGTGGAGGACTTAAATGATATTTCCTATATGGTGGACTAGTCTTTATGTGACCTTTAGCTATCATCATGTTCTTAAGAAAGATACGAGCATTCCTTCTCTTTTAGCATCACCTTGTCAGAGATGAATCATAGTGTTCCTTATCCTTCCTTTGGACTGATAAGTACCAAGATTATTCATTTCTGATCTTCACTTAACTCTGGACTGTAAAACTGGGCTGAGAAAAAGTAAGCTGTCATCTTTAGGAAAATGGCAGGTTGACATGTAAAAACATTCTTTCAAATTTGGAATTAAGGTGGAACTGTTGTCACTTATCCAGGATTAAAGAGATTGCTTACCCCTTGGGTTAAGGTTGCACACTCAATTTTAAATGGAAAGATTGATCCCAAGTCCTAAAACCTCAGTGATTTTAGGGGTTAACGGACCTTTTCTTGTTCATGACTTTACATCTTGAAAATATTCAATCTATTTTTAAAGTACTTTCAGTAACTGCATAACCCTTCCTTCCTCTTTTAACATAATACATCAGGCAGATTTGAGACAGGGAATATATCTCTTTAAACCTTAAAATAGCTTATTAGTTTGCTTTATAGAAGCCTTATTCAGATATTTACGTGGAACAGATCCAACAGCTACTTACTTTCCTAAATAGCAGGTAGCTGTGAAAACACTTATGTGAGATACCGCATAATGGCACAGCCTGGCCCTAAATCTTGGTGTGTGCTGCGGGTGCTGTTTGTTGAGGCTGTTATTGTCATCGTAACTACACCACTTATTTCGTTGAGCAGCACAGCAAATGGCATGGTGGCACATGTAAACAATTTACATGGAGGTGATATAGTAATTTGGGTTTGGATGCTGTATTATCATAAATAACATTTTATTGCTGTTGATGTTTTGTATGAGCATTTGATATGTAATTATGAGGGACACTTAACTGAGCTTTTAGAGTACCTACTTTTCAGGAACATTTTGATTAAATTAGTGCCAATTATGTATTTGGCATAAATAAAAAGTAATATTTTTTTAAAGCCTTTATTCAGTAAATTATCTTAAATGATGGAAAGCCTTTCCTCTTCACAGGTTTGTTTTTTGGGTTTTTTCATATATTTTTTTTTATTAAAACACTCCGTGAACTGTCATGCCTATGTTTCAACATATTCGTGGAACATTTTATGTTAGTTGTAACTGATTAATCCCCCTGCTTGAAGATTATGAAGTCCTCAAATCTGTGTATAATTCAACAAATCCAGATTAAAAAGGTTTTAAGCACTGAGAATCATCTGTCTCTTGGGGACTTGAACAATTACTTCATTTTTTTGCCAAGGAAACCAAGCCATTAAGAATCATCATGTGCTTTAAGTTCTCTGAACCCAGAGGGCTGACTGACAGTATTGCCTGTTTCTCATTTGCTTGATCACTTACTGCTTTCCAGCTAGCTCCATAGAAGTTAATTTTGAAGAGCTCTTCCCACACCAAACATACTCATTCACACGAGTAGTATGCAGTCACTTGCATGGGCAGGCACCCA
Organism: Falco cherrug; assembly: GCF_023634085.1. Lineage (NCBI taxonomy): Eukaryota > Metazoa > Chordata > Aves > Falconiformes > Falconidae > Falco > Falco cherrug. The sequence continues at coordinate 66,654,271 of NC_073699.1, forward strand.
GATGTTTGCACAGATACCTAAACTTCATGAACTACAGAATACTTTATCTTTCATGTCATTTCAGCTCTGCTCTCCTCCTATTTTTAAAAAAATCTGTTAGAATTGTTTTAATAATTTAGTTAATGAACTTAACTGACTGGAGAATGGCTGCTGAAAAACTAATTGTAAAAATGAGGATTATATGCTTGCATCGTACAAGTATTTTTGGCCTAAGCCAGAGAGAATCGTTTTCTGTTTTGAGTTATGAATTCTGACTTATTTTAATTGTGATATGGAAGGCCTCAAAAAGGTGCGTAACTTTGAAAAATCAACTGATACTAATTTATCTATTTTGGTATATGACTTCTGTGCAAGTCAGATTCTTGTTACCAATAGTGACTGGTCCATGTTCTTTTTAAATCCTTCTGTTTGTATAATTCAATATAAAGTTGAAAATGTATTCGTTTCCTTTCTTCCCTCTCTATTTTAGAGGGGAGTTTTGTTTGCTTTTCTTTTCTTCTTTTCTTTAAAGGAATATCTTCAAAATAGCTTGAAGTAAGAAATGTTTCATACCAGTGGGCCTGGACCACAATTAAGCAATGACTTAAAATAACAAGCTGCTGTCTTTTAAGCATCCACATACAAGCCTATGTCTGTTGGCAATGAAAGAATCAAGTTCTAGTAATTAATAACATCTGTTTTCAGATCCCATTTAAATTAGAAATGCTTGGGAGTCCTTGCTATTGAAAGGTTCTAAAGGAAGGAAAAGGAGAGTTTGATCATTGATCGGTGTTCTATTCTAGATGGTATATCATTCATACATATGATCACTGAAGGTATTTAGGATCTTACTAACATACTACAGAAATTTTTTCAAGGCAGTTTCTTTTCTGTTGGCTGTTTATTGCCATTACAGTCTTTCTTGCAGAAGGTGAGATTGTTATTTCTATTTGTTGTCCCGGGAGATAGAGTGATGTATGGTTTTCCAGAAGTAGGCTGAACAGACTTGAATAATCAGACCTCTGTTTTTCTCAGTGAGCTCCCTGTATTGAGTTGCAGTAGGTAACTCACCTAAGTCAAGAACTCAAGCGAATTTGTAAATCTCTAATCAAAGAGACAGGTGCCTCAAAATTATGATTCATCCCAGATCCCACAGAGAAGCGGGTCACAGTTCTGACATGCTTCTCTGCATGTACTGCATAGGAAGTCCCAGACAGAGGCCAGGAATGCAAAAGATAATATGGGGTGGTCATGAAATCCTAGATGAAACATTGTTAATAAGACTGTGAGACAGAAAGTAAATATAAAATAAAAACGGTTATTCAAAGCTTCTGCTCTTTACAACTTTGTGCTTCTCTATCTCAGCTAGGAATATGATACTTGGTGTTTTCCTACTCCTCTTCTGCTTGTTTTTTGTGATAGTAATAATTAAAGTTTGTTCATTCCTGACTTTATCAGGAATTCTAATGGTTGTACCAAAAAGAACTTTTGCCAAGAACAATACTCTTTGAATCACTTAAAAAAGCCTTTTTTTTTTTTTTTGCATTCTCTTTTTGAGACTCTTTTTTCTACTAATGTCAGTGTTCATCTTATATTAAGTCCGTAGGCATCATTATATGTAGGCTTTTAGGGGACTGAAAGGATTTTTGATGCAAGAGGACTAAAGGACTTTTTAGGATAAATTCAATAGTGGGCTAAGATACATATTTCTAGTGAACTTTTGTACTTAAATCAGTATTGAAACTGCCCTTCTGTCTGCAAGATTTCAAACTAAAAATGAAATTTTTCAGAACAATAATAATAACAAAATAATTTTGTCATTTCACCGCTCAGGTAGTGATGCCTGACCCTAAGCATATCACTGCTTATTAGTCACCACAATATATTTATTTCAGTAGGAGAAAGCAACAGAAATGACATACTGAAATATTTATTGGAACTGATTTTTCAAATCATTGTGCACATTTTTTTAGTCCACATATGCTGATTTTGCCATATTATCACTTCATGAATTCTTTTATCTTGCCCTAGTTGTTCTGTTCTTGCTTTTTTTCCCAAGACTCCAGAAGATTTATTAAATGGAGTTGAAATATGCCTTTAAAAAAGCTAAACTTCTCTTGAGGCTTTAGGTTCTTCCTAGCACCATTTTTTCATGTGGTAATTGTATAAAGAATTTCGGGACTGACTCAGTCCAGTGGTGCTGCCTTGCTTGTACAACATATTATCTACTAGAACACTCCTGAGGATGACAGTAGGGGCATGTGAGAAGATTTAAATCAGTAGGACCAGTACTATCAGAGGCATGCTCTCATTACGAGTATTAACTGGTTCCAGGAAGGAACACAAACAAGCCAGCAAGTAATAAGACTCATTTTTCTTAAACAGTTAAATTTAATTCTATTAATTTGAATTCATAATGAGAGACATTGTCAATGGCTGAGTGAAAGGCCATTCCAATTCAGAATGCAAAGTCAGGATGTGAAGAAACTGAATCTATGGAGATTTGGTATCTCTTCTTCCTCTAGTGTTTCTCTTGGAATTGAGCTGTGAAAGCTTGTTAGCCTGTTATCAGATATCAGCCAAACTACTGGTACAAACAAGATAGCATCAAGTTTCTGACACCTATAGTGTCTTGCTTCTTATTATTTTAGTTACTACTCCCCATGTTCTCCACACCTCTCAAGACAGCAGCGTGGTATGAAAAGGTAAAAGAATTGAGCTGAACATGTTACTAGCCATTCCTGGGGGTTCGTTCATCATTCTTTACCTGACCCACAGTCTGATCTGACCCATGCACAGCCTGGAGAATTCTCAAGAGATCTCGAAATCCAGAAGAACATGCAGCTGCTTTGCATTCACAGGTACTCTAAACCCTCAGGTTTGAAAGGGAACCTTTGGTGAGACTAGTTTCCATGTCAGACTTTTTTCTGAGTTTGACTGCTGCCTGCTTCAAAAAGGGACAGTTGTGCTTCATGCAGATTCTAGTGCCACCTCCCATGTACTCTGCAAGCGCACTGGGTTAGTGAACGAAGTGGGGAAGAACCATCAGTAATGGAGGCTGAACGGTTCTTGGCCACATGTGTTAGACTTAAAGAGTCCTGAGGATGGAGTTCTTTGCTGTGGGGTGTTGAGGTGCAGCATGCCTCAGAAAACTGCGGCCTCCCTTTGTGTATCTGAATAGTCTTCTTGTGGAGTTTCTTTGGCTGGAGCAGTTCCCATCCTCATGTACATTCATGTATATTCCTCCCTTGGTGGCTTAGTTGGTTTTGCATTGCTATTTATGATTTGTCTGGCCTCATGGGTTACTAGAAATCCATAGGAGTTGTGAAAAAAAATACTGATTTGACTTTCTGTTTACTGTTACTGGTCTATTAATAGTAACTCTGCTAACTTAGAACACTCAATTATGGAATTTTTCAGAAAAGATTGACCATATAAGGTAAAGTTTTCTAGTTTATTAGTTTTATTTCTTTAAGAAAAGTATGATGTCTTTATTAAGTACCTTAACTATGTCTACCCTTTTCTCTTAAGGGTCTACATTCTCACAAGGGAACCATTCAGTGCTGTGATTGGATTAATACAAATTGGATGGGAAAATTGGGCTGGGGTAGGAGCAATTGAATTTGGAAAGTTTGAGAGCTGCTAGTTCAGGGTGAATAATAAAATAAAGACAGCAGTTTTGCAATTTTGAAAAGCTCTGTGCTATGTAATAGACTATAATTTAATTCTGAGAGACTATTTTATTAGATTTTCCCCCAAGTAAAATTACAATTCCTATTGTTCCTTATCATATGTCTCATTACTACTGCAAGTATTATCCTCTTTATATGATTATAGTGATTCATACTTCACTCTCTTGGTTGTTTTGTACACAGTTGCAAGTAAATAATGGTAACAATTTGATGCTTCTGAATACAAGACCAATAGGTTCCTTGGGTGTTTTTTTTTCTAAACAGGGATATATATTTTAGTGAAGGAGCGATGGTAAGGCATATACTGAGATCAGTGAACAGACATACAACTCTGATAAAATGTAAATTCTCAGCACTGGTCAAAGTAATAAGCTGAAGCTCCCTTTTTGAGGGAGGCTGGCTCTGTGAGAGAAGGAACACTTTTCATGCTATGCTGAGTACTTCCGAATCCAGTCAAAGCCACAGAGAGCTGGGAGAGTAAGGTTTTGATTCACCCTGTTGTTGAATTGAAACGACTTCAGTGGTTGGACAGAAAAGAGCAGTCGGTTCCAGATCCTGAAGAAGCAGTGGTTTATGAAATGGAAAACAAGAGGAGTGATGACTTACAGAAATGTGGCATTATCAGTGAAACTGTATGATGAATTGAGACCTTGTTCTTATTCTTGGTCATTGAGAGTTGTGTGTAGCTATCAAATTCAACAGGGTGGCACTGTCTGAGAAAGTGAAGTTCTCAGTGTTGATTGCCTGATTGTTTTTTACTTCTGAATTTTTAACTAATGCTTACCTGGGGGAAGAGATGAGGATAAGGGAGAAATGAAGAAAGAGCAGGGAATGTCTGACAGCATTAACATTCGATCCTTAATAGAGAAGGTTAAGGAATTCAACAAGTCCTGTATTTTGGCTTCTGGATTTTGCTTGTGAATCAGAGCACTTGTTTAAATTCTGCTCAAAAAGTGTAGTTAAACTTTCACAAAATGGATCAAAGGATATTGAATATGACTTTTTGCCTGCCTTAAGGCATCTCCAGAAATTTGGTTTAGTTATTGCATACCCACATTAATTAATATATTGTGTGGTAGTGCAAGAACATTTTTATTTATTAGCTTTTCTACCTCTTGAACTTTCAAATTTTAACTGATTATTAAAACTTTCGAAAAAGCTGTTGACACATATTTCTACATTTCTCTCCCCCTTCACCTCCTCGCTTTCCCTTTGGATTCAGATAGTAATTAACATAGTAGATGTCATTCAAATTAGATGCAGAGGAAAATAATTTGAAAGTATTGCATTAGGGAATATACATGACTCAGTTACAAACAGTAGTATCACAATACAGAGAAATAAATGAGAAATTAAGCTGTAAAATAAAAGACAAATCCTGCCTATTTTTGTGAAAATACTGATTTTAAATGTTGGGCTATGCTTGTCTTTGGTTTATCTCTAAGAAGAAGAGTAAGACTTGTAATTCAGTAGAGCTGAAACTCCATTGATACAGTGATGATGTTAATATATTGAAAGTTGTGTATACAGTGTTAAGTCCAAATTACATAGAAAAATTTTCTATAGGAAGATTTCAAACTTGCAAACAGTGTTGTGCAAAATGGACAGAAATCTTAGGAGAGTGTGTGCGCTACACACAGTTACTCAAATACTTTCAAGTTATTCATTGGTTTAAATATCTCCAGAAGCCTAGTCTTAAGTTTGTTTTGTAGAAATCAGTGTCGTCACCTCATTCATCATGACATGGTCCAAATGACTGAATTCAGTGGACAGCTTTCCACTTATAGTTCTGTTCAGTAGATCCTGAAATAAACACACTAATTCAGTATCAATAGTTTCTAGTAGTGCAGAGCTCTCTAGAGGAACTAATGCTCCTTCTTCACCTTGGATTGCTAATTTTTCTTCTAGTGTCATTAGACGTGTAGTCAACCAACAGTATGTATAAATAAACAAGCATATATACTTGGTATACTTGTTCTGAAAAACTTTGTGGCTATTTGCATGTTAAAAATCTGAACTACATTCCAAGGCAGAGATAGAGCAACGTACTTTATCATTATTTTTTATGTTTTATGAAGCATAAGACCAGGACACTGTTGCTTTTCATGACACTGTTCTTCATACCTGCAAACATACAGTGAGAGAAAGGCTTACCCTTTAAAATTCTAAAATACGACCTATGATGAAATTTAAGAAGTGGAAATAAAAGGAAACAGTAACAAAGGGAAGATGATGGTTATCGTAAGAGAAGCAAGGGTTTAAGAATCAAAATATATAGGTTCAAAATACTCTTCTTTGGGATGCAATTAATAATTGCATTAAATGTTCATTAATCTGCAGTATTTTTATTATTTTAATTAATGGGATTAAATTAATTCAACTTAATTTCTTATGAAGATACTTCCAGTGACATCTCAGCTTGATTTTTGCATACCTGAGAAAGGAAATGTCTCAGGAAGGCTGAGCCAAACCATGACATACTCTGCTGAGTACACTTCAGTGGAGCACAACATTGTAGCTATTAGATTTTCAGGTTTTTTAGATTGCCACTATTTATTTTTATTATTGCCATTACTGCGTTTACTCTTTGAAGTAAATGCATGAAATGGGAAATGCATACCAAATTTGTTTTTTAATTTTTTTCTTGTGTTTTAGTTCTATTGCTTTCACATTTAAAAGACTGAAAGTTTATTAAACAAAAAATTGGAAAAGGTATGCCAAAATCCAGACAGTTTTCCTTATATTTATCACAATATTTTATCATGGTTTAGGTTTTAATATAGCTTAAATATTAAAATAAATATGAATTACTTTGATTCACATGGGAAATAATATATAATACATAATAAATGTCAATAATACTAGGTACTAATGATGAAATAATATCTGTCAGAGACCTAGGTATCATCCTTTAACATTTATGTAATGTAGGTTAAATGAATGTGAGAACCGTTCATTGGTAAGAACGGAGTGGCATTTCTCCAAGTGGAAGTAATCTTTAATAGCTCGTCCAAAAATGATTGCAGATGTTTTAAATGGGATTTCATTTTTTAGCAGGTTTGATTAATGTTTCTGGTACTTTTTATTAGCATTTCCACTTCCTAACTGCTGCTTTTATTCAGACCTAGGTTGTTGTAATTTCACGATGTCTGTGTTTATGGTACTGCAATGTGTTGCTATGGAAATTATTAGAAAGTCATAAAAGTAAGGCATACTTCTGAATGAGGTTTTGGTCTCTTTGCTTCTTCTTTATGAATTTGTGTAACTATACAGCTACTACAATTCTTCAGGATTATTCAGGATATAATTTTGGAAGTATGAGTGCCAAAAGTGCAAGTAACCTTCTTCAGATGTTTTAACAAGGGACTGGAATGATCAGTAGGAGTTTGGTATCTCTTTCCTACATGAATTCAGATGTTAGAAACAGCTGTTTTAATATATTGAGCTCAAATTCCTTCTGATTTGTAGCAGTAATATTACTTTATCCTGTAAGTGATTTTCATCTGACTATTTCTAAGCTTTCTTTCCCCAAAATATTAATTAAGATAATGTTCTGATGTACAGTAGGTTAATATAATTTTAATTTTACAGATGAAGAAACTGTATCTACAAAGGTCACACCTCATGTCAGTAACAGATGGAGGTACACAGTACTCTTCTGCTTCAGCCACTGGGGAAAAAATAAATCTTTCTTCAATCTGTGCATTTGCAAGTGTTACCATAACCAGATAAATGCTGAGAAATCAAGCTTCTCATTACAACACCATATATTTCCATCAGATGAAGGAGGGAACGAGGGAAAGAAAAATTTATTAGGTAGCCAAAGAAAGGAATGACATCATTCAAGTGGACCAGTCATTAGTATGTGTATATACATACGTGTGTGTCCATGTATGAATGTACTTACTTAATATATTTTCAAACTGTAATTTTTAAAGAACTGTAAAAATTTTTTCAGGAGGTCTGTAACCTGATTTTATGTTTAGGGATATATCAGAAAGGAGCATCTCTTCCAGAAACAGATGTATTTCCCTAGATTTGAAATGGAAAATGCTGTTCAGCAGTCCAAACCAAAAAAACTTACAGGGAAAAAAATCTGTAGTGGAAGGAGCAGCTGGCATTTTCTGCAGAATAGAAATTCTAAAAGTTTATTTAGAGAAAAAATGTTTCATTTCAACCTTTTCAGCAGACTTTTGAGACCTCCTCTCTTTCTCCTGGAAAATCCTAAACATTCTTAAATACCAGCTCCTAGGAATTTTGTCTGCAGAGCGTCTTGGTCAGATTGTAGACCTGATATCTAGGCTTCCTAGAATTTCTGTGTTGTTCCTGAATAGGATTTGAGATACCTGAAAGTATTTCTCACTTGGTCAAATCTGAAAGCAGTGGGACCTATATCTCCTCACCAGCCTAATTCTGGACTGAAAGGTCTGGAAAACCTGTTAGCTTTGGCTTCAGTACAGTTTGACTTTCAGGATGGATGTTTCTGTGTATATGGGAACAGTTTTCTGAAAGAAAATTACAAATTTTTATGAAAACTGAAATTTTGCCTTGAAGGTCATAACATCTGTAGAATACACATTTTCTGCCAGAGTCATTGATGAAAGAGGAAGTTCCAAACCAGAACCATAGCCAATCTGCACTAGGGTGATTAATGGTTACTGAAGACGCTAGAGGCTTAAGCAAAGGAGACTGACTTCTGTAACTGAATATAGCAGAGCATTTTTCATATAGGGAGGAATCTGATTACATAGAAATGCAATTAGGTACATATTTATCCAAATTTAATTTTTAGCAAGACACTAAGATAACTGCCATTGCTTGTAATTTTTCTTTCTAGACTAAATGAATAGCACCACAGTATAACATCTGAATAACTTCACCATCATGAATACATATACTGGTGTGTTTCTCAACAAATTATTCAAACACCCAGTTTTGGTTGCATTTAAAAATTCCTTGTTATTTTCCTGTATAGGTGATGTTCTGTCCCAATCCTGGTTTTATTTATGGTGTTAGGGAAGCCAGCTGTGGAGGGCTTCACTTACCCTGTTCCAGCAGTGCGCACACATGCACGTTGCAAGTCTCTCCTGTACCGTACCTGGCCTTAGACTCTCAGCCTGTGCAGCAGCTGGACCCAAGACTGTCAGTCTCCACCACTTGTAGCACTTGGACCTATGAGCCCCTGACATTCGTGGTCCCAGTCCAGCTGCTGATACTCAGACCTTGTGCGGCACTTGCAGCCTAGTGCAGCTCAGAGTTCAGTGGCTCCCACGTGGAGCTCAGAGCTGAGCACGTACCCGCGCAGGGGGTAGACTTTAATAAGGAGATGGGCTGGGCTGTCAGGCAACTGTGCTGACCAGCAATCTCTTTACATCCAGCTAGCCTCTTTTGTCCTTTTCTGTTTTCCCACTTTTATCCCTCCCAGACCCATCTTGAACCCTCTTTTTCCAAGTCTTTTGTCCTTTCCCTAAACATCTCATAATAAGCTTTACACGGTACCAAATATTCCCTCTGCTTTAACCTCAAATCCTCCTTCCCCATAATAAGTCCTGCACCCTGATGACCCCATTTAAAGTCTTCCCAGTGAGAGTTTCCTTGTTTACCTGCCTCAGTGAATGTCTTCACAACGGAAAACCATCACATCATTTTCCTTTGATGGCCTTTGGAGCAGTCAGTTGAGCACGCTCCATTTTAATTTCTTAGGTTACTGTGATTCCTACACCTGTCACTGCTCCTCTGTGGTTATGGTCTTCAGCCTTTTGTCAGATAACCTGGCGTTTGTTACCAGACAAGATCACTGTTAGGTATGTTAGTCTGGACACCACATAAACAAATTACATGAGGTATCCAAAGCAGTTTGTGTGGGACTTAGGTCCCTCATCTACAACTGTGATTCTCATTACGCCTTTTCACAGCTGCTCTTTGTGTGAATTCTCTTACTCTCTGTTGTGCACTAGGACTTTAGTCCTAAGGTTTCACAAAGTAAAATTGCTTCAATTTTTACCCTGAAAAAGAGCTTGATTTAATAGATATGGTTGGGTCACTTTTATTAGATTGAAGCAGGAGTTGCCGGTTTCTTTTTGTAGCACTGGCAGTGCACTATATATATCCTGCCCCAAAGAAGTACTTCAGGAAATGAATTAGTGCATTCAGGTCTAAGTGCAAATCGAGCTCTTTTGAAAGTTACCTAACACACAGAGGGAGTGGGTTTAAAGAAAAAAATCGGTTCTTCTGCATTTTTAAAATGGAAATGATCAGGCAGCTTCTTTCATAATAACTTGGTTCAGGTTTCTCCTATACAGAATATGTGTTTATAAGTATCATAACATTCCCCATAATTTTGTAGGGAACTAGTTCATTTAGTTAGGAACACTATTTTGTTATGGGATCAAATGTCTAAAAAATGGAAAACGAAACTGATAATCAAAACATTTAAGGAGTTGATATCTTTATATTTCCTTATAGAAACAAGGGTAAAAAGGCATAATCTAGGTTACAGCTTTAAAAAAACTTATTGAGTGACAATTATTACTGTCTTGTGGGAAAGAATATGGGTAATCACAGGGAAACTGATTTTTTCGAGAACTACAGTTTTAAAGGTATGCTCCCTGTGTATCTTTTTATAGCTGGAGTTTCATTTGGAGAGTTGTGGACTCCTGGAACAACTGATTTTCCTCAGAAATTATTTTATTAATAAGAGAAGTGGTATAGTTTGGCAGATCTACTTGGTGAAACTTTCACAGAATAAAAGCAGTTGTCTATAATAACCTGTTGGTCAAGACAAGTGGTTCAAGCTGGTTTTAGAAAACTAAGTTCTAATGTACAATGCCCAATCCTGTCCCTCTCCTTCTCTTTCAAAGTGACTTCTGTCTTTGCTTTTTTTTTGAATTTGAAAACATGTAGAAAAGTAACTGTAGAGATATTGATAGATGAACAGTTATTATTGACATATGGATATAAAGGGACATGTGCCTTAGATCTATGACAGTTATTGAGAGCTTAATGTTAGTTTAAAAATTGATATTTACTGTTTCCTAGAGTCAGAATTCTATCTTGCCTGACTGGTGGTGGTTGGTTTTTTTTTTTTTCTCTAGGAAATTATGAATGCATTTTCCACTTTCTTTTGTATTTTCTGTAGCCAATTTATTTTCTTCTTCTTTCTTATTAATTTGTTTGTTTGTCTATGTCATTTTCTTTTATTGTATTTTTTTATTTTATTTCTTTTATTCTATTTTTCTTTAGGAGCAGTTTGTTCCTTGGTGTGAAATGTAACCTGGTGTATTAGGTTCACCCTTGCCGACCTTCCATGCCTTGCCTGTTCCCAAATAACACAGGCATTCAAAATATAAGGATGAAACCTCTGTGTCTCCTGATATTCAAATTTTGTCTGTGTTCTCTGAGTTTATGTACAAGAATAACTGCCATGTCAGATGAAATGATAGGGTAGAAAGAAAACCACACAACAAACAAACACAAAAACCCCAGCAGATAATCATCTGGTTACTGTAAACTTCAATTTTGTGACACTTAATGAACAGCTAACGTCATTCACTGATGTTTTAAAGATGTGCATATTATCTTGTCCATAGAATGTGTTGTTGAGGAGAAGCAGGGCTGATATACTTGGGTGACAATGTTTGTAAGAAATGGTTTTGCAGTCAAGTTAGTAATATTCCTTCTTTATATAGTAAAAGCACAGTCCTTTTGGTTATGTGGAAATTTGTAGTGCACCGTGTTTGATTTTCAGCTCTGCTCCGCAAATAGAATATGATAAGAACAATGTAATGTAGTAGAGCATGTCACGGTGGACTCTTTAGAGTATCATAAGGTTCTCTCTCAAGAGTTCTGACATTTTATACTGAAAATACGAATAGTGTTTAAATTTAAACTACATTTACATAGCCTTGTGCGATGGGTTAATGCCAGCCAGCAGCCAAGTACCCACACAGCCTCTCACTCCCTCCCCCGACCCAGCAGGATGGGGGAGAGAATAAGAAAAACAAAAGTGAGAAAATTCATTAGTTGGGATAAATACAATTTAATAGATGAAGGAAAGAGGGGGAAAAAAAAACCCACAAGCCATTGAAAAGAAATCACTTGGCACTTCCCACAAATCTACTGATGCCCAGCCATTTGCCAAGCAGCAGCCACATTGGGAAGCAATCCCTCACCCCTTCCTCCATGCCAGTTCTTGTTGCTGAACATTATGTTACATGGTATGGAATATCCCCTTGGCTAATTTGGGTCAGCTGTCCCAGCTGGCTTTTCCCTGCCAGCTTCTTGCCATGCTATGCTGGGGGCAGGGTGGAAGTGGGGAAAAAGAGAAAGCCTTGGTGCGATGCAAACACAGTTCAGCAATAGCCAAAACATTGCTGTGTTATCAAGATGTTCAGACACAGATCCAAAATACAGTACCATGCAGGCTGCACTGAAGAAAATGAACTTTATCCTAGGTGGCCAAAGCACACCTTGTTAGTATAACAAATATATGGAATGTTTTGCACCAATTTTAGAAGCATATCTGATATCAAGTTACAGGAGTAAGTAGCGAGTAATACATTTGGATGATGTCTTAGATATGAACAGAGATGTACATTACAGAAGTGATGGTGGTTAGAGGTATATGAGAAAGCTGCAAACCTACTTTTATTTCTCAAGATACCTGTTCATTCTGCACTGTTTTCCATTATTTCCATTTGATATATTTGCTGTCGTTTATTCATGGCAGCTTAAAATGAATGGTTTCATTTATTTCTCAGTACAGTCAAACATTAGACCTTGCTGACATTCAGCAATGCAACGTGTTAGTCAGCAGAGTCTTGCTTTAAGTCTGCATTGAGTGAGGCTGAAGTGGCTGGCTTTGTATGTTCTTGTCTTCTAGTTCATGCTTAGTCTCTTTGAAAATGCTTCGGTTTTCATTGTGTTAGAACTGCTCATTCTTTAGCTTACAAAGGCAGATAAAAATGCAAAGGTAAAGGAAAGGAGAAAAAGAAAACGTATAGTGAATATGAGATAATTGTGTTATGCAACAGAGGTGGAAGAAATTACTTTTATTGTCAAGATTTGAGCTCTGTATTTTATTTTATTCCAATCTGCATTGTCCTAATAAATTTGCTTCTTGCCCAGCACACTGCTGGAACAGTATTTAATCCATAATAATTTTGTGCATAACCATAATTCAGATTTGAAAAAGCCCATTCTATTCTTGATATAATGATTTGTCTAAGTCATTACAAACTGATTTTTTTTATAATTCACCTCTCCAAAAGTTCAAGAATACAAAAAATAAAACAAGAGATCTAGCACCTAAATTCCAAAATTAACCACAATAAAAAAGAGAACTGCCAATAAATATCAATATCTGAGAGCATGTAATAACTGAGGTCGTACATTGTGCTTTTTCAGTATGACTAGAAAATTAGATGGGGAGTAAGGTAAACTAAATCCTGAGGAACCGGTAAGACATACTGCATGTCTATGTGGCTCTTCCAGCACGTTTGCAAAGGTGAGCTTCACTGAAGTATTTGCTTGGTAGTATCTTCAGTTATAGATACTTTCTTAATCCTTAAAAAAGGTAGCTTGAAAAATTCCAGTCAACCTTTTGGATTTATTTTTTTTTTTACCTTCCTGTTGGGTATTTTCTCTAAATGCAGCCTCTTTTTTTTTCTACCTAAAGTTTTACATAAATACTCATTTTTAAGAAGATATTTAAATACCCATCTGTTCTCTAAAACCAGTTCTATAAACGACTTAACAGTAGACATGTTTTTAAACAAATCTCAGATTCAACTCAGAACTTATATTTAAAACTGATTAAATGGGAAGGTGTCGTGATTTAACCCCAGCGAACAGCAAAGCACCACACAGCTGCTTGCTCAGTTGTCCCCCCCAACACAGTGGGATGGGGGAGAGACCTGGAAGAGTAAAAGTGAGAAAACTCATGGGTTGAGGTAAAGACCATTTAACAGGTACAGCAAAAGCTGCACATGCAAGCAAACCAAAACAAGGAATTCATTCACTGCTTCCAGCTAGCAGGCAGGTGATCAGCCATCTCCAGAAAAGCCGGGCTCCATCACGCTTAACGGTTTTTTGCGAAGACAAATTCTATAATGCCAAATGTCCCCCCCTTCCTTCTACTTCCCCCAGCTTATATACTGAGCATGACATTCTGTGGTATGGAATATCACTCTGACTAGTTGGGGTCACCTGTCCTGGCTGTGTCCCCTCCCAGTTTCCCGTGCCCCTCCAGCCCTCACACTGACAGGGCCCAAGAAACTGAAAAGTCCTTGGCTTAGTGTAAACATTACTTAGCAAGAATTAAAAACATCAGCATGTTATCAATATTATTCTCACACTAAATGCAAAACACAGCACTGCACCAGCTACTAGGAAGAAAATTAACTCTATCCCAGCCAAAACCAGGAAAGAAGGTTAGAAAAGTCCACTTGAGACTGCATAAAATTACCTTTACTTTTACAGAAATTTGTTTGTTCAGATGATAGTGTACATTTACTTGTGTGTAATAAGAGAAACTTAGTATTTTGTAATCCATTTGTCCTCTAGACAAGTTGCAGCTGTGAAAACTCCCCCTACTTGTATCAGTGGTTTCACCAGTGGAGAAAAGACCAAGGACTTCATAACTTGTAATGTAAAACATGAGTAAAAATGTTGACTTCTCTGTGGGACTTGAACATCTAATGAATTTAAACCCAACCGCTAATTTGTATATGTAGTTAAATATGTATAAAGGCATACTATATAGGTTCTAAATCAGAACCTAAAGTCTAACTTCACAATGAAATTTAGCTTTATTTCAGTTATTAGATTTTTGCCCAGTTATATATGTATGTATATCAGATTATACCGTTGTTGTGTTAGAAATGTGTACTGTATTGCATTTTATGCATTTTTATCATGTAATAATACATCATGTAAGGTTCAGTATTAGAAACATTGAAAAATGTAATTGAGTAGCACACTAGAAGTGTGGTTTTGTAAGTAATCAGTTTTGTTCAAAACTACTGTCTGTTCTTGAAAATGTCTTGAACATATGGACTAAATAGTTGATAGCAATGAAAGCATATTTGTGTATGAGTGCGTAGGAGTTTAGGAGAAGGAAGGAGAAGTAGGTGGTTAACATGACAGTAAGGTGGGAAAAAGTGACAATGGGAAAATGAGATATCTAATGCAGAAATTTTTCTTGTGCAGCTTACGTAACTTTGAGTATAACTATATCTGCAAGCTGTATCTGAATCAATACCTTTATGTTCTTACCATGCTCTAAATGTGAGGCAGGTTATTCCTATTTATTTTAAGGCAACTTAAATACATAAAAATGTTCTTTCAAAGAAAATAATCTTGAGTGCTGT
This sequence comes from Falco cherrug, assembly GCF_023634085.1. Classification (NCBI taxonomy): domain Eukaryota; kingdom Metazoa; phylum Chordata; class Aves; order Falconiformes; family Falconidae; genus Falco; species Falco cherrug. The sequence continues at coordinate 66,669,311 of NC_073699.1, forward strand.
CTTAGATGTTGACTCCAGGATGCTGGTAGCCATTGGAATAGGCTACTTTTCATACAAGACAAATAAAACTCTTCGGTTATGGCTTGGAAGCACTTGGATAATTGTAATGCAAATTTCATATTATAACATGTAACTTGAGAGAATTCATAGATACTGACAAGGTAACAGATTTTGTATCTTTAAGGAAAAAATGAAGTTTATTATGCACCTGATACTTCATCCTTTGAGGTTACATTCCGGTCAAGTGTTCACACAGTAATTGAAATAAATACTTTTTATATATTTAATTGAAAATAATATATTTATAATGTATATGAAATATGTAACATAAGAAAAAAATTTTGTACTGTGGTTAGGTTTGGGGAAAAAATTTTCTAACCTTTAACAGCTGATTAATTTAGTTGCTGACTGATTGAAAAAGCAGTGGACTGTGTTAGGAAGTTAACTCCCGGTAATGACCAGTTCCCCGTGGGCATGCCTCTAACTTTATTATCTCTTTTTATAATTCAGTAAAAACCAGGCCTATGTAAGCTCCCAGGACACATAACAAATGCAAAAATATAATCTATCATGTCTGTGTCATCTGATTTTTGTTGCATATTTTATGGTTTTGTTTTCCCTCTAATTGACCACATTTCCTTCATTATGAATGTGTTAGAGCATGTGGTACAGCTCTGCATATGGAAGAACTAAAGATGACAGGTTGGAAACCAAACTTGACAAGAGATTAAGTTCATTTTTATCAATAACATTGGATTAAAAAAAAATAAATTGTGGCTTACTGATACTTCATCTTCTTTAGGTCAATGGTTTTACTGTCCGTTATATTAACTAAAAGTGTAACTAAACCCGACAAGCTCAAACTTGTGTGTAGATAAGAAAGGGTATTTCAGTGTGTTGTAGGAGGTACAGATTGTCTGCATCTAAGAAAATGTCTCTTCTTTAAAATTAATTTCTTTGGGCCAGTCTTTAAAATGTGACAGTTTTCAGTTGTATGGGAACATTCCTCTATGTTGATAACCATATACCAGAGCAGTGCAGCCAGGGGCTCCACTGTCTAGCTCAAAAACAGTGAGCTTGTTAAGCGAGCTAATAAACCTGAAAGAGCTAGGAGAACCTTTCACTGTGAGCATCAAAGCATGCTGTGTAGGTTCTTATGAACATTTTTTCAGGGATTGTGCATCTGCCTGTAATTCATTAAATCATCTGACAACCACTCAAGAATAATGTGTTAGACTTTTTAATATACCTGTTGTTTTTGGTTCCAGTAGAAGCATGAGTGAAAAAAATGCAATGTTTGGAATACAAATTGGTGACAAGTCCGTTCCTTCTTGTATCCCAAAGTTCATTCCAGACTTGTTTCAGACTCGTTCTAATTAACCTCTTTAAGCAACTTATGTACCTACATAGAGTATTCATTATATCTGAAAACTGAAAATTTTGACATTTGTCCTTTGTCCCACTGCTTTATATATTCTGTTTTTGTCCTAGACCTAAGCATTTGTGATCTTCAGAGGAGAATACTTTATGTTATGTAAGCAGTCAGTGTAGGCATCTGGTGTACTTCCAGTTTCTTGTATTTCGGAGTATGCTTCTTGCTGTCTTGTGTAAGTGTTGTATATTCTTGAGGCTTGGTGGCTTCATGACCAATTGTGTTGCATTGCTGAAGTGAGGAAGCAGGAAAACATACATGCAGTCAGTCTGTAATCTGCTAGGATGAAATGCACTAGTCTGAGCCAGCTATAGGTGGTAGAACACATTCTTTACATAAAATATAAACTATCATAGTTCAACATCCTACATTCAGGAGCAGTCCTGCATTGTAATCTGTGCCAACTAGTTTACAGGCACAAATTTTTAGACAAAGGAGATGATGTTATAGATGCATCTCCTCAACATATTTTCTTTTGCCAAATTCAAGCTTATAAAGTTGATATCCCAAGTTGGTATCAGCCAAGTGTTATTCATCCAGCCAAAAAATTTACAGTAGTGGAGGTTGTTACAGATCGGTTTGTTTGGGCTTCTTTAGCAAGGTGCAAAGAGGTTCTGCAAACAGGATATACATAACTTGGAAGTGTAAAGCAATAATTTCTTGCCTGATACACAGCAGGTAGGTGGAACCTAATGAGCTCTTACGCTAAGCATTAACATGCTCACCACTTCTATGAGGCAAGGATGGACAAGAATCTTTGCTGGCCAGGTAGGCAGCAGTTAGGAGAGGAACAGTTGGTACCTGCATCTCGTTGGGACGGTTCTTCATGGCTGCTGTATGTCTGTTCTTCAGCACCAGTGCTGAAGTGGATGACACTGGTGACCCAGCAGCTCCCACCCTAGCTCTCTAACTAGCCTTTCTTTTTTTTTTTTTCTTTTTTTTTTTTTTTCTGTAGGGTTTTATACCTTTCTGTGTTGGCATTTGCATTTTTGAGTCCTTGAGCTGCTAATGATCAGTAATCCCACTTCTGTCTGTAAGTGGAGCCAAAGTTAGGCAGCTATGTCATATCATAGCTGGGTTTTGCACCCTTGGTATGCAACCAAGGGTTGGGTGAAGGGGTTGTCTAGGGAGGACTGCAGCTGGGTTGGAGAGGGAAAGGGTGACAAGTCATGTATTGTGATTAGTTATACTTTGTATTGGTGTGTGTTACGACACATCGTGCAGGTGGCATTTTTCCAGACATTAGAGCTCACTTCATACCTATCTGAATGTGGAATGGAATGAGGGTAAGAATGGGTGTTTTAGGACTCTGAAGGTGAAGATTTTTTTAGCCTAGGTGATGATCCCCAGTAGCATGTTTTGGGCTCTTTATTCAGACAACATTCAGATACATTCAGTAAGTGGTTCTGCCACTGTCAGCAGCTGGGATGTGAGTGTCACAGAGCAGTATAGGACAATTAAAATTAATGGAATTCCACCAATCAATGCCAGTAAAGGACCTCTAAAAGTCATCCACTTTTGCAGACTGCCCCTATGTCCCATATAAGTTCATTGGCGATTGTAAACAGGCCTGAAATTAGCTTTTAGCTAGGTTGTGAAACTGTCAGAAAAGGAAAGTTAACTCTAGTCAGTGATTAGCCAGGGGTGGCTTGTCCAGAATACAGGGGTTTTTCATATCTGCTGCATGTTTTGAAAGAATGAAAGAAAATTTAGTTCTTGAATATGTCAGTACAAGTTTTCTTTGGAACAGTAATCTGTCACCAGGAAGGACAATGCAGATGGTTTTTGTCAGAAATTGCCATCACTGTGTCCTCTGCTTTCTTCTATCAGAAGAATGTAGGGTCTAAGTCATGGTGAGGCAAGAGTCGGATATTTTCTGATAAAAGAAAGAGGGATTTGTGCAGCATAATGTGTGTGTTTTGGCTCATGTGTCTGTGTTTGTATTAATTCTTCACAGGGCATAACAAAGAGTTAGTCTGTGTTTGCTAGGACTCAGTTGGCCAAAGTGTATCAAAGACAGATAATTAATGTTGACAGAATGGTTTAATGTTTTGGGTGAAGTTCATCTATTTTTGTTTTATAGAATCTGACTCTGAATACTTGTAAAGAATTTGAAAGTCCATGAAGAATTTGCAGTGTATACCCAGCAGTCAATATGAAATAGTAGTATCTCAACAGTAAATCTGAAAACATATATTTTTTTATCTGTCAAAGAAAAATACAGCAGAGTTTTAGAGGCAATGAAAAGATAGCATAAAATAGCATATTGGCCTTTGGGGATACAGTTTCTTCTGTTATAAGCATAATAAATTAAGCCTGTTATCTTCTGTTCGTCTTTTCTCACTCCAACAGAGAAGGTAAAAGCTATCATGTTTCTGCAGTTCTAGTGCCTTGTGATAACTTTAAACTTTAATTTATCAATTATTATTTATGATGTAAATTTTCTAGTTTATTAGTCATCAGAAATCAACTTTCACTAACAGCTTGGTCTTTTCTGCTTTTAAAATCATTAACAGTGTAGCACCGATTAATTCATGTAACCAATAGTACTGAAGTGGCATTGGAGCAAACTAGGCTGGAGTTCAATTAGACGGGTGTAATTTTAGCTAAGTCAGTATTCCAGAGCCAAGTGAAAAGATAGAAATAGTCTCACGTGGATGGACAAGACGCTATGCTACCCAGAAGAAACATACCTATGGATTAAGAGCTACTTAAATAATCATTAAGAAATGTATTAGAAGAATATGTTATCTTAGATATTTCTACAGAAGCACAAATAACAATATGTGTTACTCAGCTTCAGTTTAAAACAAATCTGTGCTCCTTCCTAAAAGGAAAACATAGTATCAAGTTATGGAATTCCAACAGTTTATGCTCTATGGAAGATCAAATGAAATGACAACCCTTCTGAATTCTAAACATTCAAAAAGTGAGTCGTAAGGACAGTGCCTAACATGTTGAACAGAGTTTCTGCTTTTGCGTGGTCATGTTTATACAGTAAGATATTTTTTACTTCAAAAGAATCAGTTCCTTTCAAACCTCCTTTTTTTCTTTTTGTTGCAATTTCACTACCTATAAATAGAAGCTCTTGACATTTTGCATCATTCTTTACCCTTGCTTTTTATATAGAACTCTCATTGATTTCAATTGTGTATATTGAATTAGAGTATGATAGATGGTTTTTCATTTATAAAAAGGTGGTGACAATATTAACCTCTATGCTGATATAAAGGCTGCTAAATCTGTTTTCATTATAAAATGCTTTAAATAGCATCTCAGGATTAAATTTTATAATTTCTAGGCATTCACAAATTGAGATGCTGTAAATGTATTTAAGCAAGTCGAAAGAGTTCTGAACATCTGGTTTTTAAAATTCAGTGTTCCAAAACTTGTGTAAAATACTGATTGCTTCTGCAGTGAACCTTTGGAATCACGGTGACATCCAGTGTCCAGCTAAGAGTATTTCAAATTAGAAAAATGTGATAATCACTTTCTGTAGACGCACAAGGAGATATTTGCATTGACTTCCCTCTGAAGTTTTCCCATATTAATATATTGGAGAGAAAACAAAATTTCTGTTGGCTTTTGTCTGTCACAGAAGGGGTCAATGAATCTGTGCCCATTCAAAATCTCTGCCACTGGTCTCTGTTGTTGATTGATTTTAAGAAGAGTTGAACTACAAAGTCTTTCTGGGCATTGGTGTTTCCTGAAATCCGTTTTAGAGGAATATGACAGTGAGGAAGAAAAGGCATGGAATTACTTAATTTTATGAAGTGTCACATTTAATTTTGTGAAGTGTAACATTGCACTTTTTGGTTTTTTTTTCCTTCTCCTTAGCCAGGTTTTTCACAGTCTTTGTGAAACCATATATGATATTTTTGGATTGTTGTAAAACATTATCCTTGAACATTTGAAAGTTCAAGAGGATGAAAATTTTGACTTTGGAATGAGGTGAGAGTGGACTGGGAAAAATACATGAAATACCAATAAAAGCAGTAAGTTGTGGAGAAATAATGGGGATTCCTATCTCTATCACTCATTACTTTGCATTTGCTAAATCTCAGAAGGTATTAAGACAGTATGTATTATGCCCAAGCTATTTAATATATCCAAGTTGAAAATATAATCATTTGATTCCCCTAGCACAAGTAAGCTAAGTCCTTATGATGCCTTAGTGGACAAATGCCATGTTTATAAATATACAGCCACTATAAAGGATAGTTTTAACTATATATAAAATTTCAGATAACAAAAGGGATTAAATTGCTCTTCTGTTGATTGAATGGGTACTGGATGTGAACGCAGACACTACAGGCAGTAAAGATAATATGGGAGTAAAAATATCTTGTACACAGATTTAGACCACAGCAATCTGAATTTCTGTCATGTTTGAGTCTCCAAGTTGTACAAAGTGCAAGATGACCTGAATACAGCCTTTCTCTGGTATGGAAAAAATTACCCAGCTTTAAACCAGAATATAACATCCTTTTTACTATTTTGCTGTTGGTTTTCCTATTTTGTATTTTGCAAGAAGTGGCAAGATACAGCTAACATCTCTGAAAGCATTGTTTTGAAAGGAATGCATGTAGTTCTATGTCAAACAACATTCTCTCCAGTAAAAAAGGCGCTGTTGTGAATATGTGTGCTGGATAATGCTCACTATTCCCTGTGAATAGTGATTTAATGTCCCAAGCCTGGTTTATAAATCTTTGAGTAGCTAAAATATGCTGGTCCTCTTCTACCTAAGAAATCCTGTTCTTTAGGAACAGCTCAGTTTTTAGAAACTCTGTTCTTTAGCAACAAACTGAACTGTATTTTTCCTAAGAGAATAATCCAGCATTTTAAAGGGAGCAAGCCTTTGAATATTGTGAAACAGATATCCAGAAAATGAGGTTGTATATGTGATGTCTCTGTATTTACTTTTGAAAGTGTTTTTTTTTAAACTAGAAAACGTCTAAAGTTTCTGTATTGCTTCTTTGTTGGAATATTTTATTTTTTTCCCAATGTCTTGTGTGTTTAGCACTTTCTGAAATTCATTTCTATGGCTATTTCCTTAAACAAATTAGTTCCTTCTCATAAGAAAATCAAAGTAATGGAATTTTGGATCAAAATCAAGTGCTAATTGGGATTAGTATTATAAGGAGGAAATTTAACAATTATGTTGTTGAGTAGAGAGATGTCTTTATTAATTGCACATGGTGGTCATTGTTTCTTTGATATATTTTTGAAAAGGAGTTAGGCATTTGAAAAGTGTGGTGGTAAAAGGTCTTGTAAAAGCAAAGCCTTGTGTATGTGGATTTTTCCTGTTAACTCCTGTGAAAGTAAATTATGCAAAAAAAACCCCAAGGAAATGAACTCCATTGGAAAAAATTGAAACTCCATGTTAAAATAACTTCATACTCAAAGTGATTTAAAAATTTGTAGCAGATAATTGGTCTCTAACTTCTTGTGTTTACAGTTTAAGAGATTGGGAGCTTTGATTACTCCTTTATTTCATCAGCATTATGGTTAAGCTGATACAGATTCAGAATAAAATTTGGGGTTTGCGTTGTTGGGAAAGGAAGGGTCTGTTATATGTGTTCCACACAGGGAGTCAGAATGTCAAGATATCATTTAATTTATAAAAGCACGAAATAGTGTTCTGTAGCAGATAACATTTGAATTAATACACTTTCATGATTCATTATGTTTTCCAAGCTTTTGCTCTGGATTTAAGCTAGATTTGCTCCATTTTGTCAAGAGATTGTAGACTTGACACCTGACCACCTACCATCTGCTGCGTGAATATGTGTTTTCAGTAAACAGTTGAACCTGTATTTACCATAGGTCTGTAAGAAATATTGGCCAAACAAAGCAGAACAGTCTGACATTTTAGGGTCTTTCTGTTAAAAATATATCACAAAGCTGTTTTCTCCACTGCTGAAGGAAAGTAATTTAGCCCAATATGTAGTTTATGTATTTATACTACTTTCATTTTGCTATAATTTCTTGAATGCTTGCTTTTGCCTTGGGATATAAACAAATTGTTTAGTTTAAGCCAAGACTTACCAAGAAATTCCGAAGAGAGTGCTTGTGATCAGAATTAAATCTGGGTTGTCAAAGGACAGCTATAAATATTAATTCCATATTATTTTTAAGTGTGCTGGGACTGCAGTAAGAATTTTCTTTAAAGAGGAATAAACCTTTTAAAACCCTACAAATACAAGTATGCAAACAAGCAATGATTATGGAATCATGAACTGGAAAGCTGCTGTTATGTTGGCTCTGAAGCAACATAATTTACCCAGCTTCGTTAGCAAAAGAAAAAACTGGGGGCAAATCCTGAGGTGTTTGCTGAGGTTTTTTCTCAAGCAAAGCTTTTCTTTCAATGGTGGGTGGAATACTTTGAAAAGGAAATATATACCACTTCGACTGGGTCCAATTTTTTGAAAAGGAAATATATACCACTTCAATTAGGTCCAATTAGCAAGAAAGACAACTCTGGAAAGTAAATAAATGATAGTGTGGGAATCAATAAATTAGGGCAATCGGCACCTGTAAGGATGTATCAGTACACTGTCTTACATAGACACCCTTTTGTGTAAGTTTTAGCCTAGCTTATTACCACTTACTAGATTTCTTGACATTTCTCATTATAAGAATTTATTTATTCATAATATTTATTATAATAATATATATTCTTTTACTATATAAAAAGAAAAAATAAATTAAGATAAAATTTAAATAGATAATAAAGATAAAGATTATAATAAAATAATAAATGTAGCTTATCATATTTTTTATATTTGTGCTAAATTGGTTAGTCTAGAATTTAGCCTTTTATTGAATTCTTTTTTTCAACAGTTTCAGTTCAACCATTTGAAAAGCGATGCTGAAGCAAAAGCTTGCTTAGCTACATTAGAACAAAGAAACTTTTAGATTGCTGAGTTTGAGGATCTGTGTCTAAGGATAATCATTTGAGAAGCTCCTTTATCTTCCTGTTTTTAAGTATGGGCTTGCTACTGCAAGGAGATAGCATTTCTTACAAATGCAGAGACATCATAGGTAGGCAACCTGAAATTTGAGGAAGACTAGAAAAAGGAGCTGGTCTGACTGATGAAACAGGAGAATGAAACAGCATGTGAGCAGAGAAGTCCTGGGAAGGAGAATGATCATAAACAGAAAGAAATTGGGGAAAAAAGGAAGGGATTGGTCTGCTTTCCCAAATGAGAGGTTAGCGCTGTTGGATAGCAAGCCTTGGATTGTGCTTTGAAGGTTTTAGGAATGGGTTAGACAGGCAGGAAAAATGGTAGTGAGACAAAAAACAGAGGGTAAAAGTTCTGAGCAGGACACAAAGCAATGCAAAACTTTATTATAAGATGTGTGCCCAAGTATAGAAGTGCAAGATTGCACATGTAGTTTTAATTCTATGTAATTTCCAATTTATTGGTTTGTTGTTGTTTTTTTGGGTTTTTGTGTGTGGGTTGGTTTTTGTTGGTTTTCTTTTTTAATGCCTGAGAGAAATATAAGAGTTTAAAGTAAACTTGGAAAAAGAAAACTGTGTTCTACTGCATGGTGTCATACAGATGCCCACTTCATCCATACACTTGATTAAAAATTTTGGATCCATGACATGGTTTGCTGCTATTTTAAAAAATAATCTCATTGATGACAATAGTAAATTGCCATTTACTCCCAGTAGAATTACATGTGCAATTCACTTTTCTACCAGATTTTAGAAAGCAAGTGTGGATTTGAGGAGGAATTAAGTTGTGTTTGTATTTTCAAGGAGATGTTTCTTTGAGATTTTGTAACTGAAAAGATAGTGTGGTATTTATTTGGATTATCTTCTCTCTCCAGTTCCCATTTCTTTTTGAGGTTAGAAGATTTATAGTATCACAAACATTCTCTTCAACCTTTTTCACTGTGATGACTGTTTCTAGAAAAACTGGTATTAAGCAGCAATCTAAAAACATACGCAAGACATAATATTGCAATATTTGGCATACATCAATTTGTCAGATAATATTATATTAATAAGTGAAAGTCCTGTGGATATGGCATTTTATGAGATGAGAAAGGAATTCTAGAACAATTTAGAAATATGTGACAGGCGTCAGGAAAATCATGGCAAAAAAAAAAGGTTTAATATCTAATTTTTAGAAGATTAGCAAGGTTTTCTACATGTGGTTATTTTCTAAGGTTTAAATACTTGCAACTATATATGTAAATTCTAACGTCCATAAAATTAGATGTACCAGTATACTCTATTGATCTTAGCTGACATTTCGGGGGAAAAAAGCAATCATAAAACTTATTCTTTGCACCATGCAATCTGCAAAAGTGAGGGTCCTTTGGGATAATTTGAGCTGAGTATCCTTTCATTAATGTATAAACACTCTTTCAAATATCGTATATTACATAGTACTGTTTTATTTGGAGTGTTTGAGTGCCCCAGCTCTCTTGCATGAACACCGTTCTATTTTTGTGTAACAGCTCTTGTTATAATCATCTTTGAAATCTGAATCACATTTGAGTGATACCTCACAACTCAAAATTTCTCTGAAAAGTAGTTGAAAAATATGTGTAATAGTGAATTGTTTTTTGAACATATTTTTTCTTCTTCCTTTTACTATATTATGCTTTGATTATGAATGGTGAGGTTATGTGACAAACACTGCTTTACTGGCTCTGCTTTTATCTTTTCAAAGCAAATGCAGTCTTGCTATCAGCCTTTAGGTTAATTTGGTGTATGTTCTCACTAGCTACTCTGTCACGATTAATAAAGTATGAGTAAAATAAAATGTGTTTCAAAATGAAATTGGAATTGCCAAAAATGCAACAAGAAAACTGCTGACCCAGAAGAAATGTTCAGTTAATTCACTGTATTATATAAACAAGTTACACTTTTTGAGGGAAATGTAGCAACATTTGCTGCTGTAGTTGCATGATACTGCAAACCATTAGCATATTTTAGGAAGCAGCATTCACTCCCTTCACCATTATAAATACTTATGTATTATTTTCTTATTTGTTTTAGAGTGGATTTTTGTAAAATATATGTGGGAATACCTACGTATGTTGCATCCAAGTTACAGCTGAGGTTGGGGTACCAGACCCCAACAAGCAGATATATGCAGGTATTTATAATGGTAAGAGAATTATAGAATCATTTAGGTTGGAAAAGACCTTAGAGATCATCAAGTCCAACTGTTAACCCAGTACTGTCATGTCCAACCCTAAACCGTGTCCCTAACTGTAGAGGAATGAAGGCAGTGGGTTGATTAGCATTGATAACATGCAGCTGTGGCCTTGCCTCAGAGGCAGTGGGTTGGTTGACATGGATGATGTGCAGCTGTAGCTCGTTCGTGCTGACTGGTTAAATAGCCCTGAGGATTGTGGGAGAGGGGATTGTATGGAGGAGGAGCAGTGTGGTCTGATCTCTGGAGGAAGAAGAAACAGCATGGACAGTAAAATCTGACTGAGGGTAGAGCCTTGTTGCAGCCTACTAGTTTGTTTGTGCTGCAGCACCTAACCACCACATCTACGCATTTTTTAAACGTCTTCAGGGACTGTGATTCCACCACCTCCCTGGGTAGCCTGTTCCAATGCTTGAACCACCCTGTCAGTGAAGAAGTTTTCCCTAATATCCAATTTAAACCTCCCCTGGCATAACTTAAGGCTGTTTCTTCTTGTCCTGTTGCTTGTTATCTGGGAGAAGAGACCGACCCCCACCTGCCTACAGCCTCCTTTCAGACAGCTGTAGAGAGCAATAAGGTTTCCCCTGAGTCTCATTCTTTCCAAACTAAACCGCCCCAATTCCCTGAGCCGCTCCTGCTAATACTTGTTCTCTAGACCCTTACCTATACCTACATATCAAATGCAGGATATTAGAGTGATCAGTTGTCTGTAGCCAATTTCTGAAGTAAGGTGCCATTCCAACTGGCTGAGTTTTTCTTGCAGTTATATGCAATCTAAAGACTTTTTTCTCCAGGCTGTCAGACATGAGCAGTTGCAGTAGGTTGCTACGCAGTTCCATACATGCTTGAGTTACACCTTAAATAATCTTTTATTGCACGTCTCACTAACTAATCTTTTATAATTTGCATTGATACCATTAGGCATTATCTTTATTCTTCTGAGGTTTCTCCTGTCTGGTGTTACTACACTCATACCCTCTGATACAGTTTGTGATTTTTTCTTCAGAAGACTGTGAGATGCAACTTCGTGATAACGTGACATTTAATTAGCACAATGCCATTATGTATGTTTCCTTATTATCCTAGGGTTTATCTAGGGTCATTTAGTCTACAAATATAATAGGTCCATTAAGAGATTTCTGATAGACAGATAGACAGTCAATGCTTTTATAACTCTTGTAACTAGTATCTATTAGTTATTACATTATCTCTAGTCCTTTATCAAAATTGCTGTGTTATAGTGATGAAGTGGTACAGTTCTTACGCTGGTAGGCACTGCTATTACACAAGAAGTAGCCGATATCTTGTCTAGACTTCTGCAGTGGTTTTGCTGCCATCTCATATGTGAGGAAAACTTACAGAACCATAGAACCATTTAGGTTGGAAAAGACCTTTAAGGTCATTGAACCAACTTTTCATCTAACACTGGCAAGTCCACCACTAAACCATGTCCCTAAGTCCCACTTCTACATGTCTTTTAATATACCTCCAGGGATGGTGACTCAACCACCTCGCTGGGCAGCCTGTTCCACTTGACCACCCTTTCTGTGAAGAAATTTTGCCTAATATCTAATCCAAACCTCCTCTGGTGCAAGTTGATGCCGTTTACTCTTGTCCTTCTGCTTGTTACTTGGGAGAAGAGATCAGCATCCACCTTGCTATAACCTCCTTTCAGGTAGTTGTAGAGATTTGTAAGGTCTCCCATGAGCCTCCTTTTGTCCAGGGTAAACAACCCCAGTTCCCTCATCCACTTGTCACAGAACTTGTGCTCTAGACCCTTCACCAGCTTTGTTGCCCTTCTTTGGACGTGCTCCAGCATCTCAGTTTCTTGTAGTGAGTGGCCCAAAACTGAACACAGCATTCAAGGTGTGAATGGATGCAAAATCAGCTGAATATAGTGAACAGTTTAGGGAACTATTGGTACAGTGTTGGAACAGTATTCAGAGAACAGTAGTTCACTATTAAAGGATGTATCAAATGAAATTTCCTTGGGATTGTTGTGGATCCGCACTACCAAACAATTTCAGTGGTGACCTCAAGAAGTAGAAAACACACATTAGACTTGTAGTGCAGTTGAGCTACTGCAAATACCTTGAAATACATGATTAAAATTTGATACACCTTTGGAAAACTGAAGAAGTAGTTTAAACAAATATGCACATGTATATGAAAAAAATCAAGTGTGCAAACTTGCTTTGAAAAAGTTAAAAAAAGCAAATACAACTTGCTGGCCCTTAACAAAGCTTTATAAGGTAATCTTATTAAACTAGTATGAAAGGTCCAATACAGATAGCATAAATGCACATTCTAGCATGAACCTGAAGGAGAACCTGTTTACTGACCTGGCTTGCTAAACCACATTAAAGACTGAAAAACTTAGCAGCAGTAAATTTTGCTGTCAACTCAGATAGTAGTTTAGGGGGTTTGAGAGTAAACCAAAAATTTTATCAAGAAATAATTTATTCACGTTTTATAATATAAAAATTAAAAAATTGATAAGCTTTTGGAATTACTGTAACATAAAGCTGGCATGAGCAGTTTGGGGTAGGACAGCAGGGAAAACCTTTAGGTCATTTGGAAAGCATGTATTGAGGAGCTGTGTATCTTTACTAGGTTGAATTCAATGTAATTTAAGTAGATATGTGTGACAGCTGAATAGCTACCTAGAGTTAGAATAGGTTTTGATATTTTGAAATTGCCCATGTGTAGGGAGACAGCAGAGGACTTCAAACAGATTTTTCTTAAGAGTATGGTGACACTTTATTTAATCGATCCTTTAGTTGTTTTCCCCAAAGGAATGTGTACGCTCTGCCAAAATGTTCATACCTTGTATGGCAATATACAAGAGCTGGAAAAGCATTTGAAAATAAAGCAAGCAGGGTATTTGTCAGGAAGTGGATCCTATCATCCTCCCTCTACGTTTCAGTGATGTAATTTGTACCTCAGAAAACATTGCAACCAGTGGGCTGAAATAGGGTGGCTCTGGGATATTAGGTGAATATTAAGCTGCTATAACAAACTTGGAAATGTACCAGAACACTTTTGATCTGTCCTACTGTTCTAGATTCAAGAGTGTTTTTATTTGTATAGAATTGATGCATAGTACAAAGACAACAACATCCCAACTTTTCTGTATCGTTGAAAACTGTGTATATAAATTACATTTAAGTAAACAGTTGAAATTCAGACAGTATTTTTATCATTTTTAAACAATACTTTCTTTTTAGCATAAAAAATTACTGAATTGAGGAAAAGAATTTAAGACAGACAGATTGGATATAGTGCATACAGCCAGCACATCTGGAAGGCAGTTTTTCTCTAATTACCCAGGAGACAGAAGAGAAAACTGGCAGCTTTGCTGCTATTATAAATCCCATCACCTCTAAAGGAACTAATGGATGCCCAGCTAATCACTCTTTGTTATCCTGTAACATTTAGAGACAACATAAAGGCCATAAAAATAAAAAGCAAAGGAAACTCATTGGTCTGGTACATTAAAGTGTGTGGTTCTGTCTCAACGTACTCTCAACAGACCTGTCATACCATGTTTAATTTGGTTTTAAAATCTGCAGTGGTTTAGTTGTTTGGACAAAAAATTGGTTCCATGGATGGAATGGCTGTTGTGGTTGCTAGCTTATCTTTCATATCATCTTTCGAGATGCATGCCTGACCTACTCTTAAAATGGTTCTATCAATTTTACCACAGCCTGCAGAGCAGTCTTGCTTGTAGCAAACTTTATTTTATTTATTCTGAATTTGACTGCAAAAGAAAAGAGAACATCATATGTGAAAACCCAGAGTATTTATCTCCCTTTTCTTTGAAGACATGAAGTACATGTTACTTACCTCTGGGTAGACCTAAATGAAAAAGGAATCAAATACTGTTAGTGTAGAGTACTGTCTTACCGGAGCAGATAATCTGAAAAATAAATTTGCTGAATGACATAAATAACAGCCCAATTTGGAAAGGGTCCTGAATATTGTCAAGGACATTTTAACATTGCCAAAATGTTGCCAAAATATAGTAACAGGTTAAAGAGAGAACTTCGTATCTCCCAAGAAATATCCACTTAAATCAGATTCTCAGTCATACAGTGCTCAGGAAATCAAAAAAATGTATGGTACTTACTGAGCGTTCCTCATTTCCTGAGGATGGAGTGAAAATTTTTTTTATATTGACCTGGAGATGAGCATGGGGGTTCCCCTCTGTAGTTAATAAAACTGGGTTATGGCTCACCAAGTCTAACAGTATCCTTCACTTCATAAAAAAGCCACTAGTTCCTTTATTCAGTGCCCACTGAATAGCTTTCTTCAGGGATCCCTATGTCTAGAGCAGCAGTGGGTCACAGTGTAGTTCTGAATATCCCCCTGATTATTTTTTTTTATTCCAGGAAAATATCTGATATAAGCAGACATAGTCGCATATCTAGAGTTTAAAAATAAGCAGCTGGTTATCTGTTGGCAAACTTCAGTGCCATACAGTGAGCTGCAAGCTCACGTTCCCTGGAGTTTTAAGTTTTTGAACACCCAGCTTCAAACATGTGTGTTTCAATTTGTAAGGCAATACTATAATATTTCCACCTTTCACTATGTATAGCATTTGCTCTGAATTTCTCATTCCCAGAATTCATGCATGAGTATAGGCCTGTGCTGAAGCATTCTCAGTCATTTTTCGTTTATGTTGGCATTTTGTGTTTTCTTTTCCCATAAGTACTGGCATATAGGAGTGGTTCTACTGTCATCTGATTTAAGATGACAGCTGTACCTGGTTTGAACTAAGAATCCACATCCTACAGCAAGATATTCCTCAGTAACAGGTCGGCCCTGTTCAGATGTAGAAATGAATGGGTTTTTTTTCTGAATGGCCTTGCTGCTCTGTTCTGGTGTCTTTGTGGAAAGGTGAGACTGTCAGAGCACAGTGGAACAAAGCAGCATAGCAGGGACCTTTACAGGTATGCAAGTGCATCTGAGGTTTATCTCAGCTTCTCACAGGAGTGGGATGTGAGTAATAGCCTTACTTGTGCTGTTCTGAGTCATAGCAGGAAGATTCATCAGAAAGGAGAACTGTCAGGGAGTGTTTTTTACTGTGTACCTTGTCATCGCACCTTACTACTTTCTTGTGGGAAAGCTGTTTTGCAAATAGGTGTTTTTTGATGGCAGCCCAAGTGATTGGAAACAGCTTTGGAAGAATCTTCCTGACTGAAGCTGACTGGCTTTCAGTTGATCATAAACATAACTTTGGTTGGTACTGCCCATCCCCACTCAAAAATAGCAAGATAGAATACTCCAATTGCATTTCTCTGTGCTTTGTTCTCGTGGGATACTTTTTGTAGAATTGTTTCAGGGAACCACGTGGGGACATTTGTCAAACTGCCATTTAGTGAGCATTGACAGACTGACTTGGAGTGTTCTGCTTTCCAATTTGCACCATTTTTGAAGTCTCCAAATCAGATTTTTAACAAGTATTTTTTATGGCAAACAAACAGCAAAAGAAGGCTTATAATTGAAATTTTCATTGAAAACAAATGATCTAATTTTTTTCTTCTTTTTTTTCCTTTTTTTCTTATGTTTAGATCAATGACTAGCGAAGTAATTACTTGAAGTCTTAATTCATACAGAATGCTCTGGATGTCAAAAAGAATTAGAGATCTGCCTTTGGGCTGTGTTACTTAGTTCTTAGAATGATTTTCCCACATCTGACCATCTTAAAAACACACAATTAACCATAAGTTTACTAACCTGGATGTGAGAGAATTCCTTGTTCTCGCTGCAGAACTCTCAAGAGGAAAACTGTGATTTATGGTTTTATAGAGAGAGGGTTAGGTTTTGTCTCTGTATGCGGCAAGGACAATGTAAAACATGAGAAACCCCTTCTCACCAACCCTGTGGCACCATGACTAATGTATGTCAGCAGCAAGTATGGCTCTTGAGTTCTGCCTGGGATATTATAGCTATTGAGTTCTTAATAGTTCACTTTAAAGGCATTGGGGGAGGAGAAATGAAAAGTGCTGGAATTATTTTTTTCATTTCTTCATCCCACACGGTGTCCCTGTAAGGGTTTCACATGCAGACAGTACACAGAAAAATACTGCAAAAATTTAGATAAATATTGCATATCATCTGGAATATCCCAGAGAAATACAGTTTCTGGCTGTCCTATTTCCTCTGCTATAGTCACTAAAATCAACATGTCATGGCACTATCCCTGTTTTCCTCAGTTATAAGCTATGGTCAATCAGAGGCCAGACTGATCACAGTGCAAAAGCAAAGGTTTGCGCATGTATCTATGAACTTTACAAAGTTCCTGTTTGTACATCTCAATCATGTACTTTCTAAATTTTCTACAGATTTCTGTGAGAACCTTTTCTTTGTAGTATCTTGCTTCTAAGGTTTTCATTCTTGGTCTTCGTATTAGGCAAATACGCTGTGAACTATTTTCACACTTCTCTTCAGAAAAAAAAGACACATTCCTTACACCAACAGTAAGTACTATTTCTGTGAGAACCTTTTCTTTGTAGTATCTTGCTTCTAAGGTTTTCATTCTTGGTCTTCGTATTAGGCAAATACGCTGTGAACTATTTTCACACTTCTCTTCAGAAAAAAAAGACACATTCCTTACACCAACAGTAAGTACTATTTCTGTGAGAACCTTTTCTTTGTAGTATCTTGCTTCTAAGGTTTTCATTCTTGGTCTTCGTATTAGGCAAATACGCTGTGAACTATTTTCACACTTCTCTTCAGGAAAAAAAAGACACATTCCCTACACCAACAATAAGTACTGTTTGTTCCAGGTGGTCATCACCATACATTTTTCTGAGTTCTA
This sequence comes from Falco cherrug, assembly GCF_023634085.1. Classification (NCBI taxonomy): domain Eukaryota; kingdom Metazoa; phylum Chordata; class Aves; order Falconiformes; family Falconidae; genus Falco; species Falco cherrug. Next base: position 66,686,745 of record NC_073699.1, read on the forward strand.
ATACAGTAAAACAGAGAGACCTCTGTATTCTCTGCCACTATAAAATAGCCTACGCTGCTATGCAAAAGGGAAATGACTGGGAGGGAACTGATAAGGTTCATAATTAAGTGGCTGTGCAACATTCTGTGGCTGTGGACTGATGATAGAAATTGGTCGGTGGCTTCCTGACTTTGGTCAGAAAGTCTCCCTGATTTTCTCCCTTCCCGGTATTTTCCTTTCCAGGAAAGCAACAGAGCAACCACTTAGTTATGCCACCTGAGGCATGGATAAGGGAACTCATCCTGCTTTAGAAATATGTTAATAATAAAATAAGTACAGGATGCCTCCACATCCCCCCATCAACCAAAATGATTTATTATAAGGCTTTAAAGCTGGTTCCACAAACAAATGTTCCTGTATTCTGGCACCAGCAGTGCACTGATGTGGAGGGCACAAATAAATGGTTGGGGACAAAACCGTCTAAAACTAGTTTTGTTGCCAAGGGCATCTTAACATGGAAACTCAACCTTGGCATAACATTAGAGGCAGAAATATTTATGCTCTCTGCAGGGAGCTGGATTTCTCATGTGTTTGGTTAATGTAAATTTAAAAATAGAAGAATGTATGAAATGCTCAATGTTTGTCTCTGCCACTAATGAGAAAGCAAACACAATTTCATCGCAAGCTTGCAGATTGGAGGTTTGAATCCCGAAGTTATTTTTTCTCAATCTTAATGTTTGTTAGGGCTTTTCTTTTGAATTTTTTAAAATTTAAAGGCTCAAATAACTTTTGGGGTTTTTAAGACTATTGCGCTCTGCAACCATTCCAGGGTGGCCACTGGTCATATAAGAGCTGTGAAGCAAGAGCAAGTGGACATAACTTCTTGAAAGTAAAATTAATTTCTATAAAAAGGTTGGAGGATCAAATTTTCGTGAGATTAAAAGTATTGCATATTTTTGGGACCTGCTGTGATAGTAGAGTAAGACCTTACATTAGGTATTATAATCCATAAGTAGTCACAATATTATCAAATCTGACAGGATTCTCTCAAAAAAAACCCCATCATCTTTTTTTTTTTGCAGATAGTTTGCTTGTGGAAAATTTACTGCTTGCCAGTGTAGATGCTTTAAGGATTCAATACATTTTACTCAGAGGCACCATTTTAATCCACAGATGTTTATACTTGGGCTACATAAAAGGAGCGTTATTGACCACTTAAAGCAATCAGATCATGACTTCTTTCTTCATGTATTCCACATGGAGAGGAATGAGCTTCAAATTAAATGCTAGGTCATGCTTTGTAGAAATACTGCTCTGTCTTGCTGATTTTCACCTTGTGAAGGCTTCTGAAAGGGACAGCGGGTGAATCAGACACAGTATTTGAAACTGAATTTTTCCATCCATGTTGTAAGACTGAATTCTTATTCAGAATTCATCCTTTCTGGCCATATTCCTGGATTCATAAGCCCTTACTATTATCTGTTGTTTCCAGCACAGCTCTAGTGTAGGCTAACTATGACCTCTTTTATTTGTATTAGCCAACAGTGGCTCATGTGAAAATGTTTGTATCATTTCATTGTTGGCATTTGCTGTGGTTTAACCCTGGCCAGCACCTAAGCCCCATGCAGCCACTCACTCACTTCCCCCAGAGTGGGGTGAGGGAGAGGATAGGAAAAGTAAAAATGAGAAAACTCATGGGTTGAGACAAAGCAAAAGCCACGCACGCAAGCGAAGCAAACCAAGGAATTAATTCACCACTTCCCATGGGCAGGCAGGTGTTCAGCCACCCCCATGAGAGCCGGGTTCCATCACGTGTAACGATTTCTCAGGAAGACAAACACTATAATGCCGGGTGTCTCCACCTTCCTTTTTCTTCCCCCAGCTTATACACTCAGCATGACTGCATATGGTACAGAATATCCCTTTGGCTAGTTCAAGTCAGCTGTCCTGGCTGTGTCCCCTCCCAGTGTCTTGTGCCCCTCCAGCCCTCTCTGGCAGGGTCCATGAAACTGAGGGATCCTTGACTTAGTATAAACGTCACCCAGCAACAACTAAAACCATCAGTGTGCTATCAGTGTTGTTCTCACATCACAGTGCTGCTCCAGCTACTAGGAAGAAAATTAACTCTGTCCCAGCCAAAACCAGGACAACATTAGAGTACGTGCCCTTAATAGAAGAAACTTCCATAGTTTCTTTTTACTCATATTTTCTGCTCAAAATTTCATGTGAGAGCACAGTTGGATTCCAGACTAACAATCCATAAAGGGTGAAGACAGACATTTAAAATCAATAGAGCATAATGTATTAATGTGTTAGAAATGGTTAAATAAAGACCAGAAACAGCAAAGTAAATGGATACTGTTTTTGTCTGAAATGTGCTTTATGTAATGTCGTACTGTCTGTTCAACTCAGTATTCAATTAAATTACTAGAAGAGAGTTCTGTTAGTAATCAGGGCAAAATCAGAGTGATACTTCTTTCCTCAGGTTCTGCCATTCAGTGTTTTCTGACCTAAGTAATTGATCAATAGTGTCATGAGTGCTACTCCCTGGTGAGTGTTTCCCTCTAAATTTGTCTATATTGGCATCTGATACACAAGATACAAGTTCCACAAGATTATTTTTAGGGATATGAAGTGTGCTTCCTTTATTATTTTATTTACTGAAAAAATAATTTCATCTGATGTCCCTAATTTTTTGCATTATGAAACAGTGAGCACTTACTCCCTATGCATCTTCACTTTGCCAGCCATAATTTTATGTGTTTACACAGTTTCTCTCCTTGGATCTTTTTCAGACTGAGGCATTTCTACCATTTTAGTCTATCCCATTACAGAATTCATTATATATTTTTGGTAACTATTATTTCCCTTCTCCATACATTTCTATCTATACCATGTCTGTACTGAGCAGCAGTAGCCCAGATTCCAAAAGCTACATTGACATTTCACAATTTTACAATACTTACACCTTTCCTATTGACTCTGTTCTTTGTTTTTGACTAGTTCAAGTGGTGTGTGAGCCAGGCTTACTGCTCTGTATTTCCACAGTTCGTACCCAATCTCTTGGAAGAAAATTTTTTGTCAAATTTCCTACTTACTACACTAGTTATGGGGCCAATTTAAAGGCTAATTCAGTCACTTAATCTTTTGGGGATTTTGCACTTGAGTTGCTCAGCTGTTGTGTAAGTGCTGTTGGGAATCTTATTACTCATTTTATTGTTTTCTAAAGCCTCTTTTGCTAATGCTTTCACTGAGACAGATACTTATTTAATGCCAGGAAAAACCCAACCAAAACCAAAACACTGGTTTGGATATTGCTCAAGCTCCTTGGTAGATTGATGCAAAGAATTAATTTAATTGCTTATTTTATTTTTTCTCTTACAGCCTTATGTTCTTGGAACATTTCTTTTACACACTGGTAATCTTTTGGCCCTGCAGGCTCCTGGTATTGAATATTCTTTTTTTTTTTTATTTCAGGTTTTTATGACTCAAATTATTCTTTGTCCTGACTTACAATTTTGCATTTAACTTGTTACAACTTATTCATCTGTTTTCTTCAGCTGGACACAGCTTTCACTTTTTAAAGGATGCATTTAAAAAAAATATTTCTGCCAGTTTCTGATTGTTAAAAAGCCGGCTTTCTTTTGGTCCTTTTCAGATGTGTCATATATATTTAATTTGATGTTCTACCTTAGTGTTTTAGGTATTATAAACCCTGCTTAAAAAGACATTAACCTTTTAACTGCTGCATTTAAATTTGGTTTACTAACTGAAATACTTACGTGTAGTTCATCTCTTTGAAGTGAATGTTACTGAGTGGATGTTTTAGTTTATTAAATTTAATTATCTTCTTTAAGGCACCATAGTATCACCTCCTATGTCATTCTTATATTTCTATACCTGTTCTAATCTATACCTTGCTCTAATACCTCCTTTTCAAATAATTTGTGATACTCTTTGTTCATAGAAGGAGTTAAAGATCTTTAAAATCTAAACAGATTAATTATTTGCTTCCATCTGGTTTGCTTTGTATTGGAGACCTAGATCCCACAGCTGTATTTCTAATTTTACTTCTATTACCATTAATTTGCACTTAAACTAAATACAAATTCCTGCTCAAAGGAAATGCAAATTGAATACATGTGAATATCCTGACCTGTACAGAAAAAGAGCTAAGGGAAAAGCCCAGTTTCTGGTTTTATTCTGTTTTTTATATATCATCCAATCAGTCATGTCAATAGCATTAAGCTAAAACTACAGCAAACAGGAGTTTTGAGGAAGATATGAGATTAATATGAAGCTATAACTCCACAGGCATGAATTCCTTTTTTCAGATGCGGACACAGGTAGAGTAAGGGATCTTTGAAAATAAAAACATTATACTCTTATATTACATTCTTAATAAAATAATCTTATACTAAATAAGCATGCAAATACATGCTTATTTTCTCAATTATTTCACAGAATGCTAAAGCAAACTGTCACGTTTTTTGGCTTTTAATCTTCCTCCTTTATATCCTGTGAGAATTAGTAAGATTAATTAGCCAAACTAAGCCAAGTAGTCTTCCCCATTGTTGCTGTACTTTCTTTCAGAACTCAAAATCTGGCTAACACAGACAAAACCTATTAAGTAGACAGCAACAGGTAACAGGTTACATGTACAGTTTCTTGGCTTGTTCACTAGAAACAGTCTTGTTTGCAGTGAATTGTGTTATATGAATACATATTTACCAATTTTTTGCTTACTTTCAGTGTACTTATCTAAAGGAAACATCTTCCCTTCAATAGTTGAGAGAAGCTGTACATAACATATCTTGTATTTTGGAAGAGTTGTAGAATTTTTCCTTTTTTTTCCCCCAAGAAAGAATTTTATCATTTCTGTTCACTTTATTATCAGCTGAAAATCTTTAAGAATTTTCTCTGTAATTGAGTGGGTTTTTTTTTCCTTCAGGTGGTCACTGGTTTGTTTATGAACTCAGTCATAACATTCTCAGTTCAGAAGAAACAAATAGCAAAATTTCAGCTTCTTTGCGTTACCATTCCCTCATAACGTGTATGTTGCATATAAAAAAGAACTTTCTCAACAGTTTGAAATGTCAGATTTGTATGAATCTACACAATGTTTTGCTTTCAAGATGTCTAAAAACACACTATAAAAGCTTGTAAGTGGGTTGGGTTTTTTTCAGTGCAGATATTTTCCTAGATTTAATTGTTGGCAATTTACATTCTAAGGAGAAACTGTACAATTTTTTTTCAATATTTTCCCCAGAACTTAAATTTAAGGGAGTCACATTTATAGCCACAACTTTTAAGGTTTAGCACTCACATTGTTTAAATAACTTTCAAAGTGCAGAAGCATAGATATATACATTATATTACATCTGGTGTAGATTAAGTTAGACAAATACTATGAAAATTGGTAAGATGATATCTTTTCCTGATAAAGTTTTCTATCTTATTTTTTTCTGATCAGATTTTTATTGCCTTCAGTGATATGTTTTTGATAAAAACAGATCTCTAAGAGGCATCTGCCTTAGCACTTGATTTGGAGTAGAAGGGCTTTTTTTTTGTCCTTACTTAGGCTTCAGTTTGCATCACAAAGCCATCTTGGAGGACACTGACTAGATTTCAAGTGAAAATACTCTCAGAGATGTTCTGGGGGTATACGTAATGAGCTCCAATCTAGAAGGGCACTTCATCAATAGAACAAGACACAAATCCCAAATGAAATGCATATTCATTTCATGGATACTGGGTCCTAAACACCATCTACAGACCTGGCTCTGTGGTGTCTCTTCACTCACTGATATAGACATAGCCTAAAGATTTAGAACAGGATCCAGATTTTCCTTCTATGGGAAAATTTGTAGGAGTGCAAATAGACTAGTGCAATAGAGAGAAACAAAGAATAGTTTCTAAATTAAGAATAATTAAGTAATTTGTAGATAGCCTGTAAGGGACTGTGTTTACAAATAGTTGAACTTGCATCAAAACTCTTTTTGATATCTCTCTACCACATTAAATTCTTGGTGGCTTTTTCCGTTACAACTTTTCATTAAAATCCTAAAATTTGTGATACATATTGTGAAAGCAGGAAATTTATTTTTTCTCACCTCTTAAGAAGTTGTTCAGCATCTGTACATTCGCTACACTGTAGAACAAGATGTTTACCTTCAGGACTAAGTCCTCCTAATTCCTGTCCAAACATCGGTATGGTGCATAAGCCCTCAGATTTCTGATAACTCATATGATATGTATGGTTTAGGATTTTAATTATGTCAATGTTTCACAAATATACTGATTTCACTTTCTGAAGGAAAAATAGTGAGTAACATCTGGAAATTGGGGGAATGATATTTATTTCACTGAGGAGGTCTGACTGAAGAGCTATTCATTTGTAAGCATTGTGCAATTAACAAAACAAAGACTTATATATATATAGCACAGTTAGCGCTTGTCTTGAAGAACAACATTTTCCATAAGTACAGTTGTTTTCAGCATTGACAGCTAGGAGCTTAAAAAGCAACAGTTTGGCAGGTGGATTTTAAGTCTTGTTGCAAATATGTCTGCAATTGATTTTTACTCTGTAAGTATACACTCAATGCATAAAAAGCTTTTAATGAATAATTATATAAAGATAATGCTAATTTTCTTTTTTTGGAGAAAAAATAAGGAAAAAAAAAGTTAAGAAGTATATTTTTACAGGTAAAGCCCAAAAGTTTGGAACATGTGGTCATACATTAGAACACTGCAAATCGTGCACTAGTATAAATTTTGTAATCTAATAATTAGATACTAAAAAAAATTTAAACATATAATGAAATAGACTTTAATTTATATATTTAAAAGCAAGTTCATAGAGCACTTCCTTATTCTTTATCTATGCTGGACAAGGAACATTGCAGCATAATAGGTTTTGAGCCTATTTAAGTTATCAGAAAAGCTATCAGTTGTGTCACTGAAAAGAGGTTTAAACCATTTATAAGATTCTGTTTCAGATTTAAGTATTTTGTATATATATGACTAATGGATGAATACCAATTTTCTCCATTAAATACAGTAACAGTAATGAAGTGCTGTTTTCATAATGAGCTGTCAGCTCCTATCAATTTTATTCTGTGTGTTATTAGTGATATTTTATAGGTTGGTATTGTTAATGGCAATTCATGACTGGCCACTCATGCTTGTACTTAACTTTAGCTATTAGTAATGAAAACTTTCTCAATAAATTCACAAATTAGAGTTTTGCAGATGCTGCTGATTTGGTGCTGTGAACTTCTGCCAACATCAGTCTTGTGAAGCCCTAAGCTAATCGATTTTTTTCAATTTCACAACTGAAGTAATATTGTGCCAACTTTCTTGGAACATTATTTTATAGGAATTCTTGCACAAAATTGTCCCATATAAATTGTTTGGCATCTGTTAATGAAACCAGAGCAAACAAACCACAAACCTGAAGTAAAAGAAATCTTCAGTATCCTTCACACAGAACTTGGCATGCAACACCACAGAAATTTATGTTCAGAATCATACTTTTAATGACACTGTTCTGTAACAAAGAAGGAAAAAATCTTTAGTAATGGTTATAGAAAAAATATGCTCATGTACTCTTTCTGCTGCACATCTTTTCTTGTCCCCACCAAATCAAACATGTCCAGGTTTTTGTTTCAGGGAAGGCTTCCTACGTATTCACAATGTTTATAGTGTGTGTAACCAAGTTTTACGAACAGTATTTCCAGTTGAAATAAGAATTAATGGTGCAGAGATTTAATATTTCATCTGAAAAAACATAGATGTTGTGGATGCCCCCTCCCTGGAAGTGTTCCAGGCCAGGCTGGATAGGGCTTTGAGCAACCTGGTGTAGTGGATGGTGTCCCTGCCCATGGCAACGGCTTGGGACTAGATGATCCTTAACATCCTATCCAATCCAAACCATTCTAGGATTCTATGATTCTTCTCTCTATATTGAATGGTTATTCAGAAACATAGCTTAATAGCCTCTATTTGGAGAAAGAGCTTAAATCCTTTAAAAAAAAAAATCTGCATTTTCTCTTCAAATAAATGTTGGTAGCTAGCTTCTCTTATAATATTCTGAAGAAAATATTTGTCTGAAGATCCAGACATGGATCTCCCATATCATATGTGCCATCATCTACACAATCAAGTATAAGGAGAGGAGAGGATAGTTCCCATAGTTTACTCTTGCTTAGTTATAAGCAAGCAAAAGGTCTAGCTCTGTCCACAGAGTTTTGTGTCATGGAAACTGGAATGGGCCTCAAGGGTGTGTCTTGCTCATGTCCAATAACTCAATAGGATCAAGTGTTCCAAAGAATTCCCTGATGGTCCTCCCGTTTGTTTAGAAAGAGTCTTTTAGTCTCTGTATTTTAGTATTTTAAGATCAGTTTGGTTTAGGATGGGAGGCTTACCGGATTTTTTAGGTCACAGGCCTGGATTTATGTATTCATGACATCCAAGTTTTTCTTTTGCCAGCTAAGTACTTGGATCTGCTTTTAATGATATTTTTAAAAAATAAAAATAATAAAAAAGCTGTATAAGTTTCCTCTTTTTTTTTTTTTTTGTTGGTTTGGTTTTGGGTTTTTTTGGGGGGAGGGGGCTGGTGTTTTTTTTAGTTTGTTATCTTTTATGTACTATGCCTTCCAGGTTGTTTTTGAAAGATACATCAGAAGATTTGTAAAGAGGAGGCAGTGTCAGAAATGATATTTTAATTTTTGATGTCTGAAGAATTTATATACCAAGTTGTTTTCCTACAGGAAAGTGCTACAGGGTTTTCACTGACTTTCAGCTGAGAATGCACAGGATGCACAGTGGTGCTCTTCAGCAGCTTTAATGAGGCAGGCTACTTGGTGTAGAGATATATTTCTACATGTTTGCATTCTTTCTCTTTGATATCATTGCCTGCAGTCTTGTAAAATTTTGTGAAAGGTAAGACTTAGCACAAGAAGGCATTTGAAGGAAAGATAAATGACTGCAGAAAATGGGATGTTGTTACTTTTGGATTGTTGTTGACAGAAAACTCAGCCACCATGTTTTTCTGGAGTTATGCTGCAAATCTTGACTGAACACAAAGCCTGAAGTTCCCATTTTATTTTAATATCCCTTCAAGACTTTCACCAAGAGCAGAGATGCAACTGCTTGGGTATTGACCTTCGGTCATAAGAATGAAAAATGCATCTGCCTCAGTCGTTTTTCTCCGTTGGTGCCCATAAGCTGACATGCAGTGACCAGTGAAAACAAAAGAAATGCATGTGATATTTTTCACAACTGGTGTCCCAGCCTCCAATGTTTTCTCACTCATGAGCTTTCCTAAATTTTTCATGGTTTCTTTGCTTGGTAATTTTTAACAGATCCCTCCTCTGGTGCCTGTCCAGCCTTCCCTTGGATACACTGCTGATTTTTTGCATCCACAGTACTCTGCCAAAAACACTTCCATGGCTTCCTACCCACTGTCAGACAAGCCACCTCCTGTGACTAGTTTGAGTCTGGACCTTGCTGTCTTCATCTCCTACTCTTAGTCCCTCTGCTGGAGTAGTTGGTGAATAGTTTATCCCCATCTCTCTCACAACACGTTGCTTTTCATCTCAAAGATCTGCACTTTAGCCAGCTATTCTCCTGGCTCTGCCATCCCTTCTTCAGGCTGAAGAGGCCTCATCGCTTCTCTGACAGATCTGTTTTATACCTCCTGTTGTCCCCTCTGACCCTTCCTATTCTCCCTCTTGGAGAGGAATAGGAGATGGGATGAGCTCAGATGTGGGTGAACCATGGTCTTAGTGTCATAAAAATGCTCTGGTTTCCCCTGTTGCTTTCCTAGTCATTCCTAGCACTTGATTTGTCTTTCTGGCAGCTACTGAGCACTGAGCCAATGTTTTTAGGGAACTCTCTGCACTGACACTGAGGCTTGAAGCCCCTCATTTCCTAAAATAGATGGACCTGGTTCACTGGCCTGTGTTAACAGATGTGTTTATATGCTGAATTTTAGCATACTATTGCCATTGCTGCTTTGCCACTATTATTGCCATTTCAGTGCCTGGTTGCTCAGAAGTGCCTGGTGTGCATCCTCACAGCCTGATCTTATCCCAGTTCTCTCCAGCACCAGCAAATCATCACCAGTTGCCTCACTGCTTGCCCTCTTGTGAGGCTCCCAGGGGATATGGCGAGCAGCATTGGACCCAGTGAGGTCTCTTGCAAAGGACTGAATATGTGGTCCCACCCGTTTCCCATCTTTTACTCAATTATTTATGCATTCTATGATAGTCCATCTTATGTCAGGGTTGCCTTGATTCCTTAATAGCCAGCATTGAAAGGCAAAAAGGAAATCCAAACATGTATTCAAAATTTAGTTTAATATAGACAATTATACTAAGATAAATTGCCTTTATATTTTAGCTTATAGGTTATTTTCTCCCTATGTTAATACTGTGTAGTACCAGTATATGGTCTTTAGTCAGGCATCTCATTTCTTCTGAAGTACAGCTTCATTGGTTGGTGATGTGTTTTCTGACGAGGACATTAATGGCATGAGCTATATACTTATATCAAACTTCAAACTTCTTATCTCGATTTAAACTGAAAAAATAAATTACAGGAGACTTTACATTTGAGATAAATATTTCTATTCTTTTTCAGGAAAATTGGTTGCTACTTTAATCCTCTAAGATCAATGAATTAAATATGGCTTCAGGATAAATTTTGTGCCTTCTTAACTGAAAGATCCTCATCTGTTGCATGAGAAATTAATTCAAATTCAGTGTCTCAGATAGAGAAATAATAAATCTATGGCTTAGATGGATAGATACTTTTTTTCTCTAAATGAGGATATATTGAATTAATTTTCAATTGTAACAGATGTTGGTGTTTGGGAGGGAGGTTATTTCTGTTGAACAATATCAGTATTACTGACAATATTTTACAAATTTCAGTTGTTGGATATTTATATGGTTTCTGATGATACATTAAATTACTTTCATTATACTGTTCTTCCAAAACTCAGAGTTTTAATTTAGCCTATCGGCTTTTGGAGCATCCAGATTTACTGATGAAGTGCCTACTTGGTCCATAAGAGTATAGCTATAGGTAACTATATTTACATAGGTGTTCTTTAAGATAAATTCCCTTAAATACATGATATATAACCTATTTTATTCAGGTTTATATCTGCAAAAGCATTTGTGATTATGTTAAAAAACCTGCACCTTTAGGTTGTAAGGTTTTTGGGGTTTTTTATAACTTTATACTAAAAGCTTAAATGCTGAAACCAAGTAAAAATATTTTTTTAAAAAAGATTGAAGATGTCACTGCTGAATATAGGAGTATATTGTACATTGTAGAGAACTTGGGATTCAGGATGCATAACCTCACCTGAAGAATATATATAAGTCACTTAACTTGCCACTCTTGTAAGTCAGGACGTTTCTTCCTTGTTAGTTCTGAAATTAATTCAGGAAATGTTGCAATAGTTTTCTTAAATCAAGTCCTGAAAAAAAGACTGTCTTTGTGGAAGCGTTTGCATGATCAATGTCTGGAATAGAAAAAAGAAGAGAGAAAACCATTCTACAGATAGAGGAAACAATAACAGTAAGACACCAGGGGGGTGGCAGGGTACCTGGATAGCTGTTTACATATTGGTCTGTTGTGTACTCTTTTCTTGAAATAAAAATATAAGATTTTCCCCTCCAAACTGAAATGATATAGAAAAGGAAATAGTATTCAGTCAGCTAACTATTTTCATTTAAAATATCTATGTAATTTCATTAAACTTTCCCTGCCCCACCAAATTTACTATTGCAACTGAAATTCAAATTAAGGTGTTGATGCATACATATTAGTACACATTTTATATATAAATAGGATAATTGCAACAGACTGCTCAAAAGACAGGAATTTTGTCCCTATTTGAATTGTTCAATGAAGCATAAGCAGCAGCAGTTATGCTCTCAAGAAAGATAAAAAGAGTAAAAACCCCATGTACCTTTAAAATAACCGGCTTTATGTTTGTGCATGCACAGCAGCTGAGGACTTAATGAAAACTTTAAAAACCTTTCCTCATACAGTCTCATGGAGTGTAAACAACCAGGTAGAAGGCGTTGATAGACTGCCTCATTATAGTGGTGCCTATGCCATTTAATCACAAAGCAAACAGCAAGCCAGTGGCCTCTTACAATGTAGAATGTAATTTTTCTATTTGAAACCTGTTTTGCACAAGCCAAACTCAGTTGCTTTAAAGAGAAAGCTGACACCTATTCCAACCTACTTATGCTGACTTGCACACATTTTCTTTACGAGTTAGGATTGATGTGCTGGGTCGATACTCAGAGCTGTCAAAATATTAATGTACATCACTAAGTTTATTTCTAAAAAACAAATCAGCTTTGAGTATGAAAGTTCTTCATCATTTCTCTCTCAATTTGTTAATGTCCGTATCATAAAAATAAAAAAAAGAAATTTACTTTTCCTAAATACATGCCAAAATTCAAGTTAAAATGTTATGATTGTATGCAAATTAAAATTATATATTAAAAAAATTGGGGTTTTAATTTCTCACAAAGTGTATTTTTATCTGCATTTTAAGAATGAAGTATATGCAAAGGTATTAGTCAACTATTGCATAACGCTGTTATATAGACTTGCTTTTTCTTTTCAATCTTTATTTAAAAATACCATGTTAATAGCAATATTTGAATATTTGCCAAATACTAAATAATTTGGCTTTTCTTAATCATGAAAGTGGTCTATCTTAATTGTAACACTACAATTTCATCTTAACAGTATGATTAAAATTCAAGAAAATATGTAATTAAAATCTTCCCAGATGGAATTTGATTTATAATATAATACTCAGGAAATAGAACCTTCCTCTCTGAGTTGCAGACAACTTTATTAGCAGTGTGAATAAGTGTCTTTTAGTCTTTTATAGATTTTGTTCTCTTTTGCATTTTTTAAAAGACGTAAATACAAGGCTACAAAGACTACAAAGCCTTTTAAGCCCAAGTAATTTTGTACAAATGTATAAGATCCTTCAGAGCAAGAGTGGAATTCTATCCTATGAAGGACTGTAACAAAAGTCTGTGCAAGGACTTACTTCCCAAATAGTGCAAAGGGAGACTGAAGAGTCTTGTTTAACTGAATGGACAGTGTCAGCTTTCTGCACAGAGCAGGATTGTGCCCTACAATTACAGCAAGCTGAAGCATGACATTTTCTTTCATTTCAGGTGAAAGTTTGAATTGGCAGGTATTTATTCAGCTATGGCTGCTTCTTGCAGTCAATCTCACTGAAGCTAAGTGGAGCCTGCTTTTGTCTGTCAAGAGATTCTGTATGCCAATGTATGCATATGAGAAGGATGAGGTAGCTAGATGGACTAAGTGATCGTATCAACAGAAGCCTTCTCTATAGCTACCAAAGTTCCATTGGCTGAAGTAGAAAATACAGATACTTTTTCAGCTATTGAAACTGTTCGACATTATTAACTTGATCTTTAATATATTACTAAACTTGGTCACACATCAAAGGGAAGCAGGAAAATACACAGAGGAAGCCCTGTATTCAGTTATAGCAGGAGAAAGAGTGTCTGTGAATAAAAGTGTTATTGGTAAGATAACCTTTCAGCTGTAAAGGTGACATGTAAAATGTGCAGAAGCTACTCCAGTTCAGAGTCAATCAAACTGTTAAAGCAAGCAGCTTGCCATCTCTACTTTTCATTTTGGCTAATTAGATACTTAACTAAAATCCACTACGTTTTACAGTCATTTTTCTTTCTGTTATCTTTGGTTTGTTGTTGCTTTAAAGAAGATGCTTAGTGAATTATAAATTGCATGTACTCTTCCACAAAGTATGTATATTGTGAATAGATACTCAATATTTTTGTTTCATCTGGAACTAAGCTTCATAAGACAGACTAACTCATTTCAGATTCAGGAAATCAACAGCTGGTTTTTTTTTTCTGTATTTTGCAGTCTACATATGTACATCATTGGTTTTATTATGTACATATTTATATTTTTTTAATGATATGTACAAAATACGTATGAAACCTGATGCCAGTTTGTGGGCTGGATTCTCACAGAATTTGGCACAGTGGCTCTTCACCCTGTCAAAATCTGCATTTTTCAGATTTCAGTGAAGAGATTTGTGTTTGTATCTTAAGAAAGCAGAGTCCTAAAAGTTCTCATTTGTTGTCCAAAGAGGGACATGGATCTGAAGAACAAGATGATTCCCATTAAAATGCTTAATGACCATCTTTCCTCTTGAAGAAAAGAAACTTGCAAGCTCTGTGGACTAAAACTCTTAGAGATCAGCCTTTCTAGAGGGTTTCAGTGTATCTCTACCTGCAGACAATAAGGACTTGATTGTGGTGTTATGGAATAAATGTGAAGTTTTCCATTGATTTAAAAGCAGATCATATCAAAAAAGGACATCCTTATGAAAGAGACCAAATGAAAATTACTGAACAGTTTGAATGTTTAAAAAAACTATATGAAACTCTAAGAAAAGCTTCAAATTTAGTGTTTGACAAAAAATTGGTTCAAATCTGGTTGGTTTTGTTTGTTTGATTGCTTTGTGGAAGACCACTGCAATTAAGTGACTACAATGAGAAATGCTTATGAAGCTGGCAGGTACAATTAGAAGCCAGTTGGGAATTTTCTCCAAATATTCCTTTTAAAGAGATATAATTTCTATAGGAATTATTTTTGTATAAGAAATTAGATAATTGCAGTAAATTTAAAGTTTAAATTGATGTTTCTAATTCCCAATTTTAATTTAAAAATTTAAAACATATTTTATTTTGCATTTGTTAATTATTTTTTTTCTTTTTCTGGGCTTCCCTATCAAAATTCATCCCCCATGATACAAAGTTGAGTTTGGCCTATAGGTACATCCTATTGCATCACCATGGGAGTTAATTCTAAATCTGTATTGGAATGTGAAAGATTTCTAGTTGTTTATTTCAAAACTTTTGTTATGAAACTGTAAACCCTTCAGATTTTCACCTAAACTGAAACTAAAACAAACACTGAAATACAGGGGTTTTCACCAGGACAGATTTCCTGAAAATGTGCTTTTATAGCACATAGCATTTTGACTGTGGTTACTAATAACTATTTTAACTAGGGACGCATTGCTAGCGAGGGAAGTACACAGCAAATACTCATTATCCTTTTAATTTCAGACTTACTATAATTCTGATAAAATATCAACACAGTGCTTTTACAAGGTAATTATTCTTCAGTTTGTTAGTTTACTGTTTGCTTATTTCACAAAACAAAGCTGTATCTGGGATTACTGAGATGACCGAAGGAAACAGGCCTGTTCTCTTAAAGGTTAATAATAAGGAACATGAATAATGTAATCCGTAACTCTCTTTGTTACTCTGTTCCTGCCTACAGTGGTTGCCTGCACAGCTGCTCTAGGGGTCATAGAAACTGTAGTAATTCACTGTACATACCAAAATGGTTCCCTGAGATCTGAGTACAGTCACACTTATTAAAGTAACTGTATTTTAACTATTAAAATCCTCATTTAAGATGAGAAAAGGTAAGCTTTCAGAGTTAAAAAATGGTATTGCCATTTTACTTCCTTGTGATTTTTAAATCTAGTGAAAATAAATATTTAACATTTTATGCAAGAATGTAGTCATCTGTATTCAGTGATTTGGCAGGAGCACAGTAAAGAGTGAAGATATCACCCATTCCACCATCCTGTCTCTTCCCAAAGTGCGGCTTCAGTAGACTGTTCATACCAAATCACATAAGCATCCTTGTTACACTTCTGAAATCTACTGCATCTTTGCTGATATTGCTTAAAGGTGTGCTAATCACTGTCAGTTGCTGTAACACCAGACACCTGTGAGCTTGCAGTTGGGCAAAGACAACCAGTTTTTTTTTATGTAGGACACTGAACAGGCAGCAGATGGTAATAAGCTTCACTCAACACCGAGCTGGGCAGGATTCACACCACCAAACTAGATGTGTAACACTCTAAATCCCTTGGCTAATCCCATGAGCCAGCCATTCTCCGTAATTGTGTCTTTCCATAAGAAGATGTACTTTATATGTTCCAGTCTCAGCTGAGTGAATAAACATGATTTAATGTACTGTCTTTAGGATTTTACTAATCTATTTATTAGTTCCCCTTTCAAGGGAAATTATAATGATGTGTTTTCACTTAAAGCAATTAGAATGTATTTTTAACAGGGGAAATGACTTAGATTATAATTACAGAGCATTATGCTGTATTTTTAATGATTTTGGTCTTCAGAAGAATGAACAGTGAGAACCATTTTGCATAAAGTTATTATCTTGCTCTCACAACATAATTTTGACTTCCTTCTTAGCCTGCTGGGTCACCACAGCTGTCAGATCAGGGGCCTGTGTCTTAGATCAAAATAAAAAAAGAAGATGATGAGTAAATATTTACAATTACATCTGTAGTACCTGAAATATCTCCTCTTCATTACAGTATTTGAGTTTTCATATAGTTTTGAGCCAAAACCAAAGCTAAATGTGGGAATATTTTACTGCTGGTTTTTATATTTTTAGTTCCCAGTGTTGCAGGTCTAAAATAGAAAATTAAAGCTAGTGCTATAGCAACAACAAATCTATGAAACAGTAAAGACAAGCATGCCTTATCTTATGTATTCAATAGACAGGGAAGATAACAGAAGGTAGAGCAAATGCAATTTTACTCATTAGAGTAAAGGCAAAAAAAGGCCAGGACATGTTATGTGACACATCTGCTTTGTAAAGAGCTGGTTTATAGTCTCATGAAAAATGTGGACAATCACAAAATAGTAGATAAGGAGCCTGGCAGATAGGTGTTCAGCCTTGTGTACCCACTGGTTTGCATACAAGCACTGAGGTAACTGGGGAAGTGGCAGCAGCTGTGGACTCTGTATTAGTGTGACAGGAAAATCTCATCCCATTTTTTTCTCAGCTGCTATGTAGGTAGACTCTTTTCTAACAATGCTATTTTGCTGAGTAGTTTTTGCAATATTTTTCTCAAAGTATTTTAAGAAAACTAGATACCCTTTCCAAATCCTGAGTCTTTTAGCTGGTGTAGGAATTACTAAAATCTTGGATGGGCAACAAAAGAGAAGTCTCCTGTTAGTGAGGTTATCTGAGTCAATCCTCCTTACTGAGACCTGACTGAGAGGGAGATGAACAATTATTCTCCCCTAATTCTCCTAAGTTTACCCGGCATCAGCAGTCCTTACTAGGCCCTCTCTTGTGAAAGGTATTTTTATAAAAGCAAGCAAGTAAAAAGCGTAAGTGGTACTGCATTGTGTAAGTAAGACGGAACAGGAAAAGTTTACAGTTTGTGACTGTACAGCCAAATTGTTGGAAACGTGAGTCCTCTGACAGTATTACATTATTGCTGTTATCTCTTAGGTAAATAATTGTACTTTTTAGATGTTTTACTGCAATGTGTACATGAATAAAGGATGCTTTGGTGTGTTTGGCAGTCTGGTAGGAGGGAGATTCTGAACTCCAGGAATTTAAAGCACGAAAGTGGAGATAGCTGCTCGTAGCTTTGCTTGACAGGGCCGGTGGGAAATGTGCTAGTATGAGTGGAGATGAGCTGGTGAAGTATGGACCTCAAATATGTGCCTGAAATATGGGACTGAGTGCAATAAGAACAAAAGTAATGGGGCTGAATGAGTTCGTGCTGCTGAGCTGAAACTGGAGGAATAGGAGGAGGAAGGGCTCAGCAGGTAAGGGAAGAGGAAGGGTGCAGTAAACAAATACATTCATACCACAGCTCAGATCTCTTCCAGACATGTTCCCAATGTATTAAGAATAAAGTTTAAGTTAACTTATGTTTTTTTTTTATTGAGGTTCCCTCACTATCAGAAAAAATACAGGTCACAAATCATAACGTTCCCGCATCACAAAACATTTTCAGCCATCATAGCAGTTCTCTTTTTCTGCATGCAGCCAGCCATTTCTTTTCTGAGGTACCAGGCACTGTGAATCAAAGGATCAAACCAGAATTTTGTGTGATGCATAACACTGGAAGATGATCCCTGTTGTTCTTTACCCCTCTCCTGATGGACAGAAATATCTTAATTTAATTATAGACCCATCTTTTAATCCAACACTTTCCTGTAGTCACAGAAGTGTATGAGATCCTCTAGATGTGGGATGGATGGCTGTTTAAGACTAACTGACTGGATGCCACTGGAAGCATTTGGTTTTGTAAGTCTGTCAAGATTTCACTTTTTTGTTGTGAATCCCTGAAGGGGATTTGGGAAAAAAACTCATGCTGGCTCTTGGGTAGGCATGTGGATGGGCTGGAATAGTACAGATGTGAGCTGTGAAGGAGGAAAGTATGGAGGTTTGATTCAGAGCAGTTCTGTAAAAGACAGAGGAGAGTCTATGGAAGACAGAGCATGTTAATTTTTCCTCCTCTTGCTTTTTACTTTCTATTGCACGACTGCTATTGTGTAGGCAACTTGTCAATGCATAGTATATTTGAAATGCTCTGATAAGAGTGCAGTGATTAATTGGTTTGGTTGTACTGAAGACAACAATTTCTAGTCAAATGATATTTTTTTATTAGCTTCAAGATTTGTTCTGAGAAATATACTTCATGGGGCATTCTTGGAAAAACATGCAATTTTTAAGTTTCATCAGAATTCGGATCTCTTGCTAAAAAGGTGGTATTAAGTGGTTTTCTCATTTGTTTTAATTTTAGTTGTGTTTTCAACAATTATGATCTTGTTATTGATGTGGTAGCTTTCTTTCAGAGCATTTTTGTTTAATAATGAAACCTATGCTGTTGTGAATATCAATTTGCTATTAGTGTTGTTTAGTAAATAATGGATGTTAGCAGTAGGCAAAGAATTTTTAAATCAGCTTCAAGTTTAAAACCTAGTGTGTGTTGTATTCTCCTATTCTCTAAGGGCTATATTGAGTGCTACTGTAGTAAAGCATGTGAAGAGGTCATCCCTTATTTAGATAATGTATACTGTGATAGAAATGGTATAATCAAGCATCTATTTTGAAGTAGTAATCCAATCACTGTTTGAGGCTTACTGGAAATAATTAAAGAACTTCTGTGTTAAGACTGATTAAAAAAACAACAACAACAACAACAAACAAAAAAACCCAAACCCAAACACTTGTCTGTTTTATAAAAGTATTTGTGTCAGTATTCTAGCTGAAGGTATTGTCCTGGTTTAACCCCAACTAGCAGCTAAGTACCACACAGCTGCTTGCTCACTTCCCACCTCCCCAGAGGGATGGTGAGGAGAATCGAGAAAAAGGTAAAACTCATGAGTTAAGAACAATTTAATAATTGAAATAAAACATTATAATAATAACAACGACAATCATAATGAAAAGGAGAGAGAAAGAGAGAAGAATAAGACCCAAAAGGGAAAGCAAACAAACCAAAGAAAAGTGATGCACAATACAATTTCTCACCACTCTCTGGCAGATACCCAAACAGTCTCCAAGCAGTGATCAGCCTCTCCCAGCCAGCTCCCCCCAGTTTATATACTCAGCATGATGTCCTATGGTAAGGAATATCCCTCTGGCTAGTTCGGGTCATCTGCCCTTGCTGTGTCTCCACCCAGTTTCCCATGCCCCTCCAGACCTCTGGTTGGCAGGGCCTGAGAAACTGAAAAGTCCTTGACTTTGTATAAACATTACTTAGCAACAACTAAAAACATCAGTGTTATCAACATTGTTCTCACCTAACCCCCAAACACAGCACTGTACCAGCTACTAAGAAGAAAATTAACTCTATCCCAGCCAAAACCAGGACAGGTGTAGAGTTTGGTCTGCTCTAAGAGAGTAGTTGAAACTAGCACTGTATTTGAATGCTTGACAAACATTCCATTCTCTCAGCCTTGCTTTTCTTTCAGCTTTCAGTGACAGTAGAGCCATGATGTTGCTTGGGAAATTGGTGTGTTGCTATGGAGATGGCTGTGATGCCACCAGTTCAGCATTTATGCTTCATTGCTATATCCAATGCAAAGAGATAAATGAGGGGGAAATCTCTGGGCTACTGTACCTATACAAGGAAAAAATAAAAATACACCAAAATTTGATGTTAATTATAAGTTAATTGAGGTATTTTTAATACCTCAGGAAACTCAGATTTTTTTTTTCCTATAGCAGCTCAGTTAAGCACTTGTCTGAATTTTGAGAGGTTCAGATTTTGTGGATGATTCAAATTCATTGGAGACAAAACTATTTCAACCCAGGAATTAGAGCACTCAACAGGGATGTCAAACTACAGCAGAGCTTACATAAATACCCTGTTGTCTTACTATCATGGTTTTGGCTAGGATAGAGTTAATTTCCTTCCTGGAGGCTTGTATAGGACTGTGTTTTGGGTTTAGTATGACAATAATGTTGATAACACACTGGTGTTTCATTTGTGGCTAAGCAGGGTTTACTCCAAGTTAAGGACTTTTCAGTTTCTCACTGCACCCCACCAGTGAGTAGGCTTAAAGGCACAAGAAGCTGGGAGAAGACACTAACAGGACAACTGACCCAAACTGGCTGAAGGGGTATTCCATACCATAGAATGTCATGCATACCATACCATATGACGTCATGCTCAGTACATAAACTAGGATGAAAGCTGGCCAGGGGCTGCTGCTTGGGAACTGGCTGGGCATTGGTCAGTGGGTGGTGAGCAACTGCATTGTGCATCACTTTTTATATATCCTAATTCTGTTATTATTATTATCATCATCATCATCATCATTGGTTTTGTTGTTATTGTTGTTACTGTTATTATATTCTCATCTATTTCTGTCCTATTAAACTGTCTTTATATCAACCCATGACTTTTGCTTTTTTTCTCGCCAGTTCTCTCCCCCATTCTGCTGTGTAGGGTGGGACTGAGCAAGCAGCTGCATGGTGTTTTAGCTGCCTGCCAGGTTAAACTGTGACACCTACCTTTTTGATTCCCATGAACAGGATGATTGCTCTCTAGTAAGCTGTAAGGACAAGGTGTCCTCACTAAATTCAAGAAATCAGGAAAGTCATGGAGGAAGGAACTACCAGCAATCATGTAATTTGAAGTTTCAGTCTGTGCGTGCATGCTGGCGAAGAGGTTCTGTCAGACATTTATTTCACGTGGTCTGGAAGGATGAAGTAAAGAAATTGCTGAGGGGAGGGCAGTATTGTAAAACAGTGCCAGAGGGAAGGGAAATGGTGATTTCTGAGACTTACACTCTGCTTGTTTTGCTGCAATGCAGGAAATTCTGTCCTGTGGGTCTGAACAGGATCGTTCATGTATGAGATGAATGGTTTTTAGGGGTTGTCCGCTATAGCCACAAGAGCTACTTCTAATGCAAAATGTGTGTCTGAGTCATAACTCTCCTCTGAATTTTCCTGAATTATAATGATGATCTATTGGTCATTCCTGGGGTAGCTCATTTTATTGTGGACAACCATCCTGGCATTCAGCCATGAGGTCAGAAGCAATTGCTTGTCTCCAAGTACAGTGGGGAGCTGACCATCTTACAAGGTCACAAGTGTACTTCCTTGGACCTCTCTTTCTCTTCCATGTTTTAGTCATTGCTGCTTGACTAGATGCAAAGTTTCAGGTCCAGAGGTGAAGTTCTTGCTCATGAACAAGACAGCTGAAGTGCCAGCTCTCAGATGACTGAGCTGCCATTTCCACTAGCAAAAGTCTCCTGTTCTCAGACTCAGACCATCTGGGAGTCTTCTCTGGAGATTAAACATTAATTATTTCATTCTATCTGAAAAATGATTCTTCATTGAGGCAAGATAAAAATGTAGTTCTTATTTCTTTTTAATTCTCAGGAGTCAAATTAGTTTGTCCAGTTTGTATTTAGTTGTGAAAAGTTGCTTCCTTGGGATGTGGAGAGTACTTACATGTGACCAAGAAAACAGAAGTAAGGTAACATGAAAATAAGGATAGCCAATCTCTCTATTTATATATTTACTACTGTCATATTTTCTTAAAAGAATCTACTATCAGGAAATGAAAATGGGAAATATTTTTCTAAATTTTTTATCACTTCTGGTGCATCTTGACAACCTGTCAATCGCTTGAAGCAACTTGCTGTGCTTGCCTTCAGCAGTACTTGTAGTTATTTAGATGAAAAATGAAAGAATCAAAATCTACTTATTCATCCTGGGTGTCTTCACACAAAACTGTTTGCCTTATTCATTCAGCTACCATTAATTGCAGGTGACATACAGGAAATTAGTTTTCTGGAATGGTTAGAAGCAGATTCTTTTCTGTTCCAGCAATAATTTACATCTGTGGAGTCACACCAGTCTCAGATACTTGAAGACTACTGGATTGGTAATGAAAATGTTAGAAATACAGTGGAGGAACATTTTAAGATCAATGAAATGTCAACTTCTAGTTTGCAAGGTGTTAAGTAACTTTCTGAAATCGACAGAATGCTGTTTTGAGCCTCTGGCCTCTGTAGCCTAGGTTGTGATGTAACCTTCATGCTGGATGTTGTCGTCAGAACCACTACTACAATAATGGCAGGGCTGTAAATACTGTACTTTGCTCAGTGCTCCTCTTAAGAGATGAGATGGGAAAGGAGAGAAAATTTTCATTACAGAAAACCCCCTTAATTTAAAACCCCATATCTTTGCCATGTACTATTTCTTCTCTAAAATTTATTAAATTTAATGTGTGCAGGATACAGGTTATCCTAGACAAAGAGTAAAAGTACATGTTTGAACTTCCCAAGAGATGTCTTGATACAAGTATCTTGATGATGTGATCAAAACTTTAAAAACGTGTGAACATTGAGCACATTGTATAGTGGAAAGTAAGAACACACATTTCTGTAGTAGTGGATAAAACCCTCATTCCAGATAAGGAGTTATTTCTTTCCTTTTATACTTCCAAAAGAATGGAAACTACCATTTCAGTGCTTGGAATCTAATTTCTATTCAGCTTTTGTTCAGAGCCTGATATTTGCATGCATGTTTGAACTGTGCTATGTTTAGACTGAAGAGATGAGGTCAGAGAATTATGCAACTCGGAGGCATAAAGCATGATGGATTTAAAAAAAAGGAATTATACATATCCTTACTCTAGACAAAGCAACACTAAACTTTTCTTTAGAAATTACTAAACCTTAATCCACAGACACTGAAATCATATTTTACAGCTATATAGTATGCCACAAGAATTGTTAAAAGACCCTTACCTTAGTTCATTGACTTTTTTGTTTTTATTAAAGTTAGCAGCACCCAGGCTTTTTAGGAAGTCCTTTATTTGGAAGAAAGTTGAATTTCAGATCTTTTTGCAATCTTAAAAGGAGAAAGAGCTGCCATCCTAAGCTACTACTTCCAAAAAGTGACAAAAGTTTTGTTTCTGAGAATCTTTTGAGTAACAGGAGAGTGGGGGAGGGGGAAGGGAAAGTGAAGACTGAGGTTGGCTTGGGAAAAACACACTGTAGTAACACTTTCTACAGTTTCAGAAGTAGACCTTGATAGAAGAGTACTTTGATACCTTTAAACCATTTGCCTTTGCTTGAGAGCCCTGCTTCCAGGGTCTACAAGTGGCAAAACCTCTTGTAGGCTTTGTGCACCTATTTTGCTCTGCCTCATCAAAATCCAGTTTTAAAAGAGAATAAAAGGCAAAACTGGGAGGAATGAAAAGACTGTATCTTTAGAGAAAGAGTTCTCCATGTTGTTTTTCCTCAGAAATTCTTGCAGAGAAAAATACAACTAAACTTGCAAAAAATTTAAGCATTTAAGGTTGCATTTAGTCATTAATTCACATATTCATAGGATCGTGGAAGTAAACTAATCCAACACCCCTGAGTGGGATTGTTGACTACCAGTATGTGACTTTAAAATAATTTCACCCATCAGATCAAACTTCTTCTGTTCACAGTTTACAGTCATCCTCTGCAGCAGTAATGAAAGGGGTACTAAACCAGATTTCTTAATGTAAGCTCTCTCTTATAAGACACACACCATCTCTATGACAATTCTAAGATCAGAAAGAGCACTACCCTGAAAATGAAGAACTTCAGTCAGCAAAGCTTGGAAGTCCGTGTGTTTTTTAATAACATATACTTTGCTTAAATCCTCTGTGCTAATGAATTTTTCACTTGGGGTGCCTATAAATTAGTTTAATTTTGGTGTCTTCTGTGCCTTCATTTTGAGGGTATACATTCTCCCCAGTAAAGCTTCTGAGTAGAGATATACGCAAACACACACACAGACAACAAACACCCACTTACGTAAGTGACTTGCATCTCTGGGGAAGTGGTGTAGTGTTGTTAAAAGGAACGGTGACAAGCAGAATGACATAACAGATACAACCTTAAAGGAATTAAGTATGTGTTGTGTTCTGTTACTGAATTAGTTTATGGTCACTGAGGGATTTTTTTTTTTTTTTGGTAATGTTTGCCTTGCTTTTCCTGAGGGGGAAAAAAAAAAAAAAAAAACCCAAACAAAAAAATAAACAGAAACCCAGCCAAAACCGAAAAACATCAAAGGCTTATTATTTTCTTTAAATACTTTTTGTTCTTTTCTGGTTATAGGCAGGGGGGAAAGGGGAAAGAAGTTTTAAATTCTCTTTTAAAATAATCCCATTTTAAATAAGCACTAAGACTGGAAGACTAAGCCTGATACATGGTCTAATCCAAAGTTTGTGCTGGACAAGAAGGAATGGTTATCCAAAGGAAATGAAAATATTTTAGTTAGTCCTAGGCAAAATTCTTTGGGTGTAAGGGTTTTATATTGCATAAATTGTAACTAGAGGTTGTTTGAAGACTTTGAGAACTAAAGATTAAGATAAAAAATTGTGGCTTTCTCATAATTTCTGGATGCGGAAGAGCACAGAAAGACAAGTTGAATATATGTGGACTAATTTGTGCAAATTCTGTCAGGACAATTGTAATGATTCTTGCAAGGAATATATTAGATAAAAAAAGAGTAATACTGCTGTGCTTCTAGAAAGAGTTTGTCCAAAAGATCAGCTCTAGTATTGATCTGTGTAGGTATATCTTGTAGAAGTATTATTTTCCTAATATTTTACTATTTTTTGATTGTGGATTTTTGTTAGCAATAATCAAGAAAGAAAATTCTGAAAAGAAACAGGGAAAATATTCACTGTTCAAAGTAGTTTAGACCACCCGTCTCAATGACAGTATTTTGAATTCAAACTTGCTCTCTTCTCTTCTTGTTTCTGCCTGTGGTCAGTGGGAATGTTGCTCTCATTCCCTTTAGAGATGCAGGTAACTAAAAAGCAAGCTCTTAGTCTGCAAAAGATGACTGGAAAAGTTTACTGTAAATAAGACATGGAAACTGTGTGGTGAACAACTGTGTTATTAATTTCTGCAAGGACCAAATTTAGAAAAAATGAAAATCCCATAAACCTCCTGTCTTCAATGCCAATACCATTCAAGATTACATTTTAATGATGCTCCTGCAGACTTCAGAAATGAGGACATCCCATCAAAAAGATCTGAAAAATATTTTAAAACACTTCATCCCAAAGTAAGTGTTGTGGAATTAAGTTTGCTTAAGATTATGAAACTTCAGCTATGTATGTAGGATGGAAATAAACAGACTCTATGGCATTGCACAATATGTCTCTTGGAACATATCCTACAAGACAATTACTAATGCTAATATTCTTCAATTACTGTGCTGCTAATAATAGAAGAACGGAGACTGTTATTAGTAGAAAGGGATTCCTGTCATATGCAACAATAGAAATAGCAGCAATAACGGAAGTAACAATAGAGGAGTGAAGAATTCTGTGAAAAAGTAAAAAAAAAATCACTGTAAATATGGATAATGTTCCATTATGAGTCAGCTCCATTTATGTAATATTTTATTTGAAGTCTTAGAGCTTAAATCCATCATAAACCAAGACGGAACCTATTTAAGGTGATCATTGAAAGATTAATTTAAAGTCCAGCAGGGCAGACTTAAGAAAACCTGAGGAAAAAAAACCACTAGGAAGCAGGGACTTCTTAATTTGAAAGATAGAGGAGCTAAAGGAGAAATCACATGCTATGTGCCATCTGAAAAGAACAGAGCTGGATCCTTCTAAAGAGAAATAGAACAAAAGGTTCTGCCATCAAAAGGTAGGATGGTATAGCATCCTTAATTGCTGTGTCGCAGTGGCTGTCTTGCTATGACCTGATGCTGTGAGTTCACTTGTGAATGCTGCATTGAACTACCCTGTCCACACCTGAATGGCTCTTCGTGATGACAGATTCTTTATATTATATGTTAAAAATACAAAAGCCAATAGGGTAATGTACTAAAACAAGTGATTTGGAGTCAAAGGCAAAAATCCATTCATGCAGATGTTCGCTGCCAGAATTAAAATTTCTGCTGGGACAAGACTCATAAATTAAATCACAATAAAAGCTAGCTCTCCAAAGCACAATAGTTATGTACTAGTCACTGAGCACCTATGAAAAAAGAATTATGAATGTGAAATGTCCACATTTTTTTTTTCTCTGCTACTCCTCAGGAAGGAAATAATTTCTATTCTGGTGAGCCAGTACCATGAGGACAACAAAAAGACCTGTCAGACTTATACTGTCTCATTGGTTATAAATAGTGTGAGGAATAGAGAAGATCAAAAAGTGGCAGGCACCTATTCTACCTGTTTCTGCAACTGAAGGAAGCAGGGCACGGTGACTTGCACATTTCTCTTCATTCATCTATGCCCAACACTTACCAAATTCTATTTTGTTTTATATGCAAGTGGGGTCATTTTAAGTGCAGGCTTTAAAAGAAAAAGGGCATACGTGTAGAAATTGTTGCTCTGCTGTACTGAACTTAGATGTGTCTGTATACTGGCAAGAGTTTAATGGCCTCATAGAAAGAGTTGCTTGGATTAATTTCTGAGATACTGGAAATATAACTGTGAATTTGGAATCCTATTTATGATATAAATACATCAATACATCTATCAGTGATAATATATACTATTATCAGTGATAAAATATACTAACATGAGGAGACTGAAGTTTTACCTACTGCTGTCAGTATGTATTGTTTGATATGTACAGGTGATGTAAATATAAAAAACAACCCTTAAATGCTGAATCATTTGGTGAGTATGCCTGGGATTATGAGTGTTCATTTATGTAATTCTACAGTGAAAACTGTTTTCCTTCCTTGTGTCTCCCCCCCACCCCACCCCCAAATCAGAACATTTAATTCTACGATATTGAAAATTATTTGGGAATTTCCCCTATGACTTCATGACAAAACAAACAGGTCAAGAAGACACGCTTTCTGTGCACTCTTGATATATAAGACAGTACCTCTGGTGAGCTAGTCAACTGGCACCATATACACAAATTCTTGTCTTGAAGAAGCTGAGAATTGGTCATAATACTTTGCTTATTTCACTATTCTAATACAAAAAAGTATAATAAAGTTGTTAGTCCATTCTCTGACAGTCTCTGAATCTGGCAGAGTTTTTTTAGTTCATGATTCATAGTATGTTCTTATTCAGTAGCTATTAATAAAGGTAATTATTTTATTAAACCTACTGGGTATTTTCCATAAAATCTGCATATTTTAGTTTTTAATTGTAGTTTTCTACTGACTTTTTGCATGGAAGGGTTGCTTAGCAAGAAAGCTGACTTGCAGTGGTTTTATGAGTATACTCGTTGCTATCACTATATAATAAATCTGTATCTGTAACAAGTCTCCTACTTTTTAAAGTCTTACACTTAAACTCTCACTCAGACATCACAACTAAATTGTGAGGATTAACCAGTTAATACTGCAAAGCCAGATCTTGCTTCTGGTAGAATTAGTACCAATGAGCACACAACACTTACTTCCTCCCTCTCTCTCTCTCTCTCCCCCTCCCACCCTCCCCTCCTTTTTAATGTTAGACTATGTATTATAACTTCGGCTCTTGTAGCTGAGACCGTCTCAGCAGTCTGGGGAAATAAGCAACACAATTTTATGCACTTTTAATATTGCAAGTGAGAAAAGGGACTTGTGTTAGCTAATATTGAACCAATATGTTAGGTGTTTGTACTCTGTATAGGGTATCAGAGGTTATCTGATTTGACCAGAAATGCTACCTTTTTTTTTCTTTTCCTCTTCTTCTCTACCCACTCCTGCTCTTAGGTGGTTCTCAGAACACTGAAAATCAAGATGTATTCTATTTATATGCAGCTAGTGAGAATATAAAAAAAAAAAAAATAGCATCATTTGGGCAGAGTAATCATTTTCTAATGCCCATGGGAAATGGTTGTGAAAGGACAGTCTTATCTCCTACTAGCTCTGGAAAGTTGGTAATAATCAGTGGAAGTGACGGAGGAGGAGCTGGTTTGAGTTTGTTTTTTCTTCCTCTGAGATAATGTTATTAACTTGGTGGGATGATCATCTTTCCCTTAACAAAGAAATTTGTATTTGATCTGTGATGTCTTGAGTATTACTAATTTGGGTCTGAGCCAAAGCATACTAAAGCACTGGCATGGCTTCTGTGGATTTACCTGGAGTGAAACACTAAAACACTTCAGGGCAGACTTTTTTTGAGACATATCACAGGTACAGAGGAGGGAATTCAGAGTGGTCTTTTGGACTTATGAAGTCTGGGTTTGGAAACCATCTGCTTTTCCTCTGCATTATTTCCCTGGGGTTGTAACAACAGCATTTCTAATCCCCTGTAGTGGCACATTTCCCCACAGAACATCCTGGCTAGGAATGTAACACACCAGCTGTATTTGAGTTCTTAGGGAAGCTCTTTCATGCTAGTTTTCTTTGAGTAAAAGCTGTCTTTGTCAAAAATTTGCTGTTGCAACAAAAGCTGAACAGAACTGGTGTTGGTAGTTGCAAGAGCTAAGGGCTATAGCTTTTTCTTCCAAATCCTCTTAGCTGTGTGTAAAAGTGTTTGTTTTCTCATCCTTTTCTTGGTTTGGATTATGTGTTTATTCAGTGCAATATTGATGCAGACATCCTGAAAATGTCTGCTTAAAGATGTTACCAGTCTGCTATTACAGTACATCAATAGCAGACTGGTAATGTCTTTGAGCAGACATTTTCAGGAAATACTGTAAAATAAGTAGCACAAGAGTGGCAGAAAGCAAATGAAGTATTTGAAGTATGTATCTGTCTGTATACATGTTCCTCTTAAAGTCTTAAGACCCAGAGCAAATTACGATTGGGTTTTTTGGGTGTTTGGTTTGATTTTTGTTTTGTTTTTTTACTTTAAAAAATCCAGGTAGCTCTGTGTATGAATACTGCAGAAAATTTCGTCACAGTGCTCAATTTTAGTATCCATTTTATTCCTGCTGCAGAGGATTCTTGCTAACTGAGCTTTTAACTATTTCCACTTAACACAAGCTGTTAATTCATCTTCCTCCTCTTCAATTAGGCTAAAGCTAAGATGTAATGAAGGTGTTTAGCATCTGCGAAAACTATGATTCTTTGGCAGGAGGAGATTTAACCTATAGGTTACAGTAATGCAGATAATCAAATGTCAGAAATTCAGCACTGGTGTTAGACATCCTCTTGATCATTACTATTTCTGAGGTCCTGATTGAATCCTACTGCAGCCTTCATTTTGCAGAACACCTTCTTTTCTATATAAGATTAATTTCTCCATAAAATCTAGCAGACATAAAGAAGATTCTAAGCAGAATATGCAACTGCATAAAAAAAGATACTTTTGATTTGTAGGAAACCAACATAATTGATTCATCCAACCTGATACTTCAGAGGTTTATAGAATTATATGTCACGGATAAATGCCATTTTTAGAATCTGTACTCTGTTCTGTAGTACAGTGTATCAGAGTATGTTTGAAGGGCTTTTCTTCTACATTGGTATTTATATATTGTTTAGTCTCACTGCATTTAAACATGTTGCATACACTTTGTGCATGTGTGTGTGCCTGGGACTGTGACCAGGCATTTAATAGTAGCACCTATAGACTACGGTTAGCTTTCATCCATATATATCAGTATGGCTGGATTTGCAAGATTTTCTGGATATATGCTGAAATGACAAAATACATCCAAGAATAAAGGACTAACTTTCCTATTCTACTTTGAGAATCAACTGCTGTTAGAAATTATACACCTTCATAAATATGCAGTGGCACTTATATTCAGCTCACATTTTTGTTCTTTGTGGAAAGTGCTTTAGACTTAGTGCTGTGCTCAGCTATATTAAATCTCATGCAAAGCACACTGTTTCCACTTATTTTATGAGTCAAAACAACAGCGTCTTGAGGACTGTGATACCTCAGCCAAGACTGTGTGATAAGGTAGAGAAAAGTAAGGATAGATGTGGTAGAATACTAGCTAACGTAAACCTGAGGGATAATTTTGGATTCCGAAGCTGAATTTGAGCTTTTAACCCTCTAAACTGAAGCTGTAAAAATGATTTGAGTTTTTGTCCCTTGGTAGTATAGAACAGATGTTTGTGGTTACTCTTTTGTTCAGCAGCTCTTCTTCATTTTAAGGTATTCTGTTGCATGGTTTTGATTTTGTTACACTTATTTTCACAAATCCTCACCTTCGTAACATAAAATATTAAGGAACCCATCTTTAAGATACCATCTTTCAATGTGTGTTATTTCAGATTGTGTATAAAAGTCTGAATTTTGTTTTATAAAGATGTAAATAAGAATCTCTCTCAATAACTCTAACTTGCCTGTTTCTCAGCATTGAGTTCCCTTGTAGGTATGCTAAATGAATTTAACTTTTTCAAGAACAAAGTGATGACTGTCTACTAAATATGTATAAAAGACTGCATTTCAGCTTAATAAGCTCATCTATGGAAGAGTTAAAAATTAAGAAAGTTTACTGCGGTGGTATTTCCATTATTTCAATATGTAGTTATTTAATTAAAAACTAATGAAAGGAGTAACGACTTTTTTTCCTGTAAATACTGCTTTCCATTGCAGAATATCAATCGATTATTTGTAGTTTTTCATATTCAAGTGGGCTATATTTATTTGTAACTAATAAAAGTAAAATATAAAAAGTAAGTAAAAAATTGGTATTTCCATCAAAAAAAATATCAGATGAGTTAGGTAAGCTAGTTACTCCGGTTCAGTTTGAGAAGTTACTCAAATTTATTATTAAAGCATAACAAAACCATAAGTTTCTCTGTTGGTATTTTTTTCTGATTACATTTAGAAAAGTACCTTTGGGAATAAATATAGATTTGGGTACAAATTCTAGCTACATAATTGTTCATAAGTAGGTGCTACACATTCAGCTTAAGCTCAGTGAAATGTTTCAGATTTCTTGGGCACAATTCCTTTGGAAATATTGCAAGTTCTGGGGTTTTCCTGCTTGATACCTGCTAAAACTGTTGCAACCAAATTTTTATTGTGGTTTGTTTTGAGGTTTTTCTTCTCATCTACTGAGGCCAGACCTCACGCAAGCAGTATTAATTTTCCTCCAAAAGAATTACTGAAGGTAGTCTTGCCAAAACTGAGTCAGAAATGCAGAGAGGCAAAAAATGGCTACTGGAACTGATTTTTTTTAAATAGCCATAAGATCAATTCAGATATAAGTGATAAATTCCGCTGATCTGCAGGCTGCTATGAAAACTGAGTGCATTATTCGTGTAGACCGTCCCTCTGTCCTTGAGTTGCCCTGCTGGCAGTTCAAAGCAAAGTAACAGTGGTGGGTGCTTAAGGATTGATAAAATTGTATAATGATTTTCATAGGACTAAAACATGCAAATCTTTTCAGATATGTATCCCTTGCTCTTTTTTTAAACACAGGAAAAAAATAAATAAAGACTTCAGATTCCTTAGCTAAAGTGTTTATGCACACTATAGTTTAGTTAGTTTAGGAATAGTTGGAAAATTACTATGGTGTGCTTTGATTTCACAGAAGTCTCTAATAATAAAATAAATCTTTTTATGGATTACATGTATAGCCTGTGACTACAACACCATAAATTATAGTATATTATAAACATCTATATGAATCTATAATGGTATGTTACAGCAGCAGAAACATGACGTCTATGTATACTGTAACTGGGTGAATTGTCCTTAATCATCTCTCTCTAACCATCCTAATTCTCCCTGACTGCAATCAAGCCCACAAGGATTGATCTAATCTGAGATGAAAGAGTTTGTAGCAGATGTTTCTATATTTCTTTTATTCCTAACTTTAAATGTCAGCAAATTTGCAATCTGGAAAATAATAATAGTAAAAAAATGCTATCAGAAATTCTGGGATTTGAACTGTGACACTAAAATGTTCTCTGGCCTAATTGTCTTCTATAATGTTGCTGAAGGTCATGCTACAAGGTTTATAAACATGAGGTTTAACCTTGATTTCTAAGTAGAATGATGAAAGGAAGCTCGAGGGTATGTACAAGGTTATCATCTATGAGGAATGTTTCCCTATTGAATAGCCTTCATAACACACCTTCAGACAGCATTTTTTGTTAAAGGCATTACTAGTGATCTTTTTGGGATGTATTTGTGGTTATTTTAATCCTGGCTTTACAGTTTGAACAGATTTGCTTCTATTGTGATTACTTTATGGTAGATACTTTGGTAATATTTGAAGAAAATTGAAATAAGCAAGAGCAGGTGGAGTTAGAATCCATAAAAAAAGGAAAAACCTCCCAAGACTTATTATATCTTGTGGTAAAGTCCTGGCCCCACATCCCAGAGCTGCTGACAGGAGCAAGTAACCCCATGCTTCTGAGCAGGGCTGTGGGTTATTTTTGCCTCTCCTCCTGTTCGGGAGGTAGGTGTCAGTTGACTGTGGAGGATCTTTTCTCTGCTGCTGGGAGATAAACCAGTTCCCAGTGGTGTGGTAAAGGCACAGGAGGTGGCTTTGATTCCCTGCTACTCTGCACTAATTTGGGAGCTCAGTGCTGTGTGGTAGTGTTCTACCTCTCGCTTCTTCTTGCAGATCCAAATTTGCCACCCAAAATGCACCCACTTGGTGCAGTGGTAACTGTATTTCAAAAAGGTAGACAGCAAAATCAGTGCTGTTCAAGGCAGAGAAAACACTGTTTCTAGGGCACCTTAATTTCAAAGATGCCCAGAAACCTAAGTGTGAGAGGGATGGTGTGCCTTGGTACAACACTCTGCGCTTTTTTCTTTTTCAAGCAGTATTGGTAATTCAAGTAGGTTGATTGCAAACGTGAGGTGTTCTGTTTTGTTTTGTTTTTCTATTGACTTCGCTCAGCATTAGCTTACATCCTCTAACTTGCTCTTTAGCTGAGGTATGAATGGTTTTGTCTTCCTGTTTTCCTTTTGGGCCTTTTTACTGCTTTTTAATTTCTCTTACATTTTCCTTGAATGTGTGACAAGTGTAGCTCCACTGAAATGGTAAGTTTTCACCCCTAATGTCTTCTCCCTTTGCCAAAATATGTACAGAAAAATCAAAAAGTGGTGGGTGTCAAAACAATGTGAAATATTACCGTGACAACTATTTTTTTTTCTGACTATGAATGCTACATTTTTTTAATTTTGAGACAAGTTTTTTTTTAGCTAAAACATACTGCATTTCTCTCACATACCCCATAAAAACTAGTATTTATTTTGAATGGCGATAACTAGTAAAGTAAAATTGGAACATACTGATGTATTAGTGTTTTTAATGCATACACTGCAGATGTCTAACAGGAGAGCACTGCACTTGGAAAGTCAGGGAGGAGAAATTAACTAGCCTTTCCTGCAGATAACAAGATGTAAATGTAGGACTGAGTATTATTATGTAGGTTACTTCCTCAGAGAATCATTTGATGGGTTAGTGGAAAGCCCCATGAGTGATGCTTTGGTGCCTGTCCTGGTCAGTGATGATTTCTGTTAGTAACTAGGAGCCGACTCACTGCTGCTTCTCTCTAGAGACAAATGTTTCTACACCTAGTGGCAGAAAATAGGTTTTCCAATATACCCAAGAAAGTGATTGCCATCTGTACTGTCTTTTAGATAGGAGTAGGGAGGTTTCACAGCATCTTAATTGGTTTGCAAAAAAAGCTTATAGTGTTGTAACTTTCTTTTTTGGCATCATTAAAAAAGAAAAAAAGAAAAAGATGGATGAGGGTTTTTTTTTTTTTTATTCTGGGTTGGGTTTTTTTGAGTGTTAGGTGGAATTTCTGGTATAATGTGTAAAGACTTGTCAATAAAAATCCTTTCTCTATATATTAGTGATGACTGGCAAAGCTTTGTTAGCTACCACTGTGGATAAAAGGAAAAGTTAATTTCTAAAACATCTACTTTAAATGACTAGGAAAAGGCTTTAGAAATCTCTGGAAGATGGAAAATCATACATTAAATTTCCACTGTAAACAAATTATTTTCAATTATTTTAGGAAAACAATTTTCTTTCTAAAGTTGCTTTCTAAATTTTCTTTCTAAAAAACTAATTTAGCCAATACATTTCCAGTAATATATGTTTTAATGGATGTATTGTCAACAACCATGTTTATTGTCAACAGTAAAACAGGAATGTATGATATGAGCATGAAGAATAACAATCCGTTCAGAGGCCAAACTTCTGCATATAGTAATCAAGAATATTAAAAAATAAGAACATGCTAGAAAGGTGGGCTGAGAGGTGAATTAAGCAGAAGAGAAGGTAAGAAAAGATTATGTAGAGATTTTCATCGTGAATTGATCTACTGCAGTGTTTTAAGTAAAATGTGAAAAGGGATCTCTAAAGATTAATAGAAAGCGATCAGCACTGGAAGTCAAATTTCTGACTAGAAAGACTTCAGAAATCATTTGAGGGTGATAAAGTTATATTGTTCCAGGTCTGGAATCCTTTTCTCTTGCTAACGAAATGAGGCTACTCAGAGCCCATCCTTAGGAACAGAGGCTACTCTCCCTTGCAAACTTGTACATTGTAATGAAAATTATGTCCCCTATGATATTGCAAGGGACAGCTGAATTAGTTCTCAGCAGACCACAAGTGTGCTGAGTTACTGCCACTGCTTACTGATTCATAGTTGCACAGGTAGTGGGATCTAGAGGAGTATAATTTTTCTGCTTTGCCCATCTTATAAAACTGAGAGAGGAAAGAAGTTGTTTAAAGATGTTCTGCTATGCCGTGGACTTTGCCAGTAATTTCAATAGGATCATTGTCAGGTTTGTAGTAAACAAGTTTCAGTCCTTGTAATTTATACTTTGATAAAAGGGAACTTAAACATAGCATCTACTTAATGCTGTTTTTCTGAATTCTCCAGAAAAAGTAATGCCGTAGGTTTAGACTGTGTTGTTTGCCCTTGATAGAAAAATTTTAAATCATAGTTGCTGAGCAGTGAGTGCTCATGCAAGAACACTGTAAAACTGATTAAATGATCAAATATTTGGCATTTCTTCAACAATGCGTGTGTGAAAAACAGACACTTAAATCTCACAGGAAATTCTAAATATTATGAAGACAATATTCTGAGTGGTTCTTATTCTCCCTGTTGTTAAAGGGCTAATGCCGATTTCTTTCACAATGGCTACCCCAATTATCTGAGGACATTAGAAGTTTTTCAGAAGTTTTGATTACAGCCAATGGCATCTTAAAGTAGGCCAGGGATAAAAAGAGTATCTCACAGTTCATGAATAATTGAGTAGGCTTCTGTATAACAATGAGGTGCCTTACCAAAGGCAAATGTTTGTTTACTGTGTGCTCACATCTGCACCTATTTATTCATATTTATAGGTAAATTCATATGCTAATGCTTTTTCAAACACTGAGGTACAAACTGTCTGTTGGTGTAATAAGGTAAAATGCTGCTGAAATGCAATGGAACTGTATGTGTTTATACCAGCTTTAAAAGTAGGTTAAAAAAAATTAAAATCCAAATGCAGGGATGTACCTTATATGTACATACCATACCAGGAGCCCTCTTCGAGCCATTCCATTCTTCAGGTCTCTCCCCTCCCTAAAGGTCTGGAAAAAACAGATGTCAATAAAATGAAGCAGTAACAATCTAAAGGAAAAACTTACACTTCCCTGCTCTTGCTATTCAGTGTTCTCCTTTAAAAGCAAGGGCTGTTCATTCCTGCAGTCTATGTGCTGAAGCCATTGAATTCATCCCAGTGCTGAAATTTGAGAAAAAGCCTACTAAGGAGCATCGTTAAAGATAACTCACATCTAGACCTCTTCGATGGATACTTTGAAGTACCCACTAATAAAAGGGTCAACACTGCACTCTTGGATTTTGTCATTTTAGCTGCAGACCCTCGAACTCAATTCCACACTGTCCCAGATTGATATCAGTGAAAAAAGACTGAAGTTGCCTTTTAGAAGATTCTGTTCATTTGCCACTGAAGGAATTGCTTTGGAGTACACATTAGATTGCCTTTTATCTGGAAAATGTTCCCATCCTCTCGGGATGAAATCTGACTCCTTGCCTTTGCATATAGTTTTTCATTTATTAGGGGTACTTCTGATGTACTGGTTCTAACTGATGCTTTGCATTATGGTGTGTCATATATACATATATGTACATATATAATGTGTATATGTCTGTGCCATATATTTTTTAATGAAACAAGACCAAAAAACCCCCAACCATCCTTCAAAAAACTTCTAGTCGATTAACGCAACACTTCTTTTACTTTATCACCAGCTGTCCAAAATTCAGGTCATCTGTAAAATGTGGATTCTGTGCTGTGCTAAAACCCACCACCACTGATTATGGGGTCAGTATATTGACCTGTAGAGAAGTCTTTGAGGACTGTAAACAATTAAGATCAGATAAGGAAAATAAGGAAATCAATAAGATTTGAAATGAAGGGAACGGCTTTTACCTTGATAAAGTACTTCTTAGGAAAATGCTTTCCTCAGAGGAAGAGAGATGAACTGAAAATACACACGGACTAAAGAAAAACCTAGATCCCAGAAGAGCCAGGAGTATTATTAAAAGCAACACTTTTATTAAATGAGTAAATATGTCCTGTTTAGACAGTTGGTGCTGTCGCTTTTAGTAAAGTCAAAATATTATGAATATCCTCTACCTCCATGTGGAACTCCATAATGTTGTTAGGAGTTAAATTGGTTAATCAAGACATAACTGGGAGCAGTGCTGCAGCTTTGGTAAAGTAAGTTGCAACACTGCCAAGCTGTTATTTGAAGAAAGTACTGTCTAATAAAGAGGGTTTATGATGTCCCACAGTGTAATGCTGTTTTTTTCAGGAAATATGATATTTTCTTTCCCTCAGGTTAGGTGAAGTAATTTCTGCAATAGGAAGTACGGTTGTACAGTTGCAACTTTACAACCATAGTAGAAAAAGCCTAAAACTTGTATGTTTGCTAAGAAGTATACAGTCTTCATAACTGAACATATTGACACCTTAGTCCAATTGTAAAGTTTGAAAAGAAAGCACTAACTTTGATAACATCCATCTGAGATAATCACAATGGGATAGTGCCAGTATTATTATATCAGAATGTGGTTAATTAAGCTTAATTATTTTAACGCTACTATATTTGCTGCTTACACTTTGTTTAGACAGCATCACATTGAGGGGAAAATTCCTTATTTTAGCTCTCCCTGCTCATATTTCCTTGATTTTTTTTTTTTTTTTTTTTAATGGGAGATGTGTGTGATCCAAGTTAAACAGTACCATACTTCTTGTGTCCTTAAATTTTATATAATTTCTGAAAAAATAAGTCTCTTCTCCACATACAGCCAATGGAACCATGAACTAGTATTGGGGTTTTTTTTGTTTTTCAATATACCCTTCAAATAATAGCATAAAATTCTGTATGGTATTGTTCATAGAGCTTTGCAAGCACTGAAGAGGAGAACAAGTAAACTGTTTTCATAGATTATAAAACTAGATTAATATCTAATCCCTTACTTGCATAATATAGTCTAGAGGATTATCCATAATCTGCTTCTCTTTGAACTGCAAATGTGTTCTTATTTGAGAATTCAATCCTGATTTTAAACTTCTGGTTAAGACAATACCATCAGAGTGCTTAGTATATAGTCTAATAAAGCACCCTTGTTGCTTAAAAATGCATTTTAAACAAAATTTAGTGTGTTTCTCATTTAAAGATGAGGATAATATTGTTTGGTTTGCACTTTCTGGAGGATTTTTGTTTTCATTACATGTTCCCAAACTTTAATAATCTGCATAGGTTTTTTTTATGAAAGTTTGTTATTGAACTCAGTGAGAGAACTAGATGTTGTTGTCCAGTAGTGGTCACATTGGTGTTTATTTCAACCTTGTGGTTTCTTTTCTGTGCATACAAGCTTATATTAACTGCTGATTACTGTGTTCTGTTAAAACCTGCAATGAATGTTTCTGAGTATTATCAATACTCTCCTAGAAATGGAATATAAATATGAATGCTAGAAATGCATGGATTATTGAAAGTACTTTCTTTGATGAAAACTTTATAATGCTTTTCATATTCAAAGTTCATGGATTTACGTACATACCATGAATCATCAAATTTAGCATGTATAAAAGTAATTGAAACAAAAAAAGTCTTCAAAGGACTGACAATCAGTATATATAAATTGATGAATTGGCATTACTTGTGTAGAAATAATTGATGTAATCTGAATTTTTCAGTCTTTTAAAATAAAGTGTTGTCATTTTAAAATTTCTACCAGAGTCAACTATGTAACTGGATACATTTGCAATACTGTCCACTTGTAAAGAAAAGATAATGTAATTAATTTATTTTGTTTGCAGATTTTCAGGCGTTGTTGGTTGGTTTTCAAGAAGGCTTCCAGTAAAGGACCCAGGAGGCTAGAAAAATTTCCAGATGAGAAGGCAGCATATTTCAGAAACTTTCACAAGGTAAGGCATACCTTTCTCATGATCTGAAGCATTGCCTGACTTGGGAAGAGTGTGGTTTTGATATGTCTAGTTTGCAAACAATGCAGTGAGTATTGGGAAGAAAATCTGATCTTGACACTAAAAGCACAGTAAAGTGTCTATAAATCCTAGCATGCAGGTGAGATATTACACTGTTTTTTCTAGATGAGCACAAAACCTCCAGTGTGTGTGAAGTGACAGAGTGATGTTTTTTCTTTAAACGTTAGTGGTTTGGAAATGTGTAAAATTGGCTGCTTAATCAAATGTTTAACCATTAGTTATTTAACTAAGTATCGACCAGATTCTGAAAATGCTAAATGCCTCAGTTGTAATGGTGAAACTGGCTGAATATGTAACATTTTTCCCAGAACTCTTCAAGATATACAAGCTCTGTCAGCATCAAGGATTTATAAGGGTAAAAATTCAGGATTCACTTAATGATATTCTCCCTGCTTACTCTGTCACTATCACTTCTGTGATGGAAAACAAGATATTCAAGTATGTTTTTTGCTTTCTGTCTTGTAAGTTACTATTATCGGCTCCCCAGGTCAATCAATAGTCTTCAGGTTAGCTAATCCTGAAGTAGGGCAGGGCTCTCTGCTTGTGCTGTTGTCTTCTATCAAGTCACCTTTAGCTTTATGTCATATCAATGTTAGATACTACATTAAAACTAGCAAGTTGAAACACAAAGATGACTTAACCAAGGTCACATGGCAAACAGTGAAAGAGTGTGGATGTAAGTCTTGGTCTCTTAAAAAGCATTAGACCTGCCTTCACCATAAAATTACAAATTAGCCTTTAAGTTCCAGTAACCTCTTAGTATCTTTGAAAGAAAAAATGTATATGTAATAAATAGCATGCAATTATCCTGTTAATATTTTCTCGGAAAAAGAGCCCAGGTAATTTCATACTGCCAAAAATACAGCTTCTGATCTTACATTGGTATGGAAGTTTAGGACTGATGTGTACTAGACTATTGGCACTTCCACTGATGTAGCGCAATGACAATGTTTGCTCCAATGTGTAGGAGATCCACCTTAAGCAAAACTGATTCTTCTGTTAGACATAAGTTTCAAAACAGATTGATTTTCCAAATGTAACCTAATGATGGGTCTTTAAAAGAATTAATTGGATGGTTTGGGCTGATAGCTGTGGTGGGTTGACCCTGTCTGTACACCAAAGCCACTCTGTCCCTCCCCTCGTCAGCTGGACAGGGGAGAGAAAATATATTAAAAGGCTCATGGGTCAAGATAAGGACAGGTAAGATACAGCTTAGCTGTACTGTTTTCACTTGAACATTCATTGTAGGTTGTGCAGAACTGCTGTGTTTGCTCCCAGTGCTCCCTCCGAAGAGGGCATAAAGTGGCAATAGCTCTGCACCTGTCCCTGGGCTGGGTACATTCTTGGTAGCTGTTCCTACACTATTCAGAAAAGGCCAAAACCAGACACCACAGTTCTGCCAACTTAAAAGACAGCATAAATAACAAGCTTTCTCATTTCTGTAAAAGAAGGTAAAAGGTGTGTGTAAAAAGTGAAATTCTTTTAGGCTTCGAAGACGTACTGCTCAGGCAGTAGTAGTATTTGTTACCCACTAGGAGAGACTTGCCGGGAGCATTACAGGAAGCCAACATGGCTAAGTAGCATCATGAAGGTTACTAGAAATGAGAGATCAAGCTTCAAAACCTGAAGTGTATCCAGATAAACTAGAAAGCGTTACACAGTTGGCCAATTAATTGTTAAAGCAGAATTAGAAAGAGCAAAGTCAAGCTTGATGAGCAACTAACTAGAAGAGTTAAGACCAGTTATAAATACAGACTCTGAGCCCTCAGCATCAAAAAGCTTGCCAAAGACCCCAGAGTATAAGGGACACATGCAAGAAAGAGGGTAGAAGTGAGCACATTTGCATTGAGGTCTACGGTAGAGGAAACTGGTATGCTCCGATGTGGGTATGCGAGGGAGGATTCTGCAGAGATGTCTCATATCGTAAACCTGATCAGATACCTCAACCTCAGTTACACAGAATGGTCAGTAGCAAAATATAAAGAACGTACTCATTCAAGATCCCAAAGAGAAGGATAACAGCTAAATTACTAATAGTAGTCCATAAACTCCAACATGGGAACCAGAAGATGTGGATTTTCACATTCCTTGTAAAATCTCCAGTTCCATTAATGCATGCTTCTCTTACTCTAAGGTAAATAACCTTCTCGTGAAGTGAAGCTGTTGTGAGATGGGTCTGTCCCTGATAAGATATAGCTGTCTTGGAGCAAGAGAAGTTTGGATCTGTCAATGCTGGCATGCTTAGCCTTCAAATAAATAAATAGGTGATGTCTGGCTCAAGACTTACTGATTTAATCCCTCCAATATGAAAGACTGTTCTGTTAAGATTGTGTCAACAACAGCTGTCTCTTAAGGTTTTGAGTTTTAAGTTAGCAAGATTAAAGTAGGATAAGATTTAAAGATTTTTTTTTTCCTGTTATAATGTTTGATTTTGATGTGCTTTGTCTAAAACTGCAAGTGCACAATAAAATAAATAGCACAACATTTTAGCAATGCTTTCTGAAAGTCAAAAATATATATGGAACAGATGGTCTTAAGCATGTTATATAATATGTGTCCACAAAAATAAATAATAATCAAGGAAAAGAATAGTAGTAGCCTTTTAACTATAATCTACTAAATTAAATTTGTGGCCAGGGCCACACAAGGGGAGATACATTACACTTTTTTTTTTTTTTTTCGTTGCTTGATTGCCCTGAAGAAACTTGTGGAATGCTAAACACTAGTTTCAGAAAATGGTGATTTATGTGACGTAATCCCAGATTTATGGCAAGTTCTTATATCAGCTGCAACAGTTTCTTGAACAGTTCTTGGCCTTAAGATCTCCTGTGCTCATGTGCACACAGGCACACACCTAGAGTTTCTGTGCTGCGCTCATAGTCCTGTTTTGTAACAGGAAGGATGGGACAGGATCTTTTTGTGTTTAAAAACTCAGTATACAGGAACAATAAGATATTTCCTTTTCTACAGCACAGTTGCTAGTTTTTAATTGAGATGGCCTTAAACGATGAAGTGGTTATTCACTTCAAAATATTTCAGGATAAGTCAATTCCTGATAATTTTGAAAAACACTAAATTTTGCAACAGTCATCTATGTGCTAGCTCATACTATTCTCAAATGTAATTACAACTCTAAAATAAAAAATAAAAGTATTTCCTTATGGTAGCATTATCATAATCCTTATAAGAACTTCTCTTTGATTGTTTCTACTTGCTTAGTCACCTCTCGGTTATTGGTTTTTTTTCCTTAGTGTTCTCTGGCCACTGCCAGGTTGTATAAATACAGATTCTTATTGCTAAAGAAATGTGAACTAGCCTGCAGTTTATTCCAGTTTAGTCCAAGAGTCCTGCTTTATTGTGGAGTACTTCTGCCTCTTGTGTGGCTCATGTTCACTACAAATCAGAATTTATGCAAGTCTCCATATGGGCATCTATAATCTGGGATGCTGCTGTTATTGCTCATGATATTGCATTACTTCTCAGATGCAAAACCGTTCTCACAAGAAAGTTGGTTGAACATCTATCAAAATGTTATTGTTAGGCCTCAGTTCTTGCCTTTTTTGTGATAAAATGTAATACCTGATTTGCAACCAAATTTGAATATTATTTGAATTCCACTTACTTGCCTTTTAAAAAAAAAATAAATGTTTATAGCTTTTGTTTTTCAATATCTCAAATTCAAACCTGTCTGGTTCTGCTGTGTTGACCATTCTGCTTTCACTGTTTGTTAGGGGGTTTTGTTATCTAAATTTCCTTGATAAGTCTTTATTTTTTTGGTTAAATTCATTCAAGAATTCATATTAGACAAAAGCTAAATATGAATACCTTGTGAAGATCCAATCAAATTCACAGATGCAAGATTTTTACTTTGAAAAGAATCCCAAATTTTAGACCATTTCCCTCTTCTCCCCTTATCCTTGTTCTTTAGAACTGTGGTCATATTTTACTGCCCAGAACTTCTTTCAGAGTATTTCAAAATAGTGATCTCAATATAGTATTCTCTTAGGAGCCCAGTGAATGTGTGTGTCCGTGTGTCATAATGGTAGTTTTGAATAATATTTAGCAAAATTTTATCTGCAAAGAATCAATAATTTAACAGTTATTGAAAGACATGCCCAAATGCACTTTGTGTAGTTTTTACACCCTTATTTTGCTGAGCCTTCAAAAGCAGAGATAACCAAATTTTCCTGAAAACTATATCCTTATTTTTCCCAATTTTGACATGCAATTCTCTTCAAATATTTGTTTACAGCACTTTCAAGTAATACTTTGTCTCCTAGCAAAATCATCCAGTTGGCATGGGAAGGTTACAAAGAACATTGTTTTCATGGGCAGCTATTACTCAGCTGATGAGATTAAAATGAACGCTATTTAAATGAATAACTGTTAGTAAAATTACTCAGTTCTGTACACCAAACAATAAGATTTGCAGTAATTATCAGATCCCTCTTAAAATATAGAAGTATTTGAACAAAGTAATTGTTAAAAGTAAGCATTCTATGCACCAAAAAGCAAATTGCAGGAATAATTGAAGCTGTGCTGCTAATAAAGCTGTTAATAGAGTCTGAGCACATCAAAGGGCAGCATGCAAACTAATAAAATAAAATTTCTTTCAACAGAGATCGTATTAAGGCAATAACATCTTCTTTCCTTAACAAAGTAGGGAAGAAATCTACAAGCTGAGCTTGCTGACAGAACTTTGAGCTCTTACAAGCATGGACCTAGAATGCTTAAATGACCCTATGAGTCTCTTCCTGTGTAGGACTCTACTCCTTTTTCTAAAGCTTGAAGGCACAGAGTATTAATTAGAAGTGTTAATTTACAGGGTAAATAAAGAAGTGATGTCAGTGGGTGGCTTTGAATTCCTCAGCAGTGGCAGCAGTGGCTGAAACTTTAGTATCAAGGATGGAATAAGTGGTGGGAAAAATAAAGATAATCTCTTAGTCTCTACTGGTTAAAAAGCAACTCCCAGACATGTTAGTGGTGGTTCCTATATGAAAGTTCATGTACACTTATTACAGTAAATTCATAGTAGTACTTCAGTGAGTGCACAATTTTGCAGCAAAAAGGACACCTCCATTCTTAAAAATCAGCTGTTTAAATACAAGCCTGTATTTCCATTATATTAAGTGTTAAACTTGAAGACCGAACTTTTACTTTAAAAATTATTATTGGATAAGAGAGGAATATTCAAACATTTCAGCAAGAGGGGGAGAAAAAAAGGAGAAAAAAAAATATAATATAAAACTCCCAAAATGTCATTGCTGCATAGAACAATTCAGGTTGAAAGGGCCCCCTGGAGTCCATCCAGTTCAGTCTCCTGCTTGAAGCAACATCAGTCAGATCACATTGCTCATGTCCATGTCTAGTTGGGTTTTGAATATCTTCAGGGATGGAGGCTCCACAACTTCTATAAAGATAAACATGAACACCTAATAACCAAAACAGAAGAA
Source organism: Falco cherrug (assembly GCF_023634085.1). NCBI lineage: Eukaryota > Metazoa > Chordata > Aves > Falconiformes > Falconidae > Falco > Falco cherrug. The sequence goes on from NC_073699.1 coordinate 66,730,971, forward strand.
GAGGTTGGGGACTGAGCAGCTGGAGGGCAGCTCTGCTGAAAAGGCTCCAAGGGTCCTGCTTGGCAGTGAGCTGAGCCTGAGCCAGCCATGTGCCCTGGCAGCAATGAAGGCAAACCGTGTCCTGGGCTGCCTCAGCAGGAGAATGGACATCAGACTGAGGTCTCTGAACTATGAAGGCTCCTCCCTACTGAGTGCTTACTAAGCCATACCTAGGATACCGGTCCCCTCACTACTCTATTTAAGAGAGACATGGAAAAATTGGAGAGGGTCCAGCAAAAGCCAGTCAGGAAACTGGAGTTTGGAGAACCTGACACACAAGGAGAAGCTCAAGGAACTGGGCTTGCATTAGTGAAGAGAAAAGGCCTGGGGGATCTAATCAGTCTTCCAGTTCTGATGAGGTGGCTGAAGTGACAAACAGAGGTGCTGTCTTCTCAAGGATGGTCAGGGACAGGACAAGAGGCAATGGGCAGAGGTTGCTTCAGGGCAAATTAGCTGGATATAAGGAGGAAAAAAAACCAGCCATGGGAACTACTGAACATCAGAGCAAGCTGATCAGACAGGTCAGTATTTTCTTGCTGGAAATTCTTAAGACCTAGCTTGGCAGGGCACTGTGTAACCTAATCAAAGGCCCTGCTTTCAGGTTGGACTAGATGATCTCCAGCAGTCCTTTCCAACCTAGACTTTTCTGTGAACTATGAAGTATGTGCCATTAAAGTTGCTACAAGCTCTTGATGTGTCCTTGTGCTTCATGTATTCTGTCAGCCTGGTCTTGCCCTCTCCTGAGTATATTTTGGTTAGTTCTAGTGATGGAAAAAATATGCTTAATCTTCCTAGTCTCTCTTAAAACAGTCTCAAGAGAGCTTTCCTTTGAACTGCTGTAGTGTTACTGCTTTACAGTAGAGAACAGCATAGTCCATGTGTCAGTTATGCATATTCTGTCTTTGCCATGAAACTGTAGCCATGTTTTGGCAAAGTTCAAAGCCTTTGCAAACCTGTAGTTTGTGCATATTCGTTAGAAACACTTCTGACTCCGACAGCTAAAATGTCTCATGTCATCTGTAAAGCTTCAAGTACGATGGAAATTCAGATAATTTTCTCTCTTGAGTAATGAAATATGTTCCCTCCAATTCTTTTGGGGCCAAAGTCTGACATTCACTTTAATAGCTACTTGTCATTTGTGAAGACTAATATGGGGTCAGATGTTTGAGATGAGATCATGAAGCCATTCTCTGTATTTATGTCCTCTGGCACCTAGGTAACATGGAAAAGAAAATTGTGTAATTAAAACTTAAAGAAGAAATAGACTAAATGTTTAGGCTGTGGGAGAAAAATAAAGGAATAAATGCTCTTGCACTCTATGAGAGCACCTTCTCTATTAGATATCTGGGAGAAACACTGAGAGCTTCTGGCAGATGGAAAACTGGCTGTTCAAAGAATTGGTGTAAGAAATGCTAAAGGGAAGAATGGGATGGGGAAATGGGGAAGAAGGTGTGTATTACTAAAGGTTAATAAATCTGTTTTAACTGACTTTGCACAAAGCCAAGGAGACTAGTGCAGAAAAAAAAGTCTGGCAATGAGAGGGAGGTGCACGAAGAAGCAAAGAGTATGGACATAGTTTGTCTCCAGCTCAGTTATATCTGGGGCAAAAAGAACCAGTGCAGCAGGACAGATGCACATTAAGAGAAAGCAAGAGGGATTGTTCAGATTTTTGCACCAAAACAAATTGCTCTTTAATAACAGTACCTCATTTATTTCAGCAGCTGGGAGATGTGCACTTCTCAGACATTTCCCAGGAGTGGCAAGTTCTAAAATGAGAAGACCCTGTGTTTGGAAGTGAGGGTTTCAATACCATGTACCCAGATGAAGCTGGTTGATAGGTACTTACAAGAAGAGAGACTGGAGATAAGGTCTCTGAAGGAGGTCTCCACTGGTCCTTGGGGGGACATTACGAAGAAATGGTTGAGCTATGATATAATACAGCTGGGTTGTGCTGTGGAGATTTGCACTAAGCTCCCCTTTTTAATGCAAGCATTGTTGAAAAGCTGAATCCTGGATATCTCAAATCCAGATCAAAAGTTTAAAGGACATATTTTTTACTTTCATTTATTTTCACTAAAAATGTCTTTGCTCCTTCCTTGTCAATATAACCAACATGTCTGAGAAGTGAGGAAGGTGTGAAAGGAAATTAATATTTGTGAAACTATCTGTGTGAAATATACTTCTGTGATGATTATTATAGAAGAACCCTGAGAGAAACCAAGGTGTGATCTTTATTCCATTAAGTCAGAAAAACAGTATGAAGTTATGGGAGTCAAACAGAATTTATAAAGCCTCTATTTAAACAGAATAGTATTTGTCATTTATTCTGACTGAGGTGAAAAATAATTATGAAAAATCAAATACTATCTTATAATTAAGACAATGTGTATAATATGTATAGAAGAGGTGCCAATACAGTTAAAGGTATTTATTTGTCATAACATACAGAGTAGGAATGCCATAGATCAGACCTAGTGGGGCCCACTGCCCTACAAACAACAGAAAAATGGTGGACTAGACCTATAAAACTAGTAAAGTAGTATTTAAGTCGTACTTTCCTAGTCTTCAGCACTTGACTCTGCACTAAAATTTTTCCAATATTGTGTGTGTCTATTTTTACTATTCAAGTGTAGAAAGTAGGTATACTACATAAATAATAAGAGTTCATGATGAAAGTAAAAACCTAATTATCTAGCCTGCTTTTTATAACACTAGTAAAGAAATGTTATGTGAGCATTTTTTTTTTTTCTTAATGACAGCATTTTCCCTTGAAGCTACTCTGAATTATGTGTCAGTGTTATCGGGGAATGTTTACCATTTTGATATGGAAATGGGAAGAGGCATGATCCCTTGTGCAATAGCTATAAAAGGAAGCAAGCAGGTACAAACATCAGGTTCTGGTGTATGAGAGAGGGCAGACAGGTTTGTCACTGTAATTTACTTTCTGTTAATAAAGGCAGATGAAATGTAATAAGTCTTAGGAGTACTAAGCTTCATTTAAGGTTTTGATTTGCTTATAGCAAGAGGGGCTTTGCAGCATAAATAAAGAGCAATTTATTATGAAAATTGGCATAAAGCTATCTAATTTTTACTTCTTCATAGCAGGAAATTTGAAATTCAAATCACTGGCTGATGAAGGTTATTAAAAATGCATTAAGAGTTGGAAATGTAGCTGTATGTAATTGTCATAATAGATATTCAAAATTAATTTATCCCCAATGATAATTAAGCTAAAAGAATTTTCAAATTATCAGCTAACAAATTTCAGTTAATTTTAAACCAAATAAAGTAAAAACATTTCAAAAAGTATGTTAAAAAATTAAAACTATCTCTTTTTAAACAGTCCTAAAAGAAGGGATACATTTCTGTTCAGAATCCGTCTTTTTCTTATTTTTCAAATTACTGCACTCTTGTAACTTTTTTTATTCTTTTTTTTTTTTTCCTTCAGGTTCTCTCTGTTGCATTTTTCTCTCTTTTGCTTTTTCCCCTCCCCCCCTCTGAAGAATTCTGGACCACTTTGAGTGTACGCATACGCACACACGTACAGGCATGTGCTGAGTTTAGGTTAATTTAAACTCATGTATTTTCTTTCTCTGTCTGGTAGTTTTTTCATCTTGTTGATGCATCTTTCTGATGAGCAGCAAGAATCTCACAGGTATTCTGGTGTTATTAATACTTCCTTCAGAATATCTGAAATGACTTTAATATATACCTTTATGTTTAGGAACAGCATCAAAATGCCAGTTTTGGCATTGTTGGATTGGGATGGGGATTATTTTAAAGGCACTGAGGCATATTTACACCCTTTAAAAATCAGTGGAGAAAAAGTTTTTCTAAATCATACTATTTTTATGGTGGGTTTTTATTTATTGTTTTAATCCTTTCTAAAAACAAAACAAAACTAGGCTAGCGGGTATCTCTGCGATTGTGCTTGTATATGTACATGCATGGGCCTGTACCCCTTGCGGATGTCGACAGCCAGCTATGGGACAGAGCCACCATCTGAGTCCTGAGTGTGTGGCTTTCTCACCTTTGGCATCAAGTGAGAAGAGCCAGGAACAGGGAGAGCAAAGATAATTCTGTCACTTCTTTCCTGGCGAATGTCATTCCTTTTTTTCTGAATATAGCTCTTGATAGTTCAGCAGATACCCAGCATCTGAGAGTTCCTTAAAACCTGCATCATGAGGTTTCTCTCAACTGTGAATTATTTTTTCCCCCATGAGTGCTACAATGGAAGTAAACCAACCTTTCTCACCTAATTTTGACCCAAGGCTTCCCCATAGTTTCAAGATCTGACTAAAGGGTGCTACGGCCCAAGCTGAAGGCTTTCACAGTTTGAAAGGGACAGGAAGGAGAGTTACATCTTGGACTCAGTCACTGCCACAATGTATAGTATAGATACAGCCAAAATGTCCACTGAAAACCTACAATTACTTGTATCCTCTAATGCTCTTGACCCAGTTTGTCAGTGCGGTGGGAGATATCATAGTGAGGGTTATACCTAGCAGTTTAGCAGGAAGAATTATATAACTACCACTCACTGGGTCCAACAAAGGTATATTTTCTAAGCATGTCTTTGCTTGTAATGTGTTTTCAAATGTAATCTGTGTTAATATTTAATTAAGCTATCTAAAAAGATGAGTTCGGGAATTATTACAGGTCAGCCAATTTAAGTAAACGAAGAGGAAAATTTAGAGGAGGTTTTGAAAAAGTACATTTCTCCTTTTCTTTTTACTCAAAGACCGTTAACATATTATTTTTAATTAACCAATACCTTTGGGCCATAACTAGAAGAGATCTGGGCATAGTCATGTACTTTGAGAATGTTAAAAGTGAAAACTCTTAAAAATTGAAACAGTTTCTAACTGTCCAGTATATTTTAGTAGCCTCATAAGGCTATTAAAACTCATATAATGATCTAATTCATTTACATGTTCATTGTGAAGTATTGTCTTATTACTCTACCTGGATAATAAAACTACAGTAATGAAATGCCCATTTTATTTCTCAGGCATAAGCACAGTGCTACTGTTTGCCTACCTAGTAACTCTAGCAGGAAAGTTTGGTATTTAAAATATCTTTTTTTTTTTAATTGTAGCTAAAATTTGGATAATGGGGAAACCTATTTTATTTCAGTTGTGAATCATCTTCCCTCTCTGCCGTCTTTCTAGTGTGATGTTATTTTTTAGGTATGAACCTGGGTTTCAAATTAGAGTGTTCTTCTAGTATTAAGGCATTAGTTATTTTAAATTTTGTCAACACTCACTTTTACAGAAGGCTGGGGTTTTTTTCCTTTTTTAATGCTATACTAACACAGAAGACTGGAATTCAGTTTGCGCATTAAAATAAAAGGTCAGATTGGAAAATATATTTATAAAGTTCTTTATAAGAGTAAGGAAATGGGATTGGGGAGAACTGGGATTTTGATATCACAAATGACTGTCTATAATAATACTCTTTAAAGTGTGAAGGTGTTTCTTTATCACTATGCATTTAAAAAATTCAATTAAAATGTTGGTTAAGGGAAGAGGTCCACATAGACATGAACTGATCAGATTTAAAGTGTTGCTTTAAAACATGAGGCTACCAGCCAAAACTAGAATAATCCTAGTAGGTTGACTGATTTTATGCATTAGGCAGCAGTTCTGGCAGTACTACAGCTGTGCAGTTTGAGAGAAAGTAAAGTAATTTAGCTTGGCAAAACCCCTATTTCTTTGCCTATTAAAGGTAGCTGGTATGACTTAATATGCTTATTCTGCCCTGGTAGGTTTGATTTACAAACACTGTGAAACAATATAGTATTTAAAGTGGCATAACAGAAGCTACTCGACTAAGTTTGGTTTCCATCCTTAATTTTTTTAGATTTCATTGCGACAAAGTAGAGTTTGTATCTGCTTATATGGTAAGTGGTCAGTTAGGTTACAGCACAAATCTGGGTACTCAGTTAGTCATAATGTCACCTACATTCTCAAAAAAAATCTGAAAAATTTATAAACTTTTTCTTTTTTTATAAAATCTCACTTTTATCTGGAGGGCAAGAGGAAATTATTCATTATCCTTCTGCTATCAGACCTATGCATAGTTCCTTCCATCAGACTTCACTTTCTTGCCCTGAAATCACTGGCTTATACTTAGCCTGATTTGGTTTTAATATATATATTATTTCAGTCTTTTTTTTTAATTTTTTTTTATTATCTACTTTTTCAGTTAACAGATAATATTCTTACTGCTGTTAAAGGTGTTGTTTCCATTTAGTGCTTACAGGAATGAACATTTACTTGGTAACAGTTTCTTAAACATTTATTCGTCTGAAATAGCAGCTGGAGACCTGCCCCAGAGGCATAATGTGGAGATTGATATGCCACTCCTTGGCAAAATTCCTGGAAGATGTTGTTAGTATAGCAACTCATCTTCCAAGGATAAATCCACATGCAGGGATGGGGAAAACTCTTTCTGTTTTCTTTGTGAATTGTTTTTACTTTTATCTGATCTGTTCTTTCACCTTTCTGATCTTGGGATTTCTCTTCTCCCTTATTATGTGCCTCTTGTAATCTTGTGGTTTAGGTTTTGCTGTTCTTTCATGAAATAGGTTTTCTTTTTCTTCTGCCCCTTAATACATTTTTACTTCGTCTTGTTTTTCAGTCTCTTGCATCCCCTGGTCCTATTGTTGATTTTCATGTGCTGTTCTTGTGCGGAATCTGCTGAAGTCAGGAAAATGTGTTTCATCTTAAATACTTTGAATGCCTAATCCCATATGAGTTTGCCTGAACCCATAAAGGTCCAAATAGCCTTACAGATCTGTTAGCATCCCTTTCTTAGACTCACACTTTAATTCATATGTTAATGGACCTGAAGAGATCACTTCTCCAGCTCCTGCTCACAGCAGAGCCAGTTCTGAGATCAGACATGGTTGCTCAGGGATTTGTCCAGCTGGGTCTTGAAAACCTCCAGGGACCGAGACCGCAGAGCCTCTCTGAGCAGCAAGTCCCACTGCTGGGCTGTCTTCATGGTGAAAACATTTCTTCTCGTATGCAATCTGAACATCTCCTGTCTCAGTTTATGCCCTTTGTCCCTCTTCCTCCCACCAGGCACAGCTGTGAGAACCCTGTCCCTGTCTCCTTGATAACCAACCTGCAGGCACTGGGGAGCTGGTGCTAGGTGCTCCTAAAGCCATCACTGATGCAGGCTGGAGCAACCACTATCCCTCAGCCTCTCCCCACTGGTCCAACTCTGGCTGTCCTGGAAGCTCTTTACTGAGCTCACTCTAGTTTATTAATTGCATTGGGGTCCTGAAACTGGACACAGTATTGTAGATGTGATATCATGAGCACTGAGTAAAGTCACTTCCCTTGATGTACTTGCTGTGCTTCTGCTAATACAGCCATTACCCAGTCCCAAAGGTCTTTATGCTTTCCAAGAAGCACACTACCTTTTTTAAAGAACCAAAGTCATGTCCAGCTCTGTCTGAAACTAACAAAACTTCTACTCTGTGGTAATTGGATTTAACCATGTAAAAGGAGCCATTGCTTACTGCAGATGGGGTGACTGAAACCTTAGCTGAAAGATGTTTTGCCTCTGAGATACTCCTCTTTATAGTCCTTTCATCTGCAATGGGCCAGCATCTCCTTTTCTCCTTTTGTAGACTGGCATACAGCATTCAGAACAATGTTAGCATATTGATTCCTCCTTTACCCTTTTCTTGCTATGATAATTAACATAGCTTTTGCTTCTTAGATCAGTGTCTTGTTGTCATGCTGTTTCTGGTTGAGGTAGTTCTCTACTGTCTGGGCATCACTTACTAGAGCCCCTGCTCCTTGTCACTCTGTTGGCTTTTCCTCTGTTACTTTGCTGCTTACATGTTATTACACAACAGATGGTAGTATGTGGGCCGTTATTAAGAAATAAGAGGATGAACAATTACATTTTGTAGCACTCTCGTCTGCTTCTATTTTTGCTAGATATAAATTAAATAACAGGAAGGTAGTGCGCAATGCAAAACAGAAATCTATTTATGTAAATTCACACCTTTTCCTCTGCCCATGTAATTTCCAGGACTCTGCATAGTGGAATTAGCATTCAGTAGATAGAATCACAGAACCGTTTCCCTCTTAATTTCATGTGGGAGGCATGCATTTGGAAGAATTCAAATGGGATATAACCTAGAATGGAGCACGTAAGATTTCATGCATGATTTTTTTGTGGTTTTAATCTTTTCTGGACCTTCTTTCTTCTTTACTGTGGAATTATATTTTTTGTAGTGAAGCAGATGTAATATGTGATTTGGAAGTAATATTTCTATAATTGTGGAAGAGTTAGCCAATCTATTTAAACATACAATTTAAGCAGCAGACCCGTAGAAGTATTATATAAATATATGTAGCCTTTACATGTCCATGTAACACAAAAGTGGATAGTGTGGGTCCTAGATGTTCAGCTCCCTGGCTAGAACAAATTTTTAGTACTATAAGCAATGTCAAGTGTAGGTCAGTGGTGAAATATGATGGGTTCAAGAGAAAGTGTAGTGAATTGGTCCTAAAATCCTCTGTCTTTGAGAGAATTAAATGTAGTTCTAAAGAAAGCAATCAGAAAAATGTCAAATTAAGTTGACCGTTAAGAGGCAATGGAACACATTTAATCTGAGCCTTTATTTAAATTAAGTGTATTTTGTAATTTACTAACCTTTTACATCTAAGAATATAAATAAGATGCCAAAAAAAAAAAAAAAAAGAAAAAAGAGAGAGAGAAAAAAACAACAAAACTCTCAAATATTTTAAAGGGTAGGTATATTAAGTTGCATTGACTGTGACTATTCTGTCATGTGAAATATTTTGCTAATGTAACCCTGGAGGAAAGAGGAAGTCTGAGGAAAGGAAGACTTTCCTGTGGTCAAGAAGGATGATGTTAGACATCATTTAAACAAAACTGAGAGCCACAAATCCATGGGCCCCAATGGGATGCACCCCCAAGTGCTGAGGGAGCTGGCAGACGTTATTGCTAAACCACTCTCCATCATCTTCGAAAGGTCATGGAGAACAGGAGAGGTGCCTGAGGACTGGAGGAAAGCCAGTGTCACTCATCTTTAAAAAGGGCAAGAAGGAGGACTCAGGAAACTACAGGCTAGTTAGCCTCACCTCTCTCCCTGGAAAGGTGATGGAACATCTCATCCTGGAGGTCATCGCAAAGCATGCGGAAGAAAAGAAGGTCATCAGGAACAGTCAAGATGGATTCACCAAAGGAAAGGCATGCCTGACCAACCTGATAGCCTTCCGTGATGGAATGACTGACTGCATAGATGAGGGGAGAGCAGTGGATGTTGTCTAACTTGACCTCAGCAAGGCTTTTGATACTGTCTCCTATAACATCCTCATAGGTAAGGTCAGGCAGTGTGGGTCAGATGAGTGAGCAGTGAGGTGGGCTGAGAACTGGCTGATGGCAGAGCTCAGTGGGTTGTGATCAGTGGTGCAGAGTCTAGCTGGAGGCCTGAAACTAGCGGTGTTTGCCAGGTGTCAGTGCCGGGTCCAGTCCTGTTCAACGTAGTCAGCAATGACCTGGATGAAGGGACAGAGTGTGCCCTCAGCGAGTTTGCTGACGATACAAACCTGGGAGGAGTGGCTGACACACCAGCCCGCTGCACTGCCGTTCAGCCAGACCTGGACAGGCTGGAGAGCTGGGCAGAGAGGAACCTAATAATGAAGTTCAACAGGGGCAAATGTAAAGTCCTGCACCTGGGGAGGAACAACCTCATGCACCAGCACAGGCAAGGGGTTAACCTGCTGCAAGGCAGCTCTGTGGAGAAGGATCTGGGAGTGCTGGTGGACACCAAGTTGCTCATGGGCCAGCAGTGTGCCTTAGTGGCCAAGAAGGCCAAAGGGATCCTGGGGTGCATTAGGAGGAGCATGGCCAGCAGAGGTGGAGGGAGGTGATCCTGCCCCTCTGCTCTGCCCTGGTGAGGCTTGCATCTGGAGTGCTGTGTCCAGTGCTGGGCTCCCCAGTTCAAGAGAGACAGGGAACTACTGGAGAGGGTCCAGCAGAGGGGTACAAAGATGATGAGAGGACTGGAACATCTCCCTTGAGAGGAAAGCCTGAGAGAGCTGAGCCTGTTTAGCCTGGAGAAGACTGAGAGAGGATCTTATCAATGCATACCCATGAGAGTGGGTGTCAAGAGGATGGGGTCAGGCTCTTTTCAGTGGTGCCCAATGACAGGAGAAGGGGCAACAGGCACAAACTGCAGTGCAAGAAGTTCCATCTGAATATGAGGAAAAAACTTACTTACCTTTGATGGAGCACTGGCACAGGCTGCCCAGAGAGGGTGTAGAGTCTCCTTCTCTGGAGACATTCAGAACAGACCTGGATGTGACTCTGTGCAACCTGCTGGGGTGAACGTGCTTTAGCAGGGGATTGGACTGGCTGATCTCCAGAGAGCCCTTCCAACCCTGGCCATTCTGTGATTCTATAAATCTGTAATGAAAGTATGGCCTTGTAATTATTTCCTAGGTAATTTACCTTCTCAACGAATGCACTTTCAAAAAGCAGAGTATGAGTTGCTATAACACAGATCACAGACACCCAGACAGAAAAAAATGTGTGTGTTTTTCCCGTGTTAAAATAAGTTCTTACCATGGATGAGTTGTTATTGCCAGTCTTCAGACTGGGAGAGTGAGACAGTTCTGAAATGTCAAGACGGGTAAGGGCTGAAGTGTTTTTGGAGAGAGAGACTAGAAATTTGTTACTAGCAACCTATTACCTGATCTCTTCTAGCTAGCCAGAGGTAGCGGTCCATCTCAAAGGCTGCATCTGCTGTTCAGAGGTTTTATTTTCCATATAGCAATCCTGAATACTTTCCTTCATCATCAGCCTATGCCTGTGTATCTTCCTTGGATTTAGGCTATTGCTACCTGCCACTGCACACTATCTTATGTTAGTAATTTTCCTGCACTTCAGTTATTTACTAGGAATCTGCAGCATGAGTTTACTGAAATTAAATGATGGTTGTTTTCACTAGGGAGAAGTGGAGTTAGACTTCTGAAATCTATTAGGGTGTTTTTTCAGATCTTTTCCAAGTCTGCTGACACAGAAATGCACTAAAACTAATATAGACCAATCCTTTATTGTTTCTTGTAGCTCAGTTCCCTGGCATCAGGCAATGCTTGGGCATTCTGATGGGGAGTGGAGAACTGAAGCGATTTAGTGTTAGCATCAAATTTAGGCTCTTCATGCAGAAAGGTGACTTCAAGTTCCTGTGAACCTCTCATTATCATAAGACATAGGATAGGGAAAATCTTCAAGGAAACAAAGATCCTTTTAATATTTTATTTTTCTAAGTGAGGGCAAGAGTTCTCTTCTTATCTTTTTGACCATATAACTTGAGATTTATTAACTGTTAGTTCCTTCACAAGAGTCTTTTCCAGCTTTTTCTTTTGCTTTTAAAGGTTAATGCATTGTTCTATATTTTATTTATTTATTTTCTGTCAAAAAATACAGAAACGTTTTTATACAGTCATAATACAGAATAGCAAATACCTATTTTTTTGTCTTTCTTTTCTTGTCTTTTTTCTTCTTTTTTTTTATGATTGATCTGTCAAGATGTGGCATTTACAAGGTGTTGATTACTGATTTGATTATTCCTGTATAACATGTACTTAAAGGAAGCAAGTAGAAACTCTGAAAGTGGTGCCTTTTTTAGATGAGATGTTATACCAACAGAAAACAAAGTTAAGTTTTGGCCTTACCTGTAGACTATGATAAAGAAAAACAATGAGGAAGAAAGGAAGTGCATTGCATTACTTGAAGCAATATTTGGATGATTTAAAGTGCTCTAGATATATGAGTAACAGCAGCAGAAACCTAACTTTTGCATTCTTGTTCAGTGCTTGATGTTCCTGTGTAAAGAAGTTTTGGATTTTGGTGAACAATCTGAGACTCACCCCAAAAAATTATGTGCAGATCAAGTGCATGTCTTTTCAGCTGTGCTGATGTGGCATCTTTGAGGTGTTCCAAATTCCTGACTGTGAGAGGAAATGAGTTACAGCAACCAACACTAATGGGTAGCCTTGAGACCCTGGTGCAAGCCTAGCCTAGTTTAAATTTGCAGGAGTGAAATCCTAGAAATTATCCTACTTTGTAACCCTTCAGGGTTATCTCCTTTTGTCAAATATTGATCAGAAGTAAAGGAGTTGAATGTCTCTGACATAGCATGTCAAAAAAACCCCAAGAAATAATTAAAAAAAAACTACAATCAACTTTTAGATATTAAAAAAAAAGAAAAGAAAAAAAAGCTTGGTAAAGAGAAGTTAGTTACATGTAAAGTAAGTAAATGTTCCATATCTTCAACCAATGTTCAGCTGTCATTCCAGAAATTAGTAAAATGGTTTTAGAGACTGGTTCAGGAAAAGATCAAGAAACCAAATAAATAATAATAAAAAAGAAATGTGTCAGCTGCTGAGTGATGGACTTAGGAGGCGAGAATTATTGATAAGGAATAGGAGAACTGAGAAATGGTCTGGGTGCGGAGTCCCTAACAGGTACCACACTCAGCATCATATGAAGTATCACAGTAAATGGTAGCACCACTGTCTAGTAGCAAAGAGAAAGTCTAAGCTAACATACTAACATTAGTGAAAAGTCATAAACTACTTTATCATAGTTTAATACAAAAGGATCTGTTTAGCTTAGTGGAAGAAATCATAAAGGATAAGGGTAGGCAATAAATATGTTTGCGTGATTACTTACTGAACAAGTAATAGTAGGGATTTTGTTTGTTGTTGAAGTTTATTTTGTTTAGAGGGATACAAATTGGTGGGGTGGGGTGGGCAGGAATAAGAGAACTGATTTTCAATGTTTGGGTTTTTTTTGTTTGGGGTTGGTTTTAATATTACCAAAGTTTTGGGCAAAGTGTAATCCCACAATGGAATATTTTCATCTTTTTTTGTGGAAAGTCTAGGTAAGACTCTTACATGTGTAATAGCACATTAAATTTTCCCTTTATTCTTTTTTTCTTACTGATACAAGGTTACCAATGGTCTAGGTAGATCTAGAATACTATTTTGCAGTTTTGAAGAACAGCAATATTTTCAATGAACAATGAACTAGACTGTATTTTGCCAACAAGTCTGTTATGATACCACAGGGAGCAAGTTTTGGTATAAAATTCCTTGCTTAAAAACGTAGATCTACCTAATGCACTACTTATAAAAAAGGGGACTTTTCATTTTTGATGAATTTTCAACTTGATTAGTCTTTTAAAACCTTAAACTTTACAAAGAGATGGTTGAAATTATTTCAAATAAGTTATGACTTCTTTAGGATTTTTTTTTGTCTTTTAATTGGCCTTGATGCTTTCCCCCTTTAAAAGAGTTATTAATTTAATTATTTAATTTTTGCAATTCTAACCACAATTTTAAAAATCACTGAGATAAAGCAGTCTGGTTGCCAAAGCAAAGTTCGTTTTTCCTTCATATAAAATAATAGAAACTCTCAGGTGTTTATTTTTTAATTTCAAATTTCAGTGAGTAGAGAAATGATTCATGCTTCATTGGCATTAAATCCAGAACTCAGAATGTGATTAACTTCAATTTTGTGTAGCAGTGGTGTAGCAGTGGGGAGGATAGACTTTCACAGCATTATTACTCTTGCTTCTATCTTTCTGCTCTGATTGTGGAGGGAAATATACAGTACGATTTCAAAAAATGAACATGGAAGCAAAAATTCATATCTGTATTTGATAATATGCCACCTC